>NW_026250415.1:0-600000 GCF_024521635.1 Tricharina praecox
CGGTCGGCGGGAGCCGCGTCGGTCGACATGGCGGAGGGTGTTTGCGCTGACGATGGTGATGACGATGATGATGATGATGATGGGGTGGTGGGGGATGCCATGGTCGTGATGTGTGATGTGTGCTGTGTGCTGTGTGCTGTGTGCTGTGTGCTGTGATGTGTGATGTGTGATGTGTGATGTGTGATGTGTGCACGTTCTTGAGAGAACGGACGGACGAAAGAACGAAGGTGCTTTATGCTGCGGCTTTAAGCTGCGGCTTTGAAAGGCGTTTGTCAGTCTTGCCTTTCAATTGCAGCTTGCAACTTGCGGGCTCCGTGCCGTCGCCGCTGGGGGTGCAGTGCAGTGCAGGCTGGAACTATGTACTCACATGCAATGCGCGATAGGATTGATGCAGGCCGGCTGGAGATGGCGGGATGTGGCGGTGGGGGCTGGGGACGGTGATGGTGATGAGGACGACTGCTATGGAGTAATAGTAGTCGTTGTATAGACGATGGTCGCAGGAGTAGTAGTAGCAGTAGTCGTATAGACGATGGCAGTAGGAGTAGTCGTACAGACGATGGTAGTGGGAGGAGGAGTAGTCCCCGGCGATGAGAGCGCGGGTCGGTGGTGTGGAGGAATTAAGTTGGAGAAGAGCGAGCTGGGAGCTCTCTTATGTATGAGCGAACGAAGAGAGCTCGAGCGCTCGCGGGCAGTGACAGTGCTGTCACACACAGGCCAGGCGCCCGGGAACACTGTACGGTACAGCCCCATCCCATCCCCGCCCGAACCGAGCTGCTGCTGCTGCCTGTAGACTGCCGGACTGCTACCGATTCGATGAGGCTGATTGAATGAATTTACGAGTAATCCCCGCATGGCGATGAATCCCAGCACGCGGAACGCCCTGGATGACTCGGCCGGATTGGCAAGCGTTCGGTTGAGTCAGACGAGGGAGGGAGGAAGGCTCTCCAGACTACACTAGCATGATCGTGGCTGCCCGGAGTCGAGCTGCGGACTCCATGAGTCCAGTCGGGATGATGCAAGCGGGGCGAGATTCCGTGGTTTTTCTGTGCGCGCAAAGAGACAGTTCAATGCAGCCTCACGCCCGTGCCCGCTTGCAGACTTGCAGTCGGTCGGGGAGTCTCACGTAGCGCTGCGGACTCCAGAGCGGCCACTGTCCACTGTTGGGCCACGGCCACAGCAGCGCGAGGACGGGCTGCGCGGTGGAGAATATGAAGAAGACACATACGGTACTCTGCTATGGACTACAGGACGAGAGAAAAGCACACGCGTCCGTTGCATCTACGAGCGCATGCACAGCCGTCTTCACGCGTTGTCGTTGCCGCTACGATTCGTCTCTCCCGCTGCAACCGTCCGCCCTGGCCTGTGGGGGAAAGTCCACGCGAGATCTGCCGAGCTCGCGCTGTCTCTCTGTGTCGAGCAACTAACCACACAGAGTAAGTACGGGCTTGCAATTCAGCCCTGCCATCTATGCGGATCGATTGCAGCCTTGCACTTGCAGGGGGGGTGGAATCTTCCGGTGGCCAGGGGAGTCATACTCTGTGTACGCGGGGGGGCTGTGTGTGGCTGTGTCCACCCGGCGCCCGCTACCGTATCGGCGTATCCTAGGCATCCACCGGTCTGCACACTCTAATCGATGTTGGGATCCGGATAGATGGAATACGGTACGGTAGCTGGTAGGCAGGCAGGTACAGGTACAGCGCACACGACCGCACACCGCCCGTTAGTTATTCCCGCAGCGTTTGCTCGGTGGGAGTGGAGCATTCCGGAGATACATGTGTACATGGGCAGCTACAACGGCCTTCTCGATGCAACCGGTGAATTGGTGGTGGTGATTCATGTTGCATTCAACTTGCATCATGTCTACATACCTCCCACCACTCACTCCAGTGCAGTAGAGAATCGCACTCCAGGTCTCCTATCGCTAGTTGGTTGTCTGGATGGTTGCCTACCTACCGGTACTTCGCGCCAATCGGTGGAATGGGCCGAAGAAGGAAGACCCGCTGAGTCACCGTACAACCGGTCAAGAAGAACCACTGCACCAGTGACTCGGAAGTTAGTGAGCCATCTCCAATCGAGTCGTTAACTAACAGTTATTCTCGCAACTCGCTCGTGTCGTCGGAGAGTCCGAGGTCGGAGTATCGCTGGCAGTCTAGACTCGCGACTCCGGCGACGTCGGGCCAGTGCTCACTCTCCACTCTCCAGGATCGCTAGACGAGATAACTACCGTAGGGCTGCAGGTGTCTCACAGGGCGGATTTTACGTATCACATCTGATCTTACCCAGTCTCGTTAACTAAGGTTCTCTCGTGAGTCGTGGCGCCGTTGCGGTAGTTCCGGTGGATACGCTGGGTATGGTACGGTGGTTACCGCCCTGTCCTCCTCCTGCTGCCGGACGTGACAATGTGACACATGCACTCACCGGTGAGCGATCTAGAGTCCGCGCCGAAGCGCACAATCCGTCACTCCTTTACACTACAGTTACAGCGAGCAGTTTTACTACATATACAGCTCGATGCCATTCTGTAGAGGATGTCGGATGAGATAGGTACTAGTAACACCGGGTCTGCTGCTGCATAACTGGAAACTGGAAACCCGCGATATGGGAAGCTCGGAATAACCAATCGATCGGTACCCGTTTAATTCAGCCTTTCAGACTTTCAGGAACCGGTATGTAAGTAGGTTTTACCGCATAGGTGACTGTAGTGACGGAACACATCAGCACCATCGGGATGCATCACACCAGTGACCAGTACTCCGTGGTCGAACCAGTTTCACGCGTGAAACATTGTGCGGTGGGGGGGGCCAGTCAGGACTCGTCACTCGTAGCGTCCAGCCATACCGTATGTTGAGAATATGAGTGTGAGTGTGATATTATTCAGTTGCTTGAATCATTCGCAGAACACAGCAGATGACCAGCTAAACATACCAGACAGAGAATAAACAGGATTCTCGAGGTGCCCTCAAGGCGCCGTCGAAGAGGCGCAAAACTTGGCGCATATGACCAATATGACAAATGTGCAACATCTTGGACGAGTGACAACGGTGGCTTTTCAGCCAGAACGAGAATCGCAACATACCGTACCTCAAAGCCCGTGTTTCTACCGCTAGGTGCAATGACGGCTTGAATCCAACAACCGATCATCTTGCGTGTGAAGCGCTCGGATAGGTTGTCTGCTCGGTCCTCAATTTCTAATATGTAAGCCTGTACAAGTGCCGGAAAGGCCTGAGTCGCTGAGTCGCTGCTGGCCAAGTCCGTGTTGTAACATGTGGCGAGACGTAACTGATATGAGGGCCAGTTGACGTAGTCCTGGAAGGGAAATGGCGAAAATGAAGAATGATGGAGAAGTTGAGGTTCTATTCAACGTCAAAGCGCCATCTTATGGCTCTCCTCTGCTACCCTCAACTGTCAAATATACTGATATACACCGTCTGGATTAAGTCCTCGCCGAAAGGCCCAAGGGGGCTCTCGTCACCCCACCAAAAATATGCGGCGCCGAATGATCGGCGGTGGAGCACCGCGAGCGGCGGAGGATGGCAGAACCTAGATGTGCATTCAGCATCAAGAGCCTAGTTTCATCAGTATCTAAGTTTTCACTGTCCATCTAACATACTTTACTTTCCATATTATCAATCTATTCACATTTCGCATCAACAAAATAGGTATGTAGGGTCGCAGTCGGCTCCCGTGAGAATGAAATCCCGCAGTAAATCACTGAAGGTAAGAACGCCTAGGCATGTGAAGAATTTACGGACGAAGGGACATGCGACGAGTAACTCACGGTAGGTAGTACGTACAAAGGTATTTAGAAATGGACGAAATGAAACAAAAAAGCCATTGACTCCAAATGCCTCATTCAAGCCTGCAATTCTTTTTCTACTTTACTCGTAGTCTCGTATACATCATCGTTTCTAAAGGTCGAAGCGATCGATCCCTCATCTTCTGGTTTTCATCAGAGCCAACTTCGTGCTCGATAGCGGAATCGAGTAGTCCAGCTGTCCTCAGCACCTGTACACGAGCGAGATGGTAGGCTTCCTCTCTCCTCATGTATTCGTCGCGAGCGAGATGGTGGGCTTCCTCTCTCCTCCATTGTTCGCGAACGAGACGAGACGGCGGGCAACCAAATTCCCGCCCCCTCGGTGCCGATCCCCGGGCCTTCGCGCCGCTACGGGGGTAGCAGGTACACCTGCGTCCCATTGCGGCACGGAGGGAAAGCGGGGATACCCGCTGACTTCACCAAAGCCTAGGAGGTCGAAAGCCTCGGCTCACTGCGCCGCGCCGCCGCCTTGGGGGTGGCAGGTACACCTGCGTCCCATTAGCGGCGGCGCGGCGTAGTTGAGCGACAGCGAAGTTGCCGACCCCGAGATGGGGCGCACGCCACAGAATCCACTCGGTGTGGGCCTGCCGTTCAGCGGATTCGAGCGGCGCTTGCTGTCGTAAAGCTTTTGCCTGAGTTGCTGCACGCTGCTGGATGGTGGCGCTGGATGGCCCACGGCAGAACTGGCAGAAACAGAGTTGTCCTGGTTGGCAGCATAAACAGTCTGCTGCTGTTTTGCAAGCTTGTGAGACTTGGTGATAACAGTGTTCTTCACCTCAACGAGGAGAACTGCATCTTGAGCCACGCGAGCCTGTTCTTCAAGGAGCTTCTTTGTTAAGGCATCAACCATTGCCTCTCGGCGCTTCCAGTAGATGATGTTTTCATCAATCTTCTTTGAGTACTTGCCCAAGTATTCAAGCGACAGCCCGGCCAGACCTATGGCACTGAGTGTTCCCTGCGGGATAGCTCTGCGCGTGATGTCCTCCCAGCCCATTTCGAACTGAGCGACAGCAGCGACAGCGACAAGGTCGGCCTCGGCTTCCTCGTCACAGATGGCACGAGCATGCTCCAGCATCTCATCGGTGATAAGAACGTCCCCGGGCGTTTCGGGGTCTGCGCTTGGACCAATGTCCTGGTTGTAATCGACGACGGGTTTCTGGAACCCATTGCTGGATTGTGGTGTTTGCTGGCGCGGCCGCGCGACGGAAGCTCCAACTTGGTAACTACCAGGAGCACTGGGCTCCTCAGCAGCAGTTGCATCCTCTGGAGCCTCAACGGCTCCTGCCGGGTTCGTCCGGCGTCTTCCCCTCAGCCGGCGCATCCACGTGCGTTCCGGCTGGTGTTGTGACCTCGATCCTCGGGATCGCTATCACCCCCTCCTCCTCCTCCGACCACTACTCAACAGTTCCTAGTGGAGCTGTTGGAGCAAGTGGACCATGGTCCAATGTCTGGGGGCGAGAACCCCTCCGCCCCAGCTGTTGGGTTGCTGCGCTGGCATTCGTGGCCAGCCACAGCCTGGGGAGTTGCAGCTGGCGTCGCAGTCAAGGTACGACGCCGGAATCTGCAACTCCCCACCACCACCACCACCACCATCGATGACTAATCGTATACTCAGCGTCCACGGCTAGAGTTGCCGACACAGTACTGCACTGGAACCTGCAACTCCCCACCACGACCACTACCACCACCACCACTACCGCCAGCAATGGTCACTGGTATCCTCGGGAGTCTTCATCTCCGCGGAAGTCACAGCTGGAATTGCCGGCGCAGTACCACACCAGAATCCAAAACTCCCCACCATCACCAGCGGTGGCTCACTACATCCTTTGGAGTCTCCGTCTCCTCGGAAGTCTTGGTCTCGCCAGTGAGGTGCGACTCCTCCTCCGTAGGAGCCTCCACACCCGCGCCGTCGAATGAACTTGACCCATTTTTTGGCCCGAAGCCGAGGGAAATAATTCTATCTTCGGCTCGCACATCTCCAACTTCGATTACTGTCATCTAGTTAGCTTTGGAACTGGGATGATGGATCCGAGGGGTAGGAAGGTTAATACCGTCACTAATGAATCTTTCAAGGTCGAATCCTTCAGGCCTGCTGAGGGTTGAAAAAGTGAATTGTATTGTTTCGTGTTGTGTTGAAAGTAGGAAGTAGAGAAAGGTGATGTTGTGTTGAAAGTGGAGAGAGGGAACGGGTGGAAGGGGTAGAAGTAGGTGGTGTTGTGGGTGTGAGATGTCTCGGCATTCACTCAGCTGACAACCCTCACTTAAGCTAACGCAGTTAGCCGGATTACCCTAATCTAATCTACATAATCAAGGAGATTTCATTCATAGTATCTCACTCCGGCAGCCCAGTTGAGATCCCCGCAACGCTTTCTCGCAAACATGTCGATGGGCAGGGGAAGTGGGGGGGCCGCATCGGACTGGTCAGTACCGGGGGCTTTCACCTCGACTGGCCAGAGCGGGAAGGAAAAGGAGTTCTTTGGTTCGCCATAGTCTAGATAGGCTGCATGCGAAATAAACTGAAGATCTCTTTCGGAAAAGTATCATGAGGTTCGGAAGAAGACGGGGAAGTGTAAAGGCTGCTTCAAAATCCGGGGCTTGCTCGCAGACGAGAAATGCAGCCAGGCTATCCTAGACTTACTCTCATACTACGTAGCATTCTGATTGTTATCGCCAGCCAGTTTTACACAGTTGACTGATGCATCATCCACCTGCTCCATGGTTTTACTAGCCCATATACTGTACGCACGCCTCGGCGCAAGGCTTGAAGCTACATAATGCCAGAGAAGCGAGCGCAGGGACTTATCGCCGACTCGCCGCCCGTAGCAATTTACTGTCAACTGAGAAAAGCGAGTGATGGTGCGTGATGCAGAGGCTCGCAGATTCATAACGAAGAGGCTAGTAGCTAAGTACGGACATGACTACATATAAAACAAGTGGGGTGTAGGAAATGTGCTACGGATCGAAAGGACTGCGTATATGCACATGTTCACCGTGATAGCGGGGATACTGAGGCTGAAGTCCCAGACGTACAACTACATAACACTCAAACGGTCATACTCGAACCATAGCTGTATACAGCAGCCGGAGATCAATATTTCGGCGCTTAAGTTTAAGCTAGGACACCTAACCCGCTGTTATCCGTGAGAGGGGTGGAAGGGGCAAGGTTGCATCATGTACTCTACTTCCACCTAACTACCTACTGCCCTCCGCAGTTGCTCACGGAAGACAGACACACACCCACCCACCCACCCAGACAATCCTATCCGCCCTTGGCCCTGGAAAATCCTCTCTCATATGCGGCTTTCCCATCGGGAGCTTATCGCGGATCTTCGCATCAGGCACCGATCAGTCAACGTCGCGGCGGGGGTGGGTCTCACCCCCGACGACCGGCTGCTCCTGCTCCTGCTCGTAGAGCTGATTCACAAGTCCACGGCGAACAAGTCGCACGTGAGTCGTGCTCACCCAAAGTTCGAGTACACCTCCGTCTGACGCGCGGTACCAGGACTCGAGGCGCGGATGCTGTGGCCAGCCTGGATGCGGGCGGGCGGGTGCCGCGGGGTATCCAACGGCCGCGCAGCCTGCAGCCTGCAGCCTGCGGGACGGCGCGTACGAGATAGTGACGGCTGTGTGGAAGAGCTCCATAGGCGGGCGGCTGCTTACCAGCGGCGGAGTCCGGACACGACAGCGGGCGGCGTCAGAGTCAACATCCGCCGGAATAACGAGACAAGACGGTCTGAGTTTCCGACGATCTATGGGCGGACGCCGGCGTTTATTGCGCTAGCCCGACGCCGTCGATCTCCAATGCGGGACGTTGTGGAGACTTTGGATGGTCAGCGTGGGCGATGAGTTGCAGAGCATGTCGGAATACAATACCACAAGGTACCGTATCCGCTGTGTATGTCACACCCTCGAGGCGTGAGTTCTCTGGCATAACCGGCGAATAGCGAACGGCCAGAACTAATTCATAGGATACTCTGTCGACAGTCGAGCACAATGCGGAGAAACATCCTGTCATGGTAAGGCTTGCACCTCAGCCCCGAGTCCCCGACCGCTTCGAGACGATTCTGATGGAACTTTGGGGGTCGCGACGTTGTATGTTTTACAGAACGAGGACGAGAAGGAGGAGTAGTGGAAGTGGACTTGTGTGTCCGTTAGCTACGCGGCGAAATCTGCCAGCCTGACCGTTTCCCCTCGACCGTTGAAGCGATGAATTCTCCAGCCGAGTACCATAACCCCCAAGGTGCCAGTCCATCATACGAGTGGAACCACAGATGGACCACGTTCACCAGGCGAAGCCCGAAATCCGTCCCCCTCCAGCGTGGAGACGGCTCGTCAGCGACCGCCCATGCGAGCGACGAAAAAGTCCGGCTCTCCCTAGCAACGCCGCTTGCGTCCCCCTGGTCGTATCTGGCTAGAGTAGCCGGTGGTCATGCAGGACGGGCCGATACCCGACACCCCACCCGACGACCCCCCACGGAAACTCGACCCAGCCGATTCCACTAGAGTTTGTAGGCGTCGGCTTCGGGATGGCTGTAGAGTAGCCGTTCGGACTACCGGACTACCGGAGCCAGGGGTGGAGGGCGTGCTGACGGGGCCGTGACTCCGTAGGAGGCCGGGAAATTGCATGGCCGCGGGCCGGTAAGCGCTAACTGGCACTAGAGTAAGAGAGAGAGGGAGAGAGCCGAACGGCGTGTCATGGGGTGAGTGATAGACATGCATTTCTTCCACATTCTATCTACTCCAAGACGAAAGAAATCAAACAGCTACGAGTATGTACACGATGCACAAAAAGAGACAAGACACAGACGGAAAAGCAAGAAACTCCCAGGCAACTACTCCTCCTCGGGCCACAGGTTGAAGCCGAAAGTATCCTTCATATTGACGAAGCGCGTGTGTCTTCCCTCAGCGACGGCATTGACCGCCTGGAAGTCGTCCTCGCTCAATTCGAAGCCCTCAAAGTTACTCCTGATCCTGCTCGGGGTTGCGCTCTTAGGCAGCACGGGATAACCGCGCTTGATGCCCCAAGCGATGAGGACCTGCGCCAGCGTATGTCCCGTCCTCCGCGCGACCTCGTTCAGCGTGGCGTTCTCGGACACCCTCTCGCCGGTGGTGGGGACCTGGTTCTGCGAGCCCAGCGGCGAGTACGCGACGAGCAGGATGTTCTTCGACTTGGCGAAGTCGAGGAGCTCCTGGTTCGGGAGGAAGGGGTGGATCTCGACCTGGTTGGCGGCGGGCGGGATGGACGCGAACGAGAGCAGCTGCTCGAGCCGCGGGATAGAGAAGTTGCTCACTCCGATCGCCCGCGCTTTGCCGCTGCGGTACAGGTCTTCCATCGCTCGCCAGGTTCGCTCCGGGTTGTTGGTTAGGTCGTGCTTGATGATGTACTGTGAGAAGCGTCAGTGGGAGGTTCCGTCATTCGCTTCCAGAGAGCATGTTGGCACGGGAGGACATGAAGCGTACTTTTCCATCCGGGCCGAGCTTGGGCTGGTAGTCGTCTGTCCTCTCGGCAGCAATGGGCCAGTGCAGCAGGAAGAGGTCAACATAGTCGAGCTTGAGCTTTCGCAGTGAGTCTTCCATCGACCACTTGACTACGTCATCACCATTCGTATCAGCACTGTCTTCTTCTTCTTCACCACAGAGAAATCCGGAGCGAGAAGTGAAAAGAAAAAAAGGAAGAGAAAAGCTCACCCTCTTCCGGCTCGTGGAGGTGGTTCCAAACTTTGGTGCAGATAAAGAGGTCCTCGCGCTTCACCTTTCCTCCCTGCTCCTTCAAGAAGTCCGCAATGGCTTCACCGATCTCTTCTTCGTTCAAGTAGAACCACGCACAGTCGAGGTGTCTGTTTTCGCCCTTCGAGTCAGCAATTGGTCGCGTGCAATCGAGGGACTTGTCATGTCAGGATCTTGCAAAAAACACACTTACCGATAACCAGCTTCCAGAGCACATTTTGTGGACTTGTAGGACTCCCCTTTGGCGCCTTCATTGGCGAAGGTTCCAAATCCGACGGCAGGAATCTCGGTTCCCGTGTTCAGCTTGAATGTTTTTCCCAAAGACATGATTGCGGTTGGATCGGTACGGTAAGGGTGGGGTGGGGGAAGGTGATGAGGTGATTCGGAAGACGGTGACGAGGATGATGATAACGAAGCAGGAACCGTGCAAGGCGGTGGTGAAGATGATGATAACGAAGCAGGAACTGTGCAGGACTGTATCTGTCGTGATGGAGGGCGGATTGAATCGCTTTGAGCAGGAGAGAAGCGGAATCCAATGCGGGTTATCCTTCGGTGGTCTTTTACATCTCCCAAGAATGCGCTCGATCGAAGCCAGCCAGCCCCGTTCGACGTGCATGTACGCTTGCCAGAGCGTAGCTTTCCTCCCTTGCGTTGGCCTCGAAGGTTTTCCCTTCGGATGTTCCCTATGCTGTCGACACTGTGTCTGCGGCCGCGCGAGGAGGCGACGATGACGCAGATGTTCGCGGTGGTGCATTAGTCCATAACCGTAGCGTGCTGATATGTGCGGCAACTTTTGCGTCAGCATTCGAAACGAGGACCCTGATCCGAAAGTCTGCCGATTTCTCTTTTTCGACGCTGTGGACACTGGAATCCGCCGCCGCCGCCGCCGCCGACCCGCGAGGTATGTAGATAGATGGCTATCTTTCTTCTCGAGGCGGTTATCTACATTAATCTACATTGTTTTCCGCCGTCAAGGTTTGCTCGATGCTCGCGAGGGAGGCCTTCGATATCACGCGTGGGACTGCCGTGCCAGGCGAACAGAGAGATGATCAGTCAGATCATCACTATCATGATCCTGGGGGTTTCCGTCGCTGCTGGGTACCCACTACCAGGGGGAGTTGAGAGTGGAGATTCTCGCTGCAGGTACTCACTCTATTGTACCCACCTATCCGCGTCGTACAGCATATTTGTTATTTTATTCTTCGCGATCACGACTGGGCGATCGCCTCGGATCGCAGGGTGCACTCTATGTGGGCACTTTGTATGTGCATGCCATGTACCATGGAGTACTCCCTACTCCATCTTCATCGCCCGTTGAAACGATGCAATGTTCGCTGCGCGCCGCAGTGAAGGATCGAAGAAGGGGGGTTGGTTGGAATCCACCGATCGAGCGCAGCAGAATGGTTTGTACCAAACACACAGTACTCTGCATACCGGCACCTACTCTACTCCACTCGACTCCACTCCACTTCCCCTGACGATGATGATGGCACTGACTGCGCTCCATCAATATTGGTACCACAAGCTACATTATGTACCGGCACATACGGGCACCGGCTACGACAGCGAGTCAGCTTCCTTGTGCCCGAAGAGTCGTAGGGCGGGCCGGGCGGCGATGAAAACTCCGCCTAGCCGCACCGTCCGTGCATAAGGATGACGCAAAGCGTGTCAGAGAATTATCCGCTACGGGCCGTAGGATCGACAGACCGACATGGGCGTTTTCCCTGCGTTCCGTGACAGCTCAACCACATCCCAACCTCCGCCGGCGCACTTGGAGGGAAGGGGACAGCATGGGTCCATGGGATAACGGCTTTCGGCACGTTAGCCGCCAATCGTCCACACACCACCGCACCACCATACAGACCGCTGCACCACACGAACACACGCCGCCGACGCCGACGCCGCCCGCCGCTGCTGCTGCCTCTACCTCTGGCTGCACTCGGTCGTCATCGCTATCCATGTGGGCCCAACGCCCGAGAGCGTCTGTCCGTTTGCATCGGCCACTGGCGCATCCCACGCTCAGGATGGCTCGTTACCAGGAAGGGCGATATTCGGGAGATCCATGGGCATGTACATACGGTACCTAGGGACTCTGCCTACTCCTGCATGGCGCCCGGCGGCCGGCTTCTCTGACTTGGCGATGAGCCTTTCACCGCTCGCTCGCAACGGCTTCCCTGAACAGAGTTTTCTCTGTGGCCTTCCGCCGAGTTCGAAATTCGAATCCTCACCCACCACCATCATCAGCCGCATCCGAGACAATTCCCTCAGGTTCGGGATCTCCACTCGGCCAAGCTACCGGCAGGCCAAGTACGGCCAAGTGCTCAGTCCACCCCCCTTCGATGGCCTCTAAACCCACCCCAGCCAGCGCAGACCCTGAGTTTCCTGGGATCGCCGTCTCGAACATCCACAAGTGCGAGCCAAATCCTCAGATCCTGAGCGGGCTGCTCCAACCTGCGCGAGGGGACGTATTGGGAAAAGGGCTCCAGCTACTGTAGCCGAATTTACGAGAATCCACACACTTTTCTGCGGCCGAACTGTACATTTGGTCCCGCTTGAGGTGGTCGTGGTCGTGGCCATGGGTCGATGGTATGACCGTGCAGACTTCAAACCTTCGAAACAGACACAAGCTCGGTGGTCTAGCTGCGTCAACAACCTTGTGGGGCCTCATTTGTGCCCCATATCTGAATGAACAAGAAAAAAGAGTCCCGAGGTTTCCCGAGCCGACGGGTTCGAACGACGATCACAAGAACTGTGGGAATGAAGGGTCTCGTGTTCTGCGCCAAGCTGCCACCGGCTCGTCTCTAGCTGTACCAACCGCCGCCTGAGCCACGCTTGCGTGCATGGTTGACTGACTCTTTACGTCATCCAGCTGCTTCTGCTCTGTTGCTGTGAACGTACCAGATGGACAGACTGTCGAACAAGCGTCCGTTTCCGAACGAACGTTATATACCTCCCCTTCCCCCCCTCATTCAGTAACTATTCCTCAGCTTGCCTTAAATCCTACCTACCTACTACCCATTCGCACTCTTAAAACTCACCTCCTTGTATTACCTCTTCACCCTACACAACCTCCACATAACTTCTTTAATCATGTCTCCCTCCGCGGACGAAGTTTCTGCCACCTTCACCAAGAACGCCAATGGCAACGGTGAAGATGTTGCCACATCTAACTCTGTACCGTGAGTTACTCTTTGATTCGATATACCCCCTCGAGTTTTCAATTGACTGACAGAGCATCCAGACAAATGCACACCGACATTTCCCGGTCAGACGACGACCCACCATCTCCGATCGAGGTGCCGGCCACCCGACTGGCTTTGGCGGAGGTGGAGCGTCTGATGCACCCTCTCAGCATCCACCCGTCGCAGCGTGAGCGACGGGCGTCGCGAAACTCCTTTGGTGCTTCGCTCCCGATTCCCCGAGTACCCCGGCGGTCGGTTCTCCAGATGCGCCCTGGAATGCCCGATTCCATCCCCTCGTTCGATATTCTGGCGAGGAAGGCGCAGGATATGGCGCAGCAGAAGGTCGCCAACGCTAAGAACATGGCGTTCGCTTTCGATATCGACGGCGTGCTCGTTCATGGTGATCGGTTGATTCCTGAGGGACAGAAGGCGCTCGAGATCCTGAACGGTGATAACGAGTTGGGTATCAAGGTATGTACATCCAGCACCACAACCACCGGTTTGTCGTGGCTGACTTGATTGCGTGCTAGATCCCGCACATCTTCCTGACCAACGGCTCTGGAAAGCCCGAAGCCGAAAGATGCGCCCAGCTCTCCAAGATTCTCGGCTCGCCCGTGTCGACGAAGCAGTTCATCCAGGCGCACACGCCCATGTCCGCCCTGGCGCAATACTACAACACCGTCCTGGTCGTCGGCGGAGAGGGCTACCGCTGCCGCGAGATCGCCGAGCTGTACGGCTTCAAGGACGTCGTCGTCCCCAACGACATCGTGGCCTGGGACGAGACGATCGCGCCATACCGGGTCTTCGGCCCTTGGGAGCGCGCGTCCGCCCGTCCCCGCGACTTCGAAAACATCAAGATCGAAGCGATCCTCGTCTTCTCGGACAGCCGCGACTACGCCACTGACTACCAGATCATCATGGACCTGCTGCGGTCCGACGGCGGGCGCCTACACACCCAGGCCAAGAACCCGACCAAACAATCGCTGCCGATCTACTTCTCGCAGGGCGACTTCCTGTGCCCGACGGAGCACCCAATCCCGCGCATGTCGCAGGGGACGTTCCGCGTCGGCCTCGAGGCCATGTACAAAGCCATGACGGGCATCGAGTTGGAGCGCACCATCTACGGCAAGCCCGAGATCGCAACCTACACCTACGCAGACGAGGTCCTCTCCTCGTGGATGGAGGATATCCACTCCGAAAACGTCCTGCCGAAGAATGTGTACATGATCGGCGACAACCCGCAGTCGGACATCGTCGGCGGTAATGCCTACGGCTGGAACACGTGCCTCGTCCGCACCGGTGTCCACACCGGCGACGAGAACGATAAGGAGAACCCCGCGAGCATGGGGCTGTTTGAGAATGTCCTCCATGCCGTCGTCACTTGCATGCAGAGAGAACTCGGCCATGACTTTAAGTTCGAGTTCGACCTGAAGGCGCATAACCCCACCCTGCTGGACGCGCCTGTCTCCGCTATCGAAGTATAGTCCGCCCGCTACCGCCTCGTGATACCGCCGTTTGTCGCTTGTCTTTGATTGAGGGGATTGATTTGGGGGATGGGGGATGGGTTGGAGTGGGGGGGTGGAGCCCCTCCACCTACTACTACTACTACTGGCTGGTATTTGATCTTTGGGTCTGATTATTCACATTTTGGGAGTTCTATAGCCGCGGTTACTCGCTCGAACGTTTCGTTTATCTTTTTTCTTCTGTGTTTTTCTTCTGGGTTCGGTCTGTTAGATTTCTGCTTGCTCGCGCGCTGTTTTGGATCTGGTTTCGGATTAGGATTTCCTTTTATACTTAGATACTTGGTACGTCGTCGGTCGATAGAGAATCGGAGAATGGCGATGTTGCCAACCAATTGTTGATTTCGTGAAGCGGTGATTTGAATGATGTCTCGACTTGAACGGGATGATGCGCGAGTGGGACGTGAATGGTCACGTGAACAGACGCACATATTGGAAGTGTCTCGACCTCCCGCAGGCTGCAGCATCAAGCTCCGGCCACATATGCATCCTTTACATAGACCCATTGAAACCGGGCTCTTGGAAGTTGACACCTTTCGATGTAACTGGTGGGGCCGCAGACACGGTACGCAATCGCAAACGACATGTGTCCACTTCGAAGTCTAACTGTAGAGTACTCGGGTACTGACAAGCTTCCTGACGAAACCAAACCAAACCTTCCTTGAGGTTCCCTCTCCATGCCTAGATCATGGCTAGGATGGTTCAGATCACGTGCCAGTCGGACTAATCTCCACGCCACACCACATGCTGTGGCTAGCCAGTGGTCGGTGGATCCAGATCGTCCCATTCCTGAATGCGCCCCAACAAACAGAAACTCTCCAACCTCCGGATCATAATGTCTACCGATCCAACGGAGTACATACGACGCCCCACTTTCCAAGAAGTTCCAATACCCAGGAGCATCTTTTTTGTCATATTAACTTCGCTTGAGATCGGGCAGAAATCAAATTCTACGAAAGAAACTTTGAAGGTCGGTCTGGTGCGACGGCAATTACGAATTTACGGTATAGTTCTAGATGGCGAACATTTCCCCCTAGTTATGTTGTGCTGTCTTGTGGGCTGGACGTGAGAGCATGGCGGTTTATTTGGAGAGGTGCAATCCTGATCGAGCTGAGACTTGGTGTGATTGGGCGGCGTCATGGGATATCACTCGGCAGTGGCGATTGGCGTCGGGCTTGGAACAGTCAGTAAAATTTCCAAGACGAATCCCGTAGGTCGTCAACATTATTTCAGTCGATCCGGTGTGGTGCGGGGTGGCAATCTGGCGAAGATGGGCGAGATGTTGCTGCAGCAGCGGCGAGTGATTTTCCAGTCGGCCTACAACTCTCGCCCTCCATTCCCATCGTTCACGACAAGCTCCCGCGCAACTCAACAGCTTGTGTCCTCCTCCTAGCCTCCCATTCATTACCCATGTATACACATTCTCCATCCCCGCCTCCGCCGGCAGCGTATGCCAAAGCCCAAAGCACACATCCTTACACAGGGCGACCTTACTTCCCACAACCCTACAATGTGCGCAGGCATATCCCGTAGCATGTACGGCTCCCTTGAACGTCTTTGCATCCCTCGACTCGGGCCAGTTCTTGGCCTGCTGGCGCAGGTAGCGGCACATAAAACATGGCGGGGGCAACACCGGCGCCTTGGAATTCGAGGAGGTGCGGACCGAACGAGTCGATGCGGCATGTGGGAAGGCGGTAGTTCTTGCTGATGTAGCCTGGTGGTGTGAATGTCAGTATGGGAGGGAAGGGTGATGGAGTACAGGGTACTGCGTACCCTGCTGCCTGCTCTCGGAACAATTGCCTTGAGGCCTGTTGCCCTGTAGGTATTTTCCATCTGCGACTCGCTTCATCGGTTCGCCTTGCTGCGTATGGGGACGACGGAGGGGCGGTAATCCCGGAGCGGCCGCTTAAAAATCCGTCTTGTGGGCGTGGTCGTCGCGATATCCCTCCTGTACCAGCTGCCACGCCAGATCTTTCAGGAAAGTTCTACAATCGTCGAAGCATTCCTCTTCGCAATTTCCACGTTCCCACTGGTCCTGACGGGCAACGACAAAGGAGTTTATACCGGCGGTGGAGAGCAGCCAGAACAACAGCGGAACTCAGGTTCTGCGCACGGAGAGGTGGCTGCAGATGTAGCTGCGTTGCTCGTCTGCAAGCCAGGAGTCGACGCCGAAGCCGCCGCCGCCCATGTGCTGGTGCTGGTTGTACTCGGAGACGATTATTGGGTTTGGGAGGCTCTTTTGGCCCCTACTGTCTTTCCAGCTCCACTCCGTGTCGCTATAAGTTGCATACGGAGGTCGCACAACGTATTCGGTCGTCATCAACCGCGCCAGTTTCTTGTCCTGCAGGATGATGCACAACACACCGTCCACTACCTCTCCGGCCGCCGTGCCCCGTTCAAAACCGCCATGTTTCTCCTCGGCCCGTCGACGTATCGCCGGATATTCATCACAACTTGGTCTTGCCGTAGCGCAGCAAGTAATTCTATGTCTCAACAGAGCTCTGAACAGCGGAACATTAGCGAAGTAGCTATCGCAGAAAATCATGAACCGATGGCCGCCCCAGGGCAGAGCATAGCACAGCCAAAAGAACGCACGCGAAGTTGCGCTTAGGAGCAACGGGTTTTCGGGGCCGTCGGGATGCGGGCCTGGATACGGCTGATCAAATCCAGGGCTCAAGCCGCCGGCACGCGATGAAAACGCCCAGTTATAAGTGTAGCCACGGTCGCTCAGGGCCAAAATCTTGTAACCGTTCAGAAGAGGCTTCGATGACATGCGGAGGGTGGGTGGTGTCCGGCACGTAAACTTCACCATCATCGAGTCTAGCGAAAGATGGCTTGCCGGGAGATGGCGCTGGAAGCGCGCTTTGAGGTGCCCGTTCAAGGGCTCTAGCTTGTCGTACCACCGTGTGCGCGAATGTGTCGATGGTGGTGAGACGTGGAACCAGCGTTTGATCTCTTCGAACCGCACTCGGCCCATGTAGGTGGTGATCCTGCAGATGGCACACTGTCAGTACGTACATGCATTACCAAAGAAAAGGTGTAGGATAAAGAGACCTGTAGTTTGGCGCCATGTGATTTTATCCCAATACTCCTCCACCGTCGCATCTCTATACACGCCCATATATATCAACAGCCCGACAAAGATCTTCATCGAACCTGGAGTGACATCCTTCTACCACTTCCCTCTCCCCCTCGTATTCTGCTCTTCCGTAGCCTTGTGCGCTCGGTAGGCATTGGTATTGGCCGCCAAGGTTTCAAACTCGCTGTCTGGGAAAAAGAGCTTGAAGTAGTCGATTGGGGCGAGTGAGGAGTCCGCGTCGTTGAATCTCCCGGGCCACGGCAGTAACTGCAGCTTGCGTTTATGGATTGGTTGCGGATGTTGATATGGAATGTACTCGGGTACTGGTGGAAGGCGAACTTCAACATCCGACGAAAGGTTCGGCGCTTTCATGCTCGGCTACTTCATGGTTGGCGATGTTGCCATCCAATTCCGCATCCTCGTCGAATGACCGACCCCTTTGGTTCTCGTAGGTATATTCTTCGTCCAGCATCATGGTGTTGCGAGAGCCAGAGCGAGAGCCAGGCTTGGATTTTCTTTAGCCGAAGCGACCTCACCGTACATACCACTGCTTGGCATCAGTCCGACATCAGCCCGACATCATAACCTACACACTAGAGTAGTTGCCTCCACCCACCTGTAGCTCGGCTCCGCGGAAACAATCAAATTGGGCGCGTGAGTCAACATAAAGAATCCATCACGATGCACGCGGAGATCTCACTCGTGAATAGTGAGGTAAAACAAGGTTGTTTTCTCAAATCTCAACCCTCATGGTAGGAGCTCCTCATATCGCTCACTGCCCAAGTCTTCCTCCAAGCTGACCCCCATTGCGTCTCGTCTACAGTTCATTCCAACCAGCTTTCGCCACCCCTTATAAGACAACATCAGATAACATCCTTTCCTATGAGCCATCGCCATGAATCTTAGCTGGCATACAACAGTCCTGCACAACCAGGAAAAAATGCCCATCATTAGGGCAATCAAAAGAGAAAACACGAAACAACCGCACAAACGTCTTGCCATCTTGCAAAGCTTTTTAAACAATATTTCATAGTAACGTCTCTATTCAAGCACACCGCCAAAGCAATTCTTTCGGTCCTCACACAGGCTGTAATAAAAGAACTCAGCAAATCCACCCTCGTTTTCCGCGAAGAAGGTATCCACGAAGTATTGATGGTGCGCATCGTATACGGCGTCACCGGTATCTGGCACAAGATGCACTGGTTGACCGGAGACCTCGGTACAGAAGAGCCTCGGGGTAAGAATTCTCATGCACATCGAGTCGAAGTGGTTTTTTCCACAATGGAGGCAGGGCCGTAAGGGCTGGAGACGCTCTGCTGGTGCAGCGGTACAAGGCCTCCTGGCGGTGTTGGTTGGCGTCCATCCGAGCCATGAAATCGACTGTGGAAACCGCCGGGTGTCTGGTTCTCGGACGGGCTGTTGCGGCTGCCGCTCTCCCTGGCGGTTCTTCCGAGTCCCCACCCTGCGGAGTTTGGGTTGCGATTCTCTTGCCGGTGCCTGGCTGGCCTGGTTTTCCACAACTTCCGAACCGCCGAAGGGCCAGCAGTTAGGGGTTCGGGCTGGGCCCTGGTACGGCCCTGGGCATGGACTATTCGGGTTCCTTCCACCGCGCAAACGGTTATCCTGCGCGATGAGCGCGTCACGTAGCCCTTCTTCCACATTCTGCAATGCTAGTAGATGAGACGAGATGGAGCGGTCCGCCTGAACGGTCGGCAGACATTTTTGCAATTCTGGGTCTAGTTTAAAATGGGCCGCACGAAGTTTCGAGTTGTCGTCGGAATTCGGATAGGCGTCAGTGACGAGGGACAACATATCTGTAAACCAATACATCAGGGAAGCACCAGACATAAACTGCTCCACCGTAAAGCAGGAATCTCGACAGGAAAAATTTGCCATGGCCTCCCCGACGGGAAGGCGGAATTTTTCCTGCAACGTCTGAATCCAAATTGCGCAGGTGCCTGAGTTGTCTCTTATGCACGCATTCTTGATATACTGGTCTGCTATGTTGTTCCACCAGGCCACGGCTGCGCCCCGGAAGCAACTCGGGAGGTTCCTTGCAACTGTGTCCGCCCCGTATGTTGCGATCCAGTTGGCGATGCAGTTGGTGAAGGTGTGAACATCACGGAATAGGCATCCATCACCGGGACGGTACACAATTCGTCCGGCCCCGTAGAATGCTGGCACGTCAGGCCAGAAAGATCCAACAAACTTCTGGTTCCACTCCCGCTTATAACGTTTTGCGGTGTTGAAACCCGTCCCATCATGAGTGGTCGATGCCTCGCCATCATCCGTCTGCTGAATGCGAAGGGCTTCCGTAAAAGCGTGAGCGATACGTGCATCTTCGTGGGTTGGCAGCTTCCCACTGCTAGTCTGGTCGCCCTGTGGTGGTAGGATGAAAGACACCCTGTCTTCTTCGATGGTGGGTGATGCAGGAGACGATACCGTTTGGCGGTGGGGTAAGGGTGAGTGTCCGGGGGCTGCTGTTGCAGCGGGCCTGTTGAAGAGAGGGGAGGTGGGGTTTGTTGGTCTGATGGGAAGGGGAATGTTCATAGGGGATGTTGAACAGCCTTGCAAGCCTGCACCGCTGTCGGAGGGACGCTGGAGGTTTTCGACAATGGCGATGCTACTGGCGAGGTGGGATCAGCAATCCTGTCGAACAAGAACGCGGTGAGGAGGTGATTCTCTCGATGAGAGTCTCCCTTATGTGCTCTCGCTCGGATCAACTCTTGTTGCAGTGAGTGTTAGACTTACTAGTGTACGGTGGGTATGTACGCGGAGATGGTACTCGTGACAAGTGAGGCGAAAGAAGAAGGTTGTTTTCTCGAGCTCTCGTGATCAGGAAGGAAGACGATGAAGATAAAAGATGATGAAGATGAAAGATGATGAAGAAGTGGAGGTTGTATTCGACTTCGAAGAACCATCTACTCTGATATGGCTCTCCTCCGCTACCTACAACGTTCGGTGTCACTCGGTATGGCTAGTCCGGTATCACCAACTGCGTTGGGTGGTGTGACCATGGGCGGAGGGTGTTGTTTTGATTCGATTTGAGAGCGGGCAGGACCGACGCACGAGCGGTGGAATTTCGCCGACCTGGCTAGACTAGATTCGGTGGGGCCAAACCGTCGAAGAGCTCTTGTTTACGTTGTCGGCCGGTCTGTCTGTTCATCGTCCATCATCTGTTTTATCGTTCTCATCATTGCTTTCGTTGCTTTCGTTACTTTTCATCGATCGTTGTTTGTCCTGATCTCGCCATTCAACTCGCGGGGTACTTGAGGTTCATCACCTGAAGAACACAGATGGCTTTTTCTTTCATTGACACTTCTCTCCCTAGTCAAATACAATCGGTCTTTCGTCTCTCATCACAGTTGCCTGAGGGTCATCCATGTCCCTAGTGCTTCACAAGATATCACCAACAGTCGGAATCACCGATCCGACTAGCCCGCCTTCTATTTTATCTTATCTGATCCTCCATCTATCCTACATGTGCTCCTCTCATGGTGGTGGCAGACGACACAGCACCAGACACAAACACAGAACCCGCTCACCTCCCCTCCCCATTTTCCTTCCCTTTCCAGCCTAATTACCTAATTATGTAGGTACGCAACCGAGGAACTGGATTTTGTAGTCGAGCTCACAGGAGGTTAGACGGGACGAGAACTAGACTAATGAGTGCCTGGTACCTTCATTCATTGATTCAGTCATTCATTCTCCCATTCCTTCTTTCCTTCTTTCTGCCTTTCTTTCCAGTGGGCTAAGCGGAGATGATTGAGCGGGGAGGAACAGGGAGGGGTTGACTCACGGGGAGGGCTGGCCAGAGTGCAATGTTAGGTAATCGGCACGGTATCGAGCTCACGACCAGCGGGGTCGGCGCCAACAGCCGTGTGGAAACGGATATGTAATCTTCCATGATATACTAATACCAAGGTCAAATGCAATGATTGTACAAAAAAAAACCCCGGCAGCGCAAGGCGTGTCACCCGTCGAGTGATATATAGTGCTTCATCCCTGATGCCCAAAACAAAAACCGTAGAAAATAAGGCAGCAACTTTCAAGGCGGTCACGTCCCAGGCTCCAGTCAATGTCAACTGCAACTCTGCGACTCTGCAAGCGAGCAGGATTAATTAAATTACTGCTTATACTAAAGGCTGAAGCCCTGGGGCGAGCGATGATAACTTGATCCGTGGCTACTCAAGAAGCAGTGGGATGATTGCTCCCCCAACTCCCGAGTTCCTTCTCCGGTCGTGTTCATCCCATCGATGGTACTACCACGTACCTATGCTACAGATCCAGCTGAAAAGATCGAATCAACAGTTGTCGGTGACTGACCCTCGCTGACATCTCCGAGATTGGACTCTACCCGCAACCCATACCGAAGCAAACATATAGGTAAACCCTTCTTGGATTACAATCTGAACGGAACTAAAAATACACCCAAACCACCAAATGGCAACGCACACTACGATACAATTCCAATCTCCAATTTCTGTCTGTCAGACTGTTCCACCTCATTACTCATCTTTTACCTACCTATCCAGCATAAACCCCCCGTCCCGCCTGCCTCCAAACCCACTCAGCAACGCTCCTTCCAACCGCGCCACGTTCAACCGCCGCACCAACCCACCCAGCAACCGTTGCAACGCCGACAACCAGCCCACCCCAGAGCGCCCAATCCATGACCAGTTCCATCTCCGATTTCTCACCGTCCTGGACACGGTCGTACTTAGTGAATCTCTCGACGCCTTCGCGGCGGCGGACAACGTCTCGGCCACCGTCGCGGGGACGCTCAGCTTGCAGGTTTACGACTGCCATCTTGAGCGTCGAGACTTCGTTCTGGAGCTCCCAGATCGCCGTGTCGCGGGGCGCGAGGATGCTGTTGAGCTGGGAGCGGGAGAGGCCGGGGAGCTGCAGGAGGGGCGTCTCTGGTCGTGGGGTTTCGGGACGCGATCCAGGGCGGGTTTGCGGGCGGCGGTTGGTGCCCTCGAGGAATTGGCTGGTCGGGGGGAAGCGCCCGATGTAGTCTGTGGGCGACTGCTCGGCAACGGGGGTGCTGGCTGGGAGTAGTTTTTCCTGTGCGAGGGGGGGTACGGGGACTTCGGGCTCAATGCCGAGTTCGATGCTGGAGCGCCGAGGAATCTTGCCTTTGTGGCCTTCGTCAACACCGTCGCCGGGGCGCTTGGATGGCTCGGTGATGGAGGGGCGATGGCGAGGGGTGGCCGGGCCTGAGGTGAACTCGACGGGTGGTTGTTGTGGGATGGCGATGGGGCGGGTGGAGAGAACATGCTGGAGCTTCTTGTGTTCGAGTTCCTCGTGCGCAGAACGTTGGTGCACCGCGTCGCCAATGTTGGTGCCGAAATCTCCAGGTTTGATGTGGCTATGCTGGAGCTCGCGAGTTTCGGCGTCCGGAGCGGCATCCTTTCGGTGGTGTTTGCCGTCTGACGGATGGTCCTTATCAGCCACCTCTGGTTTCTTCACATGTTCGGCATTGCTACTGCCCTTCCCTCCGTGCGACGCGCGAGCCTTCGTAGCCGCATGCTCCGCGTCAGCATGCATATCACCCTGATGCCTCGATGGCTCCATTGAGTTCCCCATGCGCTCGCTCTCATGCTTCAACTCTTGATGCAGACGATCACCAATATTCTCGCCCATCTCGTCCGGCCTCAACTGGATCTTATCAAGCTCAGGAACCGCGGGCGTATTCTGCCCTCCGCTTCCGGGGCCAGCCTTTGTATTGTTCGGAGTCTTTGGTACGGTGCTGGGAGACATCGAAACGTTTTCGTAGGAGCCGCCCAGGCCGCTCTCGTCTTCGTGAGGAGTGTCGGTAGCGGCAGCGGCAGCGTAGCTGTGATCCTCGGAGCGCGAGGTTGGGGAAAGGTTCGCGTCTTTCTCCTCCTGGGTGCCGGCCAGCCGGCCAGCTTCGATCTTGGACTTTGCAGTTGCAGACTCCATTTCCTTGCCACCGAAGGTGTATCGCACGGTGACGGGACTCTTATCCACTTTCTGACCCCCCTCTTGCTTCGCCTTAGGCTCAACCTTGCCCTTATCAGTCCTCTGCCGCTGAAGCACCTCTTTGTTCTTCCCGCTCAGGTACCTCACCCTCGTAGGACTATCCCTTCCCTTCCCTTTCTTGTCCTTGTTGCGTTCGCCGCCCTGATCTCCGTCGTTCCTCGCTTCAGATTCGGTCAAACACTCTGCGAGATTGTCCCTAACCGCCTCCTTCTCCTTCTCTTCGCTCAACCGTCTCTCGAGCGACTCCTCAAAGCTATGGGCGTCGGGCGTCGCTCTGACAGGCGAGATCTCGCCGGGGCTCGTGTCGGATGAGGAGCCTGACAGTGGGGTTTGCGGATCGCTGGACGCGAGGATGTGGGCTGGCGGGTTGTTTGGGGGGGGATTGCGGGTGCGCTTGGATTTGGAGGTTTTGCCCATCGTGGTTCTTTCTTTCTTTCTGGGAGAAAGCAGATGGCCGAGGGGGAGGGGGGAGGGATGAGGGAGGGATCAGCAATGGTGCAGATGGTAGGACGCTGCGAGGTTATGTAAGGATTGGACGATGTGGTGGGAGTTGCGTCATGAGATGCCGTGATGGTGACGTCAAGGAGATGTGTGAGGGCCACGGGAAGCGAGCGAACAGAAAGGCTGCCGAGAAGGCTGTAATCACGGTATCACGGGTCGGGGAGGATGATGGCATGGGAAGCGAGGGGTGGACGGTCCTCGGTCTGTGTAACTCGGGCCGTTCGTAGCCCAACAATCGTGTAGGACAGTCCCGTAGCCAGAAGTTGACCACTGTGAAATCTGCCGAATACAAGCACTTTGTTAAACTTTTGAATCCGCACCAAATATTTTGTTTCGCTAATAGCACACAATTATCAATCATAAACATTACCCCACAATCTCCCTCCCCTCGGCCACCGGCTTCTCCGACGCCCGCTCCAGGTCGCTCGCCTTGACACTGGCCACCTCATCCTCCTCGAGACTCAAATCTCTACCCAACTTCTCGGGCCCCAAAAACACCAAAACAATGACATACGCGAACACAGCACCCATGAATATGGCCATGACCTTGGCGTAATCATATCTCGCCTCACCGCCATCACTATCCTCGAGCGGGAACCTCTCGCCAATCGTGGCCTCGATAGTCGAGCTCGCCGAGCTGACAAGGTTACCGAGCTGGTACGCGGTTCCGACCACGAACGTGCGCATCCCCGGCGGCGATAGCTCCATCAGGTGGATGGGGATCACGCCCCACGCCCCCTGCACCATGAACTGCTCAAAGAACGCGGCCGCCATGATGTTGTTGCTGCGCACGTACGTGTACGGGTACACCAAAGCGCCGCCGAGGATGCACGCGCCGATTATGGAAGTGCGTCGCCCGATGGTTTGCGACATGTATCCCATCGTCGTGCCGCCGAGCATGGCGCCGAGGTTCGCGACGACTTGCGTTACCGTTACTTGGTTGGACGAGAACTCCAGCTGGCTCTCGAGGAGGGTGGGGTATAGGTCTTGGGAGCCGTGGGACTTTGGATCGGTCAGCGGGAGTTATGTAAGTGAAGGATGAGAGTGCAAACAAACCATAAAGTTGAATCCCGCCATCATAAGGACCATGTACACAAGCGTGATCCAATGTTTTTTGAACCCGACCTTCGCCTCCTTCATGAACGTGCTACCGACGCCCTCCACCTCCGCATGTTTCCTCAGCTCCTGTCTCGCCAGGAACGCGTTGGTCTCGGGCAGGTACAGGCGCCACAGGATGATGAGCGCGGGCGGGCAAGCACCGAACCAGAACAGCGGGCGCCACCCGTGGGTGGGGTCGTGTGCGAGCGCGCGAGAGAATACCGCCGCGAGAAGGTACCCGAACGCGTAGCCTTGCTGGAGCATGCCGCTGAGAATTCCGCGCGCTTCCGGTGGTGCGTCTTCGAGTGCTGTGGCGGCGCAGTTGCCGTAGATTCCGCCCATCGCGATGCCGAAGAAGGCGCGGACGATCAGGAAGCCTTTGTAGCTGGGTGGGGGTTAGTAGGAGGGAGGGTGGCGGGAGAGAATGTTGTACGCACCTGGTCATGAAACCGGTGAGGAGCTCGAAAAGGATGAAGAGCAGGTTGTTGATGATGAACGGCCACTTCCTTCCCCACTTGTCGGCGGCGATACCGAAGGTGATGGCACCCACACTTCGCAGCATCAGCACCAATGTTATGCCCCATGTGATGTCCGTCTTCGAACGGTCGAATTCTTTGGCCAGCGCGGAGACGGTAAGCGACACGGTGAAGAAGTCGAAAGCATCCCTATGCGATTCCCATCTGTTAGCATGCGCAAAGACAGGCTGGTGAGAGGGGGAGGAAATCGTACCAAGTCCAAGCGACAAAAGCGATCAAGAAGAACCGCCATTGATGCCAGGTGAGCGTCCTCAGCACCGCGAAAGGGTTGGGCGGTACATTTCCGGTGGGCTTCAGTGTAGTGAATCTCGTAGCAGCGTAACGACCAACGCTCATGTGTTCCGCCATTTTGGTGATGGGCCGCCGGGTGGATGATATCGACGAGATGCTGGTGCGGGTTCGGAACACGGACTGACAGACAGAGGGGTTGCCATCCACACTTTATCGAAATCCAATCCGCAGTGATAATCCCTATGGATTACCGCTTTCGATCGCAGAGGGAAGGCAGGTGGGTCTCGTGAGGGATTTCGCACTATAACCGACACTCCGGCGGGGGAAGCACGATTACTCGCTCGCCCACGCCCTTCGGGTACCCACCCTGCAGTGTATAAATCCAGTATTACCGCACCCTCACGATTCGCGTGGGATGTCTCCGAAAACTGTTCGATGAACCAGTTTCTGGGTACGTAAGGAAGTACATGGCATGTACCGTAACGTTGGACCGGTGCTTAAGTGACACCTTCAACCATGGATTAACAAACTCGACATACACCGGTGGGTACTTGCTTAGGTACGTACCCCGGCTGTCACCGTCAACAAGTCAGGTGGATTGTCCTCGTCGCCATCGGCACCCCCAGTCCCACCGCACGAATTCTCGTCCATGACGTTTCGATCGTGCATGCGATCATGGATTCTAAACGTCGAAGTAAGCATTTGCATGCATGAAGATCGGCAGCGTGCCGCATGCCGAACAGCCGCGCGGGTTCACCAGCCCAATTAGGCAACAATTCCGGGCGCAGTAGGTGTGATTGCCTGTGTTCGCGCTGGTGGTCCGAGACTACTGCATGCGGGGTAAGGAAACCCATCTGTAAGTAGAGAACGGAAGGAACCGTTCACGGGAGCCGACGGGTGGAATAGTATATGTGGAGTAGAGTAGGCTGTGTATATGGCCAAATCTTATCTCCGTCCACCAAGACGCCATGCCTGTCTCCCTGCCTCTCCAGGGTCACGGAGAGATTCCGGAGGAGAAACTGGATCTCCATCTCCATCCCCACCCCTCAATGCACGGATATATGCATGTATGGCCTTAGAAAAGTCCGTGCTGACATCCATGTGTAAGCATAACTCCATCTCCGGCGAGCCGAAGATTGGCCTCCACATCTCGGGGAGCATTCCGAACGGTAGCGGGTTCGAGTGCAGGCAAGCGCCCGCTAATTCCCGCAGATGCACTCTTCTTTATCGCGGACACGTACTTGCCTACCGACCTCCTACATCCATAAGGTGGATACCTTCCTACAATCCTGCAGAGATCTCTCGTAAGTCTATACGCGTCGGCGAGCACCTTCCCAGCGCCTACACACTTACACACATACCTTATTAACCTGCTATCTCCTTCGGCTACAGCCTTGTACCTACCGTACCGTATCCACGTATCCCGTTTCCACGCATGTAGGCCTGCACCTACGTGTATCTCCGAGATCCAGCGGCAGTATCCGTCGGCCTCGGCAGATCTCCTCGTCTCCACCACGGAACTAATCGGTCCCGTCCCGTCCCGTCCGAGCGTCGCTTATATACGGAATAAATAGATAAACGGTGAGATGGACCGTGTCACCGTGGACGCCGGCCGACGGGAAGAGATGGCGAATTGAGGATTCGAGGACATGAAGACCCTACTAGTATAGTAGAATGTGGAGTAGAATGTGGAGCCGCAACGCCAGCCTCCCATCGATGCGCTACATAGCGGAGGAGGAGAGTGGAGGAGAGTGGAGGAGAGTAGGTAGAGTAGAGCAACCTTCCGGCGTGTCCCCGGATCGGCCGTACGCGTAGGCTTGCTATGTAGGAGATATCTACCAGTGATTTCGTCGTAGGCATGTACGTACGAATATTGGTATCTAGACTCTCACGGACCGGTCGTCGTCGTCATCGTCGTTGTGGACCGTGGACGTCGCATCGGTGGAGATGTTCGGGGTTGCTCGTGGTTGCCGAACACCTGTCATGATGGATAACGAGGACGGAGAGGATTATAGGATCCCAGGAGCTTGCGGTTGACCTCTCGTTAGTTATCCGTGCAGCCTTCCGGCCTCTTCACTTGACTCTTGCGAGGTAATACTTTAATCGCCATTTTTGGTAGTAACATGAGGACTTTCTGTATCTGACATCTTGACTGCTGATGTGGAAGACAATTCCATATTTTTATCTCTTTTACTTCCCATTCATTACCTTGTAAGTGTATTAATACGCGTACCTCAACTCTTGGCATTTCCCATATCCAGGTTGTTGTTTGCCACGATAGTATTAGGGGGTGATATCTAAATGAGATAAGATGGATGGATAAGGATGGAGCGATGGATAAGATAGGAGATAGGCGATAAGGGAATTAGGACCAGAAGGCATTGGGAGAGAAAAGGACTCTGCGACACCACCACACAGCACGCTCAGCAAAACGTCGCGACAGAAATAAAATACATAGAGATGAAACAAAACATTCTCGGCAAACAAGTCTCAAGTTACAAGTCTTCTCTAGAAGGCAGGAGACCTTGCACTTCAAGGTTGAACGTCGGATCGGATGTCGGTGTCGTTTAAAATGGACCGATTATCGCTAAGTTTGATACCGCGTTTCGCATTCTGTATATCTTTCCTATTTGAAATATCAATATACAAACAACTCAAATAATCCGATGTACCTAGCACAACATAAAGTACCTTGTAAGGGAGCTACCGCCAGCAGCCTCCAAATTTGAGTCTGCGCCTTCAGTTTTATTGATGCCTTTCAGCGCGCGAAAGATCTGGGACGCGGTGTAACGATTTTTCTTGACCTCCGAGACGATAACTTGCTTGACGACGGACGGCAGGCCACAGATGCGAAAGATTTCGTCAAGGCTGTGGGTGTGTGCGGCGGAGGTCTTTCTTTCCACCACGACTTTGACGGGCTCACTGCTGGATTCCGGAATCGTATGCGTGATTTTCATCTGCACCTGGCAGAGATCCTTGACGCGTGCCTCGGTGCTGCGCGGCTTCACCACTCGTCCGTCTTTTCGCGAAATGTTCGTGCCCGTCTTCTTGCTCTTGCGCAGGCGGCATTCGTAGTGCTGTACGCGGATGGCACCGTGTCGCTGTACGGTGCTACCGCCGATCTTCGTCCATACCGTGTCGACCAACGGCCAGTATTCGGCGAATTGCTGCGTGCTCAGCACCACCGGATGGTCCAGGCGGAAAAGCATCTCGCGGAAGATATCTGCCTGTTCGGGTAAAGGGATCTTGGTATTTATCGCCGAGGGGGAGGAGGAGGAGGCGGAGGTGGAGGATGAGGACATTTTCTGGCTTCGAGTGAGGCTGATTGATATGTGCTGAATATCCGGTGGTGGTAGGTAATGCGTCTGCAGAAAGGTTGTCCTCCCCCTGAACGGTGACGCCTCGCTAGAGTAGTCAAGCCGATTCGTCCCGAAATCTCCTACAGGATCGCAACGGGTTCAGCGCTACTGATCGTCTTAGTGTGAGCACGTCCCTCCACATAGAGTCCACAGTGCCTGCCGCGCCGGCAACTCGTCACTCGCAGAGTCGCAGAAATCTAAAGTCAACAACAGGCCACATTTTACTCTATGATGTATTATTATCGACGACGACGACCCCACTCTGGCAACATAGATACATACTGGGTGGCTCCCTGAGCCCGATGAATTTTCGCCCCCGTCTGACATCCATCTACACCGTCGTTTATTCGAGACTTGAAGTCCGTTGCCGAGTGCGAGCTGGTGGTATACTCTCCCTGAAGACCAGACTCCACTCTGCTACACACAGAGGAACTACAATGCCAGACTCCACGAAACTGAGTGGCCAACATTCTCGCCAGGCCAGCGTGCCCGAACTTCGTCCTGTGTGTTGCCGATGATCGATCGCAAGACTTGACGCGGCTCCCATTCACACGCATCCATCAGGTTAGTCATCGACTCATCGCTGGAAACGGTTCCAGACTTCCAGTCAGTTACTTTCGGCCTGAAGGCTGAAGCTGGGCCTGCCACCATGATGATGTAGTTTTACGGAAAGATACGCCAACAGCCAACTACTCCATGGGAGACGGCGACCTCGTGCGATGAATCATGAATCGCGTGGAGCCGGGGATCTTTCTCCCTGTAACCACAGTGGAAGACCGTAGGTGAAGCTTTGCGAGAACACTGTGCTGGCTAAGGGCTTCAAGTTTCAACGGCCATCGGTTCGGCGATGTCGTCTGCGTGGAAAGTTGAAACGTCAGGTCGACGGATGCGCTGACGAGCAGCAGAAGGGTGCCAGCCTTCCAGGTACGCTCGCTGCAGTGAGTGCAGCCTTATGGACCATGGAACGTTTGAAACCAAGGTGGTAAATCGGGTTAATCGCGACGACTATTGTACCGTCAACAGTTCGGTATGTAAACTGCAGACTGCAGACTGTAGGGTAAGATCCTTTAAAACTTGATCGTTTATTCCGGTCCGAATAAGATCTATGTGCGTACGTAAACAAGGCTGAGGTAGACGTGCACATTTCACCAGGACTGCAACCTGTGTTTCATCTAATCCCTCGGACGATGGATAGAGTAATAGAATAGGAACCGAGTCAGCCTGGAAGTTTGTCACCACCTCCACCCACCCCCCCCCCCCCCCCCCACGTGCACGGTGCCTGCTGGATGACCACCCGGTCCCACGTCGTTGCGAAGCGGCGGAGCCCATCATCGTAGATCACCCGCTCTGCACCACCGCAGTAGACGCGGGCTCTCCCGTCCACAGCTGAACCGGCTCGACTACGGTACGGTACGCTACGGCGAAACAGAACTGTTTCGTAGGTGTATATATCGCTGAAGGTATAAAAGCAAAGCAAAAACCACGCACGCCGGCAGCGAGAGCCGACGCATGAATACGAGTTTGCGATGGATGACCAGCGAGTTCCAGCTTCCAACTTCCCCGCTCTGCAGTCTACGAACACAGCCGATACGCACGCATAAATGCCCGCACGTCGTTGACCTGACCTGTAACAGTGTTACCTATGCCGCGACGATCGTCGCGGCCAAGGTCCAAGCTTCGAGAAGAGGTACGGTATGTGCGCATCGTCTAAACGGCCACACATACGACGTACGCAGCGCAGCACACTGACTACCTCAGGTAGGTAATTGCTTCTTCGCTGACGCAATCACCTCCCCCGCCGACATATATCCACCTGGAACCTGCGCATGCAAAGCAGCGACGGACTTCCGTCTCCCCGTCTCCCTGTCTCCTATGTAGATAACGGCGTTCCGTCAGCTGTTAAGTTTCAACGGAACAGGCATTCCGCATCCAGTGGGCAGTGAAGGCTGAAGGCGGCCGCGCATGCAACAAGTGCGCCCCAAAGTCGTAGCTGGGGGTTCCAACGGGGGGGGGGGGAGTGCGCCGAGTGATGCGGGGGAGGGGGCTGTGCTTTGCTTGTTGCATGGGATGGGATGGCGACGGCATGATCCGTTGGGCTGCAGGCTTCTGGCTTCTGGCTGGCTTCTGGATGGTGCGGAAAATGATCGACAGCCTCATCGCTAACTGACATGCATGTTGTGCGCGTGCGGGGTGCATGAGGATGGTGATGGGAATGGGGTAACTACGGTATGGTCGGTGTCCACCTGCACCTGAAGGTAATATGGAGTCAGGGGCACTGTATGTACTAGCTGGTAGTTATACCCGACAGGCGGGGTAACTCTAGTATCTAGGTACTTAGTCAATGTAGCTCTGGAAGCACGGGCACGAGCACGAGCACGAGCACGAGCACAGGCACATGCACCAACACTACCACGAGCGACATCGCAATGTGGGGGATGGAGGGGAACACTTAGCACCCTGCACGTTCGCCTGGGTATTCAATCCCCATCTTCCAGGGCTCCAAGCATCAGGGCAAAGTCTTCTTCCGTAGTACGGAAAAACGAAAGAAATAATCGGACAACACTCGCCGGCGCGGCACTTTTTCTATTTCCGCTCGGCATTACGTACGTATCGTACATACATACAGAAGTGCATATCACCTGTAGGAACGCTCCAGGTTGGGTACCTGACGACTGGTACGATGGTTGCGGGGAAACTTCAAACCCCAAACTCCAAGCTTTCTGCAGGCTGCACCTACGTGTATATTGGACAGTTTGACGGTAGGGGCGGGCATCTTATTGGCGGCTAACTAACTACAGGTCGCACGAGCAGTGCGCACCGATCGTGCGCCTGTCCTGCACAAACAGAAGGGTTGTGTGCGCGAGGAGCAAAAAAAAATGTCAAGCTTCGAGATGGATGGATGGACGTAACGAGTCCCCGTCTGGAATCTGGATTGCGTTTCGCGCGGATGAGGATCCAACTATCTACCTCTGCATAGCTGAACTACACACATACGAGGCTTGTTGAAAAAGGCCGCGGTGCCCCGGCCGGAAGTCCGATCGTTCGGTCCGCAGTCAACTCCGCATGTAACACGGCCTCTCTTCCGATGGCAACTCGCGCGCTATTCCCCCTCCTCTTCCTTGCCTGCGCGGCGCAGGCGGCAAAGACGTACCGCGACCAGTGCGACCAAAAGATCGTCGAGGTGCTATCCTACAGCAACAGCAGCCACTACCGCTTCCCCGACACGACGGACATGATCAGCGGGCGACAGCGGGTGCACCTATGGGCGTGCGAGGAGATCTGCGGCGCCGAGTCGCGCATGTACCCGTGGCTCGACATCTTCCAGCGGATAACGCTGTGGAAGGTGCCGCTGCTGCTGCTGATAGGAAATTTCCAGTTCGCGCAGCTGGGGCTCGGAAACCTGCTCTGCGTCGTGTGCCACCTCCTCGGCGACCCCATCGATACCATGTGCAGCCTCCTCACCAAGCTAGAGGTCTCCCGCCGCCTCTACACCCGCTGGGCGACTATCTCCGAGCCCGTACTTCCGCCGGCGGGCCTAGACGAAGAGGCCCGCCTGGGCTTCACCACGCTCCCTGACCCTGCTTTCCAGCTGACGCTAAGCCAAGCGCAAGACCTTGCCGCCGTCAACGCCGTCTTCGACGACTGGATGCATAGTTCAGACATGGTATTCGTAGCGATGCGCAGTGCGCTTATGCGGCTGCCGCCCAAGCTACGAGTGCAATTCATCACGGCGATCACGGAAGCGGCCCACAAGTTGTCCGAGTCGCGGGCGGACGACCGGCTGCGCGCGTGGCTGGCGATACTTGGCTATGCCGTTGCCATCATTGCGGCGTTCATGCGCACGCTCGACCAGGGCCCCGAGAAGATGACGGCGCATAGCATCGCGTTCGCAATGAGCATGGTGTGGCTGGTGCCCGCGGTGATGATTTCGACGACAGCCGGGGGGTTTACGTCGAAGCGCGCGGGAATGAGGATCGTCCGCGAGCTGCAGGATGAGCTGGGCGCTGCGTGGCCTGTCCAGAAGATCGAGGAGTGGACGTGTACTAGCACCGTGTGGAATCCGGCTGGGAAAGGGAGGAGCGTGCTGTGGGAGAGCACGGTGCCCCTCGGGGAAGCCCTGCCTTGGTGTGGTGGGAATTATAGCTATCGTGCGTTCAAACGCTTGGAGAGCGCACATCTTAATCCTCCAGAGATGCGCCGTGGGTTGCCGACGTTCGCGGCGGAAAGGCCCACCGCTCTGTTGTACTTCTACTCCGTCTTGAGCGTGCTCCTCGCGGTCGGATGTGCGATGGCCCTTTCATGTCTCACATCGACAGTCGGCCTTGGTTGCCGGTTTGTCCCCCATCTAATCCTCTCCTCCCTTCTGCTGCTGCTGCTGCTGACATACCCAGAACAATGACGCAAATGTCCTTCTTCCTCGGCTGGCTCTTGAGCGTTGCGTTGACGCGCCTCTTCCGTCGTTATCTCTCCGGAAAATACCACTGGTACGCAATAGTCTTCAAAGACTTTATCATCGGCTTCCTCGTGATCGGCTTCATCGTCGCCGCCTTCATCGGCAAGTTCGTTTCCCCTTCCCTCCCCTTCCCCCCCCCCCCCTCCCCCTCTGCATCCCCCACTAACCACCGCAGATTCAACTCCTGCTTCTGCTGGTCCGCGTACTTCTCTCGCTTCAGCGGTGCATACGTGGAAGTGCACTCTTTTTACTTCGACGCGAACCTGCGCACCCTGACGATGACGAAATGGCCGATCCTTGTGGCGGTAGGACTAGGCGGGCAGGCGATAATGCTGGTGATCATGGGCTGGGGAAACTCGCAGGGCGTGTTGCTGCTGTTCTGTCGCGAGGAGAAGGAGCAGGAGGAGTATTTTGTTAATGTATTGCCGATGCAGGTTAAGACTATTGAGAGAAGGTGCAGTGAGACCGAGTCCGAGGATAGTTGGGCGGTGTATGGGGCTGGAAGGAGGGGGAGCGCACAGCCGGGGGTGCTGGATTGGGCCGCGGGGAGTGTGAGAGCCTGGTTGCCGGTGAGGTGGTGCGGGAGGGAGAGGGAGAGGGCGGAGAGGGAGAGGGAGAAGGCGGAGAGAATGTGCTGATCTATAGGAAAATTGTCAAAGGCTAAAAGTGAGACGTGATGGGTTATGAGTTATGATGTATTTCTAGTAATATGAAGACTGTGTATGAAGACCATTTCACTTCAGCCGGCCAGTCATGAGAGGATGTGATGTTCAACGTTCATCCTGATCGTGACCAAGACTGACGAGTGCAAACGAGCGGCAACCCCCATATTTTGACGCAGAAATTGCGATAGAAGCGCCGACGATGTTGATGTCGGACGGGCGGCCGCAGGTAGTCTCGGGTCCGGTATGTACCGCCAACATGTACGACTTGGAAAACCGCCTATACGCGGCAGCACGGCTATTTTCCCGCGCGCGTCCCATCGTCCCATCGTCCCATCGTTCCCCGTTCGTTCCCCGCTCGCTCGGCTCACTCGCTCAGTAGACCCTGCCCACCGGACCCTGCAAGGCTGCCACGGCTGCCATTGCCGAAAGGCGAGAGGCGAGAGGCGAGAGTGAATCCCTCCGCGCCTTATGGGCCATGGGCCATGGGTCATCCTGTCTCACGCGGGGCTCGGGTCTCGGATACCCGCTCGGGACCAGTGGCTCCGGGGAGTCGGGGAGTGCCCGATCGGATCCCGAGGCTCCGAGGCCCTACGACCAACCGGGGTTGGGGTGGGAGAGGGAGATCCTGTCCCACGCGTTTTTTTTTGATTCGCTCGTAGTTTCAGCGTGCTGAAGGAGTTGCTGGGTTTGTTTCGGTTCAATAGGCTTTGCATTCGACCTTGTTGGAACGGATTTATCACCGGATAGTTACCGACGTGGCGGCGCGATTGATAGCGGAGGATTCAGTGAATACTGTGAATTAGGCAGACTCACCGCCCAGAGGGATCGATGGAACAGTACTGGTACTGTTAGAATATTCCGCGCACGTGATGGTAAACAGTTTATTGATCCGATCCCCTCGATGATCGGACCCATTCGGACGGCTGGTAACATGACAGAGTAAGTAGTATAATAATATAAGTACAACACAAGTGATTACAACGAACGTAAGAAACCTCCCTAAAAGCGAAAAATATACAAGTCCAGACTAGGTAGGTAGACTCTAGTCGTCCTCCGGTTTCATACCTGTAACGTGCCACCTACATAGTTTTCCATCGTTCTGTCAGCAGGTGTATCATCACTGGGAAGGGGGGTATGTAACGAACATGATCTGATATGTATGCACCCTCTTCCCGCCCACATCCGCTTGCGCAAGTCTACACAGCGCCACAACATCCTCGGCGGACATATCTAGGTATCGCGTGAACAGGGCCATGGCGTAAGCCTTTTCACGGGTGCAGCCTAGGTATTAGCTTCTGGCTGCGGGGCTCGTCGTAAGGAGTGGGAGTATGCAAATGCAAATGCATGTACATACCTCAAACCCGCCTTTCCCAATCGCCAGAGCACAAGTCTCGCCTATCTTTTTCATCTCCGCGTTCTTTGGCCACGCTCCCCATGGTTGTTTATAGTAATGAATCTGCCGCCGCGTCATTTTCCATCAGCCCTCTTCCCCCCGCTCCCCATCCCTCCCCCTCCCCCTCCCGCCCCACCCCGCCAACGCATGCATACCTCAACATCCACAAACCCGGCCTCCTCGGCATACTGCCTGAGGACATTCCCGTCGGGTGCCAGCAGTCCCGCCTTAGTCCCGGCCTTCCAAAAGTTGTTCATATAGCGCTCGAGGTTTGAGCCGGCGTAGGTGCCGTCGTCGCAGTGCAGCTGCGCCTCGGTCTCCGCCAGCTCGACGTAGCCCCCCGGACGCGTGCTGCGGAACATCTGCCGCAGGTAGCAGGGCCAGTTCCGGATCGACTGCGCGATGTTGCGAGAGTGGATTAGGTCGAAGTAGTCCTAGGGAGGGGGTGGGGGTTAGCTGCGGGAGGGGGGAGGGGGGGGAGAAGGGGAAGGGGGGAGGGGGGCAAAGTACTTCTTTGAACGTCCACTCCAGCTCTAGATCGTCAACTTCGAATTTGACCTACAGACCCGGGAATCCAACTTTAGTCCGATTGGGATTTATGCGGGGTGTGGGGAGGATTTAGGCGGGGTGCAAGACGCTGCAGCAAACGACAGGAAGTGATCACATTTGGGAATACCCTGGAGGAAAAAAAAACTGTTCAGCGTGGTTTTGAGAATGGAAAGTGCCAGGTAAGTAGGTGAGTTTTGGATGATGGTGTGTTTTTGTTATTACCATGTTGGCTGTATAGGGCTCAGATCCACGCCGATGACCTGCGCGCACGGGAACATCTCGCCCATGTCTAGCGCCCAGATTCCGGTGCCGGTGCCGCAGTCGAGGATGTTGTGCGGGTTGCCCTTGAGCGGCGCGGTGTATAGCAGCCCCCGTAGTGAAAGGAATTGGAAGTGGTGGTAGATGTCTAGCCTGCCAGCGGGAAGGTGGTTACATCAGATGGCCTGTCCCCGACGTGATCAGACGTAAGGCCCGAGAGAGATATACCGGTCTTGTTCGGTCTATACGGAGTCAGCGAAAGGTTTTTATTCCGGTCCGGAGCCGGGGGAGGGGGCGTACCTCGTCGTTGGGCATCATGTATTTTCCGGCCTGAAATCTGTGGTACCGACGGCCTACCAACCGTGGAGCGGGGGAGTTAGACTTCGAGCAGCAAAGCCAACAAGCTTCAGGTGGGGCGTAGACGAACCGTTTTCGTACACGTAATCAATGACCGAAGCCGTAAGACTTTTCGTTGAGCTCACTCTTTATCGCCGCCAGTCAGTCGTGATTGTCCCGACCACAGCAGCGAATGTGTCGGTGTATGGTAGGTATAACCAAGTATGCAGTACGTACAAACTGTCACCGTAGCCCGAGTTCACGTCACCGGCGTCGTAGGCATCCTCTGGATTCGTTGCGGCATCGTCTTCTGCTTCGCTGGCAGTTGCTGGTGCAGCACTTTCCGCTTCCAACTAACGAGGTCGGGGAGTTGGGATCAGCGAATGGACAGCAGTGAGGTGGGGGCCAGAGGGGAGATGCTACCCAGACAGGGAGTGCATTCGTCCGTGCAGAAGAAGAAGAAGAGGACAGGAAGGTAGTGACATGGGTAAGATGGGTGTAATAGACTTACCTCGAGAATTCCCCAGTTATTCGATACAAGGGGAGATGGAACGGTTACAAAATCCTGGTGGTCGGACGTCATATTCAAGCGATGTGTGGGGGTGTTTCTTTCGGTTCGGTTCGTCGGTCTTTCTTTTTTATTTGCCCGGCGCGAAGAGCAGAGTGGACTATGGACCTGATCGATTAAGCACTCGCAGACTGCAATTGCAGGTTGGCCCGCGGCGAAACGGGCCACTCCGCATTTATATGTGCACCCTCTGAGTGCGCAGGGCTGCCATGCCACCAAGAGTAGAGTAAACTAGAGGAAGTATCGTTGAGTGCAACCGGGTTGGAATTAGCTGTGGATAGCGCCGGACGATTTAGATGGTTTCGTGCCCACGGCCACCACACCAATACCAACGTCCGGCCAATGCGCCGCTCCCATCTTACCGGAGGGGGGGGGGGGGGGGGGGGGGGCGAGTCTTAGGGGCGATTGGTCGGCCTGACGGCGAGAATTCGGTCCGTAATCTGGATTCTGCACAGCGCAGCCGGGAATAACCTGATTTCCGAGGCGCGTGCTCACGGTAGAGCACCGTGGAAAGCCTAGATCCAAGTACCCAAGCACTTTGAGTACCTTTGTAGATATGTATCGACCACGGCCATGATCGTCTGTGAACTCGTCACCACGAGTTCTACGACTATATACGAGCGCGAATCGTGGAACGTTGAGCGTGTCGTCGCGGCCGGCCATCGGGAAACCCGCGTTGCCCCCCCGGCCACCCCTTTGGAGATCTCCACATTTCGCGACGGCATCATCCGCCCGTCCGTCCTAGATAGGATCAGACCCGTCACCCGTCACGGGGAAGGAAGCTCACGGGACAACCCTCGTTCGTTCAGTCCTGCCCTGCCCTGCCGCCGCGCCACTGCGAGTTTGCTCCGCCAAAAAAAAAAAATGCACGCATGCACGCACGCTTTTATCACCGATCGCCCCCACGCCTCGCCCATGCAACCTCGCCTCGCCTAGTGCCGTGGTGGTCGTGTTGGCTAGCCGAGTGCAGCTCTAAGGGCCGAGAGTCGAACTTGAACTCGAACTCGACCGCGAACCCGAGGGGTGCTCCGACTTCTCACGTTGAGTCGTTCGTTGACGAGAACTTTGCTCCGGTCTCTGTGCCCGATGATCAGAGATTTGTGGCGATCCGTGATGGGGATAACTACCGTAGATACTAGTGCACGAAGCTCGTGTGTCCGGCGGATGGTGGCGAGGCACGGCACATAGGATGGTTAGGTGGAGAAGCTTAAAGGCACCTTCATCACGGCGATGCCGGCGCCAATCGATTCCAGGATAGACACGCTCGTGACTGTGGTGGCTTAAGCCCTGCGTCGACGGTAAGCGATGTCGATGTAGAGCCCGCAGGGTGCACATTGCTGTCTGTATGGAACAGCATCTGCCATTTGCCTCCAACTGTAGCATACTCGTACGGTAGGTGTCGTATGTAGTCGTACGTCTCGCACCGTTGGTATCGATCCTGCCCCTCGAACGGTCGAATCATAGATGGAAATTGCAACAACCGCGCCCCATTACGCGCGCACAGTGTCAGTTCAGTCTCCAACAAGACCACGGTTCTACGATTCCTCCGCTCTGTCTCCTGCGCCATATTCAAGCCGTCACTGCATAAAACACCAACAAGATCAACATCAACATCAACAGCAACAACAGCAGCAGCAACAGCAGTTCGTTCGCGTATGCATAGCTCGGAAAAATATTCCTTCAAGTTCAAGCCAACGGCTGTGCAACCTGCAGGGATCGAGCAAAGATCAAACCGCACGGCGTCTTCCGTTCGCTTATTTATCCAGCAGCTTCCAGCTTGCTTGGCTGGGCAGTGGGCAGTGGGCAGTGGGCCAGGCATTCGAATTTCGAATGCCATGGTGAGCTATAAATTATCTGCGTGCATAACTATCATAATACATGCACGAGGGGATTGGGGTGAAGATAACTACCGGTATGCGTGTAGTCTACTAACTGGTTTGCAATGGAATAGAATGGAGGAAAGGTGTAGAGTATGTTGGTAAGTAACCTCTTGAGTATAAACACCCGATCGATGGACGTTAGAGTCTGTACAGAATCACACCACGATCGCCCGTAGGCCGTAGCGATCATACTCTACCCAGATAGCCCCGGTTTGTGAAGCGAGAAGCGCGATGCGCGGCCTCGACAATCGGACCGGCCTCGACAATCGGACCGGCCTGACCGAATCGATGCGTATCGGATCCAAAGCCACAGGTCGGTTGTGTGACGGCGTCCCGCATGCAGGACGCTCTAAGCTTTCTAACTTTTCTAACTACCGCTCTGCCCTGTCCTGCCCTCGAGCGGGAGGGCGCAAGTTGCAAGTTGCCACAGACTTCAAAGTTCACGGAACGAGGCCTCGAGCCCACGGCGCCACGCAAGAGCGAACGCGAAAGCGAGAATGATTATCTATGCGCGGGCAGCTGGTTTCGGTCCGAACGAGCGAACGAACGAGCGTCGAGCGGCCGGGCGGGCGGGTGATTGCCCAGGGGCGTCGCCTGTGTTTTGCTTTGCTATAGCAATTCTAGGTGCCGACAGGTGTTAACTACTAGCCGCTTCCGAAAGCTCGCCACTGGGCTGCCGCACACACGGCGCACACACGGCCTCGGCGCAGAAATGCCTCATCCGTCGTCCTCTTGGAGACGGGAGTCCTTGACGCTTTCGAAGTCATGTACATATGTAGGCTGTGTAATGTGCATAGCATCCATCAGCTCCGCTTTTGGGCTTGACTTCAGGGCTTCGAGAGTTGAGATGCAAGAGTCAAGACTATGCGATTTGCGATATGCGAGCTGCAAGCCGCGAGCTGGCGGGTGGTTGATGGCTTTGAGACTTGTAGTGTTCTCCAGAGTCCAGTCCGTCCGTCTTGAGCCTTGGGCGGGATTGAACTGTATCTTGGCAATCCGTCCGGCGGCAGTGTTCGGATGGACTGGACCAAAAGAAATCGACGGCAGAACGGACTGCAGTCGACAGTCCGCATCCAGTCCACGAAATCTGTGGACTGGACGGACTACTTTTACGCAGTCCGGACTGGACTATGTCGAACACTGGAGACGTGTGGACCTATCACCTATTTGTGAGGCTTGCGAGTGCAGCGGAAGTTGGAACATGCGTCGATTTTCTCTTTCTCCAAGCCTGTGTGTACCGGCATTGGTGTCACGAAGGATTGCCACGCCATGAACCAACTGGTAGGCTAGTACATAAATACCGATATGTCTCAGTTTCGAAGTCGATGAGACGATTCCACCAGGCTTTCAAGAATACCGATACCCCTCACACACTTGTTCGAGTGTCGAATGTCGAGTCTGGATTCGGGACAACATGCGCGGCTTCGTCCAGCGGCCAGTCTGGTGGGATAACATATCCCTAGGGTACAAGGAATGCGGCAAGCCACAGATAAGTAAATGCGAGCCTGCCTGTAAACTGGCTCCTGACACAAAATGCGGCTCATTTGCTGTGGTAATTCAGGCTTCTGCTAGTAGATTGGCCTAAGCTGAGGCAATAGGCGGTTGGTAGTAATTGCGGCCAGTTTATGATGGCCAAATTGGGCTCTTATACTAAATATGGCTGTCGATACTCAATGTGTCGATTGGAGAGGAGCCTAATTTGGCGTTGAGGTGTAAACTGGCGATCGGCAGTAAATTCAATATCTCTCCAACACTCTCTTCGGGCATCCGTAGCTAAAAAGATACCTTGCCGCTCATTAGGCTTCCGGCTCGAGTGATGAATAGGCTTCGATTTATAAATGGAGCATTTTCTCCTTATTCGCCGACCCCGCCATGCCCACTACTAACCACATTCGCTTCTTCCCGCCGACGGCTATTCCATCACTTCCTCATCTCGCTGACAACTCCTCCTCTCCTCCCCTCTCTAACAGCTCCTCCTTCCCTTCATCCCCTCGCCCACAACTCCTCCATCGCACCCCCCCGGTGCCTCGCTGACAGCTATTCCATCACTTCCTCATCTCACCTACTAACGCTCTCCCATTACAGACAGCTCCCTCCTCTCGCAGACGGCTCCTCCTACAATTCCTCCACTTCCTCCTCTAACCCACAGCTCCTCCATCATTGAGTCCTCTCGCTGACAGCTCCTCCTCCTCCCGCCGCAACTCCTCCTCCCGCCGCAACTCCTCTCGCTCCTCATCTTGCTAACAGCTCATCCGCTTACTAACGGCTCCTCCTCTCGCTTCCACATGGCGTCGATAGCTCCTCCATCACTGTCGTTCACTCTCTCACAGTCTCTGGTCTTCCCACAGTAAGTACGTATTGCGCTCCTAGACCTAGCTCGCTGCAGATACCTCACTGCCATCGCCGGTACTGACGGACTGTCTATTCCGCACGCCGGCCATGTTGAATTTGTGTCAAGGTACCCGGGTGAATGCCGGAGAGCGGGGAGAGCAAGGAGAGCGGAGAGGCGGGGAGAGGCGGGTTCCGGTTTGCATAGGCGCGGAGGGGCGGAGGGGCGGATATATATGGGGTTAGCAGCAGTAGCTATCATACATAGAATCACAGCAATTTCAATCAGCAGTTCGTGCTCGTGTGATTGTTGAGGTCAGCCATATAAGCTCCTAAAAGCCGTATGAGTGACAGCGCCCTTTTAGAGCCCTTGTACGTAGAGCCTTTTTAGACTATAGAGCCCTTTAAGACTATGGAGCCCTTTAATAGCCGGATTAGGGCCTTTTTAGGAGCCCTTTTAGAGCCGTTTGACTGTCATCCTCCCAGGCCGTATTAACTCGTGCCCATTTAGTTAATACGGCAGTGCCGCATTCCTTGTACCCTAGGGTATAGCTGGGTGAGGAATCACGTACGACTTTGTGGATCGTTCGTTCACTCGTTCGTTAGTTCGCTGCGGCTAATGCCCGGCGAAGGACTGGCAGCCCTCAGCCTTCCGGTCCCCGATGGAGGGTGCAATCCATCCTGGCTGAAAATCAGGTACTGGTAGGTATGTGCTAAAGACAGGTCAACGGAATGGTACTCTGAACTTAACCCCCGCGTTTGGCAAATTATTGTCGAACAGTCGAACTTCGAAGTGTGTATCATACATACAGCTACCGAACAGTCCATGCGGGTCCTGGCGTCCGCCGTCTATCCGCCCGGTTAGTCCGGCATCCGTACTCTGGCAGGCCAAAGACGGGCCGGACCCGCCGCCGCATCGACAGCCGTTTCAACTTTCAAGGTGCTCGAACTGAAGAGGAGACAATGCCTGATGTACGGAAGATTTGGACTCAGCGAGCAAACGAAATACCAACTTACAAAGACAAGAAAATCCAAGAAATGGTCAGTGTCTGTGTTTCCGCTTGGTCGGTGTTTCCACTCGAGCAGTCAACCAGTACTCTAGCTAACGGGGGGTTGCCAGGGCAAGCAAAGACTCGGGATTCAGCCCATGCCATCAATTATCACTATCGCTCCGTAACCGGCTTCCCACAACCCACCGCTCACCGTCGGCCTCGGCAACTCCTGACGATCCAGGCAAATGCAATATATTCCCTTCCCCGGCCTACCTGCTCCATATGAACTCTGGAATAGAGTAGCTAGAGTGCCGTTAGGACGATTGGCGGGACCTACTTATGTACTACCTATACCGCACATAGTAACTATGGCTGAGGTCGCCGCCAGCAGGAATATTCGTCAACGTACCTAATAGTAGTGGAGTTCCGCCAGTCGCCGGTTGGGGTGTGCCGTACTATGAGGGCCATGATGGGTTACGCCATCTCATATGAGCATCGGAGCATCGAAGGGTGTTGATTTTCCGCCGCCGCCCGCTTCACTCCACTTCACTCCGCGCAGGTTACAGAGCGGAGGGATGCAGACACGGTAGGGATTGATATCGAACCGAACCGACCACAACCGGGCCGCCCAGTAACCGTGAAAGCGTGCTCCGTCGGCAGAGGTCCCAACTATGGCCCGCCGAGCGACATATATATCGTCCCTGCGGGATATTTGGAATTCAGTTTTTGTTTCGCGTCTGGTCTGGTCTGGTCTTTCCGTTCGATTCGATTCGATCCGCAGTTCACACAGACTCACCCGCAGACATTTGGCATCTCGATAGCGACAGACAGAAAATGCGGGGATTGACACAGGCGTTGGGCTGCTTGCTCCTTTTCCTCATGGCGGTTGCGGCCGCAAGTTCCGCCGTTGGTGTGTTGTCGGCGGGAGCGAGAGGTGGTGGAGTCGAGACTGACAGACCACACACAGCTGTGGCCGAAGCCGAATCTAGTATCGTCATCGAACGTCCGTTTACATCCACCCATCCCCCCAGATCCAGCCGACTAACAACCATACACACAGGCCAGACACCCAGCGCCAACCGCCTCGTCGGCGTCGGCATAGCCGTATACGACCTCTCCCGAGCCTACGCCTTCTACACCACGGTGATGGGAATGAAGCCGCTAACAACCTACAACACGAGCACGTACGACGAGATAGTACTATACTACCCGAACACGACGACCGCATCACTAGTGCTGATGTCATGGCACGACGGGCGTGGCCCCTCTCAGACCACGCCCGTGCCGGTGAAAGTCGTCTTCTTCGTGCGCGACCCGCGGGGATTGGCGCGGCGGATCCGCGATGCCGGGCTGCAGGTCACGAGTACGCCCGGCAGGTTCACGACGGGGTTCGCGAGGGACCCGGACGGGTACACGGTCGAGATCAATAATGTTGCCGCGCTGGAGACGGACGCGGACGCGGTGTTGGCCGCTGTCGGCATTGGCATGCAGGACTTGCCGACGGGGCTCAAGTTCTACCAGGAGGCGGTCGGGATGGAGAGGCAGAGTACGCTGAGGCTTGGTGGCTGGGACGAACATATACTGAATTTTCCGGGGGCGGAGGGGTCCTCGCTGGTGCTGGTTAATTGGCATGATGGCAAGACGAGGGAGTATAAGGATGTGCCCGTCAAGCTCGTGTTTGGCCTGCAGGATCCGGTCGCGTTCGCGAAAAATCTGGCGGTGAAGGGCGGGACGGTGATCCAGGAGCCGGCGCCGAGACCGGAGGTTGGCGGCGCGACGGTCGGGTTCGGACGGGACCTGATGGGATACTTGTTGGAGATGGTCAAGTTGAGTCAGCTTGGGGGTAGTACCGCGAGCAATGCCACCAAGCTATGAGCTTGGACGGATGGAACCGTCGTTTTGTATGTAGGTATGTACTCAATGTTGCTGGATGATTTGAGCCGTGCTCTAGCGACTTACGATACGTCAAGTTGTAAGCATAAATAGTATTCAACGGTCCTCATGACTCGATAAAGGTTGCAAAAAATCGGAAAATCGGAAAATCTATTAACTCGCTCACCATGCTACCTATTAATCTCGACTCTAGAGAATAAACAAGCCCCCTCCATCACCAACTTCCGCGCTCCCAGGTGGCCGGCGTCAAGCCACAACTCTGCTCCCAAAAACTGGCAATATCGTCAATCTCGTCGGGTATCTAGAACTGTAAGTCCAAGTAACGTTCGGGAATCGGGAATTAACGAACCTTTATTCTATGCGGAAGCCCGCGGTACCTCCTCCACACCACATCCATGCCCAGCGCCTTGAGGCCCCCGTAGATCTCCCTCCCAACCAGGTACTTGACCACCTCATCCGAATCTCCGTGCCCGAGCCACGCCGGGGTCTTCAGCACCTGGGAAACGACCTCCTTCTCGAACGCATCCTGGCCCAGTACCCGCTCCCGTAGCGCACCCAGCACCCTTGTCCTCTCCCGCAGCTTGAAGGCCTCATCAGCATCCCAGATCGGCACGTCAACATCCCTAGTTCCCGTCACCACCGCGCCGACCGGCATCCCTTTCCTTGCCAGCTCCCTCCTGATCTCGAGCGCGAACGGCAACCACCCGCTGAGCCCGAGCACACCTCCCAGTCTCCTCCCACCCAGCAGCAGCGCCACGAGCGCCACCGCCGCGCCCTGGCTCAGCCCCCCAAGCAAAATATTCTCCGGCGGGATGCCGGCGGCGACCTCGTCCTCGATCAGCGCATGGATGTGCTCGACGACGCCGCGCAGGCCCTCGAGCTGCGTCGGCGTGTACGACTTTGGGTCCGTGCCATTATAAAAGTCGAACCACTGCGCGATGTGGCGGCGGAACGTGCACGAGAACGTTTCCGACGGGGTCGGGAACACGAGTTTTAGGGTTGGGTATCGGCGCGAGGCGGTGAGGTCCGCGGTGAACGCGGGCCCGAACACCGACGCACTGTCGCCGCGCCCGTGGAGGAAGATCAAAGTGTGGGTGTGGTCCGTCTTTGCGGGGATCGTCAGCGGCGTCAGGAACGCCGGCGGCTGCTGCTTGCTGGTCGACATGGCAGATCGTGTGCTGGCGGGGATGTTTTTGTGGTGGGGGGATTCGGGGATAAACCGAACAGGGAGTGGGATCAGCGGGCGGTCGAGCAGCTGGCTGCTGGGGTGTAAATGTAGTCGGTCGATGCGGGATGCGGGGTACCCTGGATGACGTAGGGGCAAAGGACTGTCGTGCGAAGCCTGTTGGATCGCTGGACCGGCCATGGCGCCAAGTAAGTAACGTGTACTCTAATTTCGATTAAGCGAGCCCGAATACGAATGAGCGGGGAATTCAGGATCCTCCGAAAGCATATCTATCTCCGTGTCTCTGATGGGCTGGCTGTCCAAAGGCTTCGTCGAAGGCCGACTTGCATATTCAAAGGACCGGCCACTGGTCATATTCTTTCCCGCGGCATCGATTCGATATTCTTGTTCAGGGCCACCGTCCCATAAACCACGAGGAGCTATTCACGCATTCTCCGTCGATCCAGATGGATGAATTAGGTGATTTGATTTCACATGGGGTGGTTCTATCCTCAAAAGCTCTTCTCTTCTTCATATGTACATATGTATATTGATTGGGCCATTCCTTTTGCTTTTTCCATCTCCCCTCGGCCAACTTGCACAGCTCGATTGCATCCTTCACGTATATACTAGCTTTGCTTTCGGACTGAAACTGGCATCGAGGTGTCGAGTTTCTATGATATGGTATTTCCCCGATCTCCGAGACTTCGTCATATGGGAGCTTTACCGGCAAAGCGCCGGGCTCGAATTGGTCTGGTCTTGTACATGCATACACCACTCCATCAACAACATGCCTTGCATCTGTTCCACCGGTAGCGACCCGAACACTCCCTGTGTACCAATTATCCCCTCGTCCTTTACTCCTCGAAACCAACTTCTGACTTCCGACTCGAACCCGATTGAGCACGTGCGCAGCTTGGCTTTCTGCACGCTGCGATGACTGTTCGGAGCCGAGAAGGAATCGATTGGCCCGGGCAAAGTCCTCATGCATGCAGGAGTACTGAGTACTTATGCACCGCAGTAACGTGCTTTGGGGGCCGATCTTTATTCTGACATCGGAACTTGGCAGCAAACACGCAGAGTGACGGCCGATGATCCTCGTAAGCGGTGGCGATAAGTTTCGGTGGCCCTAGTTCTCGCTACCACAGTTGTACTCTGCTTAGGGGCGTGTGCCGTGCGGGGACGTTGCGGGAAGCTTGGCGGTCTCGCTCCCTCGCTCGCTCGTGCTTGGAGGCGTCCCTGCTTGCTTTGTGCGAGCTCACGGCACACGGCTCCCCATTATACGGGTTCTCTGGGCACCATCTACAGCCCGTCTCTTAGTCTATTCTGACGACGGCCCAAGCTTCAACCAACTATTGATATTGCCGGAACCCGCATCCATGCACGGGTCTTTCCCAACAGCGCCGATAAGGCCGAAGGGTAATTGGTTTCTATCCAAAAGTGTCGCCAACACTGAACTTGGGCGCTTCTGAGACCACAGTGTTAAGGTCCGATCGGGCAGACTGCGCGCGGTTAGGTATGTATCAGCCGCGGAGAGTACTTTCCAACTCTATCCAGGTCTTCCCAGCATCCCCCAGCAACCATCCAGATAGGAAACCCTGCAAAGTGACATTTCAGCCGGATATGACATACATGATGTACCTACTCTATATACTTCGACCGGAAACTCGAGCAGCCGAGCTCCTTTTCCGGTTCTCAGCTCACTGGAACATGGAGGCTTCACCCTCGGACAGAGTCCATTATCTCCATCGCCTCTGCATAGCCCTTTCACCCTCAACTTTTTGCTCCCTACTCTCAGTTACACCTCAGCCCCCATGGACCCTGCTAAACACGAATCCATCTCCTCCACCTCACGCCCGGAAACCCCGGTGCGCAGGCAAGCAACAAGCGCTGGCGATTGCAGCGGAGGCGGAGTGGTCGCGCAGTGCTGCTTCCGCCCCGAAGTCATACTGCAGCGCACACGGAGCGAGACGATCCACAAGCGGGTTGAGCTCAGCACCAGCTCTTACTCCTCACGTACGCCGACCGCAGCGGATGCGGAAACCTACGATACATCCCTCCTGGGGACTTTCTCGAGCATGACGGTCAAGAGGAAGAGGGTGGATTGTGGCGTAGAGGATGCGAAGGAGGTAGTGGAGGAGGGTGAGCGGACCACGAGGTATCATCGGCGGCGGCGGCATCCCGGCGGGTTATTGCCGCCGGGGAAGCGCAGGAATCGGGAGAAGAGGAAGGCAGCCGGGCAACAAGGGAAGGCCGAGAGCGACAGGCCGAGAAAGAAACAGTGGGAGGGAGTCGAATCGGCGGAGACGAAAGCCGCCACCGAAAATCCGTAGACCGGCCGGCCAGCCCGCACTCTACGCCCCGGGGTTAAGAACACGAATAAGCCCGCCTGTGTATGGCTCGGTTGCGTCGTGTCGTCTTTTGCTGCGGTTCGGTGTTTGCGTGTGCGCCTACGACGCCTGCACGTACCGGCGCGGAGTTGCGGTGTTGGTTACACACACCTTGCCCCGGACTTTATTTCAGGCCAACACGGGGTTTAGCGGGGTCGGGTAGATTGGGTGGCCGATTGCGCCTGCGGCCTACGTCCTCCACCTCCGGGCATGCCGGAGCTATCGTTTTCGGAGTCGTGGTGATGCCGATAATGAGTGCGAGGACGTCACCACCAACATATTTCTGAAGAGTCATTGGTATCTATCGACAGAATATAAATGGCCTGGTGATCCGGAACGAGAGGAGGAACACATCAACCTCAGCCGCAGCAAGCATACGAACCACCACACAAGACCACCACCTCACCTCCAGCCTCTAAATCTCCACTCCCCAACCCCAAAACCACCATGACCTCAGTCCAGCACCTCGCCTTCTTCGGCGCCACCGGCGGTTGCGCGCTAAACGCACTGATCCACTCTCTTACCGTGGGGCACATCTGCACCGCTTTGGCCCGCACCCCCTCCAAGCTGATCACACTACTCACCGCGGCCGCCGCGCCCACCGAGAACCTAACCATCATCCCGGGGGACATCGACACGCCATCGGCGGTAGCCGACACACTCTCCAACGCCACAACGGTGATCTTCGGCGTGGGCGGGGCACCCGCATTCTCGCCGAACCCGCTCACGTTCTTCATGACGCTGAGCGACCCTACGATCTGCGAGCGGGGGATCACGCAGGTGCTCTCGGCGCTGCGCGCTCGCGCGCAGCGCCCCCTGGTCTGCGTCATCTCCACTACCGGCCTGGGCGACAAGAGCGATCTGCCGCTCGCCATGCGGCCGCTGTACAAAGCTCTCGATGTCCCGCATAGGGATAAGCGCGGCATGGAGGAGCTGGTGGTTAAAGCGGAGCAGGAGGGGGTCCTGGAAGCGTATGTCATCGTTAGGCCCGCGCTGTTGACCGATGGTGAGAAGACGGCGAAGCTCAGGGCCGGGTATAGGGGTAGGGCGAAGACGGGTGGAGGCTGGGGGGATGTCCAGGGCGAGGCTGTTGGATGCACCGTCAGCAGGAGGGATGTGGGCCACTGGATCTTTGAGGAGGTCGTGCAGGGACGCGGCGGCGAGTGGAAGGGACACGGTGTGAGTCTGGCGTATTAGGCGGGCCATCATGAAGGATGGGGAGTTAGGAGTTTGCGATGCGGTTTTGCGACTATGTCACCATGGAAGGGTCTTTTTTTTGTTTTATGTCTGATTCGATTCGAGGTTCTTCAATACAAAAAGTAATCAATAATCGTTGTGTCGCTGGTTTTATAGTGTCCCTGCTTGTGATTCCAGTATTGTGACCTACTGAAAGTCACGATCGCTTTGGCACCGCAGTACTCTCTTCCAGTCGACGGTGGGGTCTGGGGCCAATTAACAACGGTGTTGCACAATGTCTCACTCGCACTCGACCACGACTTCGGAGTCTCGGACCCGTGGATTGCCGACTGTCCAATCAATTATCAGCCGCCGGAAGCGACCCATAGCCTCATCACCGCGAGAAAGTGGCTCGGGGCTCTACCGGATCTGGAGACACCATGCGCGGTGGAAGCAGTGGACGGTGCACGTGGTGTCCCGTGTGTACGTAAATACACTGTATGTAGATATCACGGCCGAGGGAACATGCTGTTGGCTCGTTCAACGCAGGCAGGGTTGTGGTGGAGCTTGTCCGCCAAGGGTGGCACCAACCACTTTATAATAATCGAATTCACATTTCCAGCACGAAAAAAAACCCCGTGTGGTCTAATGGTCTGGTACCGGGGCCATGCAATCGGCGAGGGGAGCTGAGGGAAAATTACGGGTTCAACCCAGGTATAAAATCTTCCTATTCAGCTCTTGTGATTTCCAAGCCACCCGCCGGGGGTGGTGACAGTTTTTGTTTTATTTTTGGCAAGACGGGTGGAGCACAGGAAGTCACTCGGTCATAACTATCACGTGACACCCCTGCGCTGCTGGTTTTTTTTCCCCAATCATCCCTTAGTAGATCATGGCAGATTAAATAACTGTCTTCAAATGGCTGTCACTGACAGCTGGCCGCGAGCTCGATACCGGTTCCTTGTTGCTTTCTGCCCAGCCCTCCCCGTGAGTCAGCCCTCTCCGCTCCTTGCGCTGCCGGCTGTGGAGGCGAGAACCCCCACCTATGATGAACTTCAACATCGATAGAAGGGAGAAAGCAAAACGAACGGCCAGGAACTCCGTTCCCCTATACAGGAGGCAAGACGATATAAAGATGTATCAAGACTGGAAGATGGGTCGGCGGGCTCCTTAGGGTACAAGCAGTGATGAATCACGTATTGACTGTAGTATAGATTACACTAAATGCAAATCAAGGGGTATGACAGGGTACGGCGGCCGGGTGACGGCTCGGCTGGGTAGCTGGCGCATCCAAGTTCCTATGTACGCGCACTCACGGTCAAAGCCAACGTTTTACGCTCGTGGGGGGGGTGGGGGGGGGGGGGGGGGGGGGGGGGTTGCTTGCTACAGGTAACAGGAACGTCGAGCTGTATGGGGTTTCCCCTCTCGATGACAGGCTGACACCGACTCCCGACTCCCGATGGGTTTCAGAGGCGTCATGTCTCGTTAGAGTAGTTACCCCTCACCTTCACCCCACCCCACCCACCCTACCCCCGCATTACCGGCTCGCATGTCTCTCGATGTCATCTATTTTCCTCCCCCGCTTCCAGCAGCCACCTTCCTTTTAGTGCCCCCCCAATCAGAATAGCGGGCCTTCTCTGGTGGCACGAGTGATAGCCCATGGAACGCAGTACCCCGTAACCATCCGAGGTTGCAGGTTGCAAGGTGGGCTAGAGGGAGCAGCTGAATGGCTGTTGTCGTATCGATTGGAATTGGAACGTGTTGGAACGTGCTGGAACGTGTTGTAACGTGTTGGGGCGTGTTGGTTGGGGTGACTCGAAATTCGAATGGCTGTTGTCACTCTAGTTGGAGTCTTGGAGTCTTGGAGATGCGTATCAGAGTATGGGCATGCTGCTGCTTGAAGATGGCTCTCTGCATGAAGAGGCCTGCCTGCCCAGTGCCCGATGCCCAATGTGCAGTGAGTGCTGTTTGAGTTCCGCAGCACGTCGCACCGGGGGGATTGTCCGGCCGTGTGCGAGTAAGCATGTTTACGGTAATGGTCAGTTGAATGTTGATAACGGAAATGGTATGGCCATTAGTTTAAGTTATCGCTGAGTGGCGGTTTCTACCCGCATCTGTAAGTAAATACTTGGTGTGGTCCGTGTGGTGTGGTGGGATTCTGGATCGCAAAGCTGCTTTCGGGCCTCTAATAGTTACGCGCTGTGTTCTCGTGGTCACTATGCGCTGGCGGATACACCTGGACCTAGTCCCACTGGACTCCTCTAGTTATCGGTAATAAAAGATCCACTGACTGTATCATGTATGATGTATCACGTATGTACTCCTGTGGCGATGTGCCGAGCACAGGTAGGTATACATATGGCCCAAGGGAATCCCGAAACTCCTCCGAAACTCCTCCGACGGCCTAACGCCGATGCGATCCTAAACGCCGAGGGCCACATCCCGATATACACCACCTATATATGTACGAATCATTCGATGGTGCATTTCCCAGGCACTTATGTACGTAACGAAAAATAAAACGCAAGCCTAAGTACATAACGCCGCTACCATCCCCCCTCCCGCCCCCCTCTCAAAAAAACCAACAATCGTCTACGGAAACGGTACATACAGAAGATTCTGCCAGAAGTTATCCGCCTCCAAGCCGTCCATCATTCCCGTCCCGAACTGTACCGTCGTGTCCAGTCCGTGGGTAACCACCATCGGGTCCGGCAGCGGCGCGGCCAGAATCTCTTCCAACTCTCGAGTCGACAGGATGCTGGTGTTGATGGGCGCGAATCCATTACAATTACCAGTGCTATTATTCGAAAAGCCCTCCACCGGCAACTCCAGCCACCCGTCGCTATCGCTATTCGCCAGCGACGAGCTAGGGGAGTGCGAGCTCTGATGAGTATATTTCGCGGAGGAGAAAGAGTTCGCGCTGTCGGTGGGCGACATGGAGAATGCATTTCGCATGCGGAGGTGCTGGGACGCCGCGTTCGACGACTCGGCTTTCTTGATCAGCAAGCTGAGGATTGTTGCGCCCTTTTCGGCGAGCTTGACGCGGCGCCCGAGACGCTCCATACGCTTCTGCCCCTCGCGGATGGAGGCGAGGGCGATGTCGAGAAGGTCTTGCGAGAGCGAGAGCGGCTGCGTGATGATGATCGCCGCGATCAGGACCGCGGGATCGAAGGTGAAGAAGTTGAGCGTGTAGATGGTGTGGTGGTGCTCTCGCGTGGCTTCCAGCAGCCGCTGTTGCGACTCGAGCACGGATATTCCGGCACGCACGATCTCGATTCGGCTCTTCTGCCGCGTGAAGACGAAGGGGCGGTGAAGGCCTACGATCAGGCTGTATGTCGAGCATCGAAGCAGTTCGGCCTGGGCGCGCAGAAACACAGTGTTCGGTCCGCCGTCGTGGCTGGTGTCCCGGTTCGAGACGGCGAGGCCGGGAGGATAGCACTCGATGATCGACTCAATACTGAACTGGAGCCGGTCGGTCCCCTCGAAGCTGTGCGACATGTTCTTGGCCGATTCCATCTGCAAGTCGTCGATCTCATTAATCATGTGGGCCAGCTGGTAGTCGAGGAGGCGCTGGGTGAACTGCGAAGGGGGGTCAAGTGGGCTTCGGGGGACGGGAGGCGTGCGGGTTATGTCATTGGGGATATTGCAGTCGAGCGGTGGGGTAACGGTGCAGTGTCGGTCGTTTATCAGGGTTGGTCGACCTAGAATCATGCTCATGAAGCTGACAGAGTTTGTTCGTTAGGATTGCTCACATCGATGGAGCTGTATGTAGTAGAAACTCACCGATCCCACACGTATAGGTTCGTCCATACTCTCTTCTCGATCTCACGCTGCCACAGACTGGCAACATTCTCGACACCACCATTATAGGTCCGCGGCTGCTGGCTGTGCAGACCGAGCTCCTGCGCCTCGCGAATCGACTGGCCCAGCGCGTGCCAGGACTCGATAGCGCGTCCCTCGCTTTTGAGCCACGACGCGCGCAGAAACCACTGCTGGACGCGCGACAACGTAGCCTGATACGGTGCCAGAAGCGTCGCCAATTCGCACGCAGAGTTGCTGTACGCGATCGACAGCGATCGAAAATCCTCCTTCCCGAGGATATTCAGCTGCGACATCTGCTTGTAGTGTTCACGCGGCAGCATCTGCAGTGCCACAGCACACATTTGCAACAGCAACACCGGGAACTGCGATAATGCCCTTCGCCGCTCGCCATCGCCCGACTTGCCGTGCGACGGCACCGGAGGTGTCTTGGACGTGCAGCGCTCGTACCACTCCTCGAGCAGCTGACAGAACGAGCCTGGGTGCACACACCAGTATATCCAGTTGCACTCGGCGAAGAACACCTTGACGAGGAGCATGGTGTATGGCCGCGGGGGAATGGTGGTGATGATGCGGTTGTAATTCTGCAGCTCGGCCTGTTCGGCATTGTCCAGCACGGGCTCCGGTCTCCACGGACCGTCCTCAAGATCCAACTGTTCGGTCAGCTACGGTCCGGCATCCTCCCGCAACAAAAAAGAAAGAGAAAAAAGAAAGAAAACAAACCTTCTCGAGCACATCCACAGCGCTGCACCCACGATTCCGCACGTACCCGAAGGAACCGGTAACTTCCGCGCTGGCCAGGATAGCCGATGTCGTTGTCGCCGTCGAATCGATAGGGCTCACACTAGTCGGCGACGAACTGTCCGACCCTCGGCGGGCCGGTTTAGTCTCGTACTGACAGAGATGGCTTGCCGATCGCAGGGTGCAGTTTCCACACGGCAGCTGTCTATCGCACTACGCGTCGTCAGTGTTTCCAGCGTTCCAAGACGAGAGGAATCGTTGTACTTTCTGTTTCCGCCTGTGGCATTCGGTACACGAAATGATGGGGCGTTGACGCTTCCGCTTCTTTGCCTGGGTCTCGGGCGACGACGACATTGTGGGAGTTGGTGATCGTTATGTTGGGTGTTTCCGGTTGAGTGTCTCTGGGCGTGTATGACGTCGGGGGAGGGAGTGGAGGTGGGAATGGAGTCCAGGTAGCGATTGAGAGAGCACCAGGGCCCAACAAGGTATTTATCCGATTGCTGGTGTAGCTATGGGTCGCGGTGATTCTTTCGTTCGCGAGCTTCGCCACCTGCGGAATTATTGAAGACTGCCGAAAGAGGGGTTGTATCGTTTCGTACGCCTAATGAAGTGGCAGGGGTAATCTGCACCATGGTACGGTAGTGACGGGATGTATCTGGGGGTGGGGGGGATGGATGAAGCACCCGTTTCCGTTACAATGGCCAGCATTCAGGTGATTGGTATTGGTGATGGTGATGGAAGGAGAATAACCGATTCCTGGATAAATAAGCACTCACTGAGCACTCCCAGCAACTGCAGAAGCCCGACTGCTTCGTTTGATGGCATTAACTGCATGTACATCCCGATCAAGTGTCGTGGTATTATGGCAAGGACATATATGACGGCTGTCATTCTAGAACTCTTCTGGGGCTGAGTCAGGAATGGCCACGTTGAGAGTTGACCCTGCGCATCGATACGAGATTCGGAGTGCAGTAGTTACGATGCGTAGGCTTGTCCAGGTAGGCAGGAAGCTAGTTGGCCAGTAGGAAAGGCGTTTTGTTTTTTGTTTTTTTTGTTGCCCACAGCGAGAGCGCAGGCTGGCGGACTACTATTCCTTCGATAGCCTGTTGATCAGGGCTTCGAATGTGGTTTGCATCGGGGCCATCGGGGCCTCTGAATTTCATGCCCGCAGTCGAGATGTCGACACTGGCTGAACCGTACGTACATACGGCTAAACACGGCCACCGGGAGACCAACAAGTTCCACCATGGACGTCTTGAATGCTCGGGAAGAACCAAAACCGGGGGACCCAATACCGGTTGGTGAAGCTCCGGATGAGCCTAAGGGATCCTGTTCTGATTGCAGGAGGTAAAGCTCCAGATGGGCCGAAGAGGTCCTGTTCTAATTACAGTAGCTATTGACTATCTAGCTAGCAGTTCATTGACCCGGAGATCCGCCGAATCTTTTCTTCTTCTTCTTTTTCTTCTTCTTCATGGTCTACTGCGCGTGGAGGTCTTATGTACTCTACATAAGGTGGGGGCATCCGAACCCCATGCATGCTGCAGCTTTTTTACACCAGAGGCTAGGACGGTGCTACAAATGCCAGTGTCCCTCGACCAACCACCGGACTCTCCGGCTTTGGGCCGGTTTTCTGTAGGCATTCGTCTCGAGCTCGACCAGCTCCCCCCTAACTAAACCACGGACGTCAGGTGACCGTGGAGTCCGATCAAGGAGGATGATGGTTAGTTTTGGGCGACAATATCCACCGGATTGTCCGCGGGGCCACAGCCATGGTCCCGGTCCAATGGCATCACCACTCGAACCAAGCAGCTGCGTAGTTGACGCCTATATACAATGTACCCTACAGACCGGCATACGGTTCTATGTACCATACAGTATTCCCTACCGAAAGAACGTGCGCGGTACGGCCGGGGATATCACCGTATCGAACCCATGCCGGCTAGGTAGAGTACATACCAATGTTACCACCCACTGCAGAATGGTATCGAGCAGCCGTCAATCCAGTTAGAGTGCTGACATGGCTACTCTATGTACTCTACATTGTTCAGTACAGGGCACGGGGGGGAGGAGGGTGTGAGGTTATGGAACGTGACCAGATGTAATCCGCGCCCCAATCGCATATCCGCTGCTCGCCTAATTATCACCGGCTTGGGCTATCCACTCCGCTAAATTGGTCGCTTATTACGCGCTTATGTCGTGAGCGTCCCCAGCATCCGTCCCGTCCTCCACGGCTCCGTCCACCACCACCACAATTGCCCCGAGTGCAAATCTAGACGCTGGAATGATCTCGCCGGCCGTCCTCAAAGAGTCGGCGGCTCGACCTCCGATGCGCACGGTTCATGATCCCCATTTAACTATGGCCCGATACCCAAAGCAGCATCCGCCAGTTTCCTGGCTGGCAGGCTGACATAACGCACATAGAGTACAGTCCATGGACCGGGGCATTAAATCCCCCTCCATGCACGACGCACGATGCTCACGCACCGGGCAAATCCACAGGCCGACATGCACGATTCTCACGTCCCCCGCATACTACTGGTAGTTAGTACACATCGCCCCGACCGACCGAAATATCATATCGATCCACCCATGATATCCCTCCCACCCACATTTTTCCCGCCAACTTTAATCAATCCCGCAGATTTGCAATAGCGGCGTCAATGCCGGCTCCACCTGAAGTCGCAACGACAACAATAGCAACGACGAGGAGAACGACAGCAACAGCGACAACGACAACGACAAAAACCTGTGATTACATCGCCTGGCACCGCGTTTGCGTGAGTAGTTAGTTGGCCGGCGAAATCCTTCCTGTTTTCACCGGCCGGGTCGGACGGCATGCACCAACGAACGAAGTTACGACACCTGCGCATGTGAGAGAGGCCGAGACAGCCGTAATGCGCATCCCAGGTATTTGCCAGAACCCTCCGTATACGACTCGCTTGCGGGACTCCCTCCATCTAACTTCAGGCCGCCAGTTGATTGGTATGCATACATAGGTACATAGGCCGTTTGCCGGTGAGACTTGAATTTTTACCCCACAGAGCGAGTGCCATACGTAGGTACATACGGTAGAGTAGGTGCTTGGGTGAAGGTTTTCGGGAGTGAATCCCGATTCCATCCCCAGCAGAATTCAAGGGGTGTGGAGGAACCTTCACAATGAGCCCGGGTCGGCTGTTCGGAATGCCACAGTATGCTACCTACTATTCTTACAGTCTCACAGGTGTATCCGAGCATTCCGAACCAGCGAACGATCCACGTACGTACGTAGGTACATACAAGAGAGCATCAATGATCAGCCTGATATGGGATCTAGATTCCACCAGGTACATACATGCCTATGTGCTTACCAGTAACCATGGCCGCTTTGCCTGGTTGATGAAACTGCTTAGGGGGGTGGAGGGGGGTGTTGAATGCTTGAAATTCTCTGGCGCTGGGAACAGGGCTATTTACAGACAACAGTAAAGAACGCACCGGACGGCACTGTGTTGTGCGGCGAAATACATCACTTCGCAGCACTACCACTCCCCATACCTACATAGAGTACCTAGGGGACAAGAGACATAGCTGTCCGCTGGCCTGAACGTATATATCATACCTATCATACATGATACATAGCATACGGCTCCACGCTCCTTGGAGGCACGCACGGATTCTGACATTCTGTGCTCGGACCAAGACAGGTACACACCCCCGACCTCCTGATCCACGGCCCCGGGACCGTTGGGTATCATGTATGTATGTAGTACGTACACATTAGAAAGATAATGTGCAAAACGTTAAGCACGAGTCGACGACGGCTCCGTCGCATTTCCCCCAACGAGTCACGACGCAACGCAGGAAGCCGTATATTGCTGCATGTGTACCAATGTATGCGCTGGAAAGTTATGTATTTAGACCTTCCTTCGATCTGTATGTACATACTACATACAGATGTGATAACATGCGCATACCTACGCAGGTAGGTAGGTAGGTAGGCACCCGGGTGTACATTCCGCCATGAGACATCACTCGGCAGATCTGATGCTTCCGGGGCTTCCGAGATCCCTGGTTGGTGGGTTGGCCAGCCTGCCTGCCAACCGGCCAATAATCCTCCACTCGCACGTTAGGTTTTGAGTAAGGGACGACAGTGAAGCGGATGGAGCTCCGCCGCACCGCCTCTTCCCCACCCGGTTCGGTACCTCCACTCGCAGTGGCCGATTCGTACGCAAGCAGCAAGCTCCACCATCATGGCCGTTGTCAGCCCTAGGCTACTGGATCATTCTGGAACTGTTGATAATTGATGTACCTACTACCAAGTATGTACCTACGACGTATGTACATATGTACTTATATATAGAGCTCATCTACCATGTACCTACTCGATCAATATGATAAGATTGATGATTGATCTTTAGTCCGTTCCCCAGGACAAGTGTGATGTAGAGTACCCAGGCACTTTATCGTGGCCTTCTAGGAAATCCCGCTCCCACGACGACATCGACTTCCCCATTAGATTTCCCCGCTCATCCCTCCAATGCCACACACACCTCCACCAGCCCACTCCATCACTTCAGCCTCTGAAGGCATATTCCTTCCCTTCCCCGGGAGTCACTTTCCTACCGCTGCAGCTTATGTACAGAATTATAGTATGTACATAATGCAGCACAACGGGGCACCTCCGAGGTGGGAGCTGCAGCTGTAGTCCTTCCATGCCCGATGAGCCAGGACTATATAAATACATCTAGGAAAGCTTGAGCAGCCTGTCTCGGATTCGGCGGTAATAACGAATGGCATGGTTAATAAGTTTTGAACCGGGTTTGCACAGAATCCAGATGAGATGACCCGCTCACGCATATCAAGAAAGGTCCCAGTTAACGGCTACCGGGTCTCGGGATAGCGGAGAGGCTCATGGGCTCATGGGCTCGATTTACCCCGTCAAGGTTCCTGCCCCCCCCCGCGAGCGTTCCTGGGATGGCCGGATGGCTGGTTGGCTGGCTGGCAACTGTCCATGTGGCACCCTACCTATGTAGACACGTGATTCGGTCCTACGGACGAGCACCCAGGTAGTAGGGAGGATGCAGTACTCTACTCTGGCCAGTCCGGATGCACCAACCAACCAACCAACCAACCAACCAACCAACCACTTGGCCAAGTACGTATGCTGCAAGTGAGCCGGCGTGGCACCAATCCCTCCATCCGTTCCTGACCGCATGCATCTCTCGCATCTCACCCTCCTCCCGCCGATCCTCCTCCAGCCAAAATCTACCAAAACTGCCGTGTCGTGTACATCGAATAGTAGCAAACTTCAGCAGGTTCTCTCTTTAATTATCTTGCTCCCGCCCCCACCACACAAGCCTTGCATTGTTCTGGGCGAAGGGGGTTGGAATTGTGCAGGAGACACTTTATGATTTCCGGGGGAGGGTCGGCGCATCCTATGCTGGGCATGTCAAAACATCGCCTCTTCGCTTGCAGTGACAGTGTGTGACAGTGTGTGGAGCTTGGAGATTGTCGTTGTGGCGGTGTGGCGTTGTGGCAGCAAAGGGTGGCGAGTGAGATCGTCCCATATGTGACTAGCGTGGTGCTGGAGGGACTCTGGTGGTGAGGACCCAAAAAACGGGTGTGGAACAAAAATGTGATCAATTAGACTAGAATTCTCGGTCGATGATGATGATTTACAAGGTGATCACCCGATGAGGTCCGAACAACGACAGGAAGAACAGACGTGGTGACAACAGAAACAATTCAACGTTCAACGACCTCATTGGGTCTGCATCAGGTCTGCATCGGGTCCAGTGTTCGACCATAGTCCAGTCCGTCCGTCCTAGGCCTCGGGCCGGACTGGACTCTATCTTGGCAGTCCGTCCGGGAGCGGTGTTCAGACAGACTAGTCCAAAATGTTTTGGGGTCAGGACGGACTCCAGTCGACTGCATTCCCCTCCAGTCCTCGGAATCCATGGACGGGACGGACTACTTTTAGGCAGTCCGTCCAGTCCGGACTGCAATCCCGACCGGACTATGTCGAACACTGATCGGGTCCCACATCCATAACACGTGGGTCCCACCAGGCCTGTCCTGACAAAGTTAGTGCCAAGCTGCCTCTTGCTTCGCGCTCCTCAGTAGGTAAACCGCCGTAGCATCTGGGCCTTTCTCTTTTTTCTCTACACCCCATAGAGAGGAGTCGATCGAATCGCGGCCGTCATTTCTATTTCCTCGTTCCACGTTTATGGCCTTTCTCTCCTGCCCCCTCACCCCTAGTGGTATACCTATCAATCTCTGTCGTAGCCACCGGGTCCATATTTTTCGTGCTATCCCCGAGCCATGCTACCTATTATCGTCTTGCCCACCGTCTGAGTGGCCCCACCGCCCAGTGCTCCGCAGCAGCAGGCCAAGTTGCAACCAACCAACTGTTCTACGACTTTCAACCCTAACCGCAAACCGAGTGACAAGCCAACGCCCGAGCGATTTTGGAATCTTGGAATCTTGGATGGCAACACAAATTCCTCACTATGAACCCGTAGAAGACGGAAGATACGGAGCAAACGGCTCAGACGCTTCAAAAAAAATATAGGTAGGTAGACAAATAATACATACACGCACGGCCTGCTCCCTTCGGGCACAGCTCCAGCCTCCAGCGCCCTTCAAAGTTCAAAGTTCAAAGTTCAAACACTCCCATAGCCTAGGCTCTTGTCCTCACGAACCCAATTCCAACTCGCAGTCCAGCACCCTGTCCAGTCTGTCTACACGCCGACCAACACACCGCGCAACCAGCCGTCGACAACGCCATCGCCGCCCTCCTGCAGCCCAGCGACAACACCCACGTAGCCATCCGGCCTCACGACAGCGACGGCGCCCTTCGCGACATCAACGCTAAACGTGCCATAAACACAGCCATAGTGATCCCCGAGTACCGTCCACTCCCCCTGAGCTCTCACGCACGCCGGAAAATCCGTCCACTCGAGGTTGCCGCGCTCGCCCGGGAAGACGATTACCGTTTCTACGGCACCTTGCGGGAAGCGTGCGGGGATGTCGGCGGAGTACGCTGTGAGCAGTCCCGCAAAGTCGCCGGGGGTGGCGCGGAACGCGCTGGGAAGGAGGACTAGCAGCCGGTATACACCGGTGCTGGGCATGTCGTCTTGCAGGTCGCGCGGGTTCGCGTCCGCGAACCGCTTGGTTCGCACGTTCATCACTCGGCGTCCGGGCCAGAGCAGCCCGGACTCGCGCAGGCCATCGGTTACCACCCCGCGCACCGAGGTGTCGACTAGGGTGGAGCCAGAGTACTCGATCCCGCAGCCACTGGTGAAGCCGCCGCCAGTGCGGAAGACACGCAGGAACTCGTCGTGTGTGAGCCCGGAGGTGGTGTGGGAGGTTGTGGTGAGCGGGGTGGAGAAGAGTGTCGAGAAGGAGCGGTCGAAGGCGATTAGTTGCTCGGCTATGGAGTGGCGCTCGGATTCATAGGTGTGCAGGATCGAGCTGGGGGCCAGGCCGAGGAGGGTGTGCGCCAGTTTCCAGGAGAGGTTGTAGGCGTCCATCATGGAGACGTTCATTCCCTGGCCTGCTTTTGGCTGGGTGGTGTCAGTGTGTATACCTCGACAGTGGAGGAGAAGGGAGTAGAGGCCATACACTATGGGTATGACATGCGTCGCCAGCAATGTGCACCCTCGGCACACCTTTGCTGTCGGACATCTGGAACTTTGGCGCCACTCTCTGCCCGATCTGATATGCCGCCCACCAATCGACATGACCGAACTCGATCGTGTACGGCGCCAGCACGCGCCTCGCCTGCTCCATTATCCTCTCCAGCGTAACCTTTCCCCTGCTCTCTTTCGACGCCACCTTGTCAGCCGCCGGAGAGTCCTCCATCTGACAGTAGATGCGTGTGAGCACCGCCCCGCCGCTGATCCGCTCCCGTGGGATTATCATTATGCTCCCGGCACTGCTGTGGATCGCACAGCGCTTGCGGATGTCGGGGAACGTCGTCGTGCAGACTGTGTCGATTACGCCCCTGTACGTACCTGTCAGCGAGAGCGCGGGGACAGTGAGGGACAGTAAGATGTGCAAACCAGACGTGATCGGTCGTGTCCCCCTCCAGACTCAAACCCATCCCCTTCCGGACCGTCGAGTGCGCACCGTCCGCGCCAATGAGGTGCTTACACCTGACCACCCTCTTCTCATCACCACCAGTCTTCTGCATCGTCACCACCACCGGAAACTCCCCCTCCCCTTCCTCGAGCTGAAACTTGGTAACCTCCCATCCCCGCTGCACAGCATTACCGTGCTTCTCGAGGTCTTCATTGAGGATCCTCTCGATCCGTCCCTGGTGGATAGTGACTTCGTGCGGATACCTCGCCGCAACCGCCACATCCGGCACGAAAGCCGTCCTCTCAATCCCCTTGCCATCGCCATCCGTCGGGTTCCAAAACGCAACTTGAGCGGTCAGCACAACACAAGATGAGAATCAAGGAAGGGGGTGGAAGTACCTTCATGCATCTGACACCCCTGCGTCAACACTTCATGTGCAAGATCAAGCGACTGGAGGACCTCCAGCGTCCTCGGCTGCAAGCCATCGGCCTGGCCCGCATGGACACTCTCCGGCTTCGAGTCGACGGTGAGGACGGAGGCGAGCCCGTAGCGGGCGAGGAGAACCGACGAGAGGATCCCCGCGGGCCCGGAGCCCACGACGACTACCTCGTAATTGTCTCCCTCAGTCGGCGGCGGGGCAGCGAGCCGCGGCAGCGCAGTGAGGTGCGCGGGGTTGATCCGCGTGTCGCGAGCGTCGTGTGCGGATTCGACGAAGACTGGCATCTTGCGTGCGTGCGTGAGTGAGTGAGTGAGTGGGGCCCGGAGGGATGTAGGTTGGTGGACACGGACAGGACTGATGTTGAGGACGGTCAGCGGCTGGATGGCGCTATATACCTATTCTGTAGGTATGCACAAACATACACAGCCGCTCATTCCTACATATGTTACATGTACGCCGGCGGATGTTGATCAACACCGTATATCCATATATCCACCCGGCTCCGGGGATCGCGCACGCCTGGAAGTGCCACTGCACCTCGCCCCTCCCGTCCCCACTATGCAGCCCCGCTATGTGCTTCCCGCTGTGGACTCGTTCCAGAAGGGTGGGTGAGGGGATGGGTATAATGCCGGTATGTACCTTACCTCACCTTACATGAGTACCTTACCATACCTTTCCATATCATACCATATCATACCTCGCCATAGGGCAACATCCCACCTTGGGCCGGCCAGAGCACCGTAACTAGGTCCGTAGCTGCTGAGTACGTAGGTGCAAGTGGATGTGTAAGTGCTTAACTCAACCTGACAATACAAGTTGTAAGTTCCCAACGTCTCTCGCTTCGGAATTAAGTACATATGCACATGTGCAGGTAATAGGTGTGTGATAGAAAATGTGGGATAGGTACATACAATTTTTACCCCATAAATCCATGGGGGGTAATCACTTACATACATACGCCCCTCCCCCACTATGATGCGCATTCAAAATTTGGAAGGATCCGTCAGGTTATGTTAAGCACTTACACATCGGCAGGCTAACCGAGTGTAGAGTACCCCAGCGCACTAGTGGTGCATCCATGCGCGCGTGTGTGTGGGCGTATATGCGGGGGTGTGTGTGGTGGGGCCATAGACGGTTAACTATGGCCGAGGACCGTGCCGTGGTGGACACTCGACACGGAGTCTGGAGGATGGGAACCGACGGGTGCGGGGGAGGTCTGGGTGAGGAGGTATGACATAGCTACATCGTGTGGGTTGTGGGTTGCACGGTGGTGGGATCATGGGATTGGGGGAGGGTGTGAATCGTACCTAGAGTACCTATGGTACTACCAGTACTTCCGAAGCCGGATTTACATAGGTAGCATTGCGGTGAGCCGGATTAACTACTGGTAGGTACTGGTAGATCCGGCGAGCGCTACTTTCCCCGACTTCGTCAATTACTGGTAGTTAAGTATTTGGTAATACTTCCGAGTCCCAACATTGTCTCACCGAATTATTCCGTCGCTCGTCGTTCGTCGTGAGCCCGCCAGGCTGACAGACAGGATTCTTCCAAGCTCCGTACTCCAAAACCGCCAATCAGAGTGTCACTGTCTCACCTACGTCAGCCGAATACCAAAGCCGATCTCGGAAGTACTCGAGCCTTGCACCTTACACACACAGTTGCACAGTTGCAGTTACACAGCACTCAGCGGCGCCAGCCAGCCTCGTCTCGTCATGAAACCGTACTCGATTCTCGCTCATGTGGCTAAATGCTGAAATTTGCGGTGTGACCGAGACCGAGGCTGAGTGCGCGATATAGTAGGGCTTTGCGAAGAAACATACCATATACCGTATTGCGTGACTGGGCGGAAAGGCCGTCTCGGCAAGGTTTATTGCACGAAGCCCGTTAGGTGTCGGGCCTGCCCGTCAGGATCTGGTTCTCCTGATGGTTATGTGCGCGCCCTCTTACCAACTGTTTCACCTTCGCTAGAAGTAGTATTTGAGAAGTCTAGGTGCCAATATGTATGGAGAAGGTAGGGGACCCCGTCTTCGGTTCGTTCAGAAATACGGTGCGAGCCAAACAGGGCCTAGGTATAATAAACAGTTTGTTTATTGGAATTTGGAACAATACTCTTCCAAACCCCAGTTCATCCATCCATCGGTTCCATCGGTTCCAACTTCCAAACAGTGCAAGACTCAGGCTCAACTTAAGTTCCAAGTGTCAGCCCAAGTGCCAGCACTAAAATCCTCAACACATGTACATTAAGATGTATGTATCATACACAGAAGCGCCAACGCGGGGCAAGCCGCAAGCTTGGTACATACATAGGTAAGTAGGATGTATGTACTCCATTTCCACCTACATAGGTACTCCCGTCGAATCTCCAGAGTCAGGACATATCGTCCAGACTCCATTCCAGCCATGTCATCGGGACCCGAATACCTACCTACATATTCCCCGGACCCCGAGTGAGTGTAGTTAAGCGGTGATGGCTGTTATTTACTTGTTCTATTCTGATATACATACGATAGTTAAAGCTTCGGAGGCGATCCTCTGCGCTTGCTCTTCTGGTAGGGTAGAACCTCGGCGCCTACTCTGGCGGAGGATCACAGTCGCTCACTCCCCACTCCACTCATCACTACACTCGTCTGTGTTGCGAACGTGAATGGGATCTCCAAGAACTAGTCGTTTTTGACCTATCTCACATCCCTCGCATCCGCTACTCCCTGGTCATCCACGCAACCTCAATTCTCTACCCTTCACCAATTCACCCTCGCATCCGCTACTCCCGATTCACTCACGCAGCCTGATTCTCTACCGTTCACCCACCGTTCACCCACCACTCGACCACACATGACACCGTGGAGTGGAGTGAAGTGCGTCACCGTGAACAACAGCTAGCAGGAAAAGTCGATGTTGGTGGTCGCCATTGTCTAGTAAGGCCGCATTGCTCTCTCTCTCCCTCTCCCTCTCTCACACACCATGGATAGGAACCCCAAGGACCAATCGTTTTTTGTCTCCCTCACCTCCACCATCTCCCCCATCTCTATCCACCCAAGTCCCACGCAGCCTGGATTTGCACCATTTACTGGAAGGACCCGACGACCGAGATGGAGAGAAGTAAAGTGGTATATTCAGGTCTAGGAGGTACTCTACAGGTACAAGAGAGAGAGAGAGAGAGAGAGATAGAGAGAGATAGAGAGAGAGGGAGAAAGAAAAACTAACCTTGGACCTGCTACGGCGCTACGGCGCTACCGCACCGAATACCTATTCCAAGCACCCACCAACGGTTCTCTGAACGGCTATGTAGTGGACTGCATATTCACAGGAACTCACTCGTTCATACACCATTCACTCACGCAGCCCATTCACCCATGCAGCCTGTTTCTCTGTCGTTCACACTCACATCCACCATCTCTATTCACCCACGCAGCTGGTTCTCTGCCACTCATTGAGTTCACCCATTCACCCGCGCAGCCTCTATTCTGTTGATCTCTGCCATTCACATTCACAACAACAGCAATCCCGTAACTAAAATTACATCCCCATCCACCACCCGCCTTCCCCAATCCCCCTTCCCCATCACACCCCTTCATATATAAATGTCCATCATCTCACATCCCATATCCCACAAGATCCCACATCCCATCGCGCCGCATGCATAGAAAGTAGTAGTCAATGGAATGAGTAAAAAACAATATAGGTATCCCAAACCAGAAAACCAAATAGAAGCAAACGAAAAGATGAAAAAAAAGAGTCCCAAACAGAAAGAAAAAAGAAAAAACGAGATCGAATCGAAACCCACACTAAAAGGAGAAGAAAAAATAGTGACAAAGAAACGAAAATGAACAACCAAAGCCAAAGCAAAACCCCGGGTATATACGTACATCTACAGACCGACCGACCGACCTCGGACCGACCGACCAAGCAAACAACCAAACAAGCAACCAGAGCGCGCACACATAAGAAAAATTTCCGTACCGTAAAAGCAGATCCCACCCCGAACAAAAGAAAGAAAGAATCAAGATACACCGACTCACGCACTCAACACCTCGCTACTTTGCCGCACCCCCAGCCCCACCCTCGAGCTTACCGGGACAGTACCGGCTGACCATCTGCTTGATCTGCGGTCTTTTGATCGGCTTCGACAGGAAGCAGTCCATCCCCGACTCGTAGCACTCTTTGATGTTGCTCTCCTCGGCGAACGCCGTGAGCGAGACGATTGGCGCGCCATATCCCAGTGCGCGTATCTGCCGCGTCGCTTCGAGACCGTCCATGTTCGGCATCTGTCCTGCGTTAGCACAAGCTCCGCCAAGGAGAGGGGAACAAAGGAAAGTACGTACCTGGATATCCATAAAGATGATGTCGAACTTGGAACCCTTAGCCATGACTTCCTTGACCTTGTCGACCGCCTGGACGCCGTCTTCGGCAACGGTAATCTCTTGAACCTTCTCCAGCTGCAGCACTTTGACGACCAGTTTTTGGTTGATCTTGTTGTCCTCGACCACGAGGCAGCGGATAGTCTTATCCTCTTCCTCCTCCTCGTCCTCATCGTCCGTCTCCTGCCGCTCCTCCTCCTCGTCCTCCTCCGAAACGATCGACACCCCGGGCCCTGGCTTCTCCTCGGAATCCGAAGGTCCATCGCTGCGCATCGGAAACTCCATTCGTGTGGAACCCTTCATGGTCCCCGGCGTGGTGACCTCCACGACCGGCGTCATCATCGGTGGATGCGGTAGATGCGGTGAAGGATGCTGAGCCTGTTTTCCGGAACCGTCGTCGTCCGAATCATCGCTGGCACTCGTCATCCCTTCCTGCTGATCCGCCATCTCAAACTCGTTCATGCTCTCGGCTCTACTGGGAACAAAGAACGGTTGCGACAGGCCGACCAGGCGCATATTTCCATCCTGGGCCGTCGGCGCTTCGTGTGTGCTTCGGCCGCTGAATGCCGGACCCGAGAAGGCGCTGAGACTGCGAGTGGTGGTCTGCGCACTACGTCTACTCCGAGTGACCGATAGTGGTCGCCCGTATTGCTGGCTCGATCCGGCGGCGGATTGACTGGCCGACGAGTATTGCATCGGTATCCGCAGGCTGAAGGTGCTCCCTGCGCCCTCGAAACTCTTGAGGTGGATATCGCCGCCCATGAGCTTGCTCAGCTGTTGACAGATACTCAGTCCCAGCCCCGTACCGCCGTATTTCCGAGACAACCCCACGTCCGCCTGCACGAACGGTTCAAAGATCTTCTGTTGCATGTGCTCCGGCACTCCCGGTCCCGTATCGATGACGCGGAACTCGACCCAGTGCGTTGCGGCACTGGTCGAAGGCGAAGCGGCGCGGGATCTAGGGGCATCGGCTGCAGTCTCGGGATTCAACAACCTCTTCGATCGTGTCAGGAACGCCTTCGTCACATCCGATCCGGCATTATTAGGTCCGGATGCGGTCGAGTGCCTGGTGAACAGCGGTGGCCGCGATGGCCGAGTCTGGCTGACGGGGCTGGAAGGAGATGCCGAGGCGGACGGCGATAGTGGCGGAGTCGTTTGTGCCCAGTTGCCGGGGGTGTCCTTAAAGAAAATCGGAGAAGCCATGTAGTCCTTCTCCGTGACCTCGGTGTACGGAGTGATATCCATCGAGCCGGCATCGGGCATCGTTTCGATGACAATACGCAACATCACCGAGCCATTCTCGCCAGTGAACTTCAACGCATTGGAAATGAGGTTCTGTTCATCAGTCGGTCAGCACACTCTACTCTTCTCAGCTCATACGCACACATCTGCGAGAGAGAGAGAGAGAGAGAAAAAAAGAAGAAAAACTCACAATGATGACCTGTAGAATCCGATTGACATCGCCAACCAAGACGAAATCGATCCCATCGGATGGCATGACCTCGCAGGTAAGTTCAATCTTCCTCTCCTTGGCCTGGCTGGTAAAGAAGGCCATGACCTGGGAGATGAACTCGCGCACAAGGAACGGCCCCGTCTCCATCTTGACCTGCGCACCCCAAACCTGATTCTTCGAGAAAGTGATCAGATCTGTCAAGAGATGCAACAGCAATTCTCCACTCTTGAAGACCACACCCAGGTTTTCCCGTGCGCTCTGCGGCAGATTCGTCTCTTCCAGGACCAACGAGCACATTCCGAGGATACCGTTGAGCGGCGTCCGCAACTCGTGCGACACGTTAGCGATGAACATCGTCTTGGCCTCGTTCGCCGACTCGGCCAGGATCGTCTGTTGCTGCAACTGCTCCGTCCGCTCCTGCACCTTCTCTTCCAGCTTCTCGTACTGCCCCAACAACTCCTCCGTCATCGCGTTGAACGTATCGACCAGCGCCGTCAGCTCATCCTTGACGAAATGACGTCCCACCGGCACCTTTTGCGGGATCCGGAAGTTGTCGCGTCGGCCAGAGGAATTCCGACTCGAAACGTCGGATATGCTCTCGGCGTCCCATCCCCTGTGACCCAGCTTACCCAGCAGCCTCAACGGCGACCACCACGGCCGCTTCTTGGGTTCTTCGCGGTACTCGGGAGGTCGTCCACACAGCTTCGTGGCTTCGTGTAGTCGACGGATGGGTCGGACGGCGAAGTGCGCGATGGGGAAAGTAGTAATCTACGTCACATTAGCCAGAACTCTCCACACAATCTCTCTCCCAAGAATCCCCAAACCCACCAGTATGATGAGCACAGTGCCAAAGACGGTCCCCACCACGATCCTTCTCAGCTTATACATCGGTTCGAAAGCCTCGGAATGCGCCTGCTGCACGATGAGGAGGAACGACGAATTCGTCGCGTCGAAAGCAACGGTTGCAAACCTAACCCGGGTCCGCCGTCAGCACCATCAACGCAAGACGAAACAAGAAAACCGGTGATGCCCACCCTATCGACGACTGCTGTCCGAAGCCGTCCTTCGAGTCGAGGCTCACACTGCTGTAGTTGCCCATTCCACTCGCCGCATGCCACGCGTCGTACGCCCGCGGATACTGTTTGACCGGCTGCGTCTGGAGAACGACCTCCGGCCTGTTTTTAGGTGGTAGGATGTACTGATAATTGTCGGTGGCCCTGTTGATGGCGAACTCTCCCGTCGCATTGTTCCAGCGATTAAGCCGGTTCTCGGGCCCTAGCAGCAGCACCTGTCCCGTTTCCCCCAGTCCCATGGTATTGTTCGTCACCTCCAGCAGCGAATGTATGTTGAAGACCACCGTCATGTACCCCATGGTATCCCTCTCGCTCGGCACGGCCGTGGTATTGTTGAAGACGGGCACGGTGAGCGAAGCCACGTACACGGCGCCCGACTGGCCCTCGTCCCTCCTCTCGAAAGTCACCGGGCCCAGGAACACGCCGTCCCCATTGATGTCTTCGGGCGAGATGCCCTCCCTATCCTGCGCCGGTATCAAGCTCCTGAACTCGGGCGGTGCGCCATCGATCGCATTCCACGCGGCAACATCGTCCACGCTATCGTAGATACCCTGCTGTGTGAGATTGTACACATCCGCCAGATTCAAGAGATCATATCCCTCGATCGAGGTGATGTTCAGATAGCAACGATCGAGCGTCTTGTTCTGAACCGAAACGTACAGCACATCCGGATACGTCGAGAGGAGTATACTAAACGACTTCCCGGCAGCAGTCCAATTGCGCGTAAAGTTCTCGTGGGCCTCGGGGATGGCGAGGGCATTGACGATATTGGCGCGGGCGGCGAGCGAGCGCGCGGTGGTGGTGAATACGAGCAGCGTCTGCGATAGCTCTTTTGATTTCAACGCGGCAATGACTTCGAGGCGGGACGAGCGGAGGTCGGACACGAGGTTGTTGCTGTAGTACCACTAAAAAACGCAACGGCAATGCCGACGTCAGCTACAAAAAAAAAGTATCTACGCACAGCCACTCATCACGACGTCACGAAGAATAAGATGTCTCGGGGGTGTTCTCCGAGCCTCGGAGGAAAAAAAAATGAAAAATAAAGATAAAAATATACGGCGCGCAGTAACCGCATAGGGGAATTCAAGACGAACCGTTATGATGGCGAGTAAGCCCACCGCAAAAAGAGCCGTTATAGTGACCAAGGCCTGTTTGAGTAAAAACGATTGTCAGTCAGCGGATGGTGATCATCACCGAAAGAAAAGAGAAAAGTATTGACGTGACGTTCCGCGGATCAGAGACGGGGATTGTCCAGTTGTCATGTAGATTCTTTCTCTTTGTGGCGGGGGGACGGGGGATGGGGGGATGGGGGACGGGGGGGGAAGTGTTCTTGCATACACACAACTGATATTTCAGATTGATCTTCATGGCACTTTTGTGGTTGCGGCGGGCGACGATATCGCTACCGGAGGAAGGAAGGGACGGTGTCGAGATATGGTGGGCGATGATTGCCGAGTCGATGCTGGGTGGTCGAGGGATGTCTGGCGACGGTGGTGGAGAGTGAAGCGGCGGCGACGACGACGGCGGAGGACGTGGACTAGTCGTAGGAGGAGGAGGAGGAGGAGGAGGTGGTGGTGTTGGTGATGGGGATGGTGGGTGTTGTGGAGGAGGAGCTCTGTGGACTGCCTCTCTCTCTCTTTCGCTTTCTCTTTCTCTCCCGTGCATTCACTGCTCGTGCGGTGGAGTAGTATGGGTAAGAGTAGGAGGGGGAGGAGCAAGAGGAGTAGGGGAAGGAGGAGGAGGGGGTGGAGGAGGAACAGCACCAGCAGCAACAATAGCAGGAGGAGGAGGAGATGGTAGTGTCCGCAGTAGTAGTAGTGGCCGTGCCTGATAGTGGCCGTAGCGGGAGTGGATGTGGCCCAGGATTGTTCCGGTCCGCTGCTGCTGGTGTGGCGGTAGTGGAAGTGGTAGTCGTCTCTGGCCGTCCGAGTGAGGACATGTGGGTTTTCCCGGTCTCGTCGTTCAGTTCCGCATGTGTGAGTGGTCAGTCGGTGGTAGGGGAGGAGAAGAAGCGGAAGCCGTGATATGGGATTGCTTGGATTGCCTGGGGAGGGGGGGGGGGGGGGGGCGGGTTGCTCGTTCTCGCTGAACAACCTTAGCGGGACCCTCTGCCTGCGTTTCTTTTTCGTTTCTTTTTCTTTTTGTTCGTTTTTCTTTCCTTTGTTTTTTTCTTCTCTTTACCCCGGTGGGACGGACGAGGAGGATGGAGGAATAATAAAAGAGAGAGGCGGGCGGACAGCGAATTCGGATTCGCCTCTCATGCATATGTGCGTAAGGGAGCAGTAGTACTCTAGATGTGAAGAGTATGGTATGTACATTAGGTGGAGGTAGCACCCGTCCCCTTGACGCAGACGGGAAGGAAGCAGAAGCAGAAGCAGAAGCAGAAGTAGCACTCGCTCGCTCACGGTGGAATAGTAGGTATTACATATTGGTCTGCATGTTTTGGGGCGCTGGACATGGACTCGGCTGGGCATGGGCATGAGCACTGTCGGTGCACTGGTACATAGGAAAGTATCGCGGCCCCACAGCTTGGGCAATGGGGATCCTGCACGCGGTGGGGTGGTGGTGGTGGTAGTGGAGCACGAGCTTCTCCGCATTATCTCTGCCTCAGAAGGATGGCAGAGTACGAAAGTCCATGTCCCCCCGCCCATGTTCCCCTCCCGCCTCACCTCACTCCTCCGCCTCACGTCGCCCTCTCTTCGCTGGCACAGAGATCACTGCTCGATGTGGCCGAACAATCAACGGACTTCGCCATCGTCCTGCAATCTCCATGAACCCGCGTGTCCCGACTCCTCCCAAATCCAAATACACATCAGATCCTCCATGTGTGTCTGTAAACCCATTCAACCGCCGGAGATCCGTATCGTGGTTTTTGTTTTATTTTCTCTTTATTTTCTTTTATTTCCTCTCTTTTCTTCTTTTGTCTTTTTTTGTCCTTTTGTCTTTCTTTGTCCTTTCCTCTCTTTTCTTTTGTCTTTTTTTGTCCTTTTGTCTTTTGTTGTCCTTTCCTCTCTTTTCTTCTTTTGTCTTTTTTTGTCCTTTTGTCTTTTTTTGTTCTTTCCTCTCTTTTCTTCTTTTGTCTTTTTTTTTCCTTTTGTCTTTTTTTGTTCTTTCCTCTCTTTTCTTCTTTTGTCTTTTTTTTTCCTTTTCTTTCCGTTCCCTCTAAAATCTGACTTGCCTTGACTTGCCTTGAACTTGAACTTACCTTGACTTCTCGCTTGCTCAAAAGCCTGCGGATCATCGTTCCGGACGAGGTTGACATCGACTAAATCTTAGTTCCACGATGCTGGGATCCTGGCACCCCATCACCCTGAAATGCGGTACGGGGGTACGAACTTAGGGTGGGCCTGTGAGGTGACCAGCCACAGCGTCGGGGAGTGCGAGCGACGGCCGAGGAGGAGGAGGAAGAGGGCGAGTCGACTTCTCACTGGAGTAAACGTCTCCGAAGACGGAGTTGTAGCTTGCTCGCACAGAAAACAAAACATCCAACTCCCATGCGCACCACGTACCCTACTCGTCAAGAAATCGCCACCTCTACTGCACCACAGCGGGATCTTCTGTAGGCCTGTAAGCTGTAACGTACGCCACACTGCGTAACCACTCGTCTCTACTCGTCTCTCAGAGCACTCCCCCTCCAGAGTCCATCCACCTCCATCCTGATCCACCCTAGCCCCCAGCCAGTGAAACACCGCGATCCCGCTCTGGCCTACCGCAGATTCTGGTCGAACGAACGAGCGAGCGCCACACTCGTCGATCCGGATTCCTCTCTCTCTTTCTCGGCAAAAACAAGAAAAGCTGACAAATCCCTCTGGAGTCTGCCAGAGCTTGCCTTACGCCTACGCCACACCTCCGAGTCCCCCCGCCCTCGTCGGAAAAGAAAAAAACAGCTCCACATCCACCACACCACACCATCGACTACGGCATCACTACGGCCGCGGATGCTGTTTCTCGATTTCGCACGCCGGGGAAGCCGGGGAAGGGAAGCAAGATCGGAGTCGGCCGGGCTGGTTAGGCCCTAGTTGCTAGTTGCTAGTTGCTAGTTGCTAGTTAACTCGCGGTGCGCCTTGAGCTTGAGGAGGTTTTGCTTTTCTTCTCGCAGTTGACTTCGTTTTTGACTTCGGTGCTAGACAGTTAGCCTCCAGAGTCCAGCGCACCAACGAAGGTGGATGTAGATCCTGTTTTGTTTGTTTGTTTGTTTGTTTTATTTCTGAGGCTTGCGTGTGGCGACCGACGGTGCATGTGTGTGGCAGGTGCGACAACTGCGACCGGGTGCCAGGTGGGAGTGCTGACCAGGCCAGGTGGGAGCACAGGTTACAGGTTACAGGTTACAGGTTACAGGTTACAGGTTACAGGTTACAGGCTATGTACAGCATCGCACCGTGCACGTCTGGGATGGGATCATGGGAAGGGGTGGTACATATGTCTGGGAAGGGTGGTATGCGATGGGGATGGGATTTCCGAATTCCCCATGTCCAGTCTCGGCGTGGGCAGTGGGCACCGACGGATCAATATTTGCGGATGCGGGCCCAGTCCAGCCCGCCCGGCGCCCGCATGCACGCGAGCTTCGGAGGGCTGCCTGCCTGGTTACTTGGTTACGAGTCTCGGGCTACGGTAGTCATCTCGAATGTCCATCCCACTGGCTCCGTGTTCGAACTTCGAAAGCCTTATTCTCTGTACAGCGGAAGTCTGAGGATTCGACTCGAGAGCTGCATAGGCAGAGCGGAAATAGATTCACAGTGCCAACGAATGATGCGAATCGGGTTTGCCCCTTCGCGGTGAGTGACTCGTGAGGAGTTCAGTGCCTATCACTGACCACTTCCAACCAGACTAGGGAACTGCCAGAGTAACTAACAGTGCCCACGGCGAACGACTCTACGCAAGGAGTGAGTACGAATGTACAAGAGTATGTAGATCGATACGTGCCAACGAAAAGAATCGAAATATCGCGATTCGCCCCCTTCGCGGTGAGCGCGGAATTCGACATTTACATACCAGTAGCTACTAGTTTGTGCCCACTCACCCCATCGCGAAAGAGTTCGAGAATACGAGTCGATAGTTAGCGGTATGTACTGAGTATAGGGTATGCATACGGTAGAGTAGAGTATGTTCGTGCCAGCGAAGTTTGCCCCTTCGCGGTGAGGAATTCGATGTCCGGTGTCCAGTGTCAACTGTCGTGTGCCGAGTGTCTAGCTTTAACCGCGTTGCAACGGGGCGGGGCGCGGCGGGGCGGGGAGAGGGGAGGGGGAGACGATTGGCCACTGTGGATGGACACTGAAGGTATGTAGATCCTACTCTCCAAAGCAATTGGCAGTTGGCAGGCAGCATTCCGCACCGCACCCCGCACCCCGTCCACTCTTCACTGTCCACTGTCCAGTGCCCACTCTCCACTCTCCAGTGACAGCTCGCCCTCGAGTCTTAACTCTCGATTCTCGACTCAAACTTGACGATGCCAGGTACCCGCATCGTGTCGTGTCGCACCTGCACTCGCCGGCGCCGCAACTTTAGTTGCAACTTGCAACCCCTCACTTCTCGACGTCCGATTCGCTCGTGAGCTCTTTGTACTATTATTCGCGCGCTGCCACCAGCGCCACCAGCGCGCCGCCGATCCTCCCACCAGCGGCACGCCACCAGCATCACGCCACAACGGCGCTGTCGCAGCGATACTTTAGCTGCGACAGTGTGGCTGCCAAGTAACGAAGTACCTGGTGTGGGTACACTCGCGACTCGTTTACATGGCAGACGGGTTATGTAGAGCAAGTGGTGGACACGCATCTCAGTGCGGGTCGGATGTACTCGTCGAGACTTGAGAACAGGGTGCTCGTCGAGAGATGTAACGGTGTAACGGGCATGTGAGTGTGGCTGAGGCTTGCATACGGTACTCTACTGATGTCTCTATCCTAGAGCAGGTAGAGAAGGTACATAGCGCCCCCCGCCGGCGAGAAACAAAAACGGCGAAGTCATCTGTAGCAGGTTGAAATTCCCCGGAAATCGGATGGCGTTGGCGCCTACACAGAGAACTCTAACATCGTAAACGGAATAAACGGAATCGTAAACGGAATACCTAAACGGAATACCCACGACCTAGGTAATTCGTCGGAGCTCGACGACACTACCACCAAGGTATATGGAACTTGAAGTGACTAGAGCACAGAACTATCGTTCCGATACTTCCCCGAACCCGATGTTCGAACCCGAGGGCTCTACTTACAAACGGCACTTACCTACCTCCCCGCAGCGCTGTGGAAAATCGAGATATGTAGAGATAGAGGTAGAAGTAGAGATGGAGATGGAGATGGAGTACGCCTCACGGTCCACGGCCCACGGCTCTGGCCCACAGTCCTGGTTAACGACTCGACGACTCGACGGCCGAGACATCCTACATACCACCTACGCACGCACGGAGCATCGCGGCATCGCCTCACGAGTCTCACCCAGCGGCCCGCACCGAAGAGTGAAACCCGGGCTGGCAGGGCGGTCCGACGAGACATCTGCGCACGGAGACTCGAGAGTGGCTCCTGTCCACGAGACCCCCGCTCCCCTTGAGGCTTGCACTCGCTCCCCCCGCGCTACGCGCTGGACAGGTTGGATGGATGAAAGGATGGGAGGATGGATGAGAGGATGGATGCCGAGCCCGTCATCCGGTGCTCTACCGTATTCTGCTTGGGTACTGGTGGTGCTAGCTACTAGCCGGCCAGTAGGAGGAGCAGCCGGCCCGAAGTTCGAACCAGTGCTCTCTCTCTCTCCGGCTAGTTGGAGGAATCATCCAGTCAAATACCCGAGACTCGAGTCGTAGGCAAAACCGGTATTGATAGTGTGTTAACTATTCCAAGTGGTCAGTCGCAACGGGAGATGCATCAAATTTCGAAATCCCCCTTCCCCTCGAAATCCCTACAAAAACAATCATAACAATAGCAGTCACTCTGTACGTACCGCCGCGCTAAGATTGAAGGCCTACTGCAGGCAGCAGAAGCTCGGACGTTGCGACTCCCGGCAAAAGAAGAAGAAGCCGCAGAAGAGGAAATCCGATGGATGGCTGAAATTTGAATCGAAGCGAGGGGAAAGGGAAGCCTCCAAGAGGGAAGGAGGATGGAGAGCATATGTAGCCGCAGGTGTCAGCAACTACTAGCATAGTAGCAAAGCACTAGTACAATGTATCTGCGGTATCTGCGGTAGACTCTATGTACGTAGAGGAGTGGGCGGGATCCGGCGGACGGGTCGGAATACACATGAATGTATTTGGATGCGGGAAAGTGCTCGGAAAGTCCTCAGAGAGAAGAGGAGAGAAGAGGAGGAGAGAGGAACGATAGCGACGCCCCGGGTCGTGTATCCGTACTGTGTATGTAGGAAGGAAGGAATCCGTGTAACTACACACAAATACACATACATGCCTGCATGTGTACCGCGATGCAATGCATGAGCCGGGACCGCTGTGCTCTGCCGTATGTGAGCCTGCCTGCATCGAGGGCGGCTGCATCGTGGCCGGCTGCATCAAGACGGCTGCGTCGAGGGCCGGCTGGCTGCTTCTGTAGAATCTAGATGGTTCACAAACGAGCACTGCACGAGCATGGGCATGAGCATGAACACAAGCACCAGTTGGACCGACCGGCGACCACGTCCGTGACGCCATCCCCCCATCCTTCTACCCTCGTGAGTCCCATTCACAGCTAAGTTCCAAGCCGTGCCCGCTCCCCGCCCCACAGCTGTCGGCATCAGGCGTCTCGTCCACACCCTCGTCACTCGTGTGGATACGGTAACAGTAACAACAATAGCAACAGCAACAGCCACTTCTGCTTCCCTTTGCCTCTGCCATTGCCATTGACATTGCCACTGCCTCTGCCTTTCCACAACACCCGCACAACATCCCCTCCCTCCCCCTGACGGCGGCGTGTTGCCACCCGCATCTCGGCCAAGCACAGCGCACTTCCTGCCCGCACGCTCGCGCTGCAGTGCGGAGTGCCCATCTGCCGTACCTATTCTATATACCGCAGGAAGCGAACCATCGTTCCTCTTCTTGTGTACTATCGTGTCTCAGGTATGATTCTAGCACCCGAGACTGAGACCGCGAGCACCAAGCACCATGCAAAGTACCAAGCTCGTCCGTGCACCGCCCGCACCCGCCCGTAAAGAACTCTCCGCTCCCGCTCCCGCCGCCCCCACCCATCACGCACCCACCGCGCGCCCACTGCCACCGCCGCTCGTGATCGCCGCTAACTATCGTACGGAGATATATCGTGTCGCGCTCTTGAACATTTTTTATTTTTTTTTGTTCGATCGCACTCACATTTCACTCTTGAATTTTCTCTCTTTTTCCAAGTTCCATATGAACCGAGTGATATCCCATGACCGCACATCCTCCGCCAGAGCATCGCACATCCACATGTCCATCCACAAGCCCGTTGCGCTCCCTTCACCCGCGCCGAGCCCTCGGCTACTCTAGTTTCCCATCGAGTACCGAGCCGCAGCCTTCACGAGTCACGACCTCCCCATTTCCAACAACTTCAAACTTCATAACTCACCCATCACATCACCTCCAAATTCACCTTCATCCAAAGGCCACAACCAACCAACCAATCGCACAGAGCTCTCTCTCAGGGCAACCATTTCGATTAAGCACCCGTACCGGTAGCGGCGGCAGCGGCGGCGCACGGAGAAGAAGACGAGAAAAAAAATGAAATAAAAAAATAAAAACCCGGTAAAACTATACACCAGCAGACTACGACTGGGCATTTTCCTCCTCCTAACTGTCTCCCCGCGCCCTTCACCCCCACTCTATGGTATTGCACTTGCTCCCGCACATCGACACGTTCAACTAGTTCATCTCACATTTCTCCCCCTCCCCCCCTCGCACTCCCGCAGTGTCAAGAATTACAACAACAGCTCCAATGGGTTCTCGACAATCTTTTTGAGAGCGCCCATGAACTCGGCGCCGACGGCACCATCGACAGCCCTGATGGTTATTGTCAGCACGCATTCATTCGTTTCAGGTCGGGGAAGGGGGGACGAACCGGTGATCGAAAGATCCGGAGAAGACAATCTGGCTGTCCCACTCGATGCCTCCATCCTTACCCTCGACAGCGACCTTCTTGACAGCGCCGACAGCAAGGATACCAGCCTGGGGCGGGTTGATGATGGCAGTGAAGCGCTCGACGGCCGGGTTCATGCCCATGTTCGAGATGGTGAAGGTTCCACCCTGGTATTGTTCTGGCTTGAGCTTACCGTCGCGCGCGAGGGCGGCCAGGGACTTGACGTCCTTGGAGATTGCGACGAGACCCTTGGCTTGCGCGTTGGTCACGATGGGCGTCATCAGGCCGACGGGGGTCGCGACCGCGACGGAAATGTCCGCGGTCGAGAACTGCTTGATGATGCCTTCGCTCTCGCGGTAGGACGAGTTGACCTGCGGGACCTTGAGGAGCGCGGCGGCGACGGCCTTGATGATGAAGTCGTTCACTGACAGCTTGTACTCACCGTTGGCGGAGGCGTTGAGGGCCTGGCGGAGCTTGAGTAGCTTGCTGACCGACAGCGACGACTGGACGTAGTAGTGGGGGTTGGTGTTCTTGGACTCGGTGAGGCGCTGGGAGATCACCTTGCGCATGGCCGTGAGGGGGATGTCGGTGCTGGTGGGGGCAGCGGCGGCAGCGCCGGCGCTGGATGCACCGGAAGGCTTGTAGTTCTTGACATCGGCCTCGGTGATACGTCCACCCTCACCGGTACCCTTCACGCTCTTGAGCGGGATACCCTTCTCGAGAGCGAGTGCCTTGGCGAGAGGAGAGGCGCGAATGCGGCCGCCATCCAACTCGAGAACAGTCTGGAGCTTACCCTCGAATTCCTTGGGCTGCTCGGCAGTCTCAGCGACGGGGGCGGGGGCGGCCTTCTCCTCGGACTTCTCGTCGGACTTCTCCTCCTTCGGGGCCGGCTTAGACTCGCCACCAGCGTCGGCCAGGGTGAAGTCGGCGAACGCGGCAATGTCACCGCCCTCCTCAATAACGATGGCAATCGGCTGCGCACACAGTCAGCGACCTACTACCGCTGATCGGAGGACCAAGACGGGCATACGTTTCCGACAGCAACATCCTTCTCGCCAGACTGCTTCAAGATCTTGGCTAGGACACCATCCTCCTGGAACTCAAAGTCCATCTGTGCCTTGTCTGTCTCGATCTCGACCAACACATCACCGGGGGCGATGGCATCTCCAGGCTTCTTCTGCCACGTGCCGACGTTACCGGCGGTCATGGTGGGAGAGAGAGCAGGCATGGCCACGATCGTGTGGGGAGGGAACGCTATCGCCACGAATCCATCGTCAGCCGGTCGGTTTCATGCATTGAACACATCGGGTACGTGTAGTAGTAGATAGCAGGCGGAAATATACATTTCGAGGCATAGTGCCTGGAGAGCAGAGTAGCAAGGCATTGCGGCGTGTTTGTTCTGTGTGTGCGGATAAATCATCGTCAGCCGCCGTTGAACTCCGTGACGAAGAAAATTATATGCGATGTGGCGAGAAGCCATTCCCCCCCGCCGCGAAACCATTCCCCGCGCGAAACGCCCTCATTAACTCGGCGACGGCATTATCATCAAGGAGAGGCGGAATCGCCGCCGGGGAAGTCCAATGACTAAGGAATATCAAACTTACACTCGCAGCAGACCGGCACTCTTGACACCTCCAAAAGCACGCGAAGAAGCTCTCACTAGTGTAGCCGACATGATTCTCTTTCGGGGCTATTGTTGAATTGACACCGCACGCAGGAGGAGGATGGAGGGGATGAGGAGGAAGACTGGGACGTCTTTGGCGGAGGAGAAGGAGTCGTTGGTGGGGGTTCTGGGTTGGAGAGGGATGTCGTCGGAGAGAAGAGGTGTGAGGTATTGCGGTTGTCTCGGAGATCCTAGATCAAGGGTTAGCAGTGTTGGTGGTGGAGTTGAGAAATTTCGTTGGGAAGTCCCCAAGCCACCACCCATGAGCGCAAAAAAATGTGTCGAACGAACGAGAGAGCATCAAAGGCTGGTACGATGTATCAATGAGGTCGATTCGAAGTCTCCTCTGTACGTATATCGATGCTCTGATACATTCGTTGTTGCCCATACCAGGAAAACCGCTGTGCGGAGATCTCCGCTATCGCGGGCGTGTCTGTGCACCCCCACCAACACCCTCCACCGCTAGTTAATCAGAGCTTCTCACTCGGTATTCTGATTCCACGTCCATGATTCCGCAGTCTAAGTGCGCAGGCGGGCTACGTGACCGTCTTCGTTGGCGGTAACGGGGATGCCAGGCCGTACCGGACGCGCGAACCCCAGGAAAGGCGGAAGTCAGGGGAGAGAGGCGAGGGGGCAGCAGGAGGAGCGGGCACGAAGGCCCATGCCGGTCTTTACTGTCAATCTACGCTTTGCTTGTGTCGGCCCGAGGTGGATGGGTGGGAAAGTGGGGCGCCGCATCGAACTGGTTGGTACCGGGGCTTTCACCTCGACTGGCCAGGGCGGACAGGAAAAGGAGTGCGTTGGTTCGCCATAGTCTAGACAGGTCGCATGTGACAATAAATCGATGTTCTCTCTCTCTGAGCACACAGTTGGGTATATAAGTCAAGATCTGGATGGTGGCCGTCATGACTGCAGCCACACTGAAGTGGAAGCACTGTTGAGCAAAGCTTACTGGTTATTTTACTGTTTCCAGGCCCTCAATATCGAGTCGATATCAACACAGTTTGTGCTGCGTCCGGCAGACTATGGTCTGACTCTCCATTGTAGCTCGACTGACCACGAAAATAGTCTACCGCCGAAGCTTGTCCGTGCTGGAAGCGACTCGAATCTCGCTCTACCTGAGCACGAATCATGATACCACTCCACTCACCCGTAGCTTCAAACCTACGTCCCCTTCGACCCGTCATGAAATCCCAATCCTCCCCGAGGTTAAGCATAACACACGTACCTGCCATATATAACTCCCCCCCCTTCCCCTCGTCCTCCACCTGCATCCACACAGACCAACTGCACTACCTACGACTACCTACGACTACCTACTGCTCCGATAACAATCTCGTCAAAAACACACCTACAAAATGCAAGTCTCCACGCTGATCCTCTCCATCCTGATCGCGGCCCTCCTTGCCGCCCAGGTCCTCGCCGCACCGGTACCGAAGAACGTCTTCCGCCCCGAAAACTACGGCATGGGCTATCGCGGCCGCAAGACGTCTGGCCCACGCAATTACCAGCCATTCCCGGGCGCTTTTGGACGTATCCTTGGTCCCGATGACGCTGAGCCCAGAGTCGACCGCGTCGACAAGGTCGATTGCGTCGATAAGGTCGATAGTGTTTGTGCTTAGGGGAAGGGGAATAGGTGGGAATGGGTGATGGAAAGGGAAGGGGTGGTGAAATGTGGAAATGATTGCATGATTTACGTGAACTGAGGAGGAAGGGTTAATTGGTGGCGTAATGGAAAGGCGGTGGAGTAATAGCGAATAGAACAGTCTAGAGACTATTCGTGGAAATCTTGAGTTACGGATGATCTGAATGCCGTATCTACTCGTTCATAAGACATAACCGCTCAACATTCTGAATGAGCTTGCCGAGTGGCAATGGAAGTCCATTAACCGCTTTCGTCGCCATGTGATCACGATCTCTTGTACAAAGCACCATACAGCCCTCTGTCGGCGCGCTTGTGCCACCCTTTTCCACTCGGCAAGCTCATTCAGAATGCTTAGTGGTTGTATCTTATGAACGAGTAAATACGGTGTTATTGAGCTGCATGTCACATCGACGAACCGTGATCCTGTAGAATGTACATGAGTTCGTGTGGTCAAAGGATTGGGAGATGGAACGGTGACGAACGGTATGGAAATCCTCAACCTTACTGATGTTGGGCTTCGGGTTGGGAAGAGTAGATGGAGATAAACTCTAGGTAGATGTGAACGAGTCCATGTGAGGTGAGAGAGGATATCCAAGAGCCTGTCAGCCATCCTTCGTTCTGTCCACCTGTCCCTCTAATGCCACCGCTCGGGTAGTGACAAATTTTTCATGGTCAGAAAGTTTGCCCTCAACGGCCTTGGGTCCTCTGCATGAATTGACAGCCTCCAGGAGTATGGGCTGGGATTTCAGCTGAGAGAATATTCTCAGACTGCACCGCCGAGGCTTCGGAGTCTATTCGAAGTTAAAGTGAGATTATGCACTGCCTGGCTGAAAGAGAATGAGTACTCATGCCGCCAGGGCTAGGCGAGATGACTATCGGTCCATGTCCGACTGTCGACGCAGCAGCCCGAGTAGAATAGTCAACCATCCGTCCTCCCGCCAGTCCAATTAAGGGCCCGGGGGGCAGGTGAACTGGGTCAACTCTTCGCTCTCTCGTTGTCGAAATCCATGGAAGTTGGTAGACGATCCTTTATGTGATAATGGGAGCTAGCAGCACCCATCTTGGAAGCTTCACTTGCGTCGCCCTCCGAATCGCAGCGCAACGACTGAGACCCCTCCCGCTAGCGTAGCTATCACGTGACCAGAGGAGCAAGTTCCCCAACATCGCGTAGAAGAAGAAACAAGTGCGACGGATACAGCCGGGTTGACTCGGTCTGTATCGCTGTTTCTCTTGTCACAATATTCTATGCCTGAATTATCGTACATAACTTCTTTCCATGTATTTCGATCTCAATGCATCGTTCTCTGGAGGGCCGTGAGACACCTTCTCCAGGTTTGCGCGATTGCGGGGAGCATGCGGCCGTAGCTAGGGACTGCGAAAACAGATAAGCGTTGCTGGTCGGGGCAAATATTTTAGGGTTTGTTTTCGACTTTTGCGTCATGTGATGGATTACAGTTTATCGTCGGTCGGGGTCCGGGAGGCTCATCAGATGCCACCGTGGTTGCTTGTGTGGCGATGATGATGCTAGCGATGAGAATGATGCCGGGAAGTTGGGGAGACGGCATCGCCGTTTTGGGTGCGAGGACTGCTGCAAACGGGAATTATCCGTGCCAAGCCGTGAAAAAAATAGTGCTGGTTTTTGAGTGACACGCATTATTCTTTCCCCTACCCCCTCCCTCTGCCTCTTCTGACCGATCATCACCACCACCACCGAATCGTCTCAGCCTCACCCGCCCGCACACTGCACCACACACACAAAAAAGCTTCTGCTTCGCACGTAACGAAACGAGCCCGCACGCTACAAACAGACAGACCCGTACTTACACTTACCTGTTCTCTATCTCAACTCTACCAACTTCGCTCCTCGCTGTCTCCGCCTGCGATCGACCGAAAACAAAACCAACTTACAACCACAATGTCGTCCTCTCATTTTGTCACCTCCTTCTCCTCCGCCGCTGCCGGAAAGGATACTGGGAACAGTAATCACCATGCAGCGAATTCGTCCGGTGGAAGTGGAAATAGTGGTGGAGGTGGTGGAGGTGGGGTTGCTGGCTCTGGGTCCGGGGATTGGTGAGTTTGGCTTTGCACCTGCACCCTTGCCCGCGATGGATTTGGTTTTTTTTTATTTGTGCGATGGGAGTGGGGAAGGTATGCCGATGGCGCCGGGATGAGGTTGTCGTGGACTGTGGATTATCCCCACCGTGTTGATCCTCTCATCCACCCCCGCTCCCCTCCCTTGCTCCACGATGTGTGCCATCTGTGCGTGGAATGAGGAATGAGGCTCGTGTTTTGGCGGTTGCAGACGTTAATTGAGGTCGTTTGATGGTGACGGCAGTGGCGGCGGGTGGCACTTTTGCTCAACTCGCACACAATTCTGAGATCTACGTATGTTGGGAATTGTGCTGATAAACGTATCTTTGGCTGCAGGTCTCGCCGTGTCAATGGAGCCGTTAGCAACTCTACTACTCGTCGCCCCTCTCTCTCGACCACTCTCACTCACAACAATAACGCCGCTTCGACTGTCCCTTTAACGTCGGCGGCTTCCAACGTCTATCACCCTCCACACCATTACAACCGCCAGGCGGTGGCGGCACCCGGTACATACGGCAAAGACGAGCTCCTCAGCCTATTTAGGGTGCAGGAGAGCGGCGGGTCTATGGGTAGTAAGTTGGCGGACTTGGTGGATACCGATTTCGGTGGCTCGGCAACTGCCTCTGGTGGGTGGGGTAGGAGCGGGGATGAAGCCACTAATGGTGTCGATATGTGCTGGGAGAAGGATGGCGGTTTGAAACCGGTTTCTCTCGAGGACATGACGGAGGAAGAACGAGAGGTTGGACACTCCCACACACAGCCTCGTTTTCGTTGTTTCTTTTCCTTGCCTGTAGACGACACGGTTTGCTAATCTCGACTCTTTAGTTCTTTGCCGCCAATGTCAACTCCGCTCTCAAAGTACCGAACAACAATAACAACATCAACCCCAACACTACTCAAGGCATCCCCAATAATCACGGCACTCCACCGCCGAACCGCAATAAGGCACCGGGTGTTGGAGTAACTCCTGGCAGCAGTCGTCCCACGACTCGTCGCCGCGACACTTCGGACGCAGGCCTGAGTGGTAATCCTTTCACGAACGCGACTCCGCCGCAGATTGCCAGACGTCGCACCGACTTGCGCGGTGAAGGCGATGAGGTCGGTAGTCCCGTCCGAGATCGCACCTTCTTCGGTCGTTGGGGCACGAATCCCGGTCCCGGTGAAGACGAGATGGAGAAAAAAGACGACGGATCCGTCGGCGGTAGTGTGGGTCGGAACACTGGGCTGTTTAGACGGGGAAGTGGGGCCGCATGGGGCAGTACGGGCTCTGGCAGTGCTCTCAACTCTCCCATGGGTACTTTCGGCGGCGCTTTTGGTGGTGGCCCGATGGGTGGCTTTGCCCTCCAATCTGGTGACAAGCCCAAGGGTGCTCAGAAAGGTGCTCCCGGTGGCTCTGCCCATCCGAAGGTTGAAGATGTGGACGAACGTGCCGAAGAGGATGATCATCGTTCCCAGCAACCTCATTCCGAAGGTACCGATGATGGAGACCGTGAGAGACCCATGACCTCCGACACGGATCCGTTTGGACACGGTGGCGCCTCTCGTGACGAACAACAACAGCAGCAGCACTCTCACGACGACCGAAATTCGCCACTCCCGACTCCTGGGCTTCAGGACCAACAACGGATGAAGGCCTCCCCATTCGGTCCAGGTGCAGGCATCAGCATATCGACGTCGGGCCAGCCAAGAATCGGCAGTGCAATCGGCACACCGACCAAACAGCGCAGTGATTTGGGGGCCTTCGGTGCCTTCGGTGGATCTCGCGAGGGCCTTGGTGGCATGGGCACTCTGGGCATGTCTGGGCTCCACCACCAGTTGCAGAATCTGACTTTCAATCAGCAAGGCCAGGTTCCGCTCAGGCGCTCCAGGGAGGGCAGCATCGGCAACGCCTTAGCTGGCGACAACGAGCCGCTGAGCCCTGCGGAGACGAACCCGTTCCAGAGCCCGCCACCTGAGAAGGTGGACGATGACGGGATGTTGCACGACAACAGCGATGGTGGGGGGTTGGGGAGTGTGATTGCGGGGTTGAGGAAGGGGGAGAGTCATGTGGGTGCACCGGGAAGCGATAGGAGTGGTAGAAGCTCTACGGCAGGACTTGGCAGCGTTGGTGGTGGAGGTTTGGGTGGTTTTGGTGGATTGTCTGGTCCTAGCCTCTGGGGAGGTGGACAGGCATCCACTCCTGGAATCGGTTCATCTGGAACTCCAAATTCTTTCTTTGGTGGGGGATTGGGTGACTTGTCGAGCCCCGGTGGTCTCGCTGGCGGAGGCCTGTTGTCCGGTGGCATCGGCGGGTTGGGCGGATCGAGCCATTTCGGATCCGCGAGTAGATCAAGCAGATTGGGCCAGCTGTTTCCCGAGAATCAGCACCAGGATGATGGTCAAGGTGGATACGATCAAGATACATTTGGTGGCGACTCGCGTTTCGTCGTATTCGGTAGCCGCAACAGGGGATTTGGAAGCATTAACGACAGTCCTATGAGGGAGCGTGGAGATGTTGCCGACTTGTTCGGATTCCCGTCCGCACGCAGTCTTTCTAACCTTGCCGGTACCGCTGCCAGTCAGGAGAATCCCATGTTTGCTCGCGACCGCGATGACTCGGTGTCTGCACTCCATCAAGCTCACCAGCAGCAGGATTCGCCGCTTGGTGCTGGTGTCCAGACTCCCGGCGGACAGCCACTCCGTCCCCCTCCAGGAACCCTGCCGCCGCAGCCTCAACACGTCATGATCATGCCGGATAAGATCCAGTGGGTTTACCGTGATCCCTCCGGTGTCATTCAGGGTCCCTTCAGTGGTCTTGAGATGCACGAGTGGTACCGCGCTGGATTCTTTACCCCCGATCTTGCGGTCAAGAGACAAGAAGATGGTGACTTCGAGCAACTGGGCACTCTTGTCCGGAAGATTGGCAACACTCGGGAGCCGTTTTTGGTTCCTCTGCCAGGCAATACTTCTGCTGGTATGTCCACTAATGCTGCTAACTGGTCTGGATCGTGGCTCAACGAGATGCCAGGTGCCCAACAACAGGCCCAGCAACAAGCGCAACAGGTGCAACAGCAACAGCAAGCCGTTCAGACGCCCGGAGGAGTTCAGCCGCCTTTCGCTGGAAGCTTCCCTACCTTCGGCACCACCTTGACCGCCGAACAGCAGAATGCGCTTGAAAGACGCAAACAGGAGGAGCAATATCTCATGGCTAAGCAGCGTGAATTCCTTCTCCAGCAACAGATGATGGCCAAACAGGCTGCTGTTGCTCAGCAGTTGCATCATCAAAGCTCTACTCAGAGTCTCCACAGTCAGCCTAGCTTCGGGAGTCTGCACAGCCCCAGTGGTTTTGCTCCTACTGCAGCTCCTGCCGTGTCAGCTGCTACCATCATCGGTGGACAGAACAGTTTTGAGCCTGGTGCGCTTCTGAGACAAGCTGGTGCTGCCGCGGGTGGTGTCGGTGGTCATGGTGTTGATGCTCAACTTGCCTTCGCGCAACAGTTTGTGCAGCCTCATCCGCCTCAGCAGGATCAACAGTCCCTGTTGATGCAGCAGCAGCAACAGCAACAGCAGAAGTTTGCCGAGCAGCAGCGTCAGCAGCTCCAGAAGAGCTACCAGAACCAGCAGTCTCAGCATGCCGAGAAGCTTCAGCAGGCACAGGAACAGGCTCAGCAGGTTGCTGCCCAGATTCAACAGTCGCACATGGAGCCTCAAGAGGAGCAGTCAGCCGCTCACGAGCAGCACTCTTCTCCCTCCGTCCATCAAGAGACTTTCTCCGAGGCCGAGGCTGCTCCTGTTCCTAAGGCGAAGACTCCGGTTCCTGAGCAACTCGCTGTCAAGAGCCAGACCCCCAAGGTGGCTTCGCAGAAGACCTCGCCTGTTTCCAAGCCAGCTCACCTCGCTTGGGGTGGACAGCATGCGCACCAGCCCACTCCTCTTGTCCAGCCATTCCCGCCGCCACCTGGCCGGGAACCGTCTCCCACTTCGACGATGGCTCGCAGCCCGTCTGTCGAGACGCCGAGTGCTCCTTCAATCGCGCCCTGGGCTAAAGAGATAGAAACTCCTCTGAAGGGTCCGTCGCTTAAAGAGATCCAGGAGCTCGAGGCTAAGCAGGCCGCCGTTCGTGAAGCCGCCGAGGCCGAGGCTCGCCGCCACGCCCTCTCTCAGCAGGTTTTCAGCCAGCCGCCTCCCCCTGCTCCCGGTCTTCCCAGCACCGCTACTTGGGCTACCTCCCCGTCGACTACCCCCGCCAGCGGCGGCATGAGTGCTTGGAACAAGCCACTCGCCAAGGCCGCCCCGGTCAGCTCTGGACGCAAGACGCTCCAGCAGATCCAAAAGGAGGAGGAGGCTCGCAAGGTCAAGGCTGCTGCTGCCGCCGCTTCTCAGGCTGCCTTGACTTCTACCGTTGTCGCGGCTGCCACTGGCAAACGCTATGCCGACCTTGCGTCCAAGGCTGCTGTCGCACCCGCCCAGAACCCACCCATTAACGCTGCGTGGACTACTGTTGGCCCCGGCGGGAAGTCGAAGAACCTTGGCGGAATTCTCACCCCAACTACCCCAGCTACCACTGTCCAGCCGATGAAGTTGAGTACTTCTTCCTTGGGATTTGCGCCACCAGCTGCTGCCAAGAAGCCAACTCCGCCCGCTGCCCCCAGCAAGCCTGTGGCTACTTCTGCTCAGGAGGAGTTCATGAAGTGGTGCCGTGCCAGCATCAAGGGGCTGGGCGCTGGTGTTTCTCGTAAGTTTTCCTGTTCCCACTGTGTGAGCACTGCTGATGATAAACCAGCCGACCAAGTCATCGAAATGGTGGTCAACTTTCCCAGCGACGCCGAGATCATCGCCGACACCATTTACGCCGTGTCAACGACTATGGACGGCCGCCGCTGGGCCGAGGAGTACATCAAGCGTCGCAACGCGGCTGGCTCCGGCGTCGTCATCGAGGCTGGTGCCGGCGGTAACTCGGCTGGCTCCGGCGGTGGCTGGAACGAGGTAGCCAAGTCTCGTCCTGCTGCACCTGCCGTGCCCGTTGCTGGTACCGTTCCGGAGAGTTCTGCGTCATTCCGTGTTGTTGCGGGGAAGAAGAAGGGACGTCGTTAAAAGCTGGCTCGAATGGGATGATTGGTTAGGTAGTAGTGCGAATGCGAATGATTGGTTAGCGAAGTGATTGTGATTTGTGCGAGTGAGTGTAGACCTGTTTGTTACCTACTTGATACGGGGTGCGATATCTGTCGTTTGTTGCGCGAAGATGAGTGTCATGTAGAGGGGGTGTTGTAGAGAGCTTTCTCGCCGGGCTGTGGCGGATTTATGCATGCAAATCAAGTCATTTACAAACGTTAACACCGTAGATCGCCCACTTTTCGTATTCTACAAGGTCCCTTCTATGGGTTAGAGCATTGACTGGCACTCGTCCTTCAGCCGGGATTCCTCGCCCTTGGGGATTTGTCCCTCTCTCCTGTCGGCAGTCCGGGTAACTGGTGCGATGCAGCGCCCACTTCGAAGATCCTCCGCCCGAGCACAAGATGGTTACATGGCGCTCCGAAAAAGTACACGATATGTAGTGATGGAATATTCCGGGCCATGTGTTTTGTGTTTCATGTTTCATGTTTCATCGTTGATTACACGCAGTCTATCCGGATTCCGGACGTCGACAAAGTGAGACTTGAGAAGCGCTCTTGAGCACGCTTCCAGAATCCAGATACTGGCGGCAGTCCCGATAGGTAACACAGTAACACTTGCCTCTCGAGTCTCCAGCCTCTCCACCCACCCAGCCACGCAACAGTACCGTATTTTTTCTCCGCAACGCTCTACCTACTGACATTACGCGCTCACTCTCGGGGGCACATGTGCACACCGTAGAGTACAGCGCACACCGTAAGTTTCAGCGTAAATTTCAGTGTTCAGCGTTCACCGTTCAGCCACACGGGGCAGCATCGAGTGCGGCGAAGTGATGCGGCGAGGCTGTGGGCCTGTGGCGCGTCCGTAGGTGGTTACCACCCCTGGGATCTGGCTGCGCTGAGAGTAAGGCGCAAGCCGGCTTTGGTATTTTGGGTAGCGGAGGTGGTACTCTGAAAATGTAGGTATGTAGAGAATTTCAGGGCTGGCACTTGGAACTCGGAAGTTAGAAGTTGGGCCGAACTTGAGCCTTGAGTCTTGCACTGTGTGTGTTTGGAACTGATTAATGAAGTTGAATGAATCGGGTTTCCGAAGAGCAATGTTCCAAGTTGTAATACACTGGGTAAGTATTCGGCCAATACCACGACACCACGACACCGATACCGACAGGGTGCATGGATAATCACTCGGAACCATCCGTCACGGGGGCGGCGAGTGCAGCCTGCAGCCTGCGAGAGGAGTGTGCTACGTACCAGCCTGCTGCATCGGGCCACTCGATGAAGTTCGGGTTGGACAGTCCGTGGAACGGAGAGAGTGTATATCACCACAATCTATCTATCTCGTATGTAATCTATGATCAAACAAAACAAAAACAAAAAAAAGGACCAGAGTATTCCGCTTCCACTTCATGTTGGAGATAGTACGGACCACACACCAGCCCTGACAGACTGCGGGGTGTGTGGACCGTGGCGTACCGTGCGGTGGTGTCCTCCGACCAACGACTGACGAGTTACGAATCACAAGATGTCGCTCGGAGCGATGATCACTAATTCTCACCCGATATGTCACACATATCACCTGATGAATCACATCGTATCACGCGATGTATCATCATATATCACCTGGCATAACTATCACGATATATCACGCGGCAAACTCGGGGCGGCAGTCCGACGATTAGTGATCGCTGTGAATGCATAGTACATACTGCCAAGGTGGTTGTACATAGTGATTGCAGTGATTGTGAAAGCGGGAGTTTATCTTCGAGACTCCCGACTCCGGAGTGTGTGTATATACCGCCATAGTGACAGGGTCCGATAGGCAGCGTGCGTGCGTGCGATCGATGAGCATGCAGACTCCCGAGTCCAGCGGCAAGACATTCGGCTGAATGTGGCAAATTCCAGCAATGTGCGACCGTCGACGTGCCGGTGCTACTACCTACATACATACTATAGATAGATACCTAGATAGATAGGTAGGACCTAGGTAGGTAATCAACCGAGACCTATCATCCGGGACGCACCTGGCACCTGCGGGATCGGGCTGGAGAAGCGAGCTGCGAGTGAGGGGCGCCGTCGATGGTCGCGCAGCCACAGCGCCTCGTAACCCAGTGTTTGGCATAGGTAGTCCGGCCCGGACTGCAGTCTGGACTGGACGGACTGCCAAACTCTGGTCTAGTCTGGCCCCTTGGACGGACTGTGTAAAAGTAGTCCGTCCAGTCCATGGATTTCCTCGACTGGACGCGGACTGCAGTCGACTGCAGTCCGTCCTGCCCTCGATTTTTTTGGCCTGCTAAGATACAATCTACCTAGTCGAGTCCGAGATTCAGGACGGACGGACTGGACTATGTCGAACACTGGTCCCGTCGGGACCTCGTCAGGAGCGGTATGGCCTGGCCTGGACTGGGCTAGACTCGACTCGGCGGGGGACTTTTATTGCTGTCACTGCTGTCACTGCTATGAGCGATGAGGAGGACAAGGCCGGGGGTGCGGTAAGTCGAAGCTCTAGGTTTGCGGAACAACGGTATATATATTGATTCTTCCCCGGGAGCACGGAGTCACGACTCACGGACACCGGCAGGTGCCAGGAAGTGTGCCGTGGCACGACAGATCACGACTGACCATGGTCGAGTACCTACGGGGTGTGGAACCAGAAAAACAAAAGTGGTCTTCGCTTTCGTCAGCCTGGAGTTCGCTGATTGGACGTTCCAGTGTTCTACTCTGCAGTCTCCGCTCGGCGCCCCCAGTGCGACCGCCGATTCAATACTCTATCGCCTCTATGTACTACTCTATACCACTACTAAGTATGAATGTGCTGTCTACGCATGCTCGAATCACGATCGCGTGCAACTGCATGCTTATCCCCATACATATCCCCACATCCATTATCCATTATCATCACCCATTATCCCATCTCCATATCGAAGCACGTGTATGGGGAATACACTTCCGCTGTTCGCGTGACCGAACCAGCAATGACAATGCATGTAGCAGAAAAACAATATTATGTAGTAGAAAACAAACCGAGTGACAATTTGCGCCTCGACCTTTCGACCTCAACCTCTCAACCTCTCAACCTCTCAACCTCTCAACCTCTCAACCTCTCAACCTCTCGAGCGTTCGATTTTGTTCACGGGATTACTAAAGTCTAATACAGTACTACTAAAAGACTTTAGACACGACGGGCCAGCCAGGGATGAGACATGGTGTGTTTCTGTTCCGGCCGGTGGTCTCGGCCAGTGGAGATCTTTCCCCGTCCACGAGCCGCCCCCGTCACGGCTGGCTGCACGATAGAGCACGATGGAGCATGATGGAGCACGATGGAGCACGCGAGCTGGAGATCTGGAGTCTGAAGCGGGTAGTGGAGGGGATGAGCGGTGACTCGTGAGGGCAGAGATGCCAGATGGACCGGTGTAGAGGTTCGAATACGATTGTGGGATACCTGGGTAGAGCATTGTGTTAGTAGCGGGATCGGCTTCGAAGGAACGAGAAGTGTGAGAATTAGGAGCATGAGGATCGAGAGCGAAAAGTGAGGACAAAGGGATGGCACATGGGGAGAGAAAGACAGACAGACAGGAGGAAGAGCTCACACAAGAGACACACCGAAAAAGAAGAGAAGAAAAGAAGAAAAGAAAAAGAAAGGAAACAAGAGAGAGTCGAGACTCGAGACTCGAGAGCTTGAGCTCCCCCTTATTCCGTCTGCAGCAGAGCGGGCACTCACCGTCTTACATACCTACCATATTGAGCCGTGTACTAAAGTCAAAAGCATTATGGCAGCCACATATGAGGGCGATTTTGACACTAGAGTTTTTGGGGAAAAATACTAATATTAGTATTTTTTCCCCAAAACTCTTGTCGTAAAATAAGGCTTAGTCAGGGTTTTCAAATTCCAGCTCTGATTGTTAAACATGGCTCCTTCAATCCTGAGTGCAGTGAAAATCAGTCCCGACTCGTAAGCCTTCTGCAACCACTACGGGCCCGCCCACCTTGGAAGTTCATAAGAGTTCTATATGGGCTCTGTAGGGAATCTTGAAAAATAAGGATTAGTAAGGCTTATACGCTCATAAAGATTCCTGAATCCTAAGCAGCACATAATGACTTCTTATGCGACAAGCCTTATCTCATACAATGCTTATTACTTGTTGATGCTCTTCTTCCGTAACCTTATATACCTAAAGTTTAAACTACTCTCCTTCCCCGCTTCCCAGTCCCTCGTCACCATCCCCATACCGACTCCCGCTCGCCATAGTACTGTGTCCCCCTACTGCTCCTCGTTGTGGAAAACTTGCGGGCATCGAGGGAGTAAGCGGAGGAAGTGATGCAGGAGCTAGGTATCAGCGAGACGACGAAGTGATGGAGGACCTATCTGGGACTGGATGGACGATTCCCAGGCCTGGTGATGGGGGAGCTGTTAGCGAGAGGATGAGCTGTCAGCGAGGCGATGAAGTGATGGAGGACTGTGGAAGACATGTCAGCGAGAGGGGAAAGTGATGGGGAGCTGTGGCGAGAGAAGGAGCTATTAGAAAGATGAAGAGGAGTTGTTAGAAAGATGAAGAGGACGGCCGTGGGTTCGCGAGTTTAAAACTGCAAAATAAGCTTCATCATATCTGTCTTCAGAAAACTCTGCGCCTAACAATATGTTGGGACATATCTGGCGGGGTTAATACTGTCGGAGCTGCCTCTCTCTCTCTCTCTCATCATCATCTACAGAGTACCTAGACGGTAAATCTCCCATCCCCGCTCTCTCCTCTCGACCCGCCGCCGCTGATGTCAAGCTGGCTGATTTTCGCATATGCTCTACTAACTCATAAGAGTGATGGAACCCATAGGTCTGGATAAGGCTCATTGAAGGCTTCTATGATGCATGTGAAGAGATTGAGCGTGTGGTGCTCTAAGGATTTTCTGTCTCGAACTGATATATCCCATAATTCTTCACAAAACCTACCACGTTCACAGTTATTATTGTACGACAGTGGTGTGCATTTCAACAATGACGATATAGGACTGACTAAAGCTATGAAGCTTAAAAAGTGAGAAGGCCGATTTATGCGATGGTGGTTTTCGCTGCATAGGCATTATGTAGGAGTTACGACAATTTTAGGGAAATGAGAACATCAGCCTTAGTTTAACACAGCCCTTACTGAGGCCTCACGAGCTCAACGCGTTTATAGCTGGCTTATACGAGGACTGTTTGCCTATTCAAGCCCTACATAAGGCTAACGACATTAGTACACGGCTCAATATGGTATGTATATACTTGGATAGGTATTGCCTCCGAGTTCCAACCCTCGTCGAAAGAACTACCCCAAAGCACCTGTCGAGGTGCAATTTGCAGGCTGCTAACCTCGAAGGATGACTGCGCGAGCTCTACGGTCACGACTCACGAATCGGAACGGAAAGCCTGCACGTGTCTACTCTGATAGGCACGTCGTTGGCCGAGCAGGCGAGCAGTGAGGACTGTAGGACGAACCATCCAGCCAGCCAACACGAAAACCACAATCCAACCTCCCGAACCCCTGCAAGTTGCAGCGAACGAAGTCGGAAGGATCCAGATGAGAGGGAAATATATACTGTATATGCCTGATATTTCTGATATTTCCTGTTGTCGTGGGGGTCCTGGAGGCCTTCCTACTTGTGTGCATATGTGGATACATACCCGGAATTGGAATTGGATTGATCGCACACACTCACATTCCCGCTCCTACTCCCGCTCCCACGGATTCGGATTTGGATTCTGCAACATGCAGCTGTGCTGTACTGTTGTATAGCTGCTCTATAGCTACTCTATGTGGGTGTGCGCAGGAGGGCAGGAGAGCACGAGGGCAGGAACCAGGATGAGATGGGATGTAACCTCAGACCGGCGCGGTCGATGGTTGGTCGTTCGTCACTGGTCAACCGTCACTGGTCAATGGTCCATGGTCAATGGTCGCTGGTCGTTCGGTGGTCGTTGACCGTTGTTCAATTGCCGTTCGTCTGATCGCTGTTCGGTAGTCAATGGCCAATGGTCGCTGGTCGGTAGTCGTTACCAGTCGTCGGCCGTTAATCATTCGTCGTTGGTTCGATCAACCGAGTTCACTCCACTCCACTCCACTCCACTCCACCGCCCGACCAAGTCTCCCTTACCCCCGTTCCCCGGGAAATTATCGTGAGATATGTGTATGCCGCATCCGTACCGTGCAGATTTTCATTTTCACGGCGGTGGCTCCTTCGCTGACTTGCCGCGGCGCCCACTCCGTCCACCCCGCTCCGTTGGTATTCGAGCGTGGGTGGTCGAGCGGAGTAAGATTGAAGGGAAGAGGAAAAAGGAAACACGATGATCGTATGTATGTACGAACAGAAGGGTTCGCTGGGTACTCGTGTGATGGGGTGCGCTGCAGCTATGTACTATATTGGCATGGCCGTATGGGCTCGTTGATCTTTTCTCGTTTCTCTCGTTTCTTTCTTCTCGAGCAACTCCAGTCCAGTCCAGGCAGGCGGGGTTTCCTCCATCTCCTAACCCGTATAGTAAATTGTATCGTAAATACCTTCCTTCCAGTGAGATGCAAACAACGGTCGGAAGCAAAATGTGATGGTCGGTATAATAGTACGGTATGTACATGCAACGATCCATCATCCATCCACGTGCAGCCAACCCTCCAACCAGCCAGCCATGGTTCGGAAAGTTTCGGCAGCGTAGAGTAGAGTACCGTACTATGCGTACATACATGACAACGAGACCAGACGAGTATGCTCCGGGCGGTGCTGCTGGTGGTGGTGTGTTCATCTGCCTCCCTTCCGTTCCCTTCCCTTGGCTTCCCTCCCTTCCATGCCGCAACTGCACTGCACAGAGTGCATAGATCGTCCAAACCTTGGGCTTGGGTTCCGACCCGGTCCACCATGGGCCATGGGACATGGCCGTTCAATCTTGTTTCTTCGTCGATGGTTCATGGTTATGTATCGAGCGGAGCGGCAGCATCACCGAGCGAGCCCCCACCAATTCACGATTTTACGAATTCACGAGGCTCGCCGTGGTAACTTGCAAGGCGACGAGTTGGTGGGCTGCGGGTAACTATATACTCGGAATACTTCCGCCGCGATTCAAAGACCTCCAGTCACGCATGTTGCACGCATATCGGTGGAGGAGGAAGTCGAGTCTCAGCGTCTCTCCCGGGAGTAATAAGTATATCACGTATCACGTGTGTCTTCTACATACCATACTCGACGGGGGCCACTCCGTCGGCATAGCCCAGCCTCTCTTGCAAGTTGCAAGTAAAAACCAACATCGTCGCATCTCGATTCGTCTGCTGGGTTCCTGGGGGACGTAATTTTTTTTCTATTTCGCGTGGCCACCGGTGACCGGCATGCCTGGTTTCCTCGCTCTTACTGGCATGCTCGAGTTGTGGGTGCAAATGGGGTGGGTGACAGCGTATGAAGCTTCATTGTCGTCGGCACGACCAATCAGCGCGCGAGCGTGGTCAACGTGCGAGAGCTAGCCTATCACATCACGGGCGCGGACGGGTGTGCGGGGGGTGGTGGGGTGGCGGCCAATCCCATTGGCCATGATCCATCCCCCACCTCTCCCCACCCCCCCCTTCCTTATGTATGTATGCCCACAAGCGAAGGGCAAGGGAGGGATAAGACAGGACAGGACAGGACAGGACAGGACAGGACAGGACAGGACAGGACAGGACAGGGCAGCGCAGCGCAGGGTAGGGGTTTCAACTTTCCGTGCATGGCGGGCTTGGAACACGGTGAGACAACTCTCTCCTCGCTGTGCGGTACGTTGCTCTCGCTCCGGCGAGACCAGACCAGACAAACACTCCACTCCACTCCACGGTGGTTACACATCATAGATATATGATATGATTGATATGTATGGGCACATATGGCCACACACGTGCGCGTCGATCCGCCATTCGGGAAAGCCTTCTCTAGAGACTCCGCACCAAAAGACAACCCGCATGCACGGAATACCGGTAGCATGTGTGGTATGTATGGTACTTGTGTGTACTTGTCGTGTGTACTTATCGTGTGTGTATCGGCTAGGTAGGTACTCCAGAGTAACTATTCCCGGCGGAAGCATCTCGGAGATGGACATGGACACCAGCGGATCTCGAAGCTCTCGAAGCACTCCAAGTACCCGGACGCTGTTACTCTGCAGGGACAGCCGTCGCGAGAAGTTACGTAGAACCTCCGCGACAAACATCGTGGCTCCGGTCCGGCGACGGATGGATGGTTGGTCTGCTGCGGATGCAAGTAGTTACTTGCGTAGTGGTATGTAACTTGGGTAAGTAATGGCGCCAAAGTACCTAGGTAAGGACCTAGGCAAGCAGGTACTCGACAGCACCTAGGCAAGTATCTACACTACACATGTACCTACTACCTAAGTACCTCCCTAGCCACGCTTTTTCTCCGTACCTGACGCCACGCCAGATCCGTCTCTGAGACGCGAGATGCGAGGGCGAGGTCGGAGGGGGGAAGAGAACCAGAGGGAGAGCTGAAGCTCGTCTCAGGCTCTCGTCTCAGGCTCTCAGCTTGGGATCATGTCTCGCACCGCAAGTCCGCAGAACACCGGTAGGTAGTACTAAACATGCATACAGACATACCTACCCGATGAAAGCGAGGCAGGCGCCGATCGAAAGCCTCGGAGATTTCCGCATGACGTTCGTTCGTGCTTGCTTTGGGTACGGTATGCATCCATCGTTATTGCAGTTGGCTGGTAGTGGGTATTCCGTTAGCCCATCCACACAGACGGTTGCGATTTACGATTTCGATATCCCACGCTTCCTATGTACCAAAGATACCCACCTACATGCTCGACGTGCGAGTCGCATTCCGACTCGACGATGGATGGGATTTGATACGATACTGACCCCGACGGGAAGCGAAGCGCGTGAGGTGGTGGCACGCTCTGCGCCGTCACTGACAAACAGAAACACCCGTCCATGACTGATGGCACGTTTGGAGAGAGGCTGATAGGTATCCAGGGGCGTGGGAGTGCATGTTGTCGCATCGACGAAATATTTCAGCGGGTGGGCAGGTTCCAGTTGCAGGTTGCATGTTGGCGGGTGGCAGGTGCAGCCATGTACCGAGCAGCCAGAACTCGGGATGGGTTGTGTTCAGCTGGCTGGTGATAGTAACCGTCCGTGGGATCGGTCTGCTCAGTCAGTCAGGGAGGGAAGCGGGTAGGATATCCCATTGGCGGAGTCCGAATATCATAGGTATCATACCTCTATCATACATACGGTAGAGTACGGTACAGTCACCACATAGCACTAGCAAGGAGAAATATGTAGTGGGCGCGCTAGAAAAGCAAAAGCGCAATCCCCCTCCCCGGCCTTCTTCTTCTTTGTCTTCTTCTTCGTCGTCGACGGCCGACCGACTGACGTTGGAGCCGGCCAATGAGAGGCCGGGATGTGCCCATGTGCGCACGAGCTTGTTCTGTTCCCCCCAACCACCTCTCCTCGCGCAGAGGCGGCGGCAACAGCAGCAACAGCCCCAGCTTCGCTGCGGAAAAACCGTCCCCGCACTAGATGCAGACAGAGCATACATTTCGACGCCGCTACGACAAGAGCACTCTAGAGCACTCTCCCTCCACTCTTACCTTACCACGCATGGCGACCGACAGATACACGATGCTGTTTCCTTGTTTGCCTCACCCATCCATCCCCCCACGCGAAAGTACCGGCTAGCTGGTTACCTTGGTTCGTGCGTCTTCAAGTTTCCTTCCTTCTGTCTGCGCCAAGACGGATATCCGAGGAGAGAAGGAAGAGAACTGGAGAGGTTCGTTTGACGGATACCGATATCTACCTATCCGAGGGGCGAGATGGAAGAGATATGTAGAAGAGAGAGCTCTGGACTCTGGACTCTGGACTCTGGACTCTGGAGAAGTTCGTTCGTTTGACGGATACCGGTACCTATCCGGGGGAGATCTCTGGCGAGGTCGGTCTACAACGACGGATCTTTTCGTCGCCACAGCTAGTAAGTAGTAGAATACACACCACTATGGCACCTATACGGTGGCATAGGACGGGCTGCTAACGCGCCAGACCCGAAGAACGAAGGAGAAAAGAAGGAAAGAAGAAGAAAAGACCTAACACACACAGACGGTGGATCCACGCTTGGCGAGAGATCATCCAACGGATGAGCAGGAACATGCTCGTGGGCAGCTAATGGAATCGGCGGTGCACGCGCCATCCGCAGGTTTGTATGGTATGTTTGTATGTATGGGTATGCATGCAGATAGGTAGCATAGGTAGCATAGGAGTAGCAGTTCCCGGAGTCTGGAGAGCAAGCCAGCTGGTTTGAGTCCGGTACTGTGGCCGTGTTACCTAACTCGGTACTTACTACTACCTATCATAGGTACATAGAGCAGATACAAACTCTGTTTCCAGCCCGCCCGCGTGCGCGTTTCGCCCCAGTACATACATACCCATAGTACTATGGGTACACACGGCGGCGAGCATGGATAGAATCGATAGCATCCATCAGACGACGTATTGTAGCAGTTGGCAGCTGAAACCGAAAAATTTCAACTCCAGATGGGCAAGCCGATCCCCGCCGATACCTACATCTTACATAGCGGCTTCCACCGAAAGAGTAATAAAAAATCAAAAAAAAACCTCGTGGGCTCCCCCCCCCAGCGAAGAAGTGAAGCCACAGCATGCACGTTTTTCGCAACCGACCAATCAAGTGGACGGACGGGATTGCCCGTTTAGTTGCTATATCTAGTGGGGAACTTGGGGTGCTGACTACTCTGGTACGCTATTGTAGCCTCTCGTACTCCTTCCATTTTCCTTCCCGACATGGCGACCATGCTGAGCTAACCGGCGATCACCGAACCAACTGGCAACATGGACATTGGAGTACCGTAGCATAGGTACCGTACATATCGTACCGTAGAATGAAGGACGATGGACTATGGCAACGTGACGGAGGAGTGTCGCGGATTGTCGCAGATTGTCGCTCTGGGCTGGGCGGGCGGGCGGCGATACATCCATCATGCCTCGTGTACTCCAAGGAAACGAAGGAAGAGATTCGAGAGCTGTGCTTGGAAATCGAAGATTCGAAGGCTGATGCTTTGTCGTCGTCATTTCTTGCCGCTCATGGTCGGATAGGTACTCTACCATACCTATCGATGGGTGTTGGGTCTATATACTACGAGTACGTACATCCCCACCCCGGGGTAGTGTAGTGTCGCCATTGACGCCTGTTTCGTTTCGTCGCGGGCTGCTACTGCCAGTGCCAGTGCCCGTAGCAGATCCACGACAATTATTTAGAGTAAATCAGTCCGATGTGTATCGTGATTCTTATTTGCCGAGACGCAGGGTTCCGGTGGTTGGTTGGGCAGCAGTCAGATGTGTCTCCAGATAGAGCACCTTTGGTACCATGCCGTGATAGAGTGGCTACCCTCCACTCCCACCAGCCCTCCAGCCCTCCAGCATGATATGGATGCGATGTTGATTTTTTGTCTCTCTCGGATCTAGATCAGGCAGATTCGGGGTTCCCTGCTCCTGCCTGCTAGTCACTTCAAACTCGATTGCTCCTTCCTTCGTTCCCCCCCACACACACACCCACGGGTGAAGCTAGTTAAGCTTGCAAGTATCACAAGTACTCTGGGATGTATGTAGACACACTCTATTTTCTTTTTTCGCCGCCAGCTCTTGGCGAGTCAACCTCCCTGCCCTTGGCGGCCATCTCCTTGGCGAGGAGCACTACCCGCACGTCTAGCGTGGGAACGCCGGCCCTGGCGTGGGAACGTGGTGACACCGAATGAGGGCCTTACTGGCATTATCGCTGCTGCACGAAAATCATTCCGTGCGAGCGGATTGCGTGGTGGGTGGTGGTGGTGGTGGTGCTGGTGGTGGCACGCCCGCAGCATGTTGGTGGCATACATGGAAAGTAGGTACTCGGGCATAGATGGATAGATACATAAATATCCTCCCCCGCCCACCCCCCACCAGCCCGTTCGAATCCGTTCCCTAGAATCATCAGCATCCTCCGCTTGCCCTCTGCAGTCTCTCAGACACAGGCCAGAATCCCCCGTTCTGTCCTTCGCCGATAGCTGCTTCAGTCAGCTTCCGCCCTCCTCGAGTTCGACGCTCTTCGCATCACCACCTTCACAACCACCACCACAACAGTCGTCACGATGGCCATCTACCATGAGATCGACTACATCTTTGCTTTGGGCATGATCTTCGCCTTCTTGGTATTTACATATTTCCGTCTTTTTTTGGCTGAGGCGATTGGTATTCTAACATTTCCGATCATAGGACGCGTGGAATATCGGTGCCAACGATGTCGCCAATTCTTTCGCTACCTCGGTGTCTTCTCGGTCCCTCACTTTGGCGCAAGCCATGATGATTGCAACGGTTATGGAGTTTACTGGTGCTCTCACCGTCGGTGCCCGTGTCTCGGACACCATTCGGTCCAAGATTGTTCTCCCCTCGGCCTTCGCTGACCAGTAAGCTGCCTTCTCCCAATCATGAGCAACGTCCAGACTCTAACATACACTCTCTAGGCCTGGTGTTCTCGCTTTGGGCATGCTTTGCGCTCTTATCGGATCTTCCACTTGGCTCACCGTCGCCACCTTCATCGGTCTTCCCGTCTCGACCACTCACTGCATCGTCGGTGGTGTCATCGGAATGGGTATCGCGACTGTCGGTGTCGACAACGTTGCCTGGGGATGGAACGACAAGGGTGTCGCTCAGATCGTCGCCTCGTGGGTCATCGCCCCCGCCATCGCCGGATGTTTCGCTGCCGTCATCTTCTCGGTCACCAAGTATGGTGTCCTGAAGCGCTCGAACCCCGTCAAGTACGGATTCATCATGGTCCCCATCTACTTCGGTATCACCTCCGCCATCTTGACCATGTTGATCGTCTGGAAGGGAGCTGCTTCCCTCGACCTCGACGACTGGAACGCGGCCCAGATCTGTGGTACCATCTTCGGTGTTGCCGGCGCCGTCATGCTCATCGTCATCTTATTCTTCCTTCCCTGGTTGCACCGCAAGCTCGTGCTCAACGACTGGACCCTGAGGGGCTACCATGTATTCCTCGGTCCCCTCCTCCTCAAGCGTGGCCCCGTTCCCGATGCCCCCGAGGGTGCCAACCTCGACATCGTCCAGGACTACTACCGCGGACACGCCACCCGTGAAGATCTCGAGGCTGCCCACATCAACGAGGACACCATTAAGGACATGGAGCACTTCCGCGCTCAGAAGGAGGTCCTCGAGTCCGGCACCCCCGACGACATCGAGGCTGCTAAGGCTAAGATCGCTGCCTCCGGTAAGGCGCTCGCCGACGTCGAGAAGAAGGATGCTGGCCCATGGTACTTGCCCAAGAACATCGGAAAGATGATGCTCGCCGCTTTCCTTCACGGAGTCACCAAGGACGTCATCGAGGAGCAGAACCGTGACGGTCGTCTCGCCGGAAACATGGTCGACATGCACGCCCGCGCCGCCCACTTCGACAACAAGGCCGAGCACTTGTACTCGTTCCTCCAGGTTCTCACCGCCGCCACCTCCTCGTTCGCCCACGGTGCCAACGACGTCTCCAACGCCATCGGTCCTCTGTCCACCATCTTCCTCGTCTGGAACACCGGCACCATCGCCTCCAAGGCTCCCGTCCCTCTCTGGGTTCTCGCCTACGGAGGATCCGGTATCGTCATCGGTCTGTGGACTTACGGATACAACATCATGCGCAACCTCGGTAACCGTCTCACTCTGATGTCTCCCACCCGTGGTTTCTCGATGGAGCTCGGTTCCGCCGTCACCGTTGTCATGGCCACCCGTCTGTCGCTGCCCGTGTCTACCACGCAGTGCATTGTCGGCGCCACCATGGGTGTCGCGCTCTGCAACGGCGACTACCGCGCGCTCAACTGGCGCATGGTCGCCTGGTGCTACTCGGGCTGGATCCTGACCCTGCCCATCGCCGGTATCATCTCCGGCTGCTTCATGGGTATCATCATCAACGCGCCCACGTGGTCCGGTATGGCCGCCGCTTAAATCGTCTCGGTCTCTTGTCTGGTCTCTTGTCACACACACCCCCCTCCTCTCTCTCTCGCGAAAGAAAAAAAAGTCAATTGTACATTCTTAATTCTTCATATTCTTTTTTTATCCGGTGGTTTGGGTTCGGTTTCTTTGGAGGGATAGATCTTGCTTGCTTGCACGTTGTAGGGAGTGGGTGGGGGAGGCTTTCTCTCGCTTTTTTTTCTTTTTCTTCTTTCTTTCTTTTTTTCTTTTGGTCTTTGACTGCTAGGGTAGGTTGGGTTCGGGTCGGGGTGGTTGGGTGGTTAGTGAATAGTTCGCAGAAATGGCTGGATGGTCGGTCGGGGGATTTTTGATTACACACAAAATATACATTTTTTGGAAACGAACCAAAGTTTTCCTGTTCGCCGTGACTTGAAATTGAATTGACTGGACTGGACTTGAATTGGCTTTGATCGCGGTGATGCCGCGGCGAGACCATATTCGGATGGATCATGGAGGTTCGTGGCCATCCGATCCAATCCTGTCCGATGAACCTTCGTCCCCACCGGCGCGGCAACGGACACGACGTATTGGCTCCCTAGAATCATTTCCTTTCGTTCTGTCTTTCCAGGTTACAATCCCACCTACGAGCCCGTCACTGTCTAGTCGGCATCCGCAACCCGAAACCCGCTGGAGCACTCATGAAACCGATCGGCGCACGCCGAGCCGCGCTAATCACGGCCATCCCCGGGGCGTACGTGCACTCCCTCCGGAGTCCGGAATGCGCTCTCGAGTTTCCAGTCTCGACCAACGGAGAGGGTTGTAATTTGGAACTTTGGACGAGCGGGCGGTTAGTGGGGGCCCTGGAGGGGCCCTGGGGGGCGGATGGATGCCGATTCAATGGGTACGGACGGATATCAGATAAGAAACTGGTCGGGGGAGGGAATACGTGACGACACCTTCGACACCTTGGAATCGACGAATACCGGGAAGACGCACGCGCCACCAGGAACCTTGGGATGGACGCCTACATACATACATACGGAGATGAGACACGCGGCAGGCGACACGCTGCGCTGGAGTCACGGAGCCTGGCATGTGGCAACGAGAAATATCCGACAGCCTACAGGCATACCCAGGATAGATTGGAGTGGAGTCAGTTAAAGTTATGGTTATGGTTATTGCTTCCCCGCAATCCGCTGTCGATACTCTATATATACGGTACTCTATGCCATTGGATGGTGTTACTGGTCACTGGTCACTGGCCAAGACTCAGTATCCACGCCAATCATAACGCTCACTCGTCACTTTTGTGCCTCGGCCGTACCTACCTAGGTAGTTCCCGGCGACTCCGTCCGACCAACTCCCCAGCCGTTGGATAGATGGGCGTTGAACGCCTGGGTCCGCAGCTGGCGATGTTTCAACGATCGATCAACTGCGACCGACCACCGGCTGGACGAGACGCCCACGAGCGCCATGCGGTTCGCCCCCCGGGCCCCAACAGTTCGCCACGGAAAATTTGGCCAAGCCGTAGGGTATACGCGTAATACGTATACGCCATCGAACCTGGAGTGTCGTCGTGTCGATCACCGTTTCGTTTGTCGCCGCGGCCCGCAGGGAGAAACAACGAGTTTTTGTTGGTGTTTTAACTTTTAACTTTTGCTAGCAGCTTTGGCCGAGACCGGGGTTCGGGGTTCGGGGTTCGGACCGGCCCGAGTCGGGAGCGCGCTGGACTCACTCGGTCCACTCCCACAGCTGTCCCGGTTTTCCGGTCGCAGAAGCGAAGATCAAGAAGCACGCCTTATCTGACAGGTCTCTGACAGGTCTCTCGTGTAGCCCGTGGGGAAAGGTTAATTCCTCGCCCCCAACCTCAACCTCGGCACGCCTCGCTCGTTCCCCCCAAAGCTGCAGAGAACCAAGTTCCAACGGCCATCGTGGCTCGTGATTCGTGATCCCATGGACATTGGACCCCGTGGTCCGTAAACGGAAAGACCTCCGCTACAACCCCAGGGCCCAGACGCGGGGACCCGCCCGCCGCCCGCAGTCGTGAAACAGTGAAACAGTAATGGCTAGATGCATCGCTGCATCGGAGGGAGATCTATACATTTATCTATATACCTATGTAGTATCTACCGATCAAAAAACTTTTACAAATAACGTCCTGGAAATGAGTTTCGATATGGAGGACGGTGGATGGAGACCGGGTCACCGGGGGTATACTCTGCTCAACTTAGATGGATGCAGCTGACCGGGGACCCGGGATTGAATGCGGTTGGAGCATAAACGAAACGGAACGGGACCACAAGCGCTCGCTGATCGGCAGACAGCACCTGAGAACCACAAGGAAACATTATATGATATCGATCCTCGCCGGTGACCGGTCGTCGCAATATACTCTACAGTCTACTCCTTATCGTCCCAGCAGCAGCTCACGGACACGCCGCTCTCCAGCCAAGCCATACCATCGTGGGCGGTGGGGAGCGACCAGCACGCGCAGGTAGGACGCGGAAGTCGATCCTTGTCGGTAGGCGAGGAGAGCTGGTGGGCCGAGTAGTGTCATGTATGTAGACGGTGGAAACGAACCGCCATCTGCACTACACGAGACCGAGACCGAACGCGAGCGCGAGGGAACACCGATCGATCTATCATCTATGTAATCCGCATCCAGCCCTCCGCAACATGGAGCCGGGCACCAAGACATTCATCAGACAACAATCTCGAGTCAATAATTGTGATTGAGTCCGATTGGGTCCGATTGACTCGGGGTCCTGAACTCCGATCCGGTTGGAATTTCCCATCATGAGAGAGAGAGATAGAGAGAGAGATCTTCAGTTTATTTCGCATAAGTATCTAGACTATGGCGAAAAATTTCCCATCATGCGAGTGACTTGGTACTCCAAAGCGAGTGATCGTCGAGTGATCAGCCGCGCAGACTCCAGGGTGCGTGAGAACTCCTCACTCCCAGTTAACAGCTGCGGTCTGCAACCTGCGGGTTGTAGCTCATCGTCTTCAAGTACCATTCCGAAGACGGACCGAGCCATCACAGATTCACAGGAGAGCACTGCCTCCGGATCAAGCCCCGGCCGGCTGACGTCCCAGTGCTGGTGGCGCAGACACTTCCTCGTCAAGCGATGTCTGAGCTGGAAGATCCAGCAGAAGCTGCTCTGGAAAGGGGACCATATATGGACGGGAAAGCTCTTTGCTGATAAAATATTTTCTCGGGCCACCCCGGAGGCGAGTTATCAGGAGGGAGCGGGCGTGGACGGGCGGAGGGAAGCCGGCTGCAGCTAGCGAGCTGATCGACCGCTGTTTCGGGTTGGCTAGTTAGTAGTCAGATAAGACACGCGGAATAACCAGAGTACGCTGGCCATGATATACTCCAGATATAGTCGAGTAGACTGTATGCAAGACATACGACGGATTAAAACCACCCTACTATACCCAGTGCCATCTCAACCCCGGCCGTGCGCAAACCCTTCTCTTTCCATCTGACAAGCGACAAGCCTTCGATTGCTATGATCCTACGTGCCTACATATGCTGGGGCTCGTTACATCCACCACGGTGGATCACAACTTCACAAGTCATGACTCGCTTAATTCAATCTTCAATTTTTCAATTTCTCAAATCTACCCACATACCTACCGGACATTTTATACACCGGTCCCTCCTCCTTTGTCTCAATCGTCGGATTACCTACGGCCAACCATGGCAAACCGTGGCATGGCACATTACATCGCTCGCTGCGTTCTTTCGTTCTCGGCGGGCTTCAAAGTTCACGAAGCAGGCGGGAATTAATCATAGTAAAGTAGAGTAGAGTAGAATACCCAAGTCGACCGGACCGCGTGTGGAAGCCTAAGGCTCAAGCCTTCTGGCCTGCCTGCCTAGAGATTGACAGGTTGTATATATTTCGGTGGATATCGAAGACAACACCTAGGTACATACCTGCATAGGTAAGAAGACTCTTTGGTCTTTTTACGACTTCTCGAGAGTCGAGACATGCCTAGGTAGGTAAGTAGGTAGTTATTGAAAAGCGTGCGTCCCAGCGAGCGGACAAACCTACCGATAGGTACACTTGAATCTTGATACCTACCTACCTCCTGATGCTGCGGACCAAGCTTGACTCGACTCCACACCCTACAGGAGTGCCAGTAACTTCACCGAGTAAGTTCCACTAACCAGTGACCGTCTGTCGGTGGTGGTGGTGGTGTTGGCGAAGCCACTCGACAGCGGCGATCGCCCTCGGCCCCCGACTATCACAGGTAACATAGCAGGATGGAAAAGAAACACTGCAGTTAACTTTGTCCGGGTCAACCGGCATTCGTTTCGTTTCGATTTTCTTTCTTGGACAAGTGTTTTATTTACTTCCTTCAGGGCTTAAGGCTTGCAGTATTATTTCTTATTCTTCTTGATGCTCCCTCTCCCGCTCCCGCAGTACAAATCTGGGTACAGTTTGGCTGGGTCAAACAAAACCGGCAAGTAAATGGGACAATTTCTTCATATGTATATATGCGAGTGAGAAGTTGTGATCACATAGGTAGAGATGATTTGAGTAACGAGAGCATATGGCTGATTAAATTGTACGGCCAACAGCGCGATACGCTCTACCAAAAACCCAAAGACCAAAACCAATTCATTCGCATTCGCATCCGCAGACAGATAGGCAGGGAATCATCCACAAAAACGACTGTCGTGATCCTACGATTCATACAAGCCTCAAGTTTCTACTCGCCCAAAACCCGGCGGCTCCGTGTCACTACAGTCCTCACCGCCCTACTCCGCCTGAATCCAGCTCATCGCGCCCTCCTCGACCTCACCCCCGGCCAGCAGATCAAGCCACGTCTCACCGCGGCGTCTCTTGCCACTAACGCCGCCGACTCCCCTCGCCTCGACCTCCCCGCCCGCCTCCCAGCTATCCGCCCACTCCCTCGCCCAGTCAATGAGGCTATCCTCCCTGCACCACTCCGCCATTCCCATCAATCCCACGGGCATGCCCGCCTGCGCACTATACCCGCACGGCATGGTAACGGCCGGACACCCCGCCCAATTCGCAAGGAAGACGTACTGCATGCTCCGCAGGCTCGTATTGGAATCGCTAACTCCCGGACCGCCGCGGACGGCGCAGCCAGCCGGGATCGCAACGCCTACGTGCGGCGTCGTGGGCGTGACTATGATTAGTCCCGGGTGCTGCTGGAAGAGGTGCGCCAGGTGGGACATCATCAGGGCGCGCAGCTTTTGCGCGAGGAGTAGGTCCCGCGCTGGTGCGCGCGAGCTGATCGAGACGAGGACTTTGTTGGCGGGCGTGAGGCCGCGAGTGTTGCCTTGGCAGAAAACGCCACCGATTTCGGACAGGATTGTGAGCGCGTGTGCGCTGCGCGAGGAGGCGAGGTACGGGAGTGAGATCTCGACGATGTCGTAGTGCAGGACGTCGCGGTAGTGTGCGATCGCCGCGGTGGTGAGCGCGAGGACTTCGGCGTCGCAGTCGTTGAACCATGGGGTGTAGATTCCGAGGGTCTTCTTAGGTGGCGGGGAGGTGCGGGTGGTGGGGGGCGGGAAGTGGCTGGTTGGGTCCGGGGTGGCCATGATGCGGTAGGCTAGCTCGAGGTCGTCGATGGTGGCTGCGATGGGGCCGACGACGCCGACGCTCGGCGCGATACTGACGGTGGGTTCAGACGAGACGCGGCCGTGCGTGGGCTTGAGGCCGTAGACGCCGCAGTAGGCGGCGGGCACGCGGATCGATCCGCCGCCGTCGGCGCCGACCGCAATGGGGACGATCCCGCCGCCGACGGCGGCGCCGGAGCCGCCCGAGGACCCGCCGGGATAGTAGTGCTTGTTGTACGGATTCGGCGGCGTGCCCCAGTTCGGGTTGTTGTTCGTCGTGTCCAGCCCGATCTCGTGCATGTTGCTCTTGCCCAGGAACAGCATGCCCGCGTCCAGAAGCTTCTGCACGCACCACGATGTCTGCCCCTGCTCCGCCACGCCGACGTGGCGCACTTCCGCCTCTTGCGTGGTCAGTCCGAGGGTCTTGGGCGTCCCCGCAACGTCGAGCTCGTCCTTGACCACCAACGGCACGCCATCGAGCGGAAGCGAGTTCCCGGCCGCATACCTTGCTGTGGACTCCCTCGCCGCGGCAAGAAGTTGATCTGCCGGCGTGACGGAGATGAACACGAGGTTCCTCTCGTCCCTTCCCAGACTGGCGATGAACCTCTCTGCGACCTCAGTCGGCGTCGTTGCGCCGGACTTGTACGCGGCGATGTAGTCAGCCGAAGAGTGAAATACACTTTTTGCCCTTGGTGCGACTGAAGCCTGCACCTCCTCCTCGGCGTCGGCGTCGGCCGAGCCGCGCGCCACAGATGTCACGGTGGGATCGTACCGCGCGACGTGGGCGTCCAGACAGCCGGTTTTCTCGATCGCGGCGAGCGATTGGGTAAACCCGGCATTGTTCCAGAGCAGCTGCTGGAGAGGGCCGACGTTCTCGGTGCTGCGGGGGGAAAATGCTGGTCAGAACGTATTGCGGGGTAGGTGCGTGGGTAGACAGCGGAAGTTACATACACAGTGCTCAGGATAGAGAGGGCAATGCCCGAGAGTGTTGGATTGCTGAAGGCTGGGTTCTCGTAGGGGGTTTCAGCGGCTTTAACCGGCGGGGGATAGTTGAGGAAGTCTTGCGGGGCCATCTTTGTTGCGAGTGGGGGGGTAATGTCTATGCTCACTTTGAAGCTGGAGCTGACGGAAGTGCGACGTTCAGATAAGAAGAGCTCTACCTTCAGGCTCCTGGACTCTAGAGACCGAGAGCAACGTTTTGCCGAGGCCGCGCTAATAGCAGTGGGAATTTGGCCAATTGCAAGTTAGTTACAACGGGCTGGCAGACACGTGAAAGGCTTCGGATCATCATCCATGTAACGACGGATTCGGAATAGCGAGTAACATCCTGTGACGAGCAGGCCTCAGCAACGAGCAAGGCCGCCCGGCGCCGCCGTGGTCTCCCCAGTAGTACCGTACCCATCCGCGATTGGAACAGCCCTTCACTCCGCCAGGCGCCTCGCTCTCGACCTCGTGTTTAGCCGACTCGACATCAGTGCGGACACCTACCACCGCCACCCATGCGACCAAAAGCCGTTTGCAGATGCCTACCATACCTCCCATACATATATCCGGATATGTCTCCTTTGAAACGTCGCGGACGCTCCAGAGGTGTCTCGTGTTGGGTTGGGTATATAAACGGAATTGACCCGGATCGACGCCCTACCTGCATGCAGGCCCCAGGGCGGGCAGCAATGCGGGCAGCGGGCCCTGCGTTGACGTCGGTCCGAGCCCTGAAGCTGCCTAGCACATAGCAGCATTGCACACAGCCGTGCGGAATCCCCTACACACGCGAATAGAGTTGCGTGGGAATGAGACTTCTACATACTAGTAGCCCTGCCATCACTTCTGCCGTCACGAATGTGCGTGCGATGCCGGCAGTTGTGCTATGGTTAAGTGTTCCTCCCCTACCTACTTGGTTATGCTACCATGATAGCCTATGTATGATGTGTGTAGTCATCTTCCTCCGCTGCTTCCGGATTATTCATCCCAAGCCGTATTTCCTCTCCTCCGGAGTAAATACGATCCATTGGTGGCTACCAGATACGGTACGGTACCCTGCCAGCAAAATCACGGAAAAGCATGGTCTTGTCTTATACAGCGATCGCAACAATCTTACCACGGTACCAGTGTCATTAGCCGTTCGCCAGGACTTTTCCTGACATCAAAGTCATACCTCGTGACAAAATAATACCGCTTGCTCGCTCGTCGAGCAACCACACCCCACACCACCAGCCAACGTGCTCTCGAATTCCCCGCTAAACAAAAAAAAAACGAATGACGATGTTGATACGCATGATAGCAATACAAACAGATCGATCGGGAAACAAAAAACATGTAGCCCCAAGACCACGCACGCACGACAGACACCGTAACTCCGCAAAAAAAGCAAATCCCATAACCAGGCTTCTTGGCTTGTCCTGTAAAAAAGCATATCCCTCTCGTTTCGTTCATTCGTACGGTTGTAATCACTTCATTGCCGGTTCAATCCCCCCGTTAGCCGTGCCCACGCTCGTCCCGCAACGTTACCGTCCTCCTGAGCGGGCGGCGGCGGCGGCATCGACCCGGGCTGTGACGGCGGCTCGACGTTGATCACGACCTCACCGGACTGGGACTGGGACTGGGGGTGCAGCAGCGCGGTATGCGCGGGTAGAGGAGGAGGAGGAAGTACAGCGGCCGAGGAGCTGCTTCCCAGGTCACTCATCGTCCCCTGCGCCATCGTCGGCGGCGGCCCGTCTTTGTACAGCGTATCGTACATCGGCGGCGCCGCTTCGTACTTTGGCAACTGCTCGTTAGCATCGGCGTCGAGGTCGCCCCCCCGCTGGCGGCCCGTTGTCGCTGCTGCAGCCACTGGCGGTCTGTGTAGTTCGCCCCGTCGTCAGCGACAAAGTACCTACTGACGTGCGTGGGACGGGAGGGAGGGTGGCAAACCGCGTCGGAGTTTGGTATTCTCGTCCGCCTATCCCGCCGATTCCGCCATCGCGCCAGTCTCCGCCGACGACGACCACGCGGGGGCCGGTGGCATACGCGGTGCGCGCACGACGGATAAAGACGCTGCGGAGGAAGAGCAGCATCACGACTATCGCGAGTACGATCCCGAGGCTGCGAGACGTGGTGGCGGGTATGTTAGCTGCATGGTATGCGATGAGGCTGAGAGATGGCTCTGCTGCCGCCTGCGGGGGGAGGGGCGGACTAACGTGTAGAAGACACCACCGCTTGACATGATGGGGCCGGATGTGGAGATATTGTAGGTAGGTTTCTTTGGGACGGAGGCCAAAGACGATCTGTAGTAGCTGCCAGTAAGAGTTGGCGTGGGATACTTTGGATGTTGGAATACTTCGGATGGGTGGGCTGCTTGGGTTGGGGCTGTGTGTGTGCCTTGCTTCGCAATCAAGCAAGAGTCAAGGTGACGACTTCCGTGGGCGATCGGCGGGGAGCAGCCATGCTATGCTCCTTCGGGACAGCTCGAGTGCTGGTTGGTGAATGGCCCGCGGACAGGACACAACCGCCAACCGGACGGTCGAAAATGATTCCTCCGCTCCGAGTTCCCTTGTCTGACTGCCCAGACTGCGAAGTCCATTCGGAGTACAGAGCACCTATCTCGAGTCAGCTCGAGGATAACATGTAGTTAGAGTACCGGTACCGTAGGTTGATGATGGCCATCAGCATGCAAAATGGCGGCAAAGGAAAAAAAAGACTAATAGAATTCTCCCGCGGCAACTATCATAATCATCCCCAATAATACGGCGCTATCCATCGATTATCCGTAAATCGCCCTGCAGACCGAAACTCTCCGGCTCTTCTCTTCGCTGCCCATCTGCCATCTCTTCGCATGCCAGCTTCCGAGGTCCCACAGTTGTCGGGTCCATCGCACGCACTACTACGTACCGTTCCTCCTAACCTAAGCTTCGCTTCTCCCCACGCTACTCGGCGGATGAGATCCTGGCGACATCAGGCTAAATGGGCGGCGACGCCCCTCAATTCAACCCCACACTCCAACCTTCTCGCTTCAGTTTTCGTGAGGATACGGTATGTGCGTATGATACAGCACCGTACATACACCACCCCGCTGGTGAATCCGAATGCACCCACCACCACCTCTCTTTTTGCCTGCATGCACCACCAGAATTTCCCGGCTGATCCTTCGATAGATAGCAATACATACATGCCTTCGCCGGGAGGCGTTACCGCGCATGGATAAATCTGCGGGCTATGGTCTTCCGGACGCCGAGCTGACTCCGCGATGGCTCGGTAGGTGGGTAGAAGACATGTAGGTAGGTAGGTAGATGAGGTTGCGCGATGGGGGATCTACCTATATATTGCTGTGCCTTTCCCATGCGATCGTTTCTCAAGATCTCTTGCCTCCCATCTAGATTTGATATCTCCTCGGTTGCCTCCTCCAGCTCCTCCGCCTCCTCCAGCTCCTCCAGTTTCCGAACAAGCCCACCGTGTAGGTTCGAACTCTGACCGCTGTGCGGAGTGACAGTCCGTGCTGACTTGGCCGTTGCGTAGAACAGACGACCCTTACTCCGCTCTTCTCCTCACTCCTCACTCCCCAACACATATCCGCCCCCACGCACTCCCATAGATGTCGGACAACAGCCTGCTGAAGGGCCTCAAGGCCAACATCGGAGTGTACACCGACCCTGAACACAACCTGTACATCGACTCCGCCAGCCCATCGGTGGAAGAGCTCCAGAGCGGATCTTCGCTGAAGCACGGAGAGGTCGTCGTCAAGATCCGGAGTACCGGTATCTGCGGGTGGGTTCCGAATTCCTAGCCGTGTCTGGCTGGCATATGGCCCCTCCCCCTCCCCCTCCCCCTCCCCCTCCCCCTCCCCGCCCCCCGATGCCTGTCCGTCATGCACAATTCTTCCGGGACCCTACGCTAACGCGCGTTCGCAATAGCTCCGATGTCCACTTCTGGCATGCCGGCTGTATTGGCCCTATGATCGTCGAGGGCAAGCACATCCTAGGCCACGAGTCCGCAGGCGAGGTAAGCCCAAAAAAGCCCCGACGTCCCCCTCGTCTCCACCCCATCCTAACACCGAGACAAACAAAAGATCATCGCCGCGCACCCCTCGGTCACCCACCTCAAGCTCGGCGACGTCGTCGCCGTGGAGCCGAACATCCCCTGCCATGCGTGCCAGCCATGCCTCACAGGGCGCTACAACGGCTGCGAAAAGGTGCTGTTCCTATCGACGCCTCCAGTCCCCGGTCTCCTGCGGCGCTACGTCACGCACCCCGCCGTCTGGTGCCACAAGCTGCCCGACACCATGACCTTCGAGGATGGCGCTCTGCTCGAGCCTCTCTCAGTCGCGCTCGCCGCCGTTGAGCGCTCCGGCATCAAGCTGGGCGACTCAGTTTTGATCTGCGGCGCCGGGCCCATCGGGTTAATCTCCCTCCTGTGCGCCAAAGCCGCGGGCGCCGAACCCATCGTGATCACGGACATCGACCAGGGACGACTCGACTTCGCAACGTCGCTCGTAGCGGGCAAGCCGGGCACGCTCAAGACGTACCTCGTCCCGCGCGGCAAGAGCGAGGAGGAGAACGCAGCCGCCATCGTCGCCACGTTCGGCGGCGTCGAGCCCGACGCCTGCCTCGAGTGCACGGGCGTCGAGTCGTCGATTGGCGCAGCGATCTTTGCGGTCCGCTTCGGCGGCACGGTGTTCGTCGTCGGCGTCGGGAAGAATCATATGACGTTCCCGTTCATGCGCCTTAGCACCCGCGAGGTAGACCTTAAGTTCCAGTACAGGTACTGCAATACTTGGCCTCGCGCGATTAGGCTTGTCAGCTCGGGTATTCTGCAGGATATTAGGAAGCTCGTCACCCATCGATTTACCCTCGATAATGCCGTCGAGGCGTTTAAAGTCAGTGCCGACCCGAAGAGTGGCGCTATTAAGGTGCAGATTACGAATGATGCGTAGAGAGGGGCGGGTGTGGAGTGTACACCAGATGATGGATGGGTGCGGGTGTTTTTTGTAGCTTACATATCTGCATTTTTCTGTTTTTTTGGCTGTTTCAATGGAACCGGATTCCATATGCACTTTCCGAAAGTCTGGACATTTTGTTCCTACATACTCGTGACGGTCATTAAGTGTTGTAGGAGGCCGAGCGGTTAACCACCGCTTCCACGTAGCCACTTACCTATGTAGCTCTTGGAAGGCTCTACCTATGATCTAACCCCTCCGTAAAAGCTGAGGACCAGGTTCGAGTTCTGTACACAACGCCTTGATTCTGCCTGGCGTACAGTAGTTCCGGGCCAAAGCAGGACGAGCTATCTAAAGAATAGAAGCCGAAGAGTGTACCAATCCACAGAGTCACAGACTATCATTCTGTCCGGCCCGCAGTTCCAGATTCCAGATTCCAGATTCCAGATTACAATTTCCAGGTTTTGGATTCTGACTTTCAGTCGCATCGATCGATCGAATCTGAGTGGTTGGCAGATAATGCTTTAGTGCTGTACAATGTAGGTACCAGTTGGAACTTGGTGCAGAGAGGTCGCACTCTCGCCGACAGCTCGGAAGAACTCTTTGCTGCCATTTGTGCGAATGGCTACTTTAATGTTCCTGAAGCAGGTAGACGGATGTTTGAGTGGCGGGTTTCAGTGGTGGGGTTTGAACTTTGAAACGTCCATAAAAACATGTACAATACATAATGACATTGTAGGCGTTTGCCGTATGTAAAAGTAAAGACATAGTACTTACCTACGCCTTTCCCTACGAGTAAGGCCTGACGCTTGCTCACGAGTATATGGCAAGCGATTTGGTACGAGGCCGGCATGGCATGGCAATGATGCACACTCCACATTCATTCTACATAGTACCCAGCTATCATCTCTGCACCTCACTTCCCACCAGCTCACCCGGCACACCTCTATCACCCCCACCGATCTCACACACATCCACCACATCCACCACATCCACCACATCCACCACATCCACTACAACCGCCTCCTTCTCCGCGCAAACCACCACCACCGCCGTCCCATCCGTCTCGATCACACCGTCCGGGTACGGATACGGCATATCCTTAGCTTTTTGAATTCGGCTCCTGTTCCGGTACCGCAGCTTCGCCGCCATCCACCCGACGACTCCCAACAACGCCAGGATCACGACTGTGCCGACGGCGATGCCGATTTTGGCGGCGAGTGGTAGGTTGCTGGTAGTACTACTACTAGGTGTGCTGCCGCTGGGTGTGTTGGTGCTGGTGCTGGTGCTGGGTGTGCTGGTGATGACGCTCACAACGCCGTCCTTTGTAATCGTAGCCACCGTGCCGCTCTGAAGGGAAGGTTTAGGCGTGTTGGCGGTGCTGGTGGTGCTGGCAACGCCCACGGACATCTTCTCCGGCGGCGGAAAGGCAGTGGCACTCATTGCGATCTATCACGGCCGTCCGTCATCCGTCAACCTTCCCAGATTCCCAGGTATTCCGCAGGACTCGGAAGCACCTACCGCCGTAGCGAGCATGCCTTCATCAACCGGCGGGAGCCCACACGCCTCACTGCCCACTTTACCCTGCGATCCACCGGGCAGGTATCCGACCCCCCCGCTCTCACAGCAAAACATGCCGATCTCCGAGGAAAACAGCCCAAAACCCGGGTCGGTACACATCGGCGCCGTCGTGGCGAGCTGGGAACAGTCCTCCTCTTTCCCCATTGTCAGTTTAGCCGCAAGGAAAGGGGGGAGGAGAGACCAGTAGGACAGCAGTACACCCCCGTGCCGCTGACGCTGCACACGGTTATGTACGGACAGCACCATTGCATGAAGGCTGAGCCGCAGGATGAGTGCTCTGGCGGGCACACGGCGGCGCGCAGCGCGAGGGCGCCGAAGAAGTCGCCGCGGCGGTGGAGGGACGGTGCTGCATGCCCGCGGCTGGCTGCCGGGAGCTGGAGCAGGAGGAGGAGGCTGAATACCGGTATGCTGGGGACACTCATGGCAACCAGAGGAGTCCGGACGGAGACGTGAGAAGTTGAGAGATGGATGGAAGCCTGACGGGGCGCTACATCGCTATATGTTTGTTGTTGCTGTCCCCTTTTTCACGCCCCCGATGCCCTAGGTTTTTGCCATTTGGGACAAATACGAAATTTAAAGGTTGCAGGCTTCCAGCCTGGGCCCTGCAGCTTGCAGCCCTTCTTGCGTGGTACAGACGGTTGATTGGCTGTGTGTTACAGTCGCTCGGTTGTACGAGCCTATGAGGAGAGTCGTACTCTACTCAGCCGTTCCCAGTACCCGTGGCGTCCACGGTCCATCGGCCTGTGGCTCGGCCTCGGTGGCGGCTGAGCTGGAGCCTGGGGGTCTGTGCGAGCACGCATAGGATATCACTCGACCGGAATGCTGAGACCCGTGTTGAAATGATAGAGTAACTACTATAATGTGGTCGTGAACAAGTTACTAGTGTATTGGTTGAAGTGTAAGGTTGTAGCCTCGTGAGAACAGTATTACAGTACTAGGTAGTAGATATGGAAATAGAGATAAAGGGCCGTGCCTTCTACCCAACCTAAACAAGTGATATTGCAACAGCCCGAAGTGAAGATAACGTGACAGAGCATTGCATCTTGAAAATCACGACTCAATAGTTACATAGCCCGCGAGGTTGAGCTGAGACACGGACTCAATTATTCCTTATATGCACTCAGACCTTCTCTCCCTGAGGAAAGAACAATAATCTACACTTCCATTGGCATGACGCATTAGACATTACAAACATATCCTCTCTCTCTCCTTCCACTCACCCTCAACTTACAGAGTACTTTCGAGTCCCCCCTCCAGCTATTCCCCCATTCCACCCATCCTGCGTGAATTTTGGATATCCACCAAGGTAGCTTGAAGCTTCTATTCCACGCCATTCCACACAACCTCCGTCAAGCCCACCTTATTTCGTCTGAGCTCTCGCCGGAATGGTTCTAGTGGAACGGATGGGCGTCTCGGTAAAGACTGTGAATCGGAGCTGGGCGGAGCTGGTTCCTCGGGGGTATGGGGTGCACTTGGAGGCGGCTGTGAGTAGTGGTCGGCGTGGGCTGTTGGAGGCGGCTGTGAGTAGTCGTCGACGGTGACTACTGGAGGCGGCTGTGAGTACTCGTCGGCGGGGACTCCTGGAGACGGCGGGTCACCAGGGGGCTCTGTGTCGCCATCGTCGCCGCTGACGGACACCGGTGGTATCGTGCTAGCCGACTCCGATGGTGCCGAGCTTCGGCTTCCATCGGCTTGGAGGGGGTAAGTCTCCACAACTGTGTGCCTGCGCCCTGGGATGGGTTTGCTTTTGGGCACACTGCGGTCGTACGCTGAATTTCCGTAGTTCCTAGGCCTGTAATCCGAAGTCCCCACGAAGTCATCATCGTCCCAGCCATCCCTACCACGCCCACCGAGTCCTCCGCCGGGCCCACCGCCGCCGCCCCTGCCCCCGCCGCCTCCTCTTCCATCACGCTTACCTCGGATGACACCATTGTCGTTTTTCCCCACGCGATCGGGCAACTTTTGCTTGCGGTCTTTCGGCCGCCTCTTCCGCGCATGCGTCCTCTTCCCGCTTTCGTCGCCCGAGTCGTTTGCCGCTTCGCGGGTGGGCGCGATGGCCGAGATCGATTGTCGCTCCGGCGGGGGCGTGTTTCTGGGCGGCGGCGGTGGTGGTGGCGAATCGCCGTGGTGGGTGCCGCCGTTCGCATCTCCGCTGCTCGCTTTCGCTACGGGTCGCGCTGGCGGGGCGTCCACCGTCTCCGGACTCTTTTCTTAGGGCAGAAGCATGGACAGCAGCAGGAACAGCAGCATGACCAACAGTTACCCATCGATACCGTGAAGTGGTGGTGCGAACTCGGCTGTGTATTGTATGTACACTGTAGGATGAAGCGGGCGTCCCCTTCCTTGCGAAGGAAAGCGGAGGAGGAGCGAAAGAAGGCTCGCGATTAAAATTTGTGCCTCGATGCTTTGAAAGCCCACCGTCCACTCAGCTGTGCGTCAACAGTGATTCGTGGAGGGGTTCATTGGTGCGTGCATCGAGACTCTGAGGCTGAGACTCTGGGACCCATCCAATCATGCGCCGCTCAGCTCCAGCTCTCATGCAGTCGACCGGTGAGGTGGGTAAAAAAAAAGCTCATCCTTATTTGTCGATTGGAACTAGAAGTTCGGAACCCGCTGAGTGAGATCATGCTGTTAATTTATCGCCATAACTAATCGGCATCCGACGAAACTGCAAGAATGAAATATCACTCGATCCACTGGTATTCGCCCAGCCCAATCTTCTGGTCGAATAAGACTTTGCGACGCAGAGAGCCGGAAATAACCATTGAGATCAGATGGTGCCCAGCACACAAAGGCGTCCCCGGAAACGAAAAAGGCTGACGAATCGGCCAAGCTGGCGGCCAACAACCCCACCGCTCGCGGGGGAGAGGGGCCCCGTCACCTCAGCCAGTACGGCATCAGGCCGCTACCACCTCCATCGCTTACCCATCTGAAGCGCGGGATCACGGAAGCCAAGTGGATGGAAGGCTCGCTTCAAGACCCGCGACTTCTTTGCAGACGAGAGGTGCAGTCGGGCAATCTTGGACTTTCTTGCTGCTACTGATGTTGTAACTTGGTAGACGGATACCGGACTCGGCCGCTGAGGAAGATGCAGTCAGCGAAGTGTTCGAGTGGGAAGCCGGGGAACGGGAAGAGATACAGGTGAAGAGCTTGCTGGGTTTACTAGGCGAGGCGGCAGACACTGAGAGGGAGTAGGAGGAGAGGAGAAAGGCGTTGGGAGGGACGATGAGGAGGGTGCCGCTGAGAAGGACGAGGAGGAGGAGGTTGAGAGGGACTAGGCGGTTGAGGGGCGGACTTTCTCTTTTTCTTTGTCCTGTTCCTAGCGTCATTTCCTTGGTGCGCTCATATACTCTATGCAGATCGTCGGGACAGGCCAGGACGGAATGCAGAGAAAGCCACATCGGGCCGCTCGATGAAATTCGGGTTGGACAGTGGCGTCATTGCGTGGAAACGAGCGTGTACGGTGGGCGGATATTGCCATGATCTAGATAAGTCGCATGCAATCAATAATTAAACGAAACAAAAGAAATGGATCTTTTAACATCTGGTCGAATAAGACTGAGTGAATAATCGCACTAAACCGCGGTGTTTCATGCATAATCGTCAAAGTACATAAGTGGACTGAGTGCTAACTGTTAGTAGGATCCGCTTCGGAGTTGTCGCTTTTGACCGACTATCCCGAACCGGCCACGGAAGGACTTCGAAGTTCAAAGTCTGAACCGAGCTGCGTACAGAAGCAGTAAGCAGTAGCCAGATTGACTATTCGGTTGGAAATTGGTGGCAGGTTGGAAGCGATCGAACCGAATACCCGGTGACAAACAGATCGGATGACAGGTATGGAGGTATGGCACGCATAAAGAAGAAGAGGAGGAGTAGGAGGAGAAGGGAGGAGGAGGAGCGGAAGAGCGGCTGTAGACAGTAGTACTGACAGGAATTCAACGTAGTACGAAGTAGAGTAGTGGTCGTACGATTTAAACGTGGTTGACGTGGTCACAAATCATCACTCACCGCGTGATATTTCATGCATCGCTCGCCCGCTCGCGGCAGCATGAGTCGAGTTCTCAGCCGATCAGGCCGTGACTTTACACTTCCACTTCTCTCGAGCTGCAGGATATCCATGTACGGTGACGGTTGAGAAGATTTGGCGCCACAGATCCCACCCCGCCCGCCTGGAGTCTGGACTCTGGTCCGCACCCCCCACGTGTTCTTGCACATACCAACCTAGGCATACCACCCCACCACAGTCCACCACCACCACCGCTACTCTGCTCCATCCTATCCCATCCCATCCCACCGCATCGTGCAGTCCAGTCCACTTTCCAGCTCCAGCCTCGGCATGCACCTGTGAGTCTGTGACCGGTCTCCGTAACCACGCCTTACCTACGCACCGACGATCCGCACGGGTGGCGGGTGGGTGAACACTGGACAAGTAACAGATGATCCGGGGACCGGGATAGCTACAGTTTTTCCGGCAGAACTGAACCGAACCGAACCGATCTGCAGGGCTGGCTGGCTGGGCCGTTCATTGTACTACGGACCTACGGTGCTCCCTAGGTACATGATACATACATACGCATGTGGACTTTCTCGCGGATGAAGTGCGGTTACATGTGTACTCATGCTACATACAGACGGCGGGCCGCGGTGGGATATTACGTGCTGCTGCCACCCGGCTGGCTGGGGGCTGGGGCGTGTTTGCAGTTGCGGTTGCAATTGCATGTGGTGCCTTGGTCAACCGTCACGCCGAGTCTCGCGTTTCTAGTTTCGAGACTCGAGTCCCGGGGAAGGAAACGGAAGGAGTTGAGAACGAAGGGGATGGGGAAGGGGCCGAGCGATGACGTGAGCTGTCAGCTTGCATGGGTTGGTCGGTAGCTACTACTGCCTAGTAAGGACAGCACAGGACTTGCAAAACGGTTTTATACCAAACACGTTAACTAACGCGGTCAAACGACTGGTCTTCTCCGCCCTCGGGGGCCTGGATAAGGGAGTAGGAATTCACACACACACACACACACACACGGGAGTAAATATCACTCTAGATATGTACGTATCATAGAGTAGAGAGGTTTTGGTCGATGGGTTTGTTTTGCTTTGCTCGGAGAGTCGGAGCTACTACTCTAGTACATAACGACGGGATTCGGCTCGAGTCGAGTGTTTGGGTTTAGATCCAGAGCGTGGTGCACGCTTATTCTGTGTGGACTAACAGTAGGTGAGTTTGGTAGGTTTTGCCCCTCCGCTGGTTCGAACTTCGTCTAGGTAGCTGTCCCGCTGTAGGCAGGTTCACCCGCCCGGCGCGCTATAATCGTTACCTAGTGCGATATGCTGCGTTGCGTTGTTCGGCTCTGCGGAGGTGAGGTGAGGAGATGGGCATGGGGGTGGGGATATCTACACATGTCATATGTATCCTTCGCGATGATGCGATGGATGGAAGGAATCGCGGGTTAAGCGACACATGGCCATTGGCATAGCATGCAAGGCAAGGCAGAGTCGGTGGTGAGAGACAGCAGATGCCAGACAGCAGACAGCAGCAGACCGACAGACGTGACAGACGTGACATGCTTCTGTCGAACCTTCGCTGCAGACTTGTAGACTTGTAGACTTGCAGATTTGCAGACAGTTGGCTCTCTGTCTGGCGAGACGGCGATCGCTTCCGTCTGCACCGACTGAATCCTGGTAGCATGGCCGACTGGCTTGCTGGCTGGCGGGGGGATGGACAAGTGCTGGAGAAGGCGGGGTTCGTTGCAAAGATGCATCCGTTGGCCATCGCGTCGCGGCCGGGGAGAATATTCTTCTCCAGAGGTGCAGCAGTGCAGTTGCATGGCGCGATCTCGAGGCTTGCTTTGCTGGTGGACGGAGAATCCGATTGAATTTCATCATCACACGCGGCTTAATCGAAAAAAGAAAAAGAAAAAGAAAAAGATTTAAGGAACAAAAAGAGAAAGAAAAAAAGAGAAAGAAAAAAAGAGAAAGAAAAAAAGAGAAAGAAAAAAAGAGAAAGAAAAAAAGAGAGAGAAAAAGGAACAGCTGCAAGTCAGTTCCGGACACACGTTCGTCGTTCGCGTCATAGAAATGATAGAATAGGATCGCTTCATGGTGTCGCACCAGGCCCTTCTCGACGACTCGTTAGAGTCGTTACTCCATCCAGCCGAATCTGGGCGGGGATTGGCCGGACGCTAGTGACCTCATGCCGTACACACGGGCATCCTTAAATCTAATCGAGCAAAGGTCGTCGGAATGCGGAATGCACGAAAGGGCAAGGGAGATCTCGAGACGCTGTGCTATGCTGTGTTGTGCGGGAGATGGCCGGCAGCTGGATGAGCATTGACGGTCGCGAACGAGTCGCCGGGTTTCGCGATGTGATGGCGGTTGGGCGTGCGGGTACTCTACACGGTTCCAGCATCTCAAAGACCAAATCTCATCCGCGGGCGGTACTATACGGACAGTACTCTACACCGTCCCAGCATCTCGATTCTCGACGGCCACTTCCCAGCCGCGGGCGGTGCTGGATGTCCGATGAACCCGGACGACTACTTTGAGTCTTGACTTTGCTGCGTGCTGCGGCTTTAATCGAAGCCACTGAAACACTCGCATCGCTAAACTCCTGGGATCACCAGTACCACCACCACCACCTATACCACCGCATTCTTCTCACCAGCCTCCGGGCGGTCGCCTGCCAGCAAACCAGCAAACCAATCGCTTCGGCCAGTTCATTCGCCGGGGACGTTTCATTTGGTCCGTTTCGCATTGATTCGTTGCCCACCAGACAGATCTTCCGTCCGGGGGAGGCATTGACACCCCTCCTCTCATCGATCTGCCGCCGCCGCCGCCGCCGCCGCCGTCAATACTCTGCTCTTGTCTTTTCTTCTCTCTCTCCCGCCGTCGTCGGAGTACTAGGTAGGAGTCCATTCCGTTCCACGCTCCGTCGTCATCTCCTTCCTTCCTTCCGCCGCATACCGTACATACATGCCATAGCTGACGCCTGTAAGTTGTCCCCACATCTGCCCGACTACTGTGCCCGATTAACTACTAACTACTAGTAACTTCCGCTACCGCGCGCCGTTCTCGCCCTTGTCCCCATTCGGCGTCGCTGCTGCACATCATCATCAAAAGAAACCGATTTCAAATTTCTCTTCTTTCTTTTTTCCGGATCTTGATTGTTTTTGCTTGTTCGGTTTGTTTTTGTTGTTTGTTTGTTTCTGTCGCGCCGTTGCGTGGCTTCGCTATCGTCGCGACTCGTCCACGCACGATTAATTGGTCTCGTTCTCTCGCGCTCTCTCCTCTCTGTTGGCTTGCAAATCGTTCTCTTTCCTTTCCTTTCCGGATCTGCTCATGGGCGACGCAGAGTAGAGTAGGTATCTGAAACCAGCGTCACGTACTCAGGTACATAGAGTACCTACTGGAGTAATAGTAATACACGCTCAGTACCTTTCCTCCTCCTCGCCTATGTACCGACCGAACGGCGAACCGTCGTCTTCTCATCCCTCCCTCCATCCCTCCCTCCATCTCCCTCTTCGACTCCACCCTCCCACCCCTCGATGGACGGTCACTACGCCGGACAGCTGCCTACCCGCCGCCGCCGTCAGCCAACAAGGAGTCGAGGACGTCCAGCCGCGATCCACTCCCCCGATTACCGCGACGACCGCGACGAGTTGGCAGAGCGAGAAGAAGGAGAAAAGGAGAAAGAGAGCAGCGCCGTGAAAATAACTCGCATTAAAGACCAAGATCGAGAATGCGGACAGAGTTATGCACCGGTATGTAGGTAGGGGGGAGACTGGACTTTATCTGCTCCATCTCTACTTCATCTCTATACCTAGTACATATCACCGATCGACTCGAATCTCCTTCCGTTGATTTGACTTTTGATTTGACTGGCTCGTCTTTTGCCGGTATGCTACATACAAAGAAGAGTCGCTTTAAACTCCCCAAGTGTCTCGCTAGACTCTAGAGTAGAGTACCTACTGCTCCAAGGCTCCAAGCGCGGTTCCCGGGGTTCGTCCGGGTTCGTTCGTCTGGGTTGTTGCGGCGGGCTGGCTGTTCTTCGAGCATAGCTGGAGCACCTGGGAGGTACTTGTTGATCGCTCCTTCTGTGTTTGCTCGAATAAACCGTATTCGGCCGTTCTTGTGTTTCGGAGGGATTGGAGAGTACGACCACTTGCTCTCCACTCCCACTCGCACACTCGCAATCACGCACTCACGCATCCACACCACTTCCGCTGCTGCTGCTTCAGCTCCCGGGACGAAAAGAAAGTGGCAAGCCGATCGCCATACACCGTGAAGCTTGGTAACTAACCCGTACATATCGTCTGCGGTCGCTGGTCCATTCCGCAAATCACCATACTTAATCACTTACGAAGTACCTGCTTGGACAGCTGGGCGCTGGGAAAAGGGGTGCACGTTGACTGACTGACCGCTTAAACGTCAGCTGCAGCAGCCATCATCCACCGGACGCAGCAAGACAGGCGAAGAGAAGACGCGGAGTCTCGGAAAACCATCAGCATCACCATCAGCATCGGCATCCCATCCATTCGAAGGAAGGAAGATCAAGAAGAAGACGAAGCAGAAGAAGAAGAAGAAAAGAAAAGAAGAAAGGACACCCCACTCCCCCTTACCCCATCCAATCAATAGCAACTGCAAATAGCCCCCCTCATCCCCCCGGGGGCCTGCTAGCCGCCATCAAAATTCACACCCCCCCCCCCCCCCCCCCATTTCCACCCCCATTTCCACCCAGCTCGATTATCCCAATACGCTTTCTCCCTCTCCCTTTCCACATTTCCTGGAATTGCCCCCGGCTACGGCTTCTGAGCCCTGCCCGCCCGCCTGTCTGCCTGCCTGCTTGCCTGCCTGCCTCGTCACCCACCGCCATTCGTCCATCAGTCGTACCAAACCATCCTTCCATCCATCCATCCTCCATCCGAGAGAGAGAAGAAATATCGGCACCGTTTCAATCCGCCCGCGCCTGATTTCTCCTGCGGCGCATTGCTGCTGCACCTGCCATTTCCTGATCTGCCTGCCACCTGTACAAACCTACCTACTCTACTCACTCACTCATTTACTCACTTCCCTATTCGACTGTCGGCCTCCCCCGTCAGAGTCAGCAATTCCTCCAGCAAACAAAAAAGTGCCTCCCCCCCTCGATTAAGTTTCTGCCCTTCCGAAAATACTCCCAAAAGTGACCGCCAAATCGACATCGTTTCTCGTGTCTTTTACCCCTATCCGATTCCGTGTATTACCCCCCGCCGACTCCCACCGCCCACCATCGCTACTAATCGGGCTCGGCATCCGCACTACTGCCATTTCAGACGACATCCGGTAAGGGTAGACGCTGCTCTACTCGGGCGTGTCCATCCTACTAACGCGCCGCCCTCCCTCCTCTTCATCGGTCGCCCTCCCTTCCAACTCCCTCTAACTACCTACACTATCTACCCCCGATTACTACCACTACCATCAACACAACCACATCTCCTCCTCCACCACCTCCTCCTCCCCCGCCTCCCCCTCCCTCCTCCCCCACCCTTCCTCCCTTCCCACCCTCCCCTCCCCCTCCCCCTCCCCCCCAACATCCCCTCTAGCCAACACACCGGACAAGAGGGAGATGTCGACCTCAGCGGTATCCCAAGCGGCTGCGCCCGCACCAGCTTCGCCGAGTGGCCCCCCTCGAGGTGCCCGCCCCCCGCATCCACGACCGACTACCTACAGCGGACCGTCGCCGAGCGCCCCGCACTCGTCCGGTTCGACATCGGCTGGTACACCTAACGGACCCCCGATCCCACCACCGCCGCGCACGAGTAGCAAGACACAGACTCCGACCGCAGCTACGCCCCCAGAGTCCCGCGCAGGTAATTCTACACGCGGAGGAGGAGACGGTGCAAATGATCGAGATCGGGATAGGGATCGCCGGAGAACGGAAGACGGTCGTACGCGTCAGGATCAGCCCCCCGTTGGTCGTTCGAATTCGACGCGTGGCACCTCCTCCTCGTCGCGAGGCAATAGCAATAGCGCGCCGCAACAGGGAGACCCATCACGCTCCAACACGAGACGCAGACAGGATTCTGAGTCGAGTGGTAACAAGCGAGGCAATGGCGGCGGCAGCAGTAACCCCGTTAGCAGTAATGGTGACGAGCAGTCGCAACAAACTTCCTCGAATAGGCGCGCTCACACGAGAAAGGAGACTCGCTTCGGTGAGTATATCCTCGGACAAACTTTGGGCGAGGGAGAGTTTGGCAAGGTCAAGCTCGGATGGAGGCGAGACGGTGGTGTACAGGTAAAGTTCATTCCTTTTTGTTTCTCTTTCTCTTTATGTTTCCATCGCGTTTCGACTTCGGAAATGTTTCCGAATTAGCGATTTTTTTTTGTCGATGCAGCTTACTGAGTCGTCTCCCCCTTTCCCGTTGTTTTAGGTAGCGATTAAGCTCATACGACGAGACTCGATCTCACCGCACCCAAATCGCATATCTAAGATATATCGCGAGATTGCGATCCTCCGCACGTTGTCGCACCCCAATATTGTCAGCCTCCGGGAAATGGTCGAAACAGAACGCCACATCGGAATCATTCTCGAATATGCGTCCGGTGGAGAATTATTTGATTATATTCTCACCCACCGATATCTCAAAGATCCACCGGCCTGTCGTCTGTTCGCGCAGCTGGTGTCAGGCGTTGGATACTTGCATAAAAAGGGAATCGTGCATCGAGACCTGAAACTTGAAAACCTCCTGTTGGACCGTAATAGGAACATCATCATTACGGATTTTGGTTTTGCTAATGTGTTCGATCCCAAAGACGAGCTCGGGGACTTGGAAGACCGTCTCGACGATCCGGTAATCATCAAGGAACTCGAGAAAGGTGTTCCCCACACCGACCGTACGCCGGATGGGAGCAGTCTGTTGAGCATAGTCGGACCCGGCCAGATACGGAGACGGGGCGACCTGATGGCTACCAGTTGTGGCAGCCCTTGCTACGCGGCACCAGAACTGGTTGTTAGTGACGGACTATACACGGGCCGCAAGGTGGACGTCTGGTCGTGTGGTGTTATCCTGGTATGGGCTTCCTTGCGAGTTTCGTTTCGTTTCGTTTCCGTGTTCTTGGTGCTAATCTCTGTTCTGCTCGATTCGATTAGTACGCGATGCTGGCAGGATACCTACCTTTCGATGACGATCCCGCGAATCCCGAAGGCGACAATATAAATTTGCTGTACAAGTACATAGTATCTACTTCGCTCACATTCCCTGAATACGTCACGCCTCATGCGCGTGATCTTCTGCGAAGGATCCTAGTGCCGGATCCACGTAGGAGAGCGGATCTCTTCGAGGTTGCGCGACACAGTTGGTTGAGTCCGTTCGCCGACATCGTCAATAAGGTTACCAGCGCGACTACCGGAATCAAGGATGTTGAAACAATCACTGTCCGAGGTTTGCCGCATCTCTTTTTTTGTTCCTCGACCTCGTGGATGCGCGATTACTGACATCCGGAATTCCGTATAGAACCCAAGCCTGAGCCCCCCGTGCTTACCAGGTCAGCGTCTGTACGAGAACCATCATCCACAAGTCACCCGCATGCTCCCGGCGCGCTCGGCACGAGACACCACCCCCATGAGCAGATCGTTCCGGCGACGCAACCCAAGCCCTCCGGTGACAATAAGCGTCGCACCGTACAAGTCGAATACGTTGAGCCTCAGCAGCAGACGCAGAGGGGATCAGCTGTCGATCCGGATGTCGCATCCAAGAGGACCGAGGAAGCCAATGACGCTGCGCCTCCGCCAGTGGTCGCCACCCACAAGGAGCACAAGGATGGAAGCATCTCTCGCGCTGCCACCACGGCTGGAACCACCCGTGAACGCACGTATCGCGACGCCCGGGAATCTCGTGGTGCGCCCAAAGAGGGACCGAGAGCACCGATGCCAGATGCGAAGGGAAGGCGCCCGGTCTCGTACCAACAGTCGACCAGCGCGTCCCGAGCTTCTGCTGCTGCTGCTGCTGCGGCGGCGGCGGCCACTGCTTCTGACGGACCTTCATCTAACCCTCCAACAAGACGGCCGAGCAAGGACAGGACTGGACCTCCGGTGGCTGGCAAGCCCGTGACGGCCCCGAACAGTTCCGGAAAGGACAATTCTTCAGGTACGAACACCACTGCCAATCCCCCGCGGTCGGATTTTTTGCCCTCGCGAGGGGGTAGTTACTCTTTACCGGCGGCACCGAGCGTGGCTGCTAACAATGTCCAAGGGAGGATTGCGATGCCATCTAGCGGAAACCCTTACATCAGTGCCCCGATCCTGCAGGGTGACAGCCTTAACCCGGATCTCGCCGCAAACCGTCCCGCCACCCAGCCGGAACAACAGCTACCGAAGGGCCACAAGCGCGCGAACACGGTCGGTGGAGCCGCTGGCGATTCGAACCGGTTCCTTGGCAAGATTATTGGAAATTCCGAGAGGCCTACGGAACCTGCTGCTAGACCTGCGGTCGTTGGCGGTACCCCTACTACCGACCCTAGGCAATCGATCGACCAGGGAGCGCGTATGAAGATGGAGAAGTCAGCATCTGCGCCCAAGAGCCGCCGCTTCAGCCTCCTGCCCACCTCGTTCTCACTGAGGAGCATGACCGGAGAGGGAAAGCACGAGCGCAAGCTCTCGAGGACCAACTCCAGGCAGTACAACTCTGCTGCACAGAACCAACAGCAGTCACCTCAAGTGCAGAGCCAGCCTCAGCTTGGTGCCTCTCATCACCACAGTAACGATACCGAGAGCGCCATGACGGGATCCGACACCTCTCTGGCTGCTGGATCCGCGCCTGCTTCCGCGTTCGGTCGTGCTAGTGCTGATGTCGACTCGCCTAATGCCCCGGCCCCCAACAAGAAGACCATGCTCTCCAAGCATAAGAGACTAGGAGACGCCTTCGAGGGTGAATCCAGCAGTGGAGGACACGGCAGCAGTGGACCCGCGCGTCGCGTGATGGACTTCTTTAGGAGACGAGGCACTGCGCGCAGCAAGGGAGAGAAGGCTTAGATGCCGGCTTATCTTTTCCACTTGACATTTTCGACTGTAGAGCGCTCGGTCATGAGTTTCGGCGAGAACACGACTATTGGGGAGGAGCAAACTCACTACTCATACTCATAGTCTTTTTTTTTTGTCTTTTCTACTGTAGAACCAACGGGGGACTAGTTCTGTTACATGGGGCGTGGGGGATCATGGGCATAGCTACTACAAACGATGGTTTCCACTGTTGACTTGCTTCTTTTTTTTACTTCTGCTCTTTTCTCTTTTCTCTTTTCATTCACAACTTCATACTTGCGTGGCATGGTTTGAGGAGTTTGATTCTTTTTTTCTTTCTTCTTCTTCACTTTCTTTTCTCTGTTAAATCTTGCCGATCCTCCTATTACTGTAACAGGCCTTTTTCTTTTTCCGTTCATCCCTTTTTTTTCTTCTTTTTTTGTTGCTCTTCGTTCGTTTTCTCTGATTCCCCTTTGTTGTGTGTGCACTGTAGTGTGTGTAGTGTCTGTCTGTCTGTGGAGTGTGTGGCTGTGTGTGTGTTGTGTGCTGTGTGCTGTGCGTGTCTGTGTGCGCTTATCAATGCTCGATTCCCCCATGTGCGTGTGTGTTTTTATGTTGTTTTTTCTTTTTTCTTCTCTTTTTATTCAAAGAAGCGGGTGGGGACTGGCGGGGGTAGTAACTATGGTTCTGGAGGGACGGAGGAGGAGGAGGGTGAAGAGCGGTGATAAAGTGTAGTACGGTACCCACATACCTACATACGTATGGGTGCTGGTAGTGCAACTCTGTGCAACTCTCTGAGTCTCGGTGCAGCTCTCTGTCAGTGCAGCTCTCTGTCTGTGCACGATGATATTGAACGGGGCATTTTTTTTCTTCTCTTCTCTTCTCTTCTTAATCTGCTTCTTACTTGCTTGCTTGCTTGGCTACATACATACTTCCTACTTGTGGTGTGCGTTTATCGACGGGGATGGCAGCGGGATGGGAGCGGGATGGGCAGCGGGATGGGCAGCGGGATGGGCAGCGGGATGGGCAGCGGGATGGGAGCGGGCGGGGAGCGGTGCAGGAGCAATTGTTGGATTGGATACGGATACCCACTCGGTTGTTGGTTTTTTGTGATTACTTGCTGTTGCTTGTAGCTTCTTGCTTGCTTGCCTGGTTGTGACGCGTTCGGAGGCCTTGGGCGGTGTTTAATGGCGATTGGGGCGGGGGGTATGGGTGATAGATGAGTGGCGGACACGGAGGAGGGGATACACGGCGGACACGGAGGAGGAGGGGCATGGCGAGGCGCGGTAGAGAGAACGAGGGGGGAGGGGGGGGGGGGGGGGGGGGGGGGGGGGGGGGGGGTGTCTGTACATGAAATGTAATATTAATTGGAGTGCTGGCCCACTGCTGGGCCGGGGGGGATCAATCTGGATTCTAAAGTTCTAAAGTTTGGAAGTTGTGAAGTTTTGAAGATGCGGACGAGAGCTGGACAGTGGAGAGCTGGACAATGGACAGTCGAGACCGTGGTCTGTGGGAATGAAGTGCCTACCGGTATGTACAGGCAGCGTGAAGGCAGCGTGAAGGCAGCGTGAAGGCAGCGTGAAGGCAGCGTGAAGGCAGAAGCATGGGCATTACTCGCTTGGCGGGGTGCTCCGCGATGTCAGCGGACTGGCAATGGCAATAGGCAATGGGTGTGCTGCGTGCGTGAAAAGGTAAAACGGCCATCCTGCGTAACTGAAATTACGAAACGCAGTTACGCAGGGGCAGAGGTACACTATACACGCTGGTGCATGTCGGTGCATGGTTTCGGGCACTGTTGCTATTCGATTAGGTACTTTGAGGGTAGTCCGGCGAGCACAGCAACGATTACTCTATCCCGTTCTCGGGATATATGTAGTCTGACGACCAATCTGTCCGATTAGGCGTGAGTGAGCACAGGTCCGTATTATAGTAGGTAGTTACATGCGGACACGCGAGCACAGGAGATCGCTCGGCTGTGGCTGTTAATCGCGCGGAATTGGGCTTCGGTCGCAGTTGGAGTATTACGGGGAGGAAAGGCAGGCCGAAAGGAGCAGGAGGAGAAGCTGCGGTCACCCCCCACACCCTTCTTTATGGTATCTCCTGATGAAGAGGCAGCGGGCAGGATGGAGTAAACGGAATTTGGCTTTTCCTGGTGTTATTTGGTGTGCTCTATAGTGCTGGTATTGTTGGGAGGTCCGGATTGCACGCGGGCAGGCGGGCACGAGAGATCACTCATATGTGGCTGTTATTCGAGCAGAACAGAAAGTGGGTTTTGTCGTGGTCAGATTGAAGTATTGTGCCTATTATTGAATTAATCGGCTGGTATCTGGGCGGAAGTCGTTTTGGTCGTGGTTGAACTTTCGGTGAAAAGGGTGGGATGCTTGAAACGGAGTATTGTAGATTTTCCAGCGGAAGATATATCCGCGCCAAGCGGTTTACACACGCAGCGTTGGAGGATAGGATTTGCCGTGATGTGGTGATGGGGGTGGGTGGTATTCGGTGAGGTTAAATATGGTATAACGACCAACCTTGCTACTAGAAATGGGCGAATACAGGTGCGGATTGCACCCGGCACACGAGATCACTCGTTCAATAGTCGAGCGGAAAATATTTTGGTGGTGGTTGAACTTACGGTGTGAGGGGTATGTAGGATGCTTGAAACGGAATTTTGAAAGCAGGCCATGTCATAGTGCCGAACGTGTGGGAGGGGGAAGGGGGAGCAGCTTCACCGTGGCTAGACAACACAAGCCGTTCCTCGCCGCCGCCGCTCAGCGTCCGTGGAGGTGTGTTGCGCTGAATCTTTCCCCTGTCGATTCCTGCTCGTAGGCGTGAAGGTGAGGGACGGGGGGAGGGAGCCCGCTTAGGAGGCTCAGAGGGGAGGCTCTGCGTGACGGCCCACGCACCGATACGTGGGGCGCGTTTCAGGCGGTTACTAACATTTGATGGCGTGGTGTAGCGAGAACACTTTTGCTGGCAACAGCAGAAGAAGAGAGTTCGAATCTCTTTGCTATCTTCATTTCTGCAGTCAAAATACCTTCAGGGGGCATTATGACTGCAGATATGTTTTGATTTTTTGCCATCCGAGTCGACGGAAGCTCTGGATCCAACCAACAGCACAGCGATGTCATCGCCGATCGAATCGCTACAACCGTGTTACTCTTGCTCTTGCACTGCCGACGACAGCCATGTAGACATCGCCAGAATTCTGGCATGTCCCCCCCCCCCTCCGATCCAATCATAGAATAGCATTCGGTGGTGCAGCAACTTGGCTAATCCGGCTAGAAGTTTGTGCCGTGGTCCGGAAGTAGGGATGCGATACCGAACCGCTATGGCTTAAGCAGGGAGTAGCAGCGACGGCCCCTATTTGGTACACCGTACACGCCGGTGCATGGTTTCGGTCACTGTTGCTATACTCTACCGTAAAGCCCCGGAAGAACGGCAAGTTAGCAACGAATATCCCGTCCTCTTAGGGCTCTCAAAGTTCCACTTTGGCGTCCGCAGCAGTGGTCCGGTGGCGATCAGGCTCCCCGGGTGGTGTTGCCTCTTGAGAAACCTCCGTACCGTGAGGAGAGGTGTTGGTCGTAGTTTCCGGCGGTGGTGAGTTGGTGGTGGCGGCCGGCTCTACGCCTTACACACGAAGTTTCAATGCGTCGGGAAAGACTGGGCTGGACTGTACTATCTAGAACACTGGATGGCTACGAGCCTACTATAAACATTGGGTCATAACGAGCTCGAAAAGTTACAAAATCATTGAGGATGCAGTTATCTGTGATACAATTGAAAGAGAGAAAAACACAGATCCGACCGTAACCTGGTCACCCTCCTCCCCTTCCTCCCCTTCCTCGGCCTCCTCATCGACATCGTTTCCGCTGTCTCCGTACGAGACGTCTTCGTCATCGTCATCTTCGTCTTCGTCCTCTTCGTCCTTCTCCTCCATCTCTTCCGCGCCACCTAAGTGGCTCGTTTGTCCCCCCATCTCTGCAATGCGAAAGACAAAAACATCCCAACACCCCTCCCTACACCCCACTAGCATTCCAACGGAGACAATCCCCAGAGGAATTACTCCAATGGAGACAGTCCCAGAGCCTGGTTAAGCAGCTCCTCCTCCTCCCCGATATGCGCGGACTTGATGCCGGTGGCTTTTTTATCCCCCCAGCTCCTGGGGGGTAGCAGCTGGGCTACTGCCGGTTGATGTTCCGTTCGGATTGATCGTTGGGATATCGGATTGCGATGTACTGTGATACGGATTTCGGCGATCGAGCGGAAGAGTCTTCTTCCGCATCTTTCGAGGAGGCTTCCTCCTCTCATCATCTTCATTCTCCCTATCCTCCCTTTCTTCTTCGCCACCATTGTGGCTCCCCCCCTCTCCCCTGGCTTGGGCTGGGGCAGATGTAGGCTCGCGGCCGCGCCTTCCAGCCCACCCCTCATCTCATCCGTCGGGGCGAGCGTAGTGGGAGCGGGTGAAAACAGAAATTCGATCGAGCGAAGCTTCGAGCCCCGGATAATGGTAGCGATGGCGTCTAGGAAGGATAGGCGCTATTCTCGCATTCGGAGGTGCTTGTGGGGGTGTCCGAGCCTCGCCAGAACTGCTATCATAGGTGGGCTCGGCCAGGGCAAGAAGCGCGAATGCTCCCGCCGTATCCGATTGAGATCGCGAAGAAGAACCCCCACGATAATGTAAGCGTTTCATGTGTAGGACAGCTAAGCACGGGGATGGATTAGGGGACGGTAGGAAGGGATGTCTCCGGCAGAGAATGCTTTCATTCACAGTGAAAGAAGGACGGAACATCGCGGAAGAGAGGAGGAGTAAGTATTACGTACCATACGCCACGCCACACTGCCAAGAGGGAGAGCGGAAGTTGATCGTTGAGGAGGTGGAAGGGGGAGGGAGAGAGAAGAGATTGAGTGGAGTAGAACTGTGTCGAGAAGGGGAAGGTAGAACGAGGGCGATGATGTTAGAGTAGTGATAAGGTTGAAGCTCGAGAGAAAGGAAGTTGATTGTGAAGTAGAACTGTAGTAAGAAGGGAGAGTAGAAAGAAAACTGGTGGTGAAGTAGGAAGAAGGGGGAGAAAGAGAGAGGACGAAGGAAAAGCGAGACCATACGGGTTAAGCCCCATGCGGTGCTTTCAATTGAATCGCCGTAGCGTCGTCATTGCAGGTTGTCACTTTTTTTTTGTTTAATCATTGATTGCATGCGACCTATTTAGATCATGGCAATATCACCCCGTCCACCCCCCTGTTTCCACGCCACTGTCTAACCCGGCTTGCACCGAGCGGCCCGGTGTGGCTTTCCCTGCCCCGCCCCGGGCTGTCCCAGAAAAGTAGATACACGGTAAAGACTGAAATGGGCCTGCATACCCGCCCGCCCCTTCCCACATCTCCTCTCTCCCCTACGGGCTGACTCGCCCGCTCTTCCCACCTGCCCTCTGTCCCTTCGTTTGAGGGTTTTCCAAATCCTTCTTATGGGGTTTGGGTGCCTTTTTCGGCCTGGCGTTCTTGCTCCCGCCGATGAAGACGGTCACATGTACGCCGCCCCTGCCGCGAGCAATATCAGCCCACGACGGGACGCTTCCCTCTCTTCCAAATCTCGTCCCTCTCTTCTCCGCTTTCCCTTTCCGCTTCCTCTCAACCTTCTTCCATCCCTCATCCGTCTCAGTGTCACAAGGAGGAGGCGCTGCGGACACGGCAGATGCTGGTGGTTCAGGTTGTATGGAGTCGGACTCCAATTCCCTATGCTCAGATTGCTCAGGCGTCGGGGTGGGTGGGTTGGCTCTTGCCAGCTTCTCCGGTTGGTGCGGGGTGGGCGGCCCCGTCCGTTTCCGTTTCGGCCGCGGAGGTGGTGTCGATGATGGGGGTGGCAGTGGCTGTGTAGCTTGCACTGGCGTTTGCTCCCGGAGTGCTCGGTCCTCCTCTGTGAGCTTGTCGATCTTCTCACTCATCGTCTCCATAAGGGCTTTGAGGTCCCTTATATCCTGTCGCGTCTCTCGTACCGCTGATACGAGTACTTTGACGCATCCTACTGACTCTTCGGCAACAGTCCTAACGGGCCGAAGCTCGTGGAGAAAATCTCCTGAAGGTCTTGGTACAGGTGGTGGATTTCGTCAATGATCGGCGAAGCGACAGATTCGTCGAGACCAAGGACAGAACGATCCTCTTCCTCCATTGGCTCTGAGGGCGGTGGAGGGGAGGCGGTGCACTGGCGAGCCAGGTGCCCGAGACGACCGCAGTTGTAGCAATTGCGATACGACATTCCAAGAGGGGTAGGAATGAAGCCGGAGAATTTTTCGCGATGATGGAATCAGCGAATAGGAACATGGCACGCGCTTAGCGTCTTGGTGAACCTAGGATGCGAGTGTGTTGTAGCGGGGATCGTTGATTGCGGGTTGTCACTGCCGGCGAGGCATGAGTTGTCACCCGCACTGCGAGTGAGGACCCATGAAGAGCTGTGGGAGAACCAGGGTTTTACACAGTCCAGGCAGGCTGTACGAGATCGCTCCGATTCCAGTAACATCTGTTGCAGTGGTGCTCAGGAAGACCAGGCGGCTGTCGACCCGTCGACCTGCCTGTCGGAGGACGGATGCTGTACTTACTACCTACCACCTAGGTAGTATACCCGATCGATCATTCCGCGGCGTTGGGGGGTAGGGATTTCCTGTTATGTGAGAATGGAGATAGGCAGTGAGCGGTGGAGTTACGAGTGGTATGTCGACCAACCTTGCAAGTTGCCACCACCACCACTGGACATGAGCGAGCTCGGACAGGTCCGGATTACAGGTGAGCACAGGAGATCACTCGGCTGTTAATCGCGCACAGCCAAAAAGTTGTAGTCGCGGTCAGATTGAAGTATTATCGCCATTGTTAGATCAGTCAGCTGGTATTCGGGTAGAAAGTGGTTTCGGTCACGGTTAAAGAAAGTATTGTCCCATTCAACCTGCGGTGTGAGAGGTACATACTAGGAAGCTTGAAACAAAATGTCAGAGACAGCCTACGGGCCGTGTTATATATAGATGTTCCAGCGGAAGAGATGATCGCGCTAAATAGTCTACACGCGCGCTGAAGCTGATGATGGGACAGATTTAGTGCTTCACCGTGGATATCTACTATAGAGGGCCCAAGCCGTTTCTCATCGCTGCGAGACGGCTGTCGACTTGTGGGAGGACAGGCACTGTATACTCGGTCGATAATTTCGCAGCATTGGAGGATAGGCATTCTTTGCGACGTGGGGATGGGGGTGCGGGTTAGAGGTGGGGTTATAAGTGGTAAAACGACCAACCTTGCCACTAGGAATGAGTGATTACAGGTCTAGATTGCAGGCGGGCACGGGAGATCACTCGGCTGTTATTCGCGCGGAAATGGTTTTGGTTGCGGTTATAGGATTACGGGAGGGAAGGTAAGCAGGGAGGAGTCCGTGTAGAGGAGGAGAAAGAGCAGGAGGAAGAGATACTGAGGCTCCCGACCTTCACCTCCGTTGAGGAAGCTTTATCGGCACCTTTGCGACGAACATTGCATCGTAGCAGTGTTACCGCTCGCGGGTAATCTTTTGTTTTCTTTTCATTGCTGCCCGTAGGCGTGAAGATAGGGTGTGTGGGGGAGATTGGAGGAGAGAGCCCACTTAGGAGGCTCTGAGGGGGGCTCTGCGTGACGGCCCACGCACTGGTACGTGGGGCGCGTTTCGGAGTAGTTATTAACATGAGGTGGCGTGGTGTAGTGGCAACACGTTTGCTGGCAACAGCGGAAGACGAGGGTTCAAATCCCTTTGCTATCTCTACGCCTTGGGGATTTTGAGATTCTGTTATTTCAAGACTCCCAAGGCCGACTCTTTTTTGCCATCTGAGCCGCCGGATTCTCTGGATACAACTATCAGCACAGCGATGTCCTTGCTGATGCATTTGATCCGAACCAAACCGCTGCAACCGGTGTTGCTCTCGCTCTTCCTCTTGCACTTCAGACAACGACGACCGTGTGGACGCCTCCCAAATTCTGGCATGCCCCCCAACCCCCCCAAGAAAACACTGGCGAATGTGTATGTAAATCAGCCAGGAGAAATGGAATGGGATTGATTTAATATGTACTGACGTACCCAATCCACCCTATGAATAGATAATAGTTCCAAATCCACCGGACCGATCGACAGCAGTGAACCGTGCCCTGAAGACCTCCCCTCCCCGATCAAGTCATAGAATATCATTCGGTGGGCATCAACTTTGCTGATCCAGCTGGAAGTTTGTGCCGTGCCGTGCTCCGGAAGTCCAAGCAGGCATGCGGTACCGAACCGCTAATAGCTATGGTGGTAAGCATGGAGTAAACAGTAATGAATTATAGAACGGCCCTGCCGTATGCCAAAGCTGATCGGTACTGCCAACTGAACTGGTTGGAAACTTCGGGTAAGCTGACCAGCAGCGAAGATTTGAAGAGAACCTTTGGGTGACCATGCACGTCCTGCCGCCGGAAGTGCAAGTCTCTGGACGAGGGAGTGATCGGATGGGGAGCTTCACATTGCACGCCTCATTGGATAGTGGACACTCGGGGCTGGGCCCCCAGCCGTTCGTGGCTTGTCATCAATCAGAGAAAGCGGTTGCCCGGTAGAATCGGAGTCTGGACTCTGGAGAGAGGGATTTATTTCCAAAAAATGAGGAACGGATGGGGAAAAAACGGGAATTTTATGTCATTGCTATTGGCCACAGCGATCAAGATTCAAGGCGTTGATTCCGTGAAATACATTGTCATTGCCCAGTATGTTTCCTCCCCGCATTGAATCTTAAACAGCCAACCCCTTTATCTTTCCCTCCAGGCTCCTCCACTCACCGGTCTTGACCATATCCACCAGCCCCGCCATAATCTCTGCGCCTTTCACGAAATCCTCTTCGTCCAGATACACCTGCCCCGAGACGCGCGTCCAGAACACGCCCTTGTACAGATAAACCGCCACATAGGTCCCATGGGCATCCAAACTATCCGTCAAGAAGGTGACCACCTCACCTCTCAAGCTCTCCTCGACCTCATGGAGTTCCAACGGCAAGCGGATGTTAAACATCGCCACCTCCCCCGCCCCATAGCTAGGCATGATGTCGGTTCCCAGCCGCTGACGGAAGATCTCCGCGCCCTTTCTCGCAATGTCCCAGGTGTACTGCATGATCTTCTGCTCACCACCCAGTCTCTCGCGCACAGCGATAGCCGCCGGAACGGACAGATAGCCACTGGAGTCAACCGTTCCCACAAACGTAAACATCTTCGCCCAACCCACGTCGCCCTCGATCTGCGGGAGCGGCGAGATCACTGCTCCCCCGGTCTTCGGCACAAATCCCCAACTAGTCGGCAGCGTGCTGCGGATCAAGCTCTGGTTCCGCTCGGGCACGTACAGGAACGCGCAGCCGCGCGGCGCATACAGCCACTTGTGGCAGTTGCTGGTGAAGAAGTCTGCGTCGAGCGCCTGCATGTCGAGCGGCATCTGGCCGACGCTGTGGGCGGCATCGACGAGCGACAGGATGTGGTGCTTCTTACAGGCGGCGACGAGGCGCTCGAAGGGGAGGCGCACGCCGGGGAGGGAGACGATGGCGTCGAAGACGGCGAGCTTCACGGTGCCGGCGGCGGCGGTGATCGTCGCCTCGAACACGGAAAGGAGCGCGTCGTCCGTGATCGGGAGTTGCACTTCGACGCGGAGGGCTGAGGCGGCGGTCGACTCCGCGACGTACAGGACTGTGTTGCCGCATGCGCCGTAGATGAAGTCGAAGTAGAGGATCTTGTCGCCGGGGGCCCACTCGAGGCCGCGGAGGACAATGTTGACGGCGGTGGTGGCATTGGGGACGAAGACGACGGTTGCGGGCGGTGCGTTGACGAGCTTGGCGAGGGCGCTGCGGGATTCGGCGAGGAGACGCGGGAGGTTTGTGCGGATGAAGGTGTCTGGGCGACGCTCGGAGAGGTGCTGGAAGTGCTGGTAGACGCGGGTCACCGGTTCGGGACAGCTGCCGAAGGAGCCTGCGTATGTGTCACTTGGAGCGGAACTTGAATGGGGTGGAGAGCTGGTTACCATTGTTGAGGTTGATCCAGTCATCGTCGAACTGAAAGTACTTGCGCATCTCGCGGCCGAAGTTGGGAACGCCTTCCGCGGTGATGTCGGCGACAGCGAGCGAGACCGCAGTCTCCATTTCGACACCTTTCATAGCCATTGTGTGTGTCGTTACTGGAGATCAACAACAATGGCGATGTCAATTCGACGACTCTTTAAGCTGGAAGGATCTGAGTCATCGGCGGGATATGTTCACTTCAATGGGAAGGAGAACGGAGAGCTTTCTAAGCCCCCGCTACGTGACGGACCCTACCCCCACCGCCAATCCCGATATGCGTCATTCCTGGCCCTGAGACCCTGAGCTTGTTCCGTAGAGCTTCTAGTGCCCATCCGACTTCGGATCCATGCATACCTACATAGAGCTCGGGAGTCGGGAGGTGCTATAATTGGACCAGGGCTGATTCTCGGGTGCGGACCGAATACGGGGACGGCCGAAGAGGTAGGTAATTGGAGCTCTCGATAGCGGTTTCTCTCGCTGGAACGCTGAGCTCTCCTGTATTGAGGTCCTACGGCGCATTGCTTAGCTGCAGCTATCGGTCCCACAGGCCGGGAGTTTAGGGTTCACAACTCCACGTTCGTATTGATCTCGCATGTGCAGATTGTGGGGTGAACACTGAACAGTGGTTCGGCCGATGGCGGGGGTGGCTGGTTGTTAGTTAACCAAGTACTACATAGTACCTAGGATGCACTCCTCCCCACATACGTCCACCCGCAATTCCTGGCAGCAACAGTAGATATTCTGTTCTGTGGCGCTCCAAACTTTGTGTTGTGAACCATGCCAGTAGGCAATCTGTGCTCTCAATCGCTCCGTACCCACTTCGCTCCCCCACCCCCCTCGCCTGGGCGCGACTACTGGTAGCTCTCCATTTTGCTTCCATGCCGTACAACCACTTCTTTCGGTAGTCGCGACATGCAGTATCCACACCCACCCCGTTTCTTCTCTTGTAAGTGAGACCAACTCAACTTCCGGCCCAGAACATCAACGAGTAGTCTTCCCGCTCGCCGAGCCCACGCCGAGCCCACGCCGAGGAGCGACCGCGCGCACTATCTACAGTGACGACACGAGCACTCGGAAACACTCCGACACTCGGTGCGATGGCACGTAACCATCGCCACCGGCCCACAGCTACATACACCTCAGGAAACGCCTCTCCGTCAAAAATAAAACGTAATCGATCGACGTTCACTGTCCACTGTCCACTGTCCACTGTCCACCGATCTCGATTCTCCGGTCGGATGGGGTGGCGGCGCGCAGAAGGGCGAGAAAGCCGTGAAACTATCTCGATTGTATGTAGGCTTTGATCGTGCAGATTTCATCGTCCTTGACTCCTTGAGAGGGCGGAGTGGTTGTGTGGGACGCGGGATGACTGGTACTACATAGAGTAGAGTAGGTACTTGGTCGAGGCCATTGGGTACCAACTCTTGTATGTAGGACAAAGGTCTTGCCAAGTGAACCAGAGTTGGTTTGTAACACACGCACAGCACCTGCTAACAGACCACGGAGCTCGATAGCTGGGTGATCGCCGTTCCCGAGACCTGGGAAATGGGGGAGCGGCAGAACATGGTGGGGAAGAGGAGGAGGAAGAGGAGGAGGAAAAGGCAATAACGGTCAGGACGGCAGCCGGAAAGGCCATTGAGGCCAACATCAGCTCAAGGGGCAGAAACAAGCCCGGGAAGAAGGCTCGTGAACTCAAGTTTGAGCTTGCGCTTGCGCTTGAGCTTGGAGTCAGGACTCAGAACGAGTGTCAAGCGGAGCAAGGAGCAAACTCCGGGCACAGATCTGTGAACTCGAATCCCTGGATATGGCGGGGGAATACCGCAGAATTTTGCACTGTTCCTATGTTGAATAGTGAGTACTGTATAATCAGGGGGGCTGAGAGGGGCCTGGAGGTTTGGTGGGATTTTATGCCATCGATACGGTACTGAGAACGGTCGCGTAGGTACTTAGAAAAAACGTACTGCAGAATGCTTCGGTGACACCCGTTTTTCCACCTCCCAAACCCGGCAACCCGGCCAAAAAGCATATTCGCCATGCAGCACCAATCGATCGATCGTGAATACCATATCGATAGCATAAGTTCTAGGTACCCCGCTTTGACTGTATGTACAATACAGCGGTAACTGCCTGACCCGTGGATGAACACGATAGATTAACTGCTAACTACCTAACCAACAGCGTGTGATCACAGTGCCCACCTGGATCGCCCAAAGGAGAGCTGGAAACTAGAGCAAAGATCACGGCACGTTGGCGCCCCGCGCTCCAAAGCAGCCGAAATTATCTTGATTCTTACCAGGGGTTTCTCGGGGGGGCGACGATGTCCCCGTTTGTCGGGTGCCGTGAAAGCACGGGTGATTGGCAGTGACGCGTCGTCGCCTAACTGCGAAATCAATAAGTACGAGACCTTGCAGTGTCAGCCAGTTTCCATCCAATCGACTCAAGAAAGGGCCATCGGTATTGATCCTCAAGCATTGGACATCCGACGCGACGACCATACGTGCCGATCCTGTGAACTGCGGCCTGGAAACAGAAACTATCGAGAGGAAAAGAAAATCCCCACATTGCCAAAATTACTGATTCCAACGCCGTGGTGTTGCTATAGGTACTAGGTAGTACCCCGCATGTTCAGGTACGTGGCGCCCTCCATGAGCAATCGGTCACAGTGGCAATGGCTTCTGTACGAATCAGACCATCGCTTTTGGCCCCCGTATGTAGCTCTGAGTCGACTCTTCGCAGGCATACTCTTCTCTAGTTAGTACTTGTGTAGAGTGCCTGTGTACTACGGTGGTATAGGTACTATATCTGGCTCTGTGGTTAGAAACTTGGGAAGTTGGGATGGCTTTACTGCGCACGTCTTGTCCGCCTGCGGTTGGTGTTCAGGGGCGTGCTTCGCTGCGCAATGGTCCAGCCTATCAGCAGCCAGCTGGAGTTACACCAAAGCCCGGCTCCCTCGCCAAACTGGCCAACCGAAAGGCTTGATTTTTGTGGAAATCCACAGAAAGTCCTGTCTCGGCCGCATGTTGCCGGTGTATGTACGCATGCAGAAGCTGTGCCTAATCGTCACAAATAGTTACCTTGCCTGAGTGTTTTCGTAACTACTCTTTGTACATATAAGGGCCCGTCCGGCCCGTCCGGTGCGTCCGTTCTCGCCGTCGCTCCACCACCACCACCATCAACAGCTCGTCCGTCAAAGCCATTCTCGACATCTCGAAAATTTCCTCACAATGACTCGCACCATCCCGCTCCTAATCTCCTTCGCCGCACTGGCGGCGTGCCAGTGAGTCCACAAGTGCCCCCACCCCCCAATCCGTTCCACGAGTGTTGACACGGCCAGAAACAACGCCGTCATCACGTCACTCGTCTCGAAAATCTCAACGGCATACACCAACGACCCGGGCTGGAGCTCGTTCTCGTCGGCCCGAACCTCATTCCGCGCCGAGTACTACAGCACACAGACATACTACGAGGACGGGCCGGAGTTCGCCCCGTCGGTCCTCTCCGTCATCAGCACCGCCACCAATTCGGCCGAGGTATACTCCAGCATCAAGTCCGCGTCGTCCGCGGCGGTCGACGAGTACCTCTCCATCTACGTCGACTTCGTGTCCACGCAGTCGTACCTGCAGGGGAGTGCCCGCACTGGCCTCCACAGCGATCTGGTCGTGCTCACTGAAATATTCGCCGCCGCTACCAACACCGGCGGCGGCAGCGGTGAGGGCGAGGCGAGCCAGACGGCCACCGCCTCGGGCTCGGGCTCGGCAAACACAACGCCCACCCCTCGCGTCATAGTATCGGTCTCGACCGCAATCGTCACGTCGACTCGAGCCTCGCCGACGCCAGCCGCCACATCGACGCCAACACCAACGGGTGCTGCTGCGGCGGCGGTTGGTGGTTCTGGGGTGCTTGTGGGGGCTGTGGCTGGTCTGGTCGCTCTGGTTGGACTGCTGTAAAGAGTGTGCACATTTTCAAAACACTTAATCGTTAATGTCTGGATGATATCGTATGTAAGCCTTTTTATATGTATATATATATGTGCTCAATCAAGTCGTACCTACTACCGAAGAGGCACGCGCTGTGGTTTCGCGCAAAGAATTGATGTGTTCCGTCGTTGTAGCGTTGCTCCATATCGCGAACTATCAGTCTATCACCCTGTGCCATTATTATTAATCCTGCAGGCGGGAGGCGCTCGCTTCTGTGCTTGCAGCCCACCAATCAAACCTGAGCATGGCCCCTGATCGCTCCTTCTCATCCTATGTATTGTACACGGGGGATCATTCGTTGCCACTTGCCTGTGGTTAGATAGTATACCGATTCAATGCTACTCCAGATTCGAGAAAACACTTCACATATAGGTAGTACCTACCTAGGTAGGTGCAGCCCAGCCGCGGGCATTCGTTAGGCCTGGCGAACCACACGGATGATGGACGACCCACCATTTGCGACTCCGAGCTCGTGCTGCTCGGTCCTGTTGTGTACTCTACATCAAGCACAGGTAGCAACCATGGTTATCGAAAGGTCGATCTACGTACCACCATAGCCCGTGATCATGCGAAAGCAAATGCTCGAGCTCTGTGACAGTGATTGTGAGCCCGAGCTGGCTCCAGTGCTCCACCCTATTTTCGGGCTGGTGTCATGAAGTAGGTACATGCGATGTCACTCGACGAATCCAAATTTCGGTCTGAAGAGTCCGAGAAAAGCCGAAGGTCATCAGTAGTACTACCGCACAAATTTGTAACCAGCAGTCTCAGGAGAATACAGATTTAACTTAGTATATGTTTTTTCCTATAGTCTCAATTCTACAGTATCGAAAAATTATACGCAGTGTTGTAAAGATCTATTCCTATAAAGGGCAGTGGTGTGGCATTTTGCGGTGGCTGGTGTGGGGTTTTACGGTAGCCGGTGTAGCGTTTCATGGTGGCGATTTCCGTGGCTCAACCCTATGTTTCCGACCGTCGGATTTTGGAGCGAAGCGACTGCCCAGCCCTAATATTTTGGAGCGGAGCCGTGGAGGAGCTTTAGCGACGATACTGCGGAGCGACTGCGCTGCCGTTACACTTCTAGATTTGTAGATCTCCGTGAACTCTAATAGAATGGAATTTATCAGGATAGTAGTGCTAAGCGATGAAGTGCTTCACGACCTCAACCCGCTACCTTCTCTCTTGGCTACTTCAGAACACTACAAGGCGTGGAAGCAGATACTCAGCCTCTGTTTCAAGATCGCATTTCGAATGATGCCGCAGAAGTTATGATGCCACTAGATCTACAGATTGAACCGACTGTACCTGCTCCAGCTCACTCTGGCGATGATACCGCGTATTGCAGAACCTGCCGTCAATCACTTTCCGTCATTGCGTTTGCTTTCTGGAAACCTGGAGTACGATACAAAGAGTGTAATGGTTGTGGAGCGCGCGACGCCCAACGCACGGCAAATACTACCAGCCGGCCTGGTCCAAGCAGGCTTCTCGATCCGATTCAGGCACTACCAACAGCACGGCAGTGGCTGCTAGGAGCAAATCTACCTTTACGCCATACGCTCTCCGGTCTCACTTATGGGTGCTCAGGGTGCAAAGCACTTCACTTCTTGGAAGAAAAGCTCGCTGCTTCTTCTATGAGGCGCCCAAAATTCAGCAAGTATTGCAACGTACATACTTATGACTTTACATTAAGTGGCGCTGGCTTAATGACCACACACCGTGTGGTCGCCACACGGATGTTTACTAGTACGCTTACTAAAAAGCCGGAAGCTCTTCTGCAGTTTCTCCGAATGCAAAATACTACGCATTGTCCAGAATAGCAGAGAACTACCAGAGAACTGCCCTATTCGCACAACAACGTGGTGCAGAGAAAACGCTGTCATGCTAACCAAGTAGTTGCTAGACTGTAGTAAAATTACGACGACAAAAGTCCGACGGAAGAAATGCGGTACTGAGCAGAATATTCCCGTCACTAAATTCGGTATACATATGGTAGACACCCTCTAGTTTCAACAATACGTACTGTGAGTAAGACGTGGTGTACGCAAACAAACATTAACTGCATTATTTATCATGACGTATCACTCGCTTCACGCATTCTTGTCTATTCGGAATTCGGTCTAGACTATGTCCAAAAAAAGAGACACAATTACAGAGCGCCACACTCTACGCTCAGCCGCAGGACATCACAGACATGCTACGGATATGTATTGTACTGCGTGGCTTTGGAAGGGATCTTCAATGGTTGGTTACACCGTTGCACTGTGTTACGATTTATCTGTCCTGTGATTCGTTACTCTGTCTACACACCGGCGGCACGGCAGCAGTGGGGTAACGGGCTCGCCAGTCGTACGTGCGCAATAGGCACCATGCACCATCGTCTTCCTGCTATTCCCCTCAATGTCGAGCCCCGTCACACATTATCGTCCCAAGTCCATCATCGCACCCGCTTCCACCAAGACCACAGAACTTCAAGTTGGTACCAGTATGATGGATATGTTGGCTCCTTACATGCCTTCCATGCAGCCCGGTAAGATCTTCCGTCGATGTCTCAGCTGCGCGGTATCCTAACGGTTGCATCTACATACGGCACAGGCATGGGGTACGTTTCAACTCCCGGCACAGCGAGTTTCCGCTGCTGACGCAACACCCGCCATCGGTACTGTAGATACAACTCGTTTCTTCAGGAGACGTGTATGGCCGATGCCGTCACGGTCGGGGAGGCGTCGCGGGGTCCACAGTCCACCAACTACAGCTGCAAGCTCGTGGAGAACTACAGGTGCGGACCTCAATGCTACATACAGGCTACAGCCAATGTCGATTCCTCAGCTAATGAGCCTCGACTCAGAGATATTTTCTCGTCGCAACATATCAGCCCCGGCGCGGTCATCAAACACGGACTCGCTAGTGTGTCCTCGAGGTTTTCGTTTTTCAGCCAGAAAAAGGCACGCAGGCTGGCGGAAAGTGCTCTGATATCTGATCGCTTGGGGCTGACGCTTAAGGCCGGTATGCGCAGTTTGGAGAAGGCACCCTCAACTATGTCATCACCTCGTCCATCCGGCAACGGCACGTCTGGGACCACGTGGAGTTTCAGTATCTGAAGGCTGAGAATAGGAGCGATAGAATGCTCTACGGTGACTGCTTCATCAGAGGAAAGCGATTTGTGATCGTGGGGCGGTACACTACTAGTAGTTCCTGACACCCTGCGTAGGGTTTATCGAGGGAACCGAACTTATGGTGGTCGTGTCGTTGACCGCTAAGAAGGGGATCAATGTATCTGAGCTGCAAAGATTGTACGTTTCTCCTAGCTTCTGGATATGCAAATACCTGTCCCTTCAACCACTGATCAGATGGAACAGTGCAGGCCCAGCACTTGGTGTTCGAAACTTTGGTATCAGGGGAGTAGCAGCAGCGGATGTCGAGTTCAGCGAAGCAGTGGCGAAACTGAAGCAAATGACATCCTCCAGCGAGGTTTCCGTTGTCGCACAAGCAGGAGGTGTGCAATGCGGTGAACTGGACTTGGAGGGTCTGCCACAATATCTGGCTCGCTTCGATGAGAGCTCGAAACTGAAGCTGGTTCCAACTAGACTTTTGTGAGAAGACTCGATCCAATACCCTGCATTTGCTGCCGCTTGCTGATCGTAATGTGCTGATGCCGAGTAGTGCAGTCCTCACTCGGTATCGCGAGTTGAGAAGCTTCAACGAAGCTTCAATCGGTTTCAAACCGCTCGACTATCAGATCCTCGCGATGCGGTCGACGGTGAGTATGATTCCATCCGGTAGAGAGTGTGACTGAGTAGAGTATGTACAACAGACATATCGTATGTTGGATGCCTACCTCGAGTATCAGTTACTGTATTCTCTACTCAAGACATGTATTGAAACCTAAAAAATACCTTTTTCGTCGCTAACTACCTACATAAAGACCGCCAAACACCGGATATCTTAGTCGGCGGTTCGGTAGCCTTGAGCAACGGCATAGCTGCCTGCGAAAATGAACTGGAGGTTCTTCAAACAAACGTACGAAATTCTTCCCCTATCACTATCAGTACCTACTTAGATGAGCAAAGTTGCTTTATCGTACGATACTAATGACGCATAACGTGGTTAGGTTAATCAAGCAGCGCTCCTACCGGAAAGCGATGTGGTCTCGCCATACATGAAGCCCTCTGAATTCAATTCCAAATTTCCTATGGTAGCTACTACATCTAACACCCAATCCTAAGCTTTACGCTCGGATATGCCCTGACATACTAGGAGGAGCTGCACACCGTCACCGTGTATGCAGGCGAAGCGTTCCAACCGCACCGCTGCCTGTTCTCACGACAGCCCGTAGATCACAGCGGCTGGACGGCGCGGACAAGCTTCAAAGCGTACCTATATCCCAACATCTGTGGCGCGACCGTCCGAGTATCGGTGGCTCATGCCCAGACGCCCCACCGAACGATGGTCCAATTTGGCGAGCCACTGAATCACTCCGGGTGGAAGGAGATCCTATCGTTCTACGTGTTTGAGCGCGAACAAGAGGATTCCGAGCTGGTTTCGATTGGCGAGGCTCCGTCGCCTCATCGTTGCATGGTGTCTAAGGACACGCATCTAAACTTTCTTGGGTGGACGGAGAAGTTGCACTTCTGGGTTCCTAAATGATATCGAAGACGGATTTCTCCGTAGTGCCATCCACCACTCGACCGTTAAGGGGATGTGTCACAGTATAGGACTGGTCGTGTCGTACCTATCTCACTCACTATGGTTCGATGCGATAATGGGGACAATGCGTGTGAAATAGCTAGAACATGGCAAGTGCGTTATCCTGGTCCTGTTCAAAATCCCGTGTACCTCGTAGATATGCGACATGTAGGTACCGTATCGTGTGTTCGATCTCGAAGAATGTGTTGCAATATATTAGTCACGGGTATTTACCCTATCGTCTATACTTTCGGAGGCTCTCGGCTTCTCTCCTCAATCATATTCCTCATCATTCACAACGGAGTTGCGGTGGGCGAGTATGAGTGACCGCTAGTGCAACGGAAGGAGCCGATAATGTTCCGGTCGAGTGCATGTAGGTGACTCGGCATGCGGCTCTTTTTTTTCTTGGATGTTGTCCTTGTGTCATCTCCTTTCTTTCGTCAACGTGTTCCTCTTTGCCGACAGAGAGGACCTGCGGCCTACAAATCCCTTCCCTTATCCCATTTGTCTTCCGTTCCTCATTACTTTCGGTCTCTGTCACCGAACCCTCTTCTTCCACGGGCTGTACCTTTCGAGCTTGTCACGGTCAAGGAGCTTGAGCTCAGAGACTGGTGAAAGCCTTTTTCCACATTACCGCCACCATGTCAGTCTGCCCGCCGCACACTCCCTCCTCCGGACCTTGGAGAGATCACATATTGACACAGTCCTCTTCCAGGCCGGCGCTCGTAGATTCCCCACAGATCGCTTCAGCGTCGCTTCTAAATCCATTACCGCCGTTATTACGATTGTACAACTGGCCGTTCCTCGCCGCATACCCTGCGTTCTTCAGCTTCTATCTCCGCCAGGAGACCTACGATAAACATATACAGAGCCAGGAATGGACGGTCCTCTACTTCGGCACCATATTGACGGTCCAAGCGCTCATATGGCTGGGATGTCACTGGAGTATAGGCTGGAGAGCTATGGCGACGGGCAGCAAGGTATGGAACGCACGGCGTCTCCTGCGGCGCGAGACCGGAAGAACAAAATTCGCTGCGAGTCGATGGTGTGCTGATACGGGTTGTAGGCTACACGAGTGGAGGACGCGAAACAGATCAAGGTCATCCCGGTGGCGAACTCCGGTGCTGCCGACATTTGCAATCTGATTCACGATAAGGTTCGTTGTCCCCTCGCATCGCGTCTCTCATTTTGGTGCTGATGTGCTGCGTGGGGGGTCTGTAGTCTGGGGGTAAGGATGAGATTTCTTTTCTTTTCCAGAAGCGTCGCTACATCTACAACCCCGAAACTGGTTCCTTTGCGCCTCTCGTCTACCCGATCGATGCTGCTCCTACGCTCTCCCAGTTCCAGCTATCCAAGGGTCTTCAGAGCGACAAGGTGATCAATCACCTGCTTCACCACTATGGCGACAATACGTTCGATATCCCGGTTCCCACGTTCTCGGAGCTCTTCCAGGAGCACGCGGTCGCACCTTTCTTCGTCTTCCAGATCTTCTGTGTCGGTCTTTGGTGCTTGGATGAATTCTGGTACTATTCGCTCTTCACGCTGTTCATGCTGGTCGCCTTCGAATCTACGGTTGTCTGGCAGCGTCAGAGGACACTCACCGAGTTCCGTGGAATGAGCATTAAGCCGTACGATCTCTGGGTGTTCCGCTGCGGAAAATGGACCGAGATCCAGAGCGACAAGCTTCTTCCGGGCGATTTGGTCTCTGTCGGTCGCACGAAGGAGGACTCCGGTATTGCCTGTGATATGGTCCTGCTCTCCGGAACGGTGATCGTCAACGAGGCTATGCTTTCTGGAGAGTCCACGCCGCTTCTGAAGGATTCCATCGCGCTCCGCGCTGGCGATGCTACCCTTGAGCCCGAAGGAATGGACAAGAACTCGCTGCTCTACGGCGGTACCAAGGTCCTGCAGATCACCCACAACACGGCAAACGAGGAGGAGTCAATTTCGGCAAGTAGAAACGGTGTTCCCACTCCTCCCGATAATGGCGGTTTGGCTGTCGTTACGCGTACTGGATTCGAGACCTCGCAAGGTTCCCTCGTCCGCACCATGATCTATTCGACGGAGCGTGTCTCGGCCAACAACGCCGAGGCGCTGCTGTTCATCCTGTTCCTTCTCATGTTCGCCATCGCCGCGAGTTGGTACGTCTGGACCGAAGGTGTCATCAAGGACCGCAAGAGGAGCAAGCTGTTGCTCGATTGTGTTCTCATCATCACGTCTGTTGTTCCCCCGGAGCTGCCTATGGAGCTGTCTCTGGCGGTCAACACGTCTCTCGCGGCACTTGGAAAGTACGCGATTTACTGCACCGAGCCGTTCCGCATTCCGTTCGCCGGACGCGTCGACATTTGCTGCTTCGATAAGACTGGCACCTTGACCGGTGAAGATCTCGTCGTTGAGGGTATTGCCGGCATTGGCCCGAAGGGTGACCACAAGCAGTTGAAGAAGGTCGAGACCGCTGGACTAGAGACCACCTTTGTCCTTGCCACCGCCCACGCCCTTGTCAAGCTCGACGAGGGCGAGATCGTCGGAGATCCCATGGAGAAGGCCACCCTTCAAGCTCTCGGATGGACTCTCGGTGCCCGCGATACTCTCACATCCAAGGCAACCACGCAGATTCCCGGCAAGGGTTTTGCCGTCGCCTCTGGTGTTGTTCAGATCAAGCGTCGTTTCCAGTTCTCTTCCGCGCTTAAGCGCCAGTCCTCCGTCGCCACAATCATGGTCGCCGGCGGTAAGAAAGCCACTTTCGTCGGAGTCAAGGGTGCCCCCGAGACGATCCGCAAAATGCTCACGCATGTGCCGGACGACTACGAGGACACCTTCAAGTACTTCACTCGCATGGGATCCCGTGTCCTCGCGCTGGGCTACAAGCAGGTGACTACCGACGGCGAGATGAGCATCCAGAGGGTCAATAGCCTTAGCCGCGAGGAGGTCGAGTGCGATCTTACTTTTGCTGGTTTCTTGGTCCTCAGCTGCCCGCTCAAGGATGATGCGAAGAAGTCCGTCCGCATGTTGAATGAGAGCTCGCACAGGGTTGTCATGATCACTGGTGATAACCCACTTACTGCCGTCCACGTTGCCAGGGAAGTCGAGATCGTTGATCGCGATGTTTTGATCTTGGACGCGCCTGAGGATGAGAACTCGCCACACGAGTTGGTGTGGAGGAGTGTCGATGAGACCATCATCATTCCCGTCAAGGCATTAGACCCCCTGGACCCGAAGATTCTGAGGGATAATGATATCTGCATCACTGGATACGCGTTGAGCAAGGTCCAGGATCAGCCTTATCTTGTCCAGCTCTTGAAGCACACGTGGGTTTACGCTCGTGTCTCGCCCGTTCAGAAGGTATGTTCCACTCGCGTGGAAAATTACGAGATGATGATGCTGATGCTAATCTTCTTTACAGGAATTCATTCTCACCGTCCTCAAAGATGCCGGATACACCACGCTCATGTGCGGAGACGGAACCAACGACGTCGGTGCCCTCAAGCAAGCGCACGTCGGAGTCGCCCTCCTCAACGGATCCGAAGAAGACCTCCAGAAGATCGCCGAGCACTACCGCGTGACCAAGTTCAAGGAGATGTACGAGAAGCAGGTTTCGATCACCAAGCGTTTCAACCAGCCCTGTCCCCCTCCCCCCGCCCATATCGCCCACTTGTACCCTCCCGGAGCCGGAAACCCCCACTACCAAGTCGCCATCGAGCGCGAAGCTACCAAGAAGGGTGTTCCCGTCGAGCAGTTCGCTGCTCGTCTCGGCCACACGGCGATCGAGACGGTTGTCACCCCCGGTGCCCGTGCTCTCCAGAAGACGAACAACCCCGGCCGCAACACCCCGCAGCAGCAGGCGGTCGCCAACCAGGGCGCCGCGCTGGCCGACCGGATGATGGGCTCGATGATGGAAATGGAGGAAGACTCCGAGCCGCCGTCGATCAAGCTCGGCGACGCCTCTGTTGCCGCACCGTTCACCAGCAAGCTCGCCAACGTCATCGCGATCCCGAACATCATCCGCCAAGGCCGTTGCACGCTCGTCGCCACCATCCAGATGTACAAGATCCTGGCGCTGAACTGCCTGATCTCGGCGTACTCCCTCTCGGTGCTGTACCTCGACGGCATCAAGTTCGGCGACGGCCAGGTCACCATCTCGGGCATGCTCATGAGCGTGTGCTTCCTGTCCCTCTCGCGCGCTAAGTCCGTCGAGAAGCTCAGCAAGGAGCGTCCGCAGCCCAACATCTTCAACCCGTACATCATCGGCAGCGTGCTCGGGCAGTTCGCCGTGCACATCATCTCGCTGATCTACATCTCGCGCTACGTGGCGGTGCTCGAGCCCAAGGACCCCAACGTCGACCTCGAGGGCGAGTTCTCGCCCTCGCTGCTCAACTCCGCTATCTACCTCCTGCAGCTGATCCAGCAGATCTCGACCTTCGCTATCAACTACCAGGGCCGTCCGTTCCGCGAGAGCATCAAGGAGAACCGCGGCATGTACTGGGGCCTTGTTGGCGTCGCCGCAGTCGCCTTCTCGTGCTCGACAGAACTCATCCCCGAGATCAACGAGAAGCTGAAGCTCGTGCCGTTCACGGACGAGTTCAAGATCACCATGACGGTTACTATGGCGCTCGACTACGCCGCCTGCTGGGTCATCGAGAAGGTCCTCAAGGCGGCATTTAGTGACTACCGCCCTAAGGACATCGCCGTTAGACGCCCGGATCAGGACGAGAAGGAGCGTAAGAGGAATGAGGAGGAGAAACAGGAGAAGATGAGGGTCGAGATGGAGAAGGCTGGGCTACAGCAGGCGCAGTAGATTTTTATGTACTTAGTGGGTGTGTTACGTGGATAAATGGATGGGTTTTTCTTCTTTTTTTTTACGGTTTGAAATGGGGAGGGGGGCAGGGCGGGAAGATAGAATACATGGTATGTGTTGATGAGATTTGTACGAAAGTTTGCTTGCTTTCGATGGGGTGATAGGTGAGTGTGCGGGTGAGGGTGAGGGTGAGGATGGGGATGGGGATGTTCCCGTGCTGCTGCTGCTGCTGCTGCGATTGTCTTTGAAATGGAGATGGAGTGTATGATACTCTTGCAAGTACTACATAGAACAGCCTCCGCTGAAGTACTCTGCTTAAGTACTGTCTGCACCTTTGATCCTCGAGCTCCGTGCTTGTATATATTCTACATATCGCCCCACCTATCTGCAGATGCGAATAACTTTGCGTGACCTCAGTCCTTCTTACATAGCGAGGTGCGCGGAGGGCAGAGGCGGCATATCTAGTGTCATCGTGAGCTTCGAAGAGAGGAGACCTTACAGAGACCTGATGGGACCTGATCTTCAGATCACCACCTTGTATCATCCCCTTTTATCATGTATCATCATCATCGCCCTTAACTACCTAAACTTTTCCCGTTGAACTGATCACGTTTTTGATTGAAGCTTCACCCGTTTTTGGCCTCTCACTAGTTAGCCTTTCGCCTGACGTTTTTGACTTGGCCTGACAAACTCAGGGGTTCGCTCGCTTTGAGGCTCTGCGACATCCTGGGAAAGTCGACTGTCGGAAAGTGGCTCTGTGCAGTCTGGCGGCTTGGCGGCGTTTCGCGTGCGAGCTGTGAGTCCCTGAAGTTACAGAGAACGGGCGGAGGTCGGGCGAAACTCAATTGGAGCTGGCTGGCTGGGAGGACGATGTGTGAAAGCGAGCGAGAGAGAGATGTAGAAAGAGAGAGTAAAGGACTGGAAGTGGGGGATTCCAATTGGAGGCGGGCGATAGATACCAGTAAGTGACGGACTCATTGATTGGCATTGGCACTGGCAGCACGCATCTCCCCAGGAGCGCGCGGGAGATTTGCTCGCTCGCTCGCTCGCTGGCGATGTTTCGGTCAGGGCGTCCCAGGGAGGGAGGGAGGGCTCAGGGAGGAAGGGAGGGAGCGATGCTGCAGGCAGCGTTAAAGTGCTGATTTAAGCTTGGCGTCAGTGCGAGTGTCCGTCCCCCCTTTTTTTCCGTCTCTATGAAGGAGAGGGACTGGACACACTACTTCCATCGGCAAAGCAGTAAGCACGCAGCTATCTATCATATCAATCATATCACCACGCAGCAGCAGCAGCAACAGCATAAACAGCAGCAGCAGCAGCAGCAGCAGCAGCAGCAACAGCAATAAGCGGGAAGTAATTGTTTGTGCGAGCGAGACGAGATTCGAGGTACGTTTTGAGTGTGTGTGTCTGTTTTCTTGTGTGTGAAGGTTGCGATGAGAAGATGGATGGAGATAGATGATGCAGACGAGAGATGAAGCTGTTGGAGCTTCGAATTCGGGGGAGGGGGACACGGCTTGACAGGAATGAGTTGTTTCCCAATCCAGTGCAGTTGACTCTCGTCCATCTCTGAGTCCATCTCCTTCTTCTTCTCTGTCTTGCTTGCAATTGCTGCTGCCCCTTCCCATTTGCCCTACCTACTCCTTCCTCCCTCCACCTCCGCCACACTTCGTTCCTCGTTCCTTCCTTCCTTCCTTCCTTCCTTCCTTCCTTCCTGCCTTCCTTCTCTCATTCTTCCCCATCTCCCGAATAAAAGTGCCAGTTCCTTCCCACCCGCTTTTTTCTTGCGGCTTAGCTTCTGTCTGCTCTCTGTACGTTCCTTGTCCATTTGCTCTGCTCTTCGATTGAAAGCCCCTTACACTCCACTCCACACTCCACACATCTACAAACAAACTCGTCACTCCTTTTCTGTTTTTCGCTTTGCTTTGCTCTGCTTCACTTCACTTCTCGCACGCACCATTGGCTTTTGAGGGTACGCAACCTGAAGGATTGTCGAGGGGCTGCTTAGCCCCTGAGTCGAGGTCGATGTTGGCTGGCTGGCTGGCTTCAATTGATTCGGAGGAACTGGATTGGCTTGCTAACATGGTTGCTGCGCTGCATAGTAGAAGAATCACTGAAGAACGCGACCCCTACTCCTCCATCCTCCCACCATACACACCACCGCCGCCGACTCCTCGTCCACGTTCACCACTTCCGTCGTCGATAAACCACCACCACAACCACCACTATGGGTACGTTGCTTCGTTTCTCGTTATGTCGTACAACCGCTGCTGTTGGCCGTTGAGACGCGTGATGCGTGCGCTCAACGGTCGTCTTCGCCGCCGCCGTGCGTGCTTTGGACGTGTCGTGTGTAGCGAGCTCACGCCCTCTTCCCTTCCCCTTTCTTCTTCTCTGCCCGATGTACTGCACTCGTTCTATTTCTAGGGCGGGTGTGAGTATGGGGGGTGGTGATGCGGTTTCAAGCGCAAGCACCCGAGCGAGAGATAGAGAGAGAAGAGTTGGTTGGGGGTCGGTTCTTTATGGGGAATTGGGCTGTCGTTGTTGGGTGCTGGGCATCGGCTGCGGTTTCGGCAAACTGGGGATCATCCAGTGGTGTCTGTCACAAATTCAAAGTCCCTGGATCTCTGCTGCACCACGTCACCCTGGCCAATCCAATCCTCCTTCGCTCCTACGCTGCTATAACGCAGCAGCTGCTGCCCCCTCATCTCAGCAGCACTATCCCCCCTTCATCTACCTTCCCCCAACTAACCCCCCCTACCCCCTTGTCTCCTCCGCCCATCCTCGCCATCTACATCTCTCATCACGTTCTGCTCATACGCCGTTCTCCTTCCCATCGATACTGTCTGTTTGCTTTCTCGACGCTCTCATGCTTGCCGCTCTCAAATCTACGTTGACTGACATTCTCCCGGCTGCTGCGACAATAGAGAACGGAAACCCAGAAATGAGTGTTGTCGAGTCCCCCTCGTCTCCTCCCCCTCCGGTGCCGCTCGTCGCGTCAACGAACCCCAAGGCCGCCGCCCAGGCTGCCGCCGCCGCTGCCGCAGATGCGAAGAACATCGTTAGGCGAAAGCTCACTGGCTACGTCGGTTTCGCCAACCTGCCGAACCAGTGGCACCGGAAGTCTGTACGAAAAGGGTTCAACTTCAACGTGATGGTTGTCGGTATGTCTTGCCCTGAAACGGAGATTTCCGCCGCGCGCATTCCTCACTCGCCTGTTTTCGCGCGGCACACGTGCCCTGCATGATTTGTGATGGATGGCTGATGTTTTGGGCGTCACGACTTGCAGGTGAATCTGGTCTTGGAAAGTCGACCCTAGTCAACACTCTGTTCAACACTTCCCTATACCCCCCGAAGGAGCAGAAGGGCCCGTCCGCCGACATCATCCCCAAGACTGTGGCCATCCAGTCGATCTCTACCGAGCTCGAGGAGAACGGTGTCCGTCTGCGTCTCACCGTGGTCGACACCCCTGGATTCGGAGACTTCGTGAACAACGACGAGTCGTGGCGTCCGATCGTCGACAACATCGAGCAGCGCTTTGACGCCTACCTCGAGGCCGAGAACAAGGTCAATCGTATGAACATCATCGACAACCGCATCCATGCGTGCGTCTACTTCATCCAGCCTACTGGTCACTCGCTCAAGCCCCTGGACATCGAGGTGATGAGGAGGCTTCATACCAAGGTCAACTTGATCCCCGTCATCGCCAAGGCGGATACTTTGACCGACGAGGAGATTTCTGCGTTCAAGCTCAGGGTATGTTTACGTGCACGTGTGAGATGGGTGAGCGATCTGGAGCTAATTGAATTCGACAGATTCTCGCCGACATTAATCACCACAAGATCCACATCTTCGAGGGACCCAGCTACGATCTTGACGACGACGAGACCATCGCCGAGAACAACGAGATCATGTCGAAGGTTCCCTTCGCCGTTGTCGGAGCCAACAACGAGGTCCAGTCCGCCGACGGACGCAAGATCCGCGGTCGTCGCTACCCCTGGGGTGTGATTGAGGTCGACAACGAGGAGCACTGTGACTTCGTCAAGCTGCGCCAGATGCTGATCCGCACCCACATGGAGGAGCTCAAGGAGCATACTAGTAACATGCTGTACGAGAACTACCGCTCCGAGAAGCTTGCCGCCATGGGTGTGGAGCAGGACCCGTCGGTGTTCAAGGAGGTCAACCCCGCCGTCAAGCAGGAGGAGGAGCGCACGCTGCACGAGCAGAAGCTCGCCAAGATGGAGGCCGAGATGAAGATGGTTTTCCAGCAGAAGGTGGCCGAGAAGGAGAGCAAGCTCAAGATGAGCGAGCAGGAGCTATACGATCGTCATCGCGAGATGAAGGAGCAGCTCGAGAGGCAGAGACTCGAGCTCGAGGAGAAGAAGCAGCGGATCGAGAGCGGCCGACCCCTGGAAGAGAAGAAGGGCCGGAAGGGGTTCTCGTTGCGTTAAGCCTTCAACATGTAGTCGCCTCGTCGTCGCTAGAGAGTAATGGCATGGGATGGAGGGGGATATTGGGGCTGCGGAATGTCGGGTATACCACGGAAGAAGTTACTGATTTTGCGTCTTTTTTCTCTTTCCATTGCCGTCAATTTTTTGCACGCAAGAAAAGGGGGGTCTCGAATCGATGTGCGGGATACGATGGATGGTTGTTTGATAACTTTTCCCTTTTCATTTCTTTTTGCTTTGCTTGCTTCCGTGCGCCTGGTGGGTTCGTCAACCGTTCATTGTCTTCCTTTTGTGTGTTCTCTACACCACCTACTTTACTCGACCTCTAACTATCTCCTTCACCCTTCACCCTTCGATCCTCCAGCCTTGCAAGCGAGCACCCTGGTTGTTCTCTTGTTTATTACCCTTTTTTTTTATTCCCTCTGTACTTTGCTTTTTACCTTTTTGTTTGCTTTGCTTCGTCCTCCCTAACTCACCCGATACCTATGCCATGTTTCTTGGTTTACAACGTTTAGTATAACGCAGTTATTCTTTTTTTTCCTTTCTCTTTTCTTTTTTTTTTCTTTCGGGTCTTTTTTTTGTGCTGTAAGTGTGAAACTCTGTGTGTGCTGTGTGTGTGTGTGCGTGTGAGAAACGTTTTATCCAAAAATTTCTGCGTACTGTGCCCAATGTGCAATGTGGGGGTGATGAGGGATCGTGAATCGTGATATGATACCCTATGCATATGAAGAAAAAAGAGTAGACGGATGCGTAGGATCGTGATCGCAGGTATGTAGGTGCTATAGTGCTATGCAGAGTAGGTATGGATGCATGTAGGAGGAGATGTTATGTGGGAGGTGATGTGTTGGCACGGACCACTGGACCGTAACTATTGCATGTGAAGGATGTGGGCACTGGACAATATGTATTATGTGTCGACTATCGAGTGATGCTATTTGTAGACACTCTCCCTCTGCCTCTCGTGACATAGTTGCAGCCTTGCAGCCTTGAACCGTTGCAGCCTCGCACCGTTGCAGGCGAGCGTGGATTGGCAGGCGAGCGAGTTGATAGACGAGCTCGGTGCGAGAATGGGAACAGGCGACGCAGTTTGACAGTTTAGCAGTGATGGCTCGTGTGCGATGCATGGCTAGGCGGAGACGAGAGGAAAACGTCACTGTGGCTTCATCTGGAGCGAGAGTGTGGCGCTCCTTGGCATGGCTGGCGTGGGCACGGTTCGGATGCGGATGGGAAGAAAAAAAAAGCACACGAGCGAGAGAGAAAAAATGGATCGGGATGGGGATGCTGGAAACAAAAAACGGAGAAGAGAAAAGAAAAGAGAGAAAAGAAGAGAAGAGAAGAGGAAAGGTGGCATGAGTGAGTGATGTCTGCTTGGTTCCTGGATGGATGATTGGTGTGCTGCTCATTGGCCTCGCAGGATGGGTTGGGAGTTGGGTGGGTGCAACTGCGTGAGAGTGGGTCGCAGTGGGTGACGTTAGTCCTCCGTAGTTAGGTCGAAGGTCGGTCGGTGGACAAGCCACCACTTGCATGCTTTCCGGTTCCTTCGCTAGCCCCCCCTCTCCCGTCATCATCCCCTTCCTTCCTTCCTTCCTCTACTCCTCTTCTTCTTCTTCTTCTTCTTCTACTTCCTTCCTCCTTCTCCCATCAACAGCTGCGACAAACTTTTATCCCCACACACACACACACACACCCAATCCACAACCCAATAACAACACATACACAAAAGCCAGCCAGAGCGGAAGAGATGTCGACTCCCGCCGCCGCAGCTCCCCCTGCCGCTCAGCCGCTGACCGTGAGGCTCACCAACCTTGCGCAGACGCTGCAATTTGCGTGGTTTGTCGGGTAAGTTCTCTCCCATCCTGCTCAACCAGAAGTATCATCCTGATCTGATTCGTTTAAAGACACTTGACGCTCCTCACTACTACCCTCCTCTACACTTTCTCGATCGCAAAGTTTTCGTGGAACACCACCGGCGCGAGCATCTGCTACCGTCTGGCGTTCCTCAGTGCCGCCGCTACCTATGGCATCGTCGTCTACAAGGCCTATCGTGCTAGGTTCAGGAGCGGAAACATGCCCACCGGACAGCAAGGGGCTATCAAGATCTTGGGCGATGAGAATGTGCAATACCTTCGTAGGTCTCAGCAGAGGATCGGTGGGGAAAGGATAGTGTCTAATGATTTATAGTGATGGCCTTCACCTGGCTCTACTGCAAGCCCGTGTTCCCCGCGCTCCTGCCCTTCGCCGTGTACAGCACCTTCCACTTCCTGACGTACCTTCGCACGAATCTGATCCCGACGATCACGCCTACCGCACCGGGGGCGCCGCAGCCCGCCATCGCCGAGACGATCGCGCGCTTCGTTAAGAAGAACTACGACGCCAGTATGCACCTAGTCGCAAACCTGGAGCTGTTCCTGTGGGCGCGCGTGTTCCTGTACTGCCTCGTCTTCCAGAACTCGTGGACCCTGCTCGTCGTCTACACCGTCTTCCTCCGCGCAAGGTACGCCCAGAGCGTCTTTGTCAGGGACGCCATGAAGGGCCTCGAGCTCAGGGGCGATGCCCTCGTTACTGACTCGAAGGTCCCGGAGGGCGCGAAGAGCGCGTGGACTGTCGCCAAGTCGCTTGTCAAGAGGTTCGGTGAGGTCAGCGATGTTGGAAAGATGCTCGGTGGCGGGCAGACTGTCAAGAAGGAGTAAGGAGTAGGCGTGCGAGCTTGCTGAAACACTTGAGAAGTAGCTTTGTATTTCTTTACTTCGGTGTGGGGCGGGAAAAGAGGTTGGTGACTGCGTGCGTCATGGCGTGTTGGCGAGACGGCGAGAGGAGAGATGGCGGAATTGTGAATTGAAGTGGTGACTCTGATAGTTGTGTTGAACTGAACTGATTGGCCGTTACGAATAAATGACGATTGTTGCGTTGTGCTTATCGTCCTTTGTGGGAAGGATTTGTGGGAAAGAGGTGAAGCGAGAGGTGAAGCGAAATGATGATGATAAGCCCGTGATACAGTGGCGGATGAAGTGGCGGGATGAGGCGGGATGATGTGGCGGGATTGTGTAACCCGAAACACATCTGATGCAGATCTTCAGGGAAGTGGGAATATCCCGGTATAAATGTAGAGGAGATGTCACTACCGCCGATTAGGGCAGAGCAGAGCAGCGAGACAAGTCCATCGAGCAAGCAAGCTGGCAAGTTGACCACCCCGGAGTTGGCAGGAGAGATGTAAAGATGATACGTCATCGCCAGACTTACTAACTTCCCAAGCCGGGGGATGAGGGAGGCGGGGGGGTTGAGGGAGGCGGGAGGAAACATTGACGTTCCTCGCTGCGGGCTGGGAGACTTGTAATTGCCGCGGCTGGGAATCTGGCGGAGTAGAAGGTTGACGGAGTGGCATCTCAGGAAATGTGAGGCTGGACGAGATGGGTATATATATAGGCTCATCGGGCGAGGTTGAGGCATGACGAGATGCGCAGGCTGCTCATCGGGTGAAGTTGAGGCACGAGGAACGGGCAGACATATTAGGTATGCTATGTAGGTACCTGGTGGGTGTGTATGGTTACGTCACCTCGTGGCTTGTGGCTGGTGGCTCGTAGCCGGAGGGTGGCCGGTGGGTGGCGAGCTAACCTCGTGTCGTGCCTGGCGTATGTGGCTGGATGTGGAGTTCATTGGCTGGTTTTCTGTGCCCCGCGGTGGGGTAAGGAGGTGCTGGCACTGGGCAGCGAGCGATCCGCAGGCTGCATAGTACTCAGTACATACGAGAAGATAATAAACGCGAGTGCTGGGATGTGAGGATGTGACGGCGCTGTGAGTGATCAGTTGTGATTGGTTGTTATGGGGAATCAAGGTCGCAACGAGCAAGCATACAGGCTTGTTATTGTGGGCTGGGCTGTGTGGTGGAGACTGGGTAGTGGAGACGATGTGTGCTCGGTTGACGAGAATCGGATGGAGTTCTTAGGTTGGTCGTTGATGTAGTTTGGTTGGGCATCTGGGATGTGGGGTGTGGGGGAATAAAAAGGCGAGGGTTATGGCCGGTGGTCTATGCAGTGGATTTCAAGAGCTAGGTGGTTAATCCGGAAAGTCAACAAGAAGATGAGGCTTATCGTTTACGAAGAAAACTGAGTGCAAATTACAATACGGAAGTACAGTACAATGCAGGAAGGAAGAAGAAGGAGGAAGGAAGAAGAAGGAGGAAGGAAGAAGAAGGAAAGCATCCGCCTCAACCGCTTGTATATACGTGTTTGGTGGACGAGGCCGTGTGCAGTAAGTTGTAACAGAGGCTGAGATATCCCACGGCTACCGAACTGTGGGCCTCTGACTGCTTAAGTAGTAACAATTTCCGCGAGCATGGTAGACTGGTAGTGGGTGCATTTGTTTGATGTACAGGTAGTGATTGGGAGCGTTGTGCTGCTATAATTCATTCTGCCTTACGTTGGACGCTGCTACACACTCACATACTGGGATCCCCCACTGCAACCGGTTGTGACCTGGAGGCTGGACGGACTACCTACTTCCAAGTTCCACCCCTAGGTATACTGTAATCAGACAGCGCACGAGCAGATCCTACATAATGGATTATGGGTGTAGGTTAGTAGGTACTTCATGTGTCGAGACCGAACTGCTGGTAATCACAATAGGTAACGAGTTGAGTGCTCGGAGGAGAGGAGAGCATTGATGGAAGATATTTGTAGTAGGAAAAAAAAAGAAGTACCTAGGCAACCTGCAAGTTGACGGAATTATATACGAAATCACGAATCAACACCGCCCGTCGCCGGCGTTGACAGTTCACAATGAGAGCCAGCCTCGAGGTCCAAATCGGTATCCATATCATTCCTACATGGTATTCGCCTTTCTGCGTAGGTATGTGGAATTGCTTCTACATTCTTATTTGTATTGCTTAACTAGGTATGCATCTGTGGTTCATGTAGTCTTCTTCGTTTTCCTCGGGTATCGCTCGTACGGAAGAGCTGCTATATGAAATGGATACCTAGTCTATAGAGGTCTAGTCATGGGTGTTCACTGTGCAGGAGGGCTACCGGGAAAACCCCCTATCGCTTGTGACAGATTTCGCTGGGCTGGGATGGAAAGTAAAGTACCAGGTCAAAAGTTTTTGTACACCTCCCCAAAAGCGTCACCACACCACAGACATATCTCTATAACACAACAACCGCACTTAAGAGAGTACTAATAATTTGCATATATCATGTATATATACTAATAAAGCTTCAATGAGATTTCCAGCTCGCCAGGCGGATTATTTTATGCGAAGTAGAGTGGCTTGGCGGATTTCCCTTTCACCGAGACAGGCCATTTCCCGCCATAGATACAGCAACCATAAGGTAGTATAAAAATATGTGGACCATTAGAAGGTCTTCTAAATCAGGTAGAGAACCTCGATGGAAATCGGCACATAATTTTAACTGGTGGTGGTTGAGTAATGCCGTATGGGAGAGAAGTTGGTGTTGAAACTGGTTGTCACGCAATAATTTTGTATGGGGGCCCCATACAAAATCTGAAATCACTCTCCAACCCGTGCACAACACCGTACCATGCTCCACCAACCCGAAGCAAAAGTCGTCAGACTTTTTATGTGTGATGCATCTTGCGATTCTAAAGCTTCTATGAAAGACTCGATTTTTTTCCGCCACGTGAAGGGTGGGTTTTGGTTACTTGAAAATGAGCATTTTTGGTGTAAAACGGCCATCGTACGAAAACTTTTGACCTAGTACTTTAAGTCAATTTTTTGAAACTGATTGTGAATGTACCGTTTACCCTCTCTGAACACTCGATCAATCGCTCTGACCAGAGTCCAGACATGCGAAAATATGCTGTGGAATCTTGAACAGCGAGTAATGCATATGTAAGATATGATGCGAGACCTGAGAGGTGAGGAACAGAGGAGGATAAATTGGGAAGTCGGGAACGGAGGACTAGAAGCGGCGACATGTACATGAACACTTGAGCACCCATCTTGGGGCTTCGTGGGGTATTGGCCCGCCTCTGGTCAAGCCCGAAACTTGCCGTTCTTTATGATTTGAGACCTGTCAATTCCGTCTTGTCTCGGGCATTCCAAATGACGAACTGGACGCCCTATGTTCATATCCCTAGGGCTGCCACGCTTATGATGAGTTGCTAACACTAACCCGAGAACCAATATCAAGTCACGTAACTAGTGGTGGACGGTGGAACAACTGGTCAAAATCCTTGCAGTCCCGTCCAACCGCCAAGTTAAACTTCCGTAGGACGGTCTTCATGTGAATTCCGACCGGTTCGCGAAGCAGAGGGGTGCAGAGCAGAAGGATCTCTTCATGGATCTCATCCTTGTCGGGGATTCCAACTCCAGAAGTTTCCCGAGAAAATGAATTCCTTGGTCTTCGACTGTTTCACTTGGTCCCTTAATTTTCATCTGAGCTGGTCGCAGAGGCCGCGGTCATGCATGCGCGCATGGCGATTGTACTCTAGACAGGCCCGTGGCGAGCTATGTACATCTGGTGATGATTCGGGCCGTTGGCGTCAAGGTTTGCGGTACGATACCGTTCGCTAGCTCCTGAGATTGTTACTTCTATACTTGTAGGTGTCGCACAGAGGTTTCCCCTGGATGACTTCAAAACTGTTCGGATCCAAGGTTACAATATGGTAAAGATTGGAAACAATCTGCCGCCGAGAGCTGAAATGCGGGGGTGTTGTTCCGTGAGGTCTTGTGGGAGGATGGCTGTTGAGGACGTTGGTGGGATGGACTCCGACGAAGGCCACCGTAGGAGCGACCTGCGTGGTTGGTGCACACATTCCGCCGACTAGAATACTGCAACAAAGCATGGCGACAACTTGCGCAAACTAGGCGACACAGCGGAGGCAACCATTCTACCGCCTTCAAATAGCTCCGAAGCGCTCACGAACTCCTACGACCATCCGTAATACCCGAGTGTTGTCCCTTCGGTGCCCGGCAATGAGAACAAACACCTCCGAGCTGCGTGCTATGGCTGCTAATCGAAAGCGAGGTCTCCGAAGAACTGGGCGTGGGAATCATCAGATTTGCGCAGATGGCTAGAGGTTTCATAGCGGACCCCAACACAGGTGTCGTGGCTGTCAATACTGCTGTCTTGATCGCCGTCAGAATGCATCCCAGAGGCGTTTGCTGATCGGATGGCGGATCGGATGGCTGAAAGAACGGTAGGATGCTTGCTCTGGACACAGATATTCGAGAATTAACTCTCAGCGGTTTGATGGAGATGTCGATACGTGGATACTTCCCCAACGGCGGTCGGTGGCGACGAGGAGCCACAAGCAGCCGCAGATATATTTGATGAGGTTTTGGTGGGCCGAGTGGCGTTCCTGGGTTCCGGAAGATCAGCAAGTGCACCGCGCGTTAGCGTCTCGCCAGCGTCCTTCGCGAGGTGACGACTCACAGACCAAGACCACGCGAACGGTACCGTATCGGTTCTGGCGAGTGGCCGGGTTCGATGTTGCATTGGAGGGGGAATATTTGTGGCCTTTTGCGATTCAGACGACGTATGACATTGAGGATAAAGAGCATTATCATGCAAAGAAGGGACTGTCTTGTCTGGGTTCTGCCCGAGCGGAACAATGTTATTCCGCATCCTTCGTGAGGCAGGAAATACCCTATAAAAAGTATCTAGTTAACATTGGCAGATGCTGTTGGTTCCGATACTTACCCTCTCAGCCAATCCGCAAGGCGTAAGAAGTATCGGTGCACTATCAAGGATTTCTTACGAGAACTTACATATTCCGGACCATTGGGCCCGACAGAGCCATGCCGTCGACTGCACATCCATTATCCAGTACCGCCCGCCTACTGCTGCAAGCCCCCTGGTATGCCCCCCACCCGCCGCCCGCGCTTCTCGGTTCTGAAAGTTCTCCATCGACCTGGGATGGAGCTTCGAGCGTGCGTTCCATCTGGCAAAATTCATTGTTGCTCGCTCAAGCACGTGCCACAGCACTTTCTGCCTCGTCATCCAGGGGCAGTAGTTGCACTACCAACAGTAGCCATCGGATCGGCTGTTCGTTGACTGCTGGTTCCCTGGTGGGCGTATGCCTGGCCTCGGTCGGTGGAAGCGTGGCGCTGTCCGTTTTTCGGTCTTTAGGGCCCGGCCTGCCCTTTCTTCGGAGGATCCTATCAGAGCGTGAGTAATCACAGAACGAGAAATCGGGAAGGATGGTTTCTCGCCAACCGACTTGGGCACCGGCATAGGACAGCACCGTTCTGCATGCCTATCTTCAGCTCCGCCTATGACCTGCGTGCTTACTATTGTGAACCACCAGTTTGGGCCTGTGCAGGTATTTCAGTGAGACGTGTCGCATGCAAGCTGCTGAGGGGGCCAAAGCTAAGATTAAAAAAAACATCCCAAAAAGCAAAAAAATAAATAAAGAGAGACAACAGCTGCTTCACTTTGCAGCTAGAGGCACATTGGTAGTTTTGCGGCTCCATCATGGACCTCAGATATGTAGTCTGCCAGCCCGTGTGCTCTCTGTAACCCGCAGTACAGCTTTCAAATCCGACGATGGCACCGATGATGATCACCTTTCTTCTCTTGCTTGTGATTCCCTCGGGATCGGTCGTGGCGGCGGCGGACGACGGCGATGACATGTCGAATAACCTGTTCTCTGATTTGGCGCCGTATGTAACTCCACGGGAGGCCGAGACCCCGCGTTCTGTCTTTGTACTGAGGTTCGGCCATGATAACTAGGCTACTGACGCTCTTCGGCGAGCAGTTTGCAAAGCAATACTTGAGCCAGTCGAGTATGTTGACACTCCACCTATCGTTCGGTTTATCCTCGGGCGTGTAGTGATCCGATAGACTGACCAGCCAACGCCGGAAAGTGAATTGGCTTGACAATGTCATATTCGCGATGGCACCCTTAGGAATCATTACGGCTATCGTTGGCGCAATCCGGGTCGGCGGCCCCTCGTGGTTGAAAGCACTGATCGGAAGGGCTCGCGAGAACCGCGCAACCGTCGAGGTGGAATTGATGTCCTCAACCTCACACGAGGTGTGCGAGCTCTGGAACGGGCAAGGCATTATCAGGACGATGGGAAGACCGGAGATTAAGCAGATAATATATCTCAAATCCGCGGACGGCACCGACACGGGGGAGACATTCGGGCTACATACTGTGGAGAGTGCGATGCAAGCCGGTCATCTCGAAGCCAGAGGTATGCGTTCCAGAACATCTGATGGCTTTTGCCGCCAGTGCCCAGTGACTTCCGCAATTCGCTGACAAGTGTTCCCAGAGGATGGTATCTTGGCCACACCCAGCATGCTTCCAGTGAAACGAAATTCTCCAACCGAGGACTTGGAGCAGAACAGTCCAGCACCGGATCTCAACAACGTACGACTGGCTTCCAATATAGGAGGCCCCCAGGCAGCCCCAAGCATTTCGCTGAACCTCCACGGCGGCAATAAGGTCAGCGAACTGTATGCTGCGGCGATTTGCGGTCTAGTTCTCCAAGTCGGCGTGCTATTCTATTGTGGAGCTCTAGTCTACCTTCCGGCCCTTCTCGAGAAACTACCAAAGGACGGCGTTGGATCATGGCCATTTCCGGTTCTGGCCACCGGGACCATCGCTCTCTTTATCGGCATGTTCCTCTGCTCGGGCATTGTGGAGAAAAGCACCAAGGAGACGGCATTCATGCTAAAGCACCATGATGATACTCCGGTAAAGCAACCCAGGGATTCTCTGCCTACTGCAGCTGCCCAGACCGGAGGACGGGATGATGATGATGCTTCGATAGATCAACCCGGGGATTCTCTGCCTACTGCAGCTGCCCAGACCGGAGGACAGGATGATAATGATGCTTCGGTAGATCAACCCGGGGATTCTCAGCCTGCTGCACCCGTCCAGACCGGAGAACTAGATAATGATGATGCTTCGGTAAATCAAGCCGGGCATTCTCTGCCTGCTGCACCCGCCCAGACTCAGACCGGAAACCAAGAACTGAAAACTCCGGCGAAGGCTCCAGCGAAGCAGCCCGAAACCGTCCGCATACTATGGTTGCAGACATCGCACATAGTCAGTGACCAGACGTTTGACTCATTCGTCATTTTCGGGAAGCACGAGTCTGACCGCATTCTAACGTCCCGAAGGGACAATGACCTCGATCGTACGAAAATCTCCCGCAAGACCTCAAATGACTCGGACCCGAATATACCTAGTAGCCCCCCGAAGGGGTTATGGGACTGGGTTAGACGCAAAGCACAGTGGATCGCCTCTTTCGAAAATGTGACCGTCTTTGGAACATCTTTTGGACTGGCCGGTTTTGTTCTTCAGTTTCAGGGTCTCCGCGGTATGAACTGGTCGGCTTCGATCGCTCAGCTTATAGCCGTTTCTCTCATGACGGTCTGGCGTGCGTGGCTCCGTCGGTATCTCACCGAGACTCCGATCCCCAGGCAGGTTCCTGCCCAGCATGAAATGGATTGGCTAGCATTGTGGATGGCAAAGAAACTTGGAGACGACGAAAGTGGAGGCATCCATTGGCCGGCGGACGACGAAGTACTTGGATGAGAAGCCGAGGAACTGAAGGAGCGTCTGCAGCGAGACTTCGTCCAAGAGCAACGCGAATTGCAATCGGTTCATTCTGGAGGTGAACCGGGTGGACCTAGTTTGCCAGCCCATGCTGAGACTGACTTTACCCCCCCGCCGGCGGAGCGATTGATTTGGAAGATTCCCACAGATGCCCGAAATTTAGCGTACTGCGGGGAATACAGCGTGCGCGACACAAATCGATCCTTCATGGAGATGGATCCACCAACCGAGTACACAGACGCACAACGCGCCATGAAAGTACGGCAGAGATTGGGGCAGCTCACAAGATGGCCGGGACAAGCAATAGAACCTTCGGTTGCTGTCGCGAGAGCTATCGGCGTGACCTTAGATACGCTATTCCCACACGATCACATCGGTGCCGATACGAATGTTAAAAACGTGGCCGAGAAGTTCTCATGGTTTCTGAAAGTTCAACTTCACGATAAAAAAGCCGAAAAATTTGAAAGGATCGAGTTTCATGCTTACAAAAGCCCCGGGGGAAGGTGGAAAGCTGATGGTGCGGAGATAGAGGCAGCGGTGTCTCTGTGGCTTTTTCATATCCACGAGATGCGCGCTATCTCGCTTCAGGAGATGGTTTCTAAGGGAGAGGCAGCGAAAGGGTCTGGGACAGAGAATGATTGGCTTGAGAAAGACGTGGAGTTGAGCCAGAAAATTGTTCGGCTGCTAGGTCCAGGTGATACCAGTCTGCGGAGAGACATTGGCTGGTGGATCGGCAATGATGTCGGACTTGCTCTCCACTTAGGCGGGCTTCCCCGCGATGAAATCGTCGGCACCAAAGATACCCCAAAAGGATTTCCTGGATTCTCGGGACCGATCGGGTTTCTTGGATTGGAATCTGAAGAGCAATCTATAAACATAGGTAAGTTTAGCAACGTCCGGAGTCATCTGATCATGGGACTGACAATACTCGTTTAGATCCGGGGCAATCCGTTCTCACCGTTAACTCAGATGGATTGCTTGAGACTTTACTGGCGCAGCACATCTTCTCGGCTTTCATGTGGTCGATTGCGAAGGACGAGCGAATCAACTTTAAGGACGACACTTCTGTTGTGTCCTTCAGCGAATACAGGATGGAAGACCCTGACACACTACTATCGTTGAGGCTCGAAAACAAAATACTTGCGGGGATGGCCAAAAACATACAAGCAACGGGGTTGTGCAGTTTGCAGGAAGCATACCTGTCCATCGTTCCGCCACTGAGTTACGCCAAAAGGCTACCAATCCGGTCTATGGTCGACTTTGTGAGGCAACAGATGAAGGGCCCAGAGTTGCTGGGGCTTTGGGAAAATGTGGTGCCGGTGTACTTACGACTTTATCAAGAATGCAAGACTTTTGGTGAAGGGCATCCGGTTTCCTTGCAGGCGACTGCTATCTTGATAGATGTGTTCCTGTCTGTCGCCGACCACTTGAGCCTACGCCGATCCCAACAAACACTGGACGGCATCGAAAATTTACAGGAGCTACAACATGCGATGTGGAAGGAGTTGAACCCCAACCAAGAGCCCGCGGTTCATCCGCCTCTATCCGGTTATCGAGTCATTCATCGCTTCGCATTTTTATACAAGGTCCAGCAACGACTGGATGTAGGGGCATGGCAGAGTTTGGGACTGCACTCTGCCTCAGTGAGTAGCCAAGCGTGGTTAGATGAGCAGGCACGACGTCGGCAGCAACAGCGAGGCGATCAAAGGTCTCGTGGATCCCCCGAAGGCGTATACGAGTTGTTCGAACCCTCACCTTTTTTTGCAAAGATTATTGAGATTCATTGGCATGAACTACGTGTCTCTACAATCACAGCCGACGCGACAAATGTGAATGCAACCGATATCCTGGGATGGTCCCCGATTCACTATGCCGCAATGCTGCGAGATACGATGACTATACAGAAATTATTGCAGCTTGGTGCAGATCCGAACTCCGTCGACGTGTCTGGAAGGACGCCTTTATATTATGCTGTCGCAAATTGGAATCGTGAGGAACACGAGGTAGAAGAAGACGAGGATGATGGAGAGGATATATGGGCCCTTATAAGAGCTGGGGCAGATCTGGAGATTTGTGGGAGGGATGGAAGGGGATCCCTTCATTGCGCAGTCATGAATGGGAATGCCGTGGCGACGAACCTACTCCTTCAGGCTGGTGCGAACATCGAAGTGGCAGACAATTTTCGACAGAAGCCAATACACTGGGCCGCGTACAGCGGAGATGGGGATGTGATTGATATTCTGTTAAGGAAGGGTGTCTATGTTGGAGCTCGGGACGGATACGGACGAACTGCCTTACACCTAGCCGCAGTGACCGGACAGGCCGATGTGGTAACGCAGCTATTAGAGTTGGAAGATGTCGAAAATGACCCGAGAGACCGAGCCGGAAGAACTCCATTGCACTTAGCGGTACTATCCGGAGACTTTCCGACCGTCAAAGCTTTACTTAGTGCCGATGTTGATAAGGAAGCGAAAGACCGAGACAAGAACAATCCCCTGCACTTTGCAAGTGCATGCGGACACAAATCCATCGTCAGAATTCTCCTGAAACGTGGTAGCTTAATCGAAGCCCAAAACCGCGAAGGATCAACGGCATTGCACATGGCGGTTCGGAATGGCCAGCTTGATACCGTGAGGTTTCTCCTCACCCGTCATGCCGAGATTGAACTCAAAGATGAGGTTGGATATACTGTACTTCAACACGCAGCCTCTACGGGAAACGTCGCTATGGTTCAGTTGCTCCTGAAAATGCGTGCCAAAGTCAATACCTCGGGAAAAATTAGAACACAGGGAGGGGCGAGGCTCACCGGCAACACCAAATTCAACTTCTGCTGTACACCCCTCACGGCAGCGGCTGCAGGAGGTCATGGCAAGATAGTCCGGTTACTCTTGGAAGCTGAGGCCGAAGTCAATGCCCCAGGCGACATCGCAATCTCGGGCAGAATCAGGGTCGCCGGCAATGCCAGGGTTAGCGTCTACACTGGAGCACTCTCGGCAGCCGTTGGGGGCGGATATACGGAGATTGTCCAGATGCTTTTGGATGCTGGAGCAAAAGCCACCGGAAACCCCGCAGATCGCATCGAAATCAATCGCGGGATCACCGCCATCGGCGCAGCCGAAATTAACGTCGATTATACTACACTCGATATTCACGGCAGTGTGGAAATTGGCGGCAATGCCGTTCTCAACGCCTACCATGGAGCACTTTCTGCTGCAGTTGGAGGCGGTCATAGCGAAATCGTCCAGTTACTCTTGAATAATGGAGCCGAAGCCAATGGTTATCCCCCGGGCGGCATAGAAATCCATGGCACGATCAGTGGCTCCGGAAATGCAATACTCAACATTGACTATGCGAGTGTGCAAATTCATGGATCCTTTGTAGTCGACAACAACTTCACGATTAACACCTACCGTGGAGTACTCTCGGTAGCGGCTGCAAGAGGCCTTAGTGATATTATCCAGTTACTCTTGGATGCCGGAGCTGAAGTCGATGGCCATCCTCCGGGCAGCATAGAAACCCATGGCGCGTTCGTTGGCTCCGGCAATGCAACATTCAACCTCGACTGTGCTAGTATCTCGAGGAGTGGAGCGAGTACGGTCAATGAAAACGCTACGTGCAACACCTACCGTGGAGCATGCGCGATAGCGGCCGCACGAGGTCATGATGATATAGTCCAGTCGTTCATAAAGGCCAGAGCCGCACGCAAGTCCATAGCCACCGCCCCCATAAGCTCCATCGCAGGCGCAACCCAAGCAGCCATAACCAACGGTCCCGACGAAATAACTCAGCCGTTACATGCCAACGAGATGGACGAGGGCCAGGAAGAAGACGACAACGTAGGACCTAGTGGGGGGACTGGAGATGAGGTGGATGGCACGGAGGAGGAGGGGGGGGGGAAGGGGAATGAAGGGGAGGGGGAGGAGGCGGAGGGGGTGGTGGTGGCCAAGGAGGGAGAGAGAGCTGAGAGAGATGCAGCGGCGACGTAGCTGTGCAAAGCAGCGCAAGAGGTGGGGATGTGGCGAGGGAGATCTATGTTCGAATGTGGAGGAGGAGGCATGAAGGCAAAGGCAATGATTCAGTTAAGACGATTTAGCGTATTCTAAAATCTGACACTGATGAGTGAGCTTCGCGGGAGAGTTCGAGTATTCTACAATAACACTGGTAACTACCTACCCTTGTAAAAAAAAGGGGGGGGTATTTTTAACGGTGGAGCGACTGTTGTGCCATTATTTTGTTTTCAAACCCGTAGGAAAAGTAAATACCACATCGTGATAGTTGAGAATCTCACACATGTCCACTTATTGACCCATAGAAGCAATTCAAAACATTGTACAGTCCGTGTTGGATACAGAGACGTGTCGCTAGTTTATAACGAAGGGAGGGGATATACAGTTCACAGGCTTTTCCCGTGAAAATTGGGAGCCGTAGTACAAGTGATCCTGCTTATAGACAAGGAACTGGCCAGAAATTCCCTCTGTAGTTAAAACAAAGCGTTTAAGTGTATTAAAACGTTGCAGCAGCGTTTTCTTGGCATTTTCTTGGCATTTTCGAACTGTTGAAACTATATCAGAGATGAAACTGGGCTCGAGTTTTCTCGCTTATGCAGCATTTTTCACATTGGTCTTGAAGCACTAAGCACATGGATTTCTATTCTACTAGTACTACATACGAGGCCAGCGGCCAGTATCCACGGCGGCCAGTATCCAGTATCCAGTATCCAGTATCCAGTGTCCAGTATCCAGTATCAAACTATACACGGCGGCCAGTATCTGCAGCGGCTAGACAAGTATTACTGCAAGGTGAGCTACCTATAAGAAACATGAGCTATTAGCGAGAGAAGCTATCGGGGAAAGGAGGAGCTGCGGTGAGAGTAGAGTTGCGGCGGGAGGGGGAATAGCATTTGTGGCGGGAGGGGGAGTTGTGGCGGGGGAGGAGAGCTATGAGACTGAGGTGCTATCAGCGGCAGTAGTAGTTGCGGCGGGCGGGGGAATAGCAGTGGCGGAGGGGGAGGAGTTGCGGCGGGGGAGGAGGTGCTGGGGGAGGAGCTGCGGTGGGGGAGGAGTTGCGGCGGGGGAGAAGGTGCGGCAGGAGAGGAGTTGCGGTGGAGGAGTGCTTCAACATTCACTATCCCTATCTAGGCGGGCCAAACGTTTCGACTCTTTCACTACTATTATTGCGGCCGATTGCAGCTACCGCAGTTCCTACATCACCCCTTGACTCAGTCATTCCTGTTCGATGACTAGAGTCATTTTTCATCCCCACTCCCACCAAACTCCCATTACTCCCTCCCGTGGCAGCTCACCCATCGCTCCCCCACACCGGAAAACAGTAGAAAAATGCCAAGAAAACGTTTAAATTGTCGAAACGTGACGACAACGGTAGAAAAATACCAAAAAAACGCTCAAGTGAGCACCAACCATATATCTCGTACTTGTGTTTTTATATTTCCACCAATTCCTGTTTATTTAGGCGTTAGATCAACGTATTACAAGCTCACATATTGTCTAGCTTTATGCCGAGTTTACAATTTAAAATGGGTGTACTGTCTATCATCATTTTAATTCCGCATCGGTTTTACGTTGCTCATATTATTCTAGATGCAATAGTTGCGCAATACCGCGGGGCCGCTTGTGAAATCTAATGATCGCGCAACCATTTCCCCACCCACTGCTCACGTTTAAACCCCCCCCTTTTTTTTACAAGGGTACCTATACGACTTGAGATCGAAAAGGTGCCTTCGGAGGCGCCCTGATCACTTAAGTTATTATTGAGTACAAAATGCCTACTGTATCTACACCCGAGTGAGTGTAGAGTGGGTTAAGGAGAATATACGGAAATGATAAAGTTAATGAAATCTACCCGCCCGTCGTCCTCCTTGTTTACCACTCCCTCCGCCTCCTCCGTTGCTTCCTTCTCTACCTGAGCCAAGAATGCGGCAGATTGTTTGTTGGTAATCTGCCACTTCTAGAACCACGATATTGTCTTTGGAAACTCCTTAGCCGATATGCGGTGTCCGAGCGGTGCACAAGTATTCTGCTCTGATTATTGGTGGACCCTAACCCTGACTGTGGGTGAGATTTGATACAGCTGCGCATTTCAGTAATGTTTTTGAAGCCAGTTGACACGCTCCAACGTGCGCGCTCTATGAACATCATGGAAGATACAAGTTAAGTGCTCCATCTACTTTTTCTACTGTATAGTGAATGGGGGGGGGGGGGGTAAAAAAAGCATATCCTTCACCCCCCCCCCCCCCATTCACTATACAGTAGGTAAAGTACGGTAAACTCGAGAAACCAAAACGCAAATTCAACTCCACCACCGCCCCCTATCACCGTAGCTGCCCGCCACCCCACTCCTCCCACCGTGCCCAACCGCGCGATCGACACCCTTAATGATGGACGCTCCGCTTGTGCTTATCCCACGTGCTCTTCCTCGCAAAGGACTTGTAGCAGTGGGGAAAGGTGCACGCGAAGCGCACCCACGGCACGTGCACGTCCATGTGCTCGACGAGATGACTGCGTTTCGAGCAGAGGCGTTTGCAGTTCGCCGTAGAAGACGTCCACTGGCAGGCGAGGGTGTTGGTTTTGCTGACGCTCTTCGTGGGGTCGGTCGGCGGGATGCGCCTCGCGTGGCTGTTCTTTGCGTGCAGGTTAAGCTCGGCGATCGTCGGGAACTGCTGGTCGCAGTTGTTCCAGCCGCACGAGAGAACGGGTTGCACAGTGCTGGTGCTGGTAAAATTTGGAAGTCCGTGGAAGAAACGCGGCGGCGGCGGTGAAGGCGGCGGCGGAGGCGGAGGGGGTCTTTGGTCCTGGTGGGGATTTGGGAGGAAAAGACCCACGCCGGCAGGATGGGGGGGTACCCCGTAGGGCGTGCAAAAGATATCAGGGTCCATGGCTGTCAGTTGAAACTCGAGGGAATGGTTTCCTTAAGAAGTGAAAGAAGAAGCTAATTATCATGGTCCATGGCTGTCGGTCAAAACTTGAGCGGATGGTTTCTTTACGAAGTAAAAGAAGAAGCTACATGAATTATCCCTGGTAAAGTTTTCCCAACGTTTCAACGTCTCGTAGAATTCACGGTGCGCAATCAGGGCTTTACCAGTTTGTTGAGAGGGATGAACCTATTGGAAAGATTTTCGCGTGATGCTTTGGGGACCGTGAGAGTACCAAGTTAGTATACTCCGATTCAACTGGTTCGTCAGTGACATACCTATACAACGGCGTGGGACCCGCAACCGGTGCACCGCTTCAATCGCATCATCAAATATCATTGTACCATATCTATGGCGGTTATGTATTAAAGTCGAGGCACGTGAGCCGGCAGATATCGGTGGGATCCTTTAGCGGGTGAATTAGGTTAGCCTTTTCCCCATGCAAATGTATATACCCCACAGGCAACCTAAAGGATATGAGCTGCTGCAAGAATGTGAGGAAACTATCTTCAATCATTCTATTTCCTTCTGATCCGCGAAGCTCGTCTGATACCAAGCTCTTTCACCTCGTTCGATATGTTGGTGTAGGATATGTGGGAGAGGAGCGTACCCCAACAGTTTGTGGGGCCTTTCGACCAGAAATCCCGAAAGAGGTGGCGTCATCCGACTGCATAAGGTCACGCCAGAGTGATATTTCACGACGACGGTCCGTATTTCAGCAGTTTAACTTGTCATCCGGACACGTGGGTGAGGTGTGTGCGGGGGAAGACTTACCATTAAAAGCGTATATATGAGCCATCACTGTGAAGTGCTAGCGCATTTAAGGAGTATAAAGCTTAACTCTATCTCCACCTCTGTTTCCCAATAAAACCCCTGAAAACCCTATGCTTCGGTGGTGTATTTTTCAGCCGATTGCTTATGAAGCTCAGCATTATATTATAATAGTGATTGTGTGTCCGAAATATCCTCTGCATTTCCTCTCCTGCGTCGTCTTCCTTATACACTAATGCTACATCTCCGCCGTTTGTAGACCGCCGGCATCGCCGAAATGCGGAAACACAGGTTCGAGGTGCACCATCTTTAACCTTCGCGGCACATACCTACCTATCCGGTACTTCCGCCAGTCATCTAAAGAACTGTCCGGCGAACGAAAATCAAGGCCGCCCCACGGGGCCCCGCAGACTATTCCATTAGAGCAATCCTCGGAAGTTTCTTTCTACCGAGGCCACGCACACCACTGGCTGGAGCTGCCTACCCGACCGCATGGGCACCCGGGCTTCCGGGCAATGGAGATTGTTTCGGTACATCCGCCAATCCGACCGATGAGATATTCGCACGTCTCGTCACTCGAGGGCCGAGCTGCACGTCCGTTTCGCGGTCTGGTGGCAGGCAGCGAGACCTGAACCATTACAGCACCAGGCCCACCACCACGGTGTCGGTCTACCAAGGCGCAGTACAGATCAACGGTTCGTCGGTCGGGATCTATCCCGACCAGTCTAGTGCATACCTAAAAGTGGTCTGGCTTGGTCTATGTAGAGTAGAACACTGCCTCCCATACGCACATGCCACCGGCGCAAGATCAAGCTCAAGCTCAAGCTTAAGCACCACCACCACAGCTACCGCGGGCGAAGCTGGCATGAACTGCCGCCTCGGCCCTCAATTGCCGTAGCCACTGTACCGACTAGATCGCCACTTGCCGTGGTCGCCGGCACGCAGGACTTTCCGGTTCGACTGCGATCCATCTACCACTGATAGTCTGATGCCGTTCCCCTCCCCTCCCCTCCTAGCGAAGCCCTCAAGTTCCCCCCGTTGACTGCGCACACCTCCGGGCGAGAAAAACGTTTAACATTCTGCCTCCATCAGCAGCTTCAGGCCCCCAGTTGATACAAGCCAGAACAATTCGCTGGATGCAAGTGCACCCTGATACATGGAAGGGCTTGGCGGCTAGTCTACCGGCACTCGTTTCAGTTCGCATTGCATCGCTTGGGTAGTTTCCGCGAAAGACATGCTTACTTCTTATCTGATAGAATGATAGTCATGGAATGTGGAGGAAGCCACTCAATCAAGATTCACAGCTCTGGTGCGCACACTCGACTATACCTGTACTCCCATCGGCGCCAGCGGAATCGTCCATTCTAAATTCTAACTTCTAAATCGCAGCCAGCAGCCGGCCTCACCTTGCAGATTGCAACATTCGCCGAGTGCAAAGCCTTCTGCCACCGAGTGATATCGCATGAATCATGCACGAGTCCACATATCTCCATACATTTCCACCTTCTCATAACATTAGGCTGGATAATCTACAGTGAAAAGCCGCACATCTACAGATTCAGTAGTGTAGGGGTATCATGGGCGCTTGCCATCAAGCATTCTGCGCCCGACCCGGGTTCAAATCCCGGCTGAATCAGTATTTCTTTTGTCTCGATTCCAAGTGACTGGGGGATTTCGCTTCCGCTTTTGCTTTTGCCTCGTGGAGGGGGAGGAGACGATGATCAGCAGTGTAGTGGGCGGGAACCTGGGCAATCCGTCTGTTGTCGGGCCCAGCTAGTCGATGAGATGGATATACAAGGACGAGGAGGCGGAAGTCGAGAGAAAAGCTTAACAAGTTACAACTTGATGGATTTTCTGGATGGATTCTCACAACTCACGATAGGGCGGCCGGGTCAGCTCTACTCACTCACTCACGTCAGTACTAGATATATAGTATGTTCGACCATTCGACCGCCCGAGCCGCGAGGGGGAATCACTGCTGTACTGGCCTAGTTGGGCAAGATTCCAAGCACGATTGTCGCTCCCCGCTCCCCCGCTCCCCCGCTCCAACAATGCTAGTACCCGAAGAATGAAGCCGCCTAGAGGCTCGAGGCTGGAGGCTGGAGGCTCCTGGGAACGACCAGATTCTGTAGCATGGTGATAATTGATTTCCGCCGTCGGTCAGCCTGGCGTGAACGTTGGAGGGTTTTGAAGGAGATGCGAGTGTGGGATTCCGGCGGCGTATATTCTAGAAAATCGGCTGTTCTAGGAAGTTGGCTGAGAACAGAAGAGTGCTCCGTCCTCGTGGAGTCATGGATGCCAGAGGTGTCGAGACTTGGGAATATGAATGGATGTGATCATGGGAATGGCGATGCGTGATCAGCTTGACAGCCGCCAGCTTCCAACTTCCGCCTCGGACTACCGTATGTCACCATGGCCTGCCATATCACGTATCACATGCCACATGTGGCCCGTGTCTGCTCGAATCTGTGAATCTGCGACTGCTGATGCCGTGATACCCTGGTATCGTGATACCGTGGTGCCTGCCATCGTACCGTGACACCTTCATACGGTTTCGAGGCGAGAAGCTGTCCGATGTGCTGGTCCCTGCAACGGTGGAACCTACTCTAGTGTGCACATACCTGGCCTGCCCGCCTGTCCGCTCGACTGCCCGCCAACTCGCCAACTCACTAACTCGCCCGCACCCCGCTCGCAGTCGGTAGTCCTCGATTCCCAACTTCCTAAATTGCCAATGTTTGTTAGCACCATTCCAAGTTCTGACAGGTACCTAGGTAACGGTGTACTAGATACCGGTGTTACCTACAGTGGGATTTCCTGAGTCCTGAGTCTTGAGTCCTACCGAGCAGTGCGGAGTCCTCAGTTGGGTCACTGGGTGGGTGGGTTCGGGTGGGTCCGCCGGTGATCGGTCATGGAGACTGGAGTGCAGCGCAGTGCAGTGGAATACTCCGCAGCTCCGCCTGAGCGGATTCGAAGTAGGCGCCAGCCAGGGACTGTACATGTCATGTCGTGTCAAATAATAAAGTCCCGCCGACCGGGGATGAGTATGATCGATCTAATTCATTGTATCATACATGCTGCAAAGCATGTGTTCTCATGACAGCAGAAATCCTTCCTATGACGACCGGAAATGAAATTCTGCTGCCCAAAAGCCACCCTCATCGAAAACTGATCCCAAATGCAAACCCAAATCAACCAAAAAGACAAGGAAAAAAATGGAAATTTAAAAACCAAAACGCCACATAAACCCCCAATCGAAGCCGTATACCCTACAACAAGCCCAGCAGTTGTACCCCCCCCATCCCCCACTCCCCATCCCCCACTCCCCAGTTCGCTACCACCCATACCCCTCCTCCCAATACGCAATCTCTCCGGTGCCCTTCATACCGCCCGCATCCTCCAGGGCGAGTACACTCCCCTTGCGCGCACAATCCACCACCGCCGCGCCACCACAAGCAACGACGCACATGGGCGTCCCAGGGACCCTCTCCCTCGCCTCTCTAACAATGGTATCCTCAATCCTCGGCCTCCTATACCTCACCTTCACGCCGACGGGCAGCCTCCACGAGTCCCCCTCCTTCGCGCGCGTGATAAAGACCTTAACGACGACATCCTGCCTAAACCCCAGGCCGCGGATGTGGGCGAGCAGCTTCTCGGCGAGCGAACCATCGCGCACGCTCCAGATGAGGACGAAGCGGCGGCTCGTCTCGACGCCGGTGGAGAGGTGCTGCTGCAGGTACGGCAGGGCGGTGGAGATGCCGACGCCGCCTGCGATGAGGATCACCGTCGGGAAGGCCTGCACTGGTCTCGCGATGCCGTAGGGGCCCTCTAGGAGGCAGGGGAGCTCGATAGAGTGATTTGGCGCGGCGGTGACGCGGCGCAGCAGCTCGAGCGTGACGCCGTGGCGCGCGTGGATCAGGAAGGTGAGTTTTGCGCGCTGGGGCCCGCGGCGCGCGGAGGACGTGGTGACGACGAAGGCGGCGTCTTTGCGTGGCGCGCGGGGCTTGGACGGCCGCTTCTTCTCCCGGTCCGTGTCCGTGTCCGTGTCGTGCGTGTTGTGCAGCTGCAGGCTCGTGATCTTCTCGTCGGCTGCGAGCTCGCGGATCCGCTTGTTGTTCGGTGGCGCCTCGCGCTTCGCTGAGATCTTCTCGAGGAGCACGAGGACTTTCTCGGGCGCCTGGGTCAGGCTGGGCCCCGCCGGGCGCCATGCCGCTGCCGTGAAAGGGTGGCTCTCCCAGAAACACCAGCGGTCCGGGAAGTACAGGAAGTAGTGCGCGCCTGGTGCGAAGCCCACGTCTTCCATCTTGGGATGCACGGTGAGGCGGATCGTGGTGGTCCCCGGGATCAACTTCACCTTTGCCACGTTGCGGCCGCGGAAATTGAAGATTATCAGGCGCACCACGCGCAGGATCCGATCCAGCGCCCAGATTCCGACGCAGACCCAGACGTAGATCGAATACGGATGCGTAAAATCTTTGACGTGCCTGTGGGGACGGTTAAGAGGGAACAAATGAGGGGGGACGGGGGAAGCTCACCCGTAGAGAAACGCCAGGAAAAGAATTGCGCCGATTATGTGCACCACCAGGAAAAACTCGTACCACCTCTTCCGCATGGCCATCATGCTGAAGCACAGCATGGCGCACACCGTTGACGTCGCCTGTGCTTGTCGTCAGTACCGGAGTTACACCGTTACAGCCCGAAAAGACCCTCAGAGCACTTACAGCAATTCCATTGAACCAAGCCTCTCTCTTCCCACCTTTCGACATATCCCAATCTGCAAATGAAGCCACCAATCAGCTCTGTCCCGTCGTCGTCGCCGTCACATTTCCCCATCACTCACGATTCTGCGCCGCAAAATAGCCATAACCCGCCGAATGTATGATAGCCTCCAGCGTCGATATCCTGCCGATCCACTTATGAAAGACCTGAAAGTCCCTCTGGGGCCAACCCGTAACCCAAATGAGGATATTATTCCTCCCCGCAAACAAAAAGTAAATCGGCATATTAACGATCGCGAGGTGTCCGGCGCGATCACTGACCGCCTTAACCGTGCGGCCGGTGCCGACATAGTCCGTAGCGAGGAACAGCACGTTGAGCAGGAGGTAGCCAAAGACCATCAGCGTCTGCCCGCGCGTCGGCCACTGGTAGTACCCCATCGGCCGGATGTGGTGGTCGCCGAACAGCGCCGGCAGCAGGAACCGCCGCCGGAACCATGTTTTTAACCGTGTCGGCCGGTCCCGCACCTGCGCCGTCTGCGACTCGCCATCGTAGTTGTGTGCGCGCACCGTTGTCACGAGGCTCGTCACAAGCCCGATGAAGATTATTATCCCGCACGCGATGTAGAGCGCATTCCTGAAGCGCACGGATCGGTTAGGTTACGCCGAGGGGAGGAGGGTTGCGGGACGACCGAGGGAACGTACCCGAGCGCCTGTGGTTTGGAAGTTGGGTTAGCTGCTGATCAATTCTGGGGTTGCGCACGGCCCGAGGGGCAGACGGGAAACGGAGCTTACCTGGTTTCGTGTCAGGTTCAGGGCTTCATTGAGGGCGTCAGCCTGGCGGGGGTTGTGATTAGCATATATGTGACGGAAGGGGAGATTGTCCGTGTGGGCGCACGAGGAAACACTACATACCATATCTAACACTGCTCTCGGGTCTCGATTCCGGAAGCTTCGAAGCTTCGCTGGGGGGTATCAATTGGGTACAGTATGTACGTAGGACAGTCGAGGTAGTTTCTATGCGATTGCGTCTGCGTCTGCGATTGCGCCTGCGGTGTCGCCGTGGATATAAGACGATATGGTGGCTGTTGGTGTGGAGTCACAGTGGAACGTCGTCTCCGTTTCGGACCTCCGCTATAACATATCCTCGAACGACGACGACGACAACGACGACGTGGTTGCCTCTGGGTACGTAGACTGTGGGTATCGTATCGTATCGTAAACGGCGACGCAGGGACGAGACAGGCGGACGGGGGGTGGATGGGGCGGGTACGAATCGCAAGGCTCACTGAGTAGTCGAGTGGTTGTCAATGTCCGCCCCTTCGCAGGCCATCGTGGACGAGTGCGAAACGGAGCTGTTTTCATTCACCGCACCGCGACGTCGACTCCGGGCGTCCATACAACCATTCAATTGGGATGCACACACCTCAGCGAAAAAGAAGACGAGGAAGAAGACTTGTCCAGACGCCAGCGTGAGAAATAACTACTCTATACCGGAATTGAGGCAAGTACATGCCGTCCCCTCCTCCACCGTCCAGCAGCCCAACCTACGTGTACCGACTTGCTTGCATGGAGAGTAGTCGGTATGTACTCTAGGTAGGGGAATAATGCAGGGCGCTCAGCAGGCTAGTTGGAGATGATGAGGTCGCTCGCCCTCTCTCCTCAGCCGTCAGTCGGTCAGTGGCAGCACTACTGTGCCGATGGATGGGCCGTCGAGTACATAGAGTACATAACAAGCACTCAAATGGGACGAGTGGCGCGTGGCGAGGGGCGAGCGGCGAGGGGAGCGGGTACATAGTTCGTGCAGACGGGACGAAAGCAAAGTCTACGCTGTAGTCGAGTCGAATAGAGTCGAATAGAGCGGTACGCCCAAATCCACGGCGTGTCCCGGAGGCCGGCCCGCAGGTAGTCGACGTCAAGGAGACTGCTGGCTCGCTCGCGTACAGGCGGCCACGGATAAAAAATAAAAAAATAGAAACAGAAACACACCCGAAAACTATCCCGGCTGGGGATCGAATGTCTCACCGGGCGACGACGGAGGGGGAAGGGCGAACGACGTCAATGGTGGTCTCCTCCAACGACGATGGTGGGGTGGTCCGAGTACCCACTCAACCCAAGCAGTGTGTGTTTTCTCCTGTTCCCATCTCTCTTTCACTCTCTACATAGGGTATCTCAGTCGGCAGTCATCTCTTCGTCTTGGCCTTGCTTGGTTGCTTGGTGTTGGAGGGGGCCCGTTTCGCGCCGTCGTTGCAGCCAGCCAGTCACCGCCAGCCACGACCGCCCTGCAGATATTCGACATGGGTCGTCTTCGGCCTCAGAAGAAAGAACGAAAGAAAGGAAAAAAAAACACACTGCATACCTATCAGGACAACGATGCAGGTACCCCACGTTTCTTCTTATTCTGCGTATGGAAGAAGAAGAGAATCGAATCCAGTCGGTGGCCGGCCGGCGGGGGGAAATGCGCCACTGTAGTGGAGAGGGTAGAGGGTGGAAACAAAGTACAAGCTGTGTGTACTGTACTATGTAGGTTCCTGTTCGACTCGGAGAGGGAGGGGGCGTCGGAGCGAATGAGAACGAGTGCCTTATCGATAGAGGCTGCGGCTAGCCTAAATTATTACCGAGTCCGGAGTGCCCCCAGGATGTTCTACGGCAGGTATATATCCGCACACCTCCTCCTCCACGAGTCCACGGAGCAGCAGTGGTCAACTGGTAGCTACTTACTTAGCCACTGAAGCAATTATGCATCCCAAGTTCCAATCAACGGGAGCCGTAAGCATAGCAAGTAAAGCCATAACCACCGTAACCACAGTAAGCAAGTAGACACCGTGCAGTACCGACCCCGCCCAGTCAACAACCCACGAACCCTTGCCCATCTCCGTGTCACCGTGTCACATCCATTCTGTTTGCCTGCCTACCGAAACGGAAGATGGAGCTGGTGCTCAAGCTCCAGCTCATCTAATCTGACGCAGTGTTGGCATCGTCGTGAAACAGCTTGAGGGCCGACACATCACGCAGTCGGTGCGAGAGATGCTGCCGGCAGGTCTGGATGCGCGAGAGCAAACAACCCGAACTTAAGCAGGTACAACGCGTTGGTGCATTGGCGGTCACTCGCTGCTGCTGTTGCTGCTGCTGCTGGCTGCTGCTGGCTGCTGGCTGCCATCTGAACGTAGGTACGCTGCTGCCGCGAAAATAATGTACCATACGCCCGTCCGCACGCACGGTCCCTGCTGGAAAGAGGGCACTATAAGGATTGGATCGACGACGGATGGGCACGTCGTATATGATGTGCTTTCTCGTACGGTAACTGCGGTGTTGGTATCGTGCACCGCCCCCTTTCGGTAGAGTTGCACTGTTGAGCCACGAACATCAGCCACCGCCGGACATCACCTACCAACGTCCGTGCTTGTCAGAGAGGTGGCATACGCAACCGCCCATCGACCGCGAAGACAAGAAACGGATTCATATGCACTCCGTGGGTCACTTGGGAAAACACATCGACGATTCGAGGATTCGAGAATTGACGTGCAGATTAGGTTGTCGCAAACAAAGTAGGTGAGAGGGAAGAAGGAATGAAAGTAAAGAAAACAAATTGAGTTGGTTTCGATCCGGGTCTTCTAGAAGACTACCGTGGAACAAGTCACTCCATCGCGCCCAGCAGATTGATTATTTTGATACTAACTAAGTGCTATACAGGCAAGGCCGACACGGCGATACCTGCTTCATTCGGCGATCCGGCGATGCGGCAACTTGAAAGGCGTTGGCCATCTCTCCACTCCCTGTAAGTTGTCGCGAGGAGTGTTTGCCGGCGGCCGTAACGCATATGTAGTGTGCATATGTTGGAATCGTTTACATCGTTTACATTGGTGGTATAGACTTCACTCCTTGCTCTTTTCCTGGAAAAACTACTGATCGGTTCCAAACAGAAATATGCACACGCCCTCAAGGCACATTATTCAAGGCACATTGGAATCCCCACTGCCCGGCGCCAACAAAGCCGTAACCCGTTATTTGTGGGTGCTGGGAATGATGTCGAGAGACTGCGTGTTCTGACTGCGGGGGAGAGGCAAAGATCTGAACAACGAACGCTACGTATGATGTGTTCAGCGCACATTCGTATGTTCGCAGCCTGGCCGGTCGCTGCAGGCCAACCTATGTACCGGTATTCACGCACTCACTCTGCCGGGCGATGAATGGCCAGCAATTCTACATATGACGATCGTTTCCGAAACGGCGGTATTCCGATTAGTTAGCCCCGGGCTTACCCGAAGTTCGAACTGTGCGTGGCAGCGTGGGTGATCTCTGCCGGGATGGCTGTGAGCTGGTGAGCTGTTCGAGATGGAATGCTGTGAGCGACAAGGCTTTCGATACACACTCGCTGGATACACACACATACTCACCGGCATGCGGACTACGGTAACTCCGGGTGTGCTGGACTGGAAACCGGCGCGAGGCACCCTGCTCCCGACGGCAAGTCTGCAGACTACGGAACGGATGTGCTGGACTGTCCATCAGAGCGAGGCGCTCGGCAAGTTTGCGGATCACTCGACGCCTACATATTCACGCGGCCAAAAACATGCCGAAAACGCCGACACGCACGCACGCAATTGGGTTAAAACTCGTTTGACTTCAATTAACAGCTATGAGCCTCGCTTCATTCAACCTTCAACCGCTCATCTTGTCTCAAACCGCGCCCAACCCAAACTCCGCGAACGCGCCTATAAGTTCTCCAGCACCTTATCAGCCGCGGTAACGGTGACCTGCGGCACCTCGTCCTCAACAACGACAGTCTTGACGACGCCATCCTCGACAGTAGCCACGAAGCGCTTGCTGCGGGTGTTGCCGAGGAGTCCGCTCGCGTCGAAGCCCATGCCGAGGGCCTTGATGTATTCACCTGTAGGCACCACTGTCAGCTACCGACCTCGCCATAGGGTGGGTGGGTAGAGTACCGGTCGAGTCGGCAAGGAAGTGCACGCAATCATCGCTCTCCTTTCCGGCGAGCAACGACTTCTTCCACGCCTCGACGACAAACACGTCGTTGACCGCGACGACGTAGATTCCCGTCACGCCCTTAGCCTTGAATGCGGAGGCGTTGGAGATGTAGCCGGGGACCTGGGAGCTGCAGGGGGCTGTTGCGCATGCGGGTTAGCACCAAGGGACGGGTATCAGCAGAAGGAGATGGGGGGGATGGGAGATGAGAGATGTGCAGTGGGAGGGAGAGCGGGTGCAACATACGGGTGAAGGCGCCGGGAACACCAACGATCACCACCTTTCCGCTCGTGGGGATGATGACGGCGTTCTCGGGGGAGGTCTCCCAGACGGAGGCTGGGGCAGCGGGGAGCTTCGATCCGACGGTGATGGCCATTATTGCGTTGGTGATTATTCTTGATGATCTTTCGTCTTCGATGGAGCTGTGTGGGGGGTGGAGGAGAGATGGAATGGATTCGCGGGAGAAGAACGCTGCTTAAACCTCTCTCTCTCTCAAAAGGCGGGGCTGACTTGCCTGTCACTTCAGGGCTAGAATCAATCGTGGTTTACGTCACGGCGCCATTGATCGACGGCTAGCGACTAGCGTGCGGGGCGATTTGGAATGTTTTCGCGCAAAGATTTGGAATTCGTTTCCTCATCCGGCGGGGATTGCAGGTCGCACGGGATTTTCAAGGTGGTTTGATGGCGGCGCGGGGCGGGGTCGTACAAGCGGGGCTGGCTGGCGATACCGGCACCGGTACCGCGCCGTCTCAGTGCGAGGCGCGAGGGAGCGGCGAGGTTTTTCTGGGATACATACGGAGAGTTCGGCGAATGGAGGCTCACCGCAGGGCTAAAGCGCTTCCTCGGACTCGAGCCGTCTCTTCCGTGGAAGGGAGTCGTCCAAGTGGCAGTGATGGCAATGCGGCTATGCACCGGACATCGACAGCCCAAACAGCTGCTGGTCTTCGGCGGCCGCTTTCACTATCTTCCTCGATGAGTCTGGATATTGAGATACAAGAATCAAGTTTTAGTGCACGCAGGTAACAATCATCGCACGTTACAGGAGTCAATTCGTCGTTTTGCACCTGCAGCCATCAGCTGCTGACAGACGATCCTGAAGTGTCAGGCAACACAGTCGTCAGGACACCAGGAGTTTCTCGAATATTGGGAACTTCCGGCCATCTGGATTCCTAAAGCTATTCCCCCTTCTCCCTCTCGACCGCCTCCGCCATCTCCCCCAGCGTCTCAAACCTCCATTCAAACCCCGCGCCCTCCACCTCCCCCACCCCCATCAAACCCCCCTGCCTATCGATCCACGCACTCACCAGCCCCAACCTCTTCGCAGGCGCATGATCATGAAACAAGCTCTGGGCGGTACAGCAGACCTCCTCCCTCGCGACCGCAAACCTCTCCTGCACCTCCTCCAGCATGACCTCAAAGTTCCTCAGCGCGGGCTTATACCCGCCAATATCCTCAGCGGTGAGGACGAGATCAAACACCCCCTCACCGCCCAACCGCGGCAAGCTGTTCGCAAAGCTCTCGCGGTCGACATTCGACAGCACGACGAGCTTGAAGCTGGCCTTCAGCCGCTGCAGCGCATCCGCCGAGTCAGCGAATGCGGGCCAGTCGCCGATTGAGGCGCCGAACGCCTCTGCCTCCGAGCTGGGTGCGGGCAGTGAGTAGTGCGCGGCTAGCTGGGCGTACACCGCGCTGAGTAGCTGCGAATAGCGCAGCCCCGGCGTCGCGGTCTGCTGCAAGGTTTCGAGGCGCGCGTAGGTGGATAGGAAGGAGGCGCGAGTGGGTGGAGGGGATAGTTGTGAGAGCAGCGGGAGGGCCGCGGTGTAGATGCCGGTTTCCCAGTCGATCTGGACGGTTAGGTTAGCGGGGACAAGGCACGTAAGCCGTCGGGGTAGGGACGTACGAGAGTGCCGTAGACATCGAAGCAGAGGAGCTTTTGGGACAGGAGGGAGGGCGCCATTGTTGTGTGTTGAGATTTCGGACGAAGAGATGTTGAGTGAGCCTCGAAGCCTGCCAATTGAAGATGCGATGCGATTCTAGGTGGTGATTCCTGGAATCTAAATACTTGATTACCTGGGCTACGCCGATTTTGTACCGTCTTAAGAAAAGTGTCATTCCGACTCATCTTGACGAGCTCAATATGTACTAATTTGTGTAGCGGCCAGGCCGATTCTGGGACCTGCGTCATCGGCTGGGGAGTGCCCTGGCTTCGGAGCCGTTCGCCTGTACGTAGAGTAGGTAGGTGCCGGACTCCGAGCATGGGCTTTGTAAAACTACCATGGCTGCCGACTCGGCCCGTAGATAACGGCCGTTCTTCTTCAAGGTTTATCAATTTTCATTTCATCGCAGCATGACGCCGAATGATGAATCCCGATGGCCCATTTGCGGCTCCGCATTGGAATGACCGGCCCACTCGGTTGTGTAACGGCCTGCCCATGTAGTTATCACTCGTTTTTCTCCATGCAGTCCCACCTGCCTTATGTGATATGTAGCCGCCCTTGCAGGCCTGCGAGTGCAGATCACGTTTCCAGAAATAATACACGAAAATCCAATCAGGAATCAAGATTCCAGAGCGGCCTCCCGTCGACATCACTGCGCAGTGCGAGCTGGTTCCTGAGACGGTGGCGGGAGCAGGTTCCTGCATTTCCTGTCCCACAGTCCACCTTGCACTTGAGCCCTTCGTTGCGTCCTCTTTCCGAAATATACCGTCCTCTGCTTTACGATGGACAGCCTTCCCATCCGACTCCGACTCCGCCGACGATAGACTACTCTGCAATGCGCACCCTCCTCCTCCTCCCGCCGCTATGTCTCCTCCCCTCACTCACGGCCGCATCCGACAAACGCGGCCTCGTCCAAGTCGACACCAAGAATCCCAACGACGAGGCGGTATTCCTATCGGACCCGACAACGATAAGCTGGTACTACAACTACCGCTCCGCGCCGTCCGCATCACTCTCCAACCTCGAGTTCGTGCCCATGCTCTGGGGCGAGCCAGCCGCGAACTACGATTTCGCCACGGAAGTCCGCGGGCTGCTGCGCGATGACAAGAACAACATAAAGTACGTGCTCGGCTTCAACGAGCCCGATATGGGCCGCGATGTTGGCGGGAGCAACATGTCCCCCGCGCGGGCGGTGGAGATCTGGAAGGAAATGATTGAGCCGTTGAAGGATCAGGGCTTGAAGCTGGGCGCGCCGGGGGTCGCGAGTACCCAGGACGGGAAGAGGTGGATCAAGGCGTTTATGGAGGCGTGTGACGGCTGCACTGGTTCGTTGTGTTCCGCCTGACGGTTCGTGAATGAGTGAGTGAGTGAGTGGCTGCTGACCGGCATGTGTGCCGACACATAGTCGACTTCGTGCCTGTTCATTGGTACGGCAACTTCGAGGGCCTGGCGAGCCATATCGGCGAGGTGCGCGCCATGTTCCCCGATAAGGACTTGTGGGTTACCGAGTTTGGGTATGCGCACCAGTCGCTGTAAGTTGCTTTCCACGCTCCCTCCCTCGCTTCCACACGGTCGTCCCTCGAGACTTACCACAGTACAGGAGCGACACCTACTCCTTCTTCAACACGAGTCTCGAGTACCTCGACCGACTGGCCTACGTCCAGCGCTACTCATGGTTCGGCTCGTTCCGCAGCTCCGTCAGCAACGTTGGCCCCAATGGTGCCATGCTCGACAGCGACGGGGATCTGACGGATCTCGGCGCGTGGTATCTGGGCAGGAAATCTCCTGGTAACACTCCCGCGAGCGCGGCGGTGCACGCCCGGATTGCGTGGGCACCGCTGGGCATCGCGCTCGGTGTGGTCGCGGTGACAGGCTGTTTGTAGGAAGGGTTAGGAGTTTCTGTTCGCGCCGAGTGGTGCTCCTTTGTACTGTAATAGATATGGGATTGCGAATCAAGAAGACGTACGTTTGGATTCGGAAATAGGAGATGCAGCTGCCGGATCGCTACAAAGTGAGTGGACGTGCGGGCAGTGTGGCTGAGTGCCCCGTCGCTGTGTCGCCCCTAGCATTTCCGGCCACATTCGAAGTGAATTGGGCGTATTGCCGGTGTAAATGTCGTCGGGTGAAACTCCGTGCCTGAATGTCCGGATATGCAGGGCTCGTATTCGGGTTTTTGAATTGGCCACGCGATTGCGGAATAAACCGTACGCTTGATCCCCCCTGTCTGATGATTGGAGCACCACTAACAATCATGTAGGCATTTCGTCATGGTCTCAACTGCAGACAGGATGAAGAAGCAAAAACATAAAACACTGGCATCCAAGGCGAATCACCAGAAACCGTCCTTGCCACTCACTCAACCAATCAATCGAAGCTGAGAACCCGGCCCCTTCTTATGAAAGGATGGCCTCCTGTTCTTATCCAATCAAGTTCACCACCAATCGGTGCGTCGGCGATTATTGAACCCGAAATCCAGTTTCACCACCGCCTTGAGTGGCTGGGTTAAGGCTTCAAGAGCACCTATTGCCAGTAAGTACCGTATCTGCCCGTATACTAGTACTGTACATAACTGTAGATGCCTGAAAAGACGGGCTCTGCTGTTTCTTGCGTGCCCCTCCGAAGTAGTGCCGGCGATATGGTGGATCGGGCAAATATACCCCCCCGTGCCTAAGCGTCCGAAGTACGATATGCAGGTGTCGTACTCGGGTTTTCGACACTGGAAGGGTGAAGCTAGGTACCTATCCAGGAACCATTAAACGGAGCCACATCATGCGATTATTGCGATACCAGCCCCTTTCTTTCGTACTCGTACTCGTCTCCATGCGGTTGTTGGTATCTTAAATGGCGAACGTCCAGCTCACTTTTCCCATGCGCCTTCATTGGAAGTGGCGGTGCAGTGAGGCAGTGCAAGGATCGACAAGCGAACATTCAAGGATTCCCCCCCACCAGGCGACTGCGTACGTCACCGGTTTGCCGCGACCGTTTCAAGCTTAAACCCAAAAATAAGCTGCCCACTCTAGAGTCTATATTACCTCTGCAGCTCCGCTCCACCTCCATAAAGCGGCCCCGGTTCCCCAATTCACGAAATACTGACGCCACAGCACCCAGGAAGCACCGCATGAATCCCTCTGGCGACCCCTACCAACCACCCCGGCCACACATGCCCGACGAACCGCCGCCCGGCTACTCCGAGCGCGGGCAGTCCGGGCCCGATGCCGTCGAAGCAGTCACACAGCAGCAGGCCGAAGGGCCGCCGGAATATACCGAGGCGCCCGCGTACGGCACCATCAACGTGTCAGACAGCGGGATGGACACCAAGGCGCAGTTGGCAGGTACGTCGAGCTGGGTGTGCGAAACGGAGAAACGCTGACATTGGGTTCTGATCGCTCTAGAGGACGGCCGAATCAACATCAACATTAACCAGCGCTCGCTGCGCCTCTCGAGCGTGCTCACACCCGTCCTCCGCGCGCAATGGGGCGCCGGCCTGAAGGAGAAGGACTACAACGTTGAAGGCGCCTCCTACCAAATCCCCGACTTTGCGAAGGACACGCCGCCGCTTAACATCCTGATCCAGATCATCGGGTCGCGCGGAGACGTGCAGCCGTTCATTGCGTTGGGCAAGCAGCTCAAGGAACGGTATCGCCACAGAGTGAGGGTGGCGACGCATCCGACGTTTAAAGGCTTCGTGGAGGAGAATGGGCTGGAGTTCTTCTCGCTCGGCGGAGACCCGAGTGAGCTCATGGCGTTCATGGTCAAGAATCCGGGCTTGATGCCGGGAGTGGAAACATTAAAGTCGGGCGAGGTGTCGAAGCGGCGAAAGAGCATGTGGGAAATGCTGCTGGGCGGGTGGAGAGCTTGTATCGAGCCGGGCGATGGGATGAGCTACCAGCCAGCAGTCGGAGGGGGGAACAGCGCGTCGATTGCGACACCGTTCGTTGCGGATGCGATCATCGCCAATCCACCGAGTTTCGGACACATCCATTGCGCAGAGAGGCTTGGAGTTCCGCTGCATCTGATGTTTACCATGCCGTGGTCGCCGACTTCCGCGTTTCCCCATCCGCTGGCGAACATTCAGTCGTCGAACGCGGAATCGAACATTACCAACTTCCTCTCATACGCCCTGGTGGACATGATGACATGGCAAGGCCTGGGCGATTTGGTGAACAGGTTCCGCGAGGGAACCCTGGGCTTGGAAGCAGTTTCCACGATGTGGGCGCCGGGAATGATCTCTCGACTCAAGGTACCGCACACCTACTGCTGGTCGCCAACATTAATTCCGAAGCCTGCCGACTGGCCCTCGCGAATCAAAATATCCGGATTTTACTTCCTGTCACTAGCCTCTTCCTACTCACCTCCACCAGAGCTGGAACGCTTCCTTAACGCGGGTCCTCCACCCGTCTACATCGGATTTGGATCGATCGTCGTTGAAGACCCAAACGCCTTGACCCGCAAGATCCTCGAAGCAGTGGCTCAAGTCGGATGCCGAGCGCTCGTCTCGAAGGGCTGGGGCGGCGTCGGAGCCGGCGAACTCGACATCCCCGAAAACGTCATGCTCCTGGGAAACTGTCCGCACGACTGGCTGTTCCCACGGTGCGCCGCCGTCGTCCATCACGGAGGCGCCGGCACCACTGCCGCTGGAATCCGCTGCGGAAAGCCAACCGTCATCTGTTCTTTCTTCGGTGACCAGCCGTTCTGGGGTGCGATGGTGGCCAAGGCCGGTGCGGGACCGAATTTCATCCCGCATAAAGAACTGACAAGCCAGAATCTTGCGCTCGCTATCCAGGCGGCGCTGGGAAGAGAGATGCAAGCGAGGGCGGAGGCGATGGGCGATAGCATCAAGGCGGAGACCGGCGTGGAGAATGGCGCCATGAGCTTTCTCTCCTCTGTCGAGGAGATGGGGCTGGCGCGGTGCGATCTCCTTCCCGATCGCGTGGCAGTGTGGAAGGTGCGCAGCGGTATCAGGAAGCTTTCGGCGCTGGCGGCGAGTGTGCTCGTCGAGGCAAATCTTATCGAAGGCGGCTTTGGCGGGTTGAGGCTGTGGAGACATAAGGAATGGCCGGTGAATTCGGGGCCGACAGATCCGGTTACTGGAGGTGCGGGTGCAATCGTCGGAACGATGGGGAGCATCATGATGGGTGTTGGAGATTTTCCGATCGAGATATTCAAGGCCGTTACGAAGGATAAGGGGAAGGGTGTTGAGGGTCAACCGTCTACACCAGGGTCTACACCAGGGTCTCCGATGCACGACAACACCAGCGTGGACAGCTTTGCGACAGCCACTTCGGAAAAGACTGGTAAATCCGAGAAGATTCGGCCTGGCACGCCTGGCACGCCAGGAACTCCTAACTCGACAACGGATAAGGGAAAGCAGAAGGAGGGCGGAGGTTTCAAATTCGATGCAGAATTCGTTGGGAACGCCATGGGCGCGACTAAGGGTGTGAGAAGGATTGTTGGCGCTGGCATGCGATGTAAGGCATCCCGTTACCTCTCTCTTCTGCATAATATAACTGACATATCTAGCACCTATGGATTTCACATTGGGCATCTCCCAAGGCTTCCGCAATGCCCCAGCCCTATATGGAGATGAGATCCGACCCGAGACGCGAGTCACCGGCTTCCACAGCGGTCTCAAAGCAGCCGGCAAAGAATTTTCGCTGGGCTTCTACGATGGCATAACCGGACTTGTCACACAACCGATCAAGGGAGCCAAGCAAGAGGGTGCCGCTGGAGCGCTCAAGGGTTTTGGCCGCGGCATCGGCGGACTGATACTCAAGCCTGGAGCCGGAATATGGGCGATCCCCGCGTATGCGATGAAGGGAATCCACCGCGAAATCGCAAAACTCGGGACAAAGGACTTGACTGGGTACATCTCCTCCGCCCGCGCGGCACAGGGTGTCCACGAAACACTGCAGTCACCCTTGGGAACGAAGGAACTCGTTATCGAGCGATGGACGTCGCTCAACACCTCTCCCGGTAGTTGGAGTGGTCGCATATCCTCGTGGTCGTCAGGTGGCAGCAGCAGCAGCCAGAACTTAAACAAGAAAAAGCTGGTGGATATGCGCTCCTACGATGATGATAGGAGGGAGGCCGGCAACGACAGCGAGCTGCAGCGCGCATTGAGGGAATCTGCCGCCGTCAAACCACGTCACACGTCAACATGGTCTTCCGGTGGCACCATGGACAAGAAGGAGAAGGGAAATACAGCGGGATTCTACGGCGACGCAATGGAGGACGATCCCGATCTTCAGCGCGCGCTCCGCGACTCAATATCAACCCAGAATCTACCGACATACCAACCACCCGCCTACCAGTCAGGTGGAAACGCCGCAACGTTCGGAAACGAGAAACGACGCATGAGTGACGACCAAGATGAGCTTCAGCGCGCAATGTGGACGTCTGCTGCCTCCTCATCACAAGCGATCCCACACTCACACACCTGGTCAACAAGTGCGGACGAGAAGCGCCAACCCATCGCCATGTTCGACAACTCCAACGACCACGACGACGAGGACGAAGAACTGCGACGTGCAGTCCAAGCATCTCTCAGCGACGCGCCGGGTGCTCACGTTGGCGCCAGCTCCGCGTCGGCCCACAATCCAGAACTTAGTCGCGAGGCCCAAGAGTTCCAGGAGGCGCTGCGGATGAGTCTTGCCGAGAGCGAGAGGAATAGCAGGAGCGCGAGCGCACATTTTTCAAAAACCCCCTATACTCCGCCAGCGCCACTTGCTGTCGAGCATGGGGTCATTGAGGCCGTGGAGGATGATGACGATGAGCTGGCGCGCGCGGTACAAGACAGTCTGCGGCTTGAGGAGGAACGGAAGCGGAAGAACGAAGAGGAGGAGAGGATCGTGATGGAGTATGTGGCGCGGGCTAGCCGGGAGGAGGAGGAGCTACGGCGAAGGAGGCAAAAGGCGCAAGGAAGTAGCAGTCGTGATGTATGAGTACATGCATACCTGATGCGGAGGATTTGGGCGTTCCGGATCATACCTTTAGCATATTGAGTTAGAAGGTTTGAAATTGTTTTGCATATTTTCGAGTTACATTGAATTCATATTTTGTAATGACTTGCTCACTGCTTCGGAGCGCGCTACTGTACTACGGCGGTTTAATGTGGACAAATAGCGAAACATGTTGAAAACACCTTGTTGCAATAGAGGACGGGCATCTATCTGATATCTACCAAGCTAGAGAGAATACGTAGCCTACACGACGGACAATACGGGTGCAAAGTCCGTCGCAGCATAATGGACCCGATGGCCTGCCTCATAAACCACACCCAGGGAGGATGGGAGCACGAGTGACCATTGTTAGGGTTCTCGACGGAAATCCAGTGCTTGTCACTCGTGCAAAATATGCGTGCAGATTTGTCATATTCGTAATACACACCGTGCGTCTCGGGAATCATGTTTATTCTCATGCTTACTTCATCTTCTTCTGCTTCTGTCTGGTATGTCTAGCTGGCCGTCCACTGTGTTTTTGCGAATTAGTCAAGAAATTGAAACATGGCGCTCATATTTTCTTAACAGGCTATCAGCCCGGCTCAGCGATGCCGGCTACCTACGAAAATCACTCCAACTCCAGCCATCATCTTCATTTCGATATGACCAATACTGGCACCTGCATTGGCACCGGCCTCTCAGTCGATCACTGCTACACCCCTCGAGCTGGCAACATACCTCAGGCATGCGAATACATTAGTATCGCTGTTGGTTATCCTCAATCATTACTATGGGTAGTCATTGAAAGAACTAGGCCACAATCCGAGGATTTGAGGCTAATGATATCTCGTGATCGCAATTCGAACCTCACAGAGATAGCCGCCAAAACTCGTGGAGGGGGGCTATCGACTCATTACTGAGTTTGGAGTGCGCTCAATCACCTAGGAAAACCTGTTGAAAACATCACAAATACATGCAGGTTGTCAAAGGTTTTCCTCCATACCTGTGACACCCCAATGGACTCTCTGGTAGTGTGACACAGCAATAGACTTTGCAGTAGTCACAGCACGAGCGGTCCGTTCGGAAGTGATCGGATGTGACAACCTAATAGACTCTCGGAAAAGTCACAGCATGAGTGGTACCTTGGGTAGTGATCTGTCACGGCTCACAACGGAACGTTCGAGGAAGAGTCGGAACAGGGGCTGGAAGGCAGCGCAGGGGCTGCGCAGGGGGCTGCGCAGGCGGCAATGCAGGAATGAGTCGGAGGAATTGGGGCTGTGTGTTGGAGACAGGGGTAGCGCGGCAGCGCAGGCTGTGAGTCACTGGAGCGGGGTAGAGGCGAGGAGGATTTCGCAGGGTCTGGCACACGCCCACGGTCATTGTCAGGTTGCGGGAAGAAGTGGAGGATTTCCTATATAAACGGGCCGGCGCCCCTCTGTAATTAGTTCTTCACGCAACAACTTGTTAATACAACAACTGTTACCTCTGTCCTTGCCTCGGCTGCCGTCTGCGCCGTAGTCCTTGTCTCTGTCCTTGTTTCTCAGTTGCCGTCTGCACTGAGCCCTGCCCTGCCTCGTCCTCTGAGCCAGCCTCGTCTCAGCCCCGCCTAGTCCCCGATCACCCGCCCGGCTTCGCTATCTGGAGCCTTGCCCGACCGTGCCGTTACATGATCGGAACACAGGATTAGATCGTCTGTGACACCCCGATAGGTATCGGAGGTCACGACGGTCGCAAGAGATGTGATTAGATAGTTCGGGTGATTAGAATAGAGTTGCGAGCCGAAAGGATAGTTAGAAGCGATCAAGGACAAGATAGGAAGGAGGGAGCAAACGGATTCCAGAGTCTAGACAGTGATCGGAGATGCGGGAGATCGGGATAACAGTCCAGAGGACTTTGAGATCTCCGATCATAGGGCCCCGCAGTAGGAACTCCGATCCAGGAAAAAACTGTTATGACGAGAGAATCGAACATCGACCGATGGGGGCAGACAACTTCGAGCGAAGAACTCTGCCGGCGCATGAGGGAGATAATTGCTCGGAAACTCCGATCTATCTTGGGCGCGTGGTGTTTACCACCTGCCTAGTCGAGAAGACTATCCGAAGAGAGCTGACGACGACTCAAGGCTAGGCCGCGGAACTCCGATGCAAAGGAAGCAACGGAGCTACGTTAGGCCGCACTCTAGAGGAATCACGTGCTGAGGATCGGGACGACTATAAGTCGAACCGAGCGGGCAACCGAACAAACTACAATCATCGCACCGAACAAACCATCGAACAAACACCCTTAAGATTATTCCGTTGTGAATTGTCGAAATCCCTGACTTTTTGTCACGGCTCGCGATGGAATGACGAAGGGAGGGTCGGCACAAGGATCGGGAGAGTTGGGGGGCAGTGCAGAGGCAGTGCACCGGCAGTGCAAGGATGAGTCGCAGAGGATTTCGGGCTGTGTGCAGGGAGCAGGGATAGCGCAGCAATGAGTCGCAGGAGATTGGGGCTGTGTGCAGGAAACAGGGGTAGTGCGGCTGCGCAGGGTATGAGTCACGGAAGTGGGGTACTGGCAAGGTGGATTTCTCAGGGTCTGGCACACGCCCACGGTCATTGTCAGGTTGCGGGAAGAAGTGGAGGATTTTCTATATAAACGGGCCGTTGCCCCTCTGTATTTAGTTCTTCACGCAACAACTTGTTAATTCAACCACTGTTACCTCTGTCCTTGCCTCGGCTGCCGTCTGCGCCGTAGTCCTTGTCCCTGCCTCTGTTCTCAGTTGCCGTCTGCACTGAGCCCTGCCTCACCTTGTTCCCCGAACCCGTCTCGCCTCTACCGAACCCAGAACCCGTTCCCCAGCCCGACTTCGCTACCTGGAGCCTTGCCCGACCGTGCCGTTACACTTTGTTGCGTCCCCTATCTCTCCACCTAGCGAACTACCATGGCCACCAACACTCAGGTACCCGACGTCCCCCAGCAGGACGAAGTACCAGTGGCACCCCCCTTCTACCGAGAAATTCCCGCCGCCATCTACGAACAACTCGAAATCATCGTCAATCATGATGTACCCGCCGATGATGCAACCCTGATGGGGTTGTACAATGAATTCAGAATCCTCGCCCGCGCAATCACCCAGTCCCCAATAGCCGTACCGACCTGGCGATTCGACGACCTCGAAGAACAACTTGCCGACGCCCGCCGCATCGCCAACCGCCTCGCAACCGTCGAAACCCAACCTCAAAGCCGCGCTGAGCGTGTCCCAGAGCCAGCCATGTTCGACGGAACACGCGAGAAACTGGAAGGGTTCGTTGCGCAACTTCGACTCAAGCTGTACAGCGACCCAGCCCGTTTCCCAACTCCAGCACTCCGAATGGCCTATGCCTTCAACCGCTTGGAAGGCCGCGCCCAAGCCCAGATCCTGCCGTACATCGAGAATCACAACATCACCCTCACCGACGCTGATGCGATCATCACACTCCTGAACAACGCATTTGGTGACCCTGACCCAGCGGCCACCGCTCGAGCCAAGCTACACCACCTGAAACAAGGCAATAAGGAGTTCACCTCCTACTTTGCGGAATTCCAGATGCTTGTCTCCAAGCTCAATTGGGACGAGCATGCGAAACTTGACGCGCTGCGAGAGGGAGTATCCATCGAACTCCACCGGCAACTTGTGGGCCGTACTCAGGGCCTCAACTACGATGAGTTTGTGGCCCTCTGTCAACGCCTTGACTCCGAGCTGCGTGCCCTCCAACTTCGTGAGGGACGTCGCACCACCAACCCCCCTCGGCAGAGTAGCGCCCCACACCCAACGGCGCCGCTCAGGCACACCACCCACAACACCATGCCCGCGACGACCACTGCCACAGGAACGGCCCCCGGAGCCATGGACTTGAGTGCCAACAGCCGCAGGATCCCAGACCAAGAGCGTGCTGCCCGGCTCCGCGAAGGCCGCTGCCTGTACTGTGGGGGAAGTGGCCACATGGCCAGGCACTGCCCCAACAAGAACCGAAATCCGTTCCGAGCAGCCGTTGCCCGGCTGGAGTCAGCCCAGCCCACCAACACCACCCCGACTCACACCTATCACAACTGCAACCAGGATTGCGGCGAGACCTCCCAGCAGTCGGGAAAAGCCTAGACCAACAACCGCTTGATGGCACTGTTGTTGGTCGTACCCAGGATAAGTCTTTGTCTCCTATGTCCCCTATTTTTCGTTTGTCTAGTCTTTCAGTGTCAGGAATGGTTGTGGAAGAATCATCAATGGAAGGAAAACATCTTGTTGTATTGTGTAACCTTTCGTTTGGTGACAAAACTATTGCCACGCATGCGCTGATCGACTGTGGGGCAACCGGAATTGCATTTGTAGACAAAGACTTCGCCCGCCATCACCACCTACCCCTCGTACCCCTGAAATCCCCGCGAAGTCTCGAAGTCATCGATGGCCGTCCCATCGAGTCAGGCGACATCACACATGTTGCCACCACCACCCTGTCCATACAGGAACACCACGAGGAAATCCCTATGTTTGTCACCAAACTAGGCCACTACCCCGTTGTACTCGGAATCCCCTGGATGGACCTCCACGATGTGGCCATCCGGTTCAGCTCCCGAACCCTCACCTTCGGCTCCCAATACTGCACAGCCAACTGCAATGCGGTGCCCACAGTTGCACATGGAATCACCACCGACCCACCTGACGTATCCACCTATGCTCTCGCGTCAAAAGCAGCTCAGCAAGAGCCAGCGGTAAGCGCGGGGGCCGGCGACATCGTGGCCCGCTACATTACGTCTCCCCCAAGGAAGAATCACCAAGAATGCACTAACCTTTCAAGGGAAAGCACAGTCAGAATCTCAGCCTTACAGATGGAGTCATTCCAAGAACTGGTCAACAAGGAAAGCCTCACGATTTTCAACACCACGCTTGCCGAGGTCAACGGCGCACTGGAAGGAAACAAGGACCCCACGGCACATATCCCTCACGAATACCACGAGTTCCTACCGCTATTCTCTGAAGCCCTTGCCCAGAACCTGCCCCCGCACCGACACTACGACCATAAGATTCCACTCAAGGAGGGATTTACGCCCCCATACGGACCCCTGTACTCACTTTCGAAAACGGAGCTTGTCGCACTGAAGGAATGGCTTGACGACAACCTCCGCAAAGGTTTCATCCGTGCCTCTTCCTCTCCAGCAGCATCGCCAATCCTGTTTGTCAAGAAATCGGACGGCTCCCTACGCCTGTGTGTGGATTACAGGGGCCTGAACGAAGGAACAATCAAGAACAGGTACCCACTCCCACTCCTCCAAGAAACTCTGATGCGGCTATCCGGGGCAAAATACTTCACTACCCTGGATATCCGTGGTGCCTACAACCTTGTGCGGATGGCGGAAGGAGAAGAGTGGAAAACTGCCTTCCGGACACGCTATGGGCTCTTCGAATCCCTCGTCATGCCCTTCGGCCTCACCAACGCCCCTGCCGACTTCCAAGCTCTGATCAATGATGTGCTACGCCCGTTCCTCGACGACTTCTGTACCGCATTCATCGACGACGTCTTCATTTACAGCGGATCCTTAGATGAACACCGGAAACATGTCAGGAAAGTACTTCAGGCCTTATCAGCAGCCGGTCTGCATCTCAAACCCGAAAAATGTCATTTCCACCAGACGGAAGTCAAGTATTTGGGACTGATCATTACAACAAACGGGATCAAGATGGACCCATCGAAAGTCTCCTGCATACTGGAATGGGAGGAGCCGAGTACCGTCACCGATGTGCAATGCTTTCTGGGATTTGCGAACTTCTACCGGCGATTCATCCAAGACTATTCCAAGGTGGTATCCCCATTGACAGCATTGACCAAGAAGGAGGATGGAAAGTATGTTCCCTTCGTGTGGGGACCGGAACAGCAGAAAGCATTCGACGAACTAAAAACAGCATTCACCTCGGCCCCGATCCTCCGGCACTTCGACTACGATCGGGAGATAGTAGTGGAAACTGACGCCTCCGACTACGTCTCTGCCGGAGTCCTATCTCAGTACGACGACGAGGGAATCCTGCACCCAGTGGCATTCTATTCCAAGAAACACTCCCCGGCAGAATGCAACTACGAGATCTATGACAAAGAACTCCTTGCAATCATCCGCGCCTTTGAGGAGTGGAGACCACACCTGGAGGGCGCTCCTCACCCCATCCAAGTCCTAAGCGACCACAAGAATCTGGAGTATTTCATGACAACGAAACTACTCAACCGACGACAAGCGCGATGGTCAGAGTTCCTTTCCCGTTTCCATTTCAAGATTGTCTACCGACCAGGCAAAGCGGGAGGAAAACCGGATGCACTGACCAGGAGGTCAGGAGACCTCCCTAAAGAAGGGGATGAAAGACTGCTTGCCAACCAGCAGGCAGTCCTGAAACCGGATAACCTACCGGAAGAGCTCCGGTTGGCAGCAACCAACACACCCGAACAAGACCGTCCCCTCCTCACGTCACTGATAACAGAAGGCTACGACATAGACCCCGTCCCAAATCGAATCCTCGAGCTACTCCGAAATGGTACACGCCACTCGAAGGAGATCTCTTTGGCCGAATGCCGTGAAGTCAACGGGCGACTGATCTACCGAGACTGCCTCTATGTTCCAGAGTACGACCGACTCCGACTACGACTGATCCAGGACCACCACGACCCACCGACCATGGGGCACCCAGGGCGCGCAAAAACCCTGGAACTACTTGCTCGAAGGTACTACTGGCCACAGATGCGAAAGGACGTTGACCAGTTTGTCCGAAACTGCCACACCTGCCGACGAACCAAGGCCACCCGGCACGCACCCTATGGTGTCCTGCGCCCCCTCCCAGTACCCGAGAAGCCATGGCAACACATCTCAGTCGACTTTGTCACTGGCTTACCGGCCTCAAAGGGGTTTGACGCCATCTGTGTTTTTGTTGACCGACTGACCAAGCAACGCCATCTCCTACCATGTACCACGACCATCACCTCGGAAGGACTGGCCGAGCTGTTCTGCGACCGGATCTTCAGGTACCACGGGTTGCCAGAAACCATCGTCTCGGATAGGGGTCCCCAGTTTGCCTCGAGATTCTGGAAACACCTATGCTCATGCCTCAAGATCGAGCCACGCCTGTCAACTGCCTTCCACCCCCAGACCGACGGCCAAACCGAACGGATGAACGCCGTCATGGAACAGCACCTCCGTGCGTACGTCAGCTACCTCCAGGATGACTGGGTCGACTACCTCTTCTTGGCCGAATTCGCCGGCAACAACCAGGTCTCCGACACGACTACCCTGTCCCCATTCTTCGCTAACCTAGGATACCACCCACGGTGTGACTTTGAGCTGGATATCCGTGTCGACACCAAGGAGGAACATCAAGCTCAGAGTGCAGCGGAACGGTTGCATCAAATCCACGACGTCGCCCGCAGCCAAATGCGGTATGCCCAGGCACGGCAACAGGACGACTCCGACCGACACCGAACCCCTGCGCCAGCCTTCCAACCAGGCGACATGGTATGGGTGGATGGTCGGAACTGGCGCACCGAGAGACCCAGTCGCAAGCTGGAAAACAAACACCATGGTCCCTACCGTGTGATTCGGATAATCGGAACCCACGCCTACGAATTGGACATCCCGGACACCGTTCAGAAGCACCGAACATTTCCTGTATCCCTCCTTCATGCCTCCGCTGACGATCCCTTCCCTGGACAAATTCCACCGCCACCACTTCCGGTAATCGTGGACGACCAAGAAGAATGGGAGGTTGAAGAGGTCCTCGACAGCCGGAACCTCAGGGGCAAACTCCAGTACCTGGTGAAATGGAGAGGCTACGCGGCACCAACATGGGAACCAGAGGAGAACCTTACCGAGGTACAAGCTGTGGACGACTTCCATCGACGATACCCCATGCAGCCTGGACCAGTCGAACTTGCTCTCGTGGGAACTCGAGCCTTAGGAGGGACTACTGTCACGGCTCGCGATGGAATGACGAAGGGAGGGTCGGCACAAGGATCGGGAGAGTTGGGGGGCAGTGCAGAGGCAGTGCACCGGCAGTGCAAGGATGAGTCGCAGAGGATTTCGGGCTGTGTGCAGGGAGCAGGGATAGCGCAGCAATGAGTCGCAGGAGATTGGGGCTGTGTGCAGGAAACAGGGGTAGTGCGGCTGCGCAGGGTATGAGTCACGGAAGTGGGGTACTGGCAAGGTGGATTTCTCAGGGTCTGGCACACGCCCACGGTCATTGTCAGGTTGCGGGAAGAAGTGGAGGATTTTCTATATAAACGGGCCGTTGCCCCTCTGTATTTAGTTCTTCACGCAACAACGTGTTAATTCAACCACTGTTACCTCTGTCCTTGCCTCGGCTGCCGTCTGCGCCGTAGTCCTTGTCCCTGCCTCTGTTCTCAGTTGCCGTCTGCACTGAGCCCTGCCTCACCTTGTTCCCCGAACCCGTCTCGCCTCTACCGAACCCAGAACCCGTTCCCCAGCCCGACTTCGCTACCTGGAGCCTTGCCCGACCGTGCCGTTACACTTTTATTCTATCCTCGATATCACCATAGACTCCGACGGCACCAACCCGTCCCAGTCTCACACTATAATCTTAAGGTTACAGTCACCGGTTTCTATCGATATGTCCTCCTCAAACCTCGACATGCTCCGCCTCGAACTTCCTCAGACCCTGAGCAAGGCGCTCGTTAGCATCCCGCAAGCATCTGAAACCGTCGAAGTACGAAACCCGGCAGCCTGGCTCAGGCTGATGAACCACCAATACCAAACGGCACAAAGAGACCTGCGCCAGCTTTACCAAGCATGCGATCAGAAGTTCAACGAAGAGGACTCCCGAATGCAGGAAATCAGAAGGAACTACGAACAACTCTGCGATGGGGTCCAGTATGTGTACAACCTCTACGCTCACAATGCCGAAATGAATACAGAATGGCTTCGAACCGAGCTGTCAACGGTAGCGAACACGACGCACGCCCTGAGCAGCGACGTATGGGCAGTCATTCGAGAACGTAACCAGAAAGACGAAGACAACCGCGAGTTGCAAAGCGTCGCAAACGCTCGGCTACAAGACGCCATCGTGTTCCTCGAAACCGCGCAAGTGGAACAACGCAGGGAGCAAGCGGTGTATAACCGCTACGTGGAAATATGGGCGGGGAAACAGGAAGAGAAGGCAGAATACCTCTACAAAGAGCAACAGCGAATCAAAGAAAAAATCGCTCGAGCGGAGAAAAAATTGAAGGCTGTAGAGGTAAGGACAGGGAAGGCGAAGGAAAAGGCCCCGGAGTGGGTAAACACTACCCCAAGAGGAGGATCGCGGGCAGAAAGGTCAGCAACAAGGGAAACTCCGGCAGGTGCAGGAATGTCCCCTCCTCCTCCACCCCCAAGACGTCCGGTGACTAACCTTGGAGGTGATCCCTCGGATGAGGAACCATCGGATGATGACGATTCCATCCCCTTGCCACGTCGTTCGCCGCCCCGTCACCGACACGCTCCGCTACCAAGAGAAGACGACGAAGACGAAGAGAGTCGCTTCGCTCGGATCATCGCTGCTGCCGTCTCCGCATCGAACCCGAGGGCCATCAAGCTTAAAATGAAAGAGCCCAAGCCGTTCGATGGCAAGCAAAGAACAGTCTTCCGTCCATGGTGGGACTCAGTTGAAGAATATCTTGGGTTCCACCCAGAGACAAACGAGCAGCAGAAGATAGTGTGGGTCGGATCCCGGCTGGAAGGGACAGCGGCAGAATGGCATCAGGCCCGTCGAAAAAGCCTGAGGCAGCTACACTTGGAAGATACCTGGCAGGCGTACCAAGAGGCACTCAAGGAGGCGTACCGCGACACGCAGGAAGGAGCGAACGCATTAAGAAGGATGTGGGCCCTCGAATACAAAGGAGACATTCAGGCTTACATGACCCCCTTCCGATCGCTCAAGATGATCGCTCACGCCACCGGCGAACCGCTACAAGACATAGTCAACCAGGCCATGACTACCGACATTGTCGATATGTGCTTCAACCAGCACACCGAACCCTACGAAGACGATGAAGACTTTCTGGAAACGGTGCTCAGGGCTGGCAACCATGTGGAACGACGGGACGCGCTGAAGAAGGCAAGGGCAATGAGGAAAGGGGGATCGGGTAGCCAGGGTTCCGGCGGCGACCGGAAGGGACCTGGCAACGGCCGGCAGGGCCAAGGAAAGGGCAGAGACCCCGGGGGCCGCAAGGAAAGCGGGGAGTCCCCGCAGGGCCGAAAGGCCAAGGAAGGAACAGGAGTCAGGAACGGAAGGACAAGGGAAGGGGACATCTACGCAGGAGCAAAGGAGGCTCTGGTAGGGGTTCCCCAGAAGGAGATCGATGCCCACAAAGCATCCAAGTGCGACTGTTGGCGTTGCGGACGAGACGGCCACCGAACCTTCCAATGCTACGCCAGAAAAACAGTCGCGGGTACCGAACTCCCCGAAAGTCCAAAGGTGTCATCCGTGACAAAGAGAAAGCGGGACACCCAGGATGCCGAACCCACTCGACCGAGGTCCAAGCAACACAAGGCTGCGGCGGTTGTGGTGGAGGATGAAGCAATGACGGAGGCGCCTCCATTCTGGGAAGGGAATGAGAGTGAGCCGGAGGATTTTTGAGCGGCCCCAGCACTCCGCAGACTGGAGGGCCAGGTGTATATGTTTGCGGAACGAAGAGACCACGGCCTCAGGATATCGACAGCGAATCCAGAGATAAGCGAAGACGGACGGACCGACCTATTTCTACGAGTCCAACCGCGCCGAGCGCCTCAGGGTGTGAGCCCCCAAAACCTGCCAGCAGACCACAACCAATCATAGAAATGATGCTCCTCTGGTCTGAGCACAAGCAACGACGGATCCGAGTACTCCTCGACACAGGATGTGCCATTCCGATCATCAAACGAAGCCTTGCACGAGAACTTGGGTTGCCCCTCATTCAACGACCTAAGCCGGTGGAAATCAAGGACTTCCACGGAACCATAGTGGAAGGAGCCGGGGAATATTATACAATGCCGATGCTCCTTCAACACCGGAGGCACTACACCAACGAAACCTTCGAAGTGGCTCCCTTGGACGACTGCGATGCCTACCTCCCGTATTGGTGAGTGGCTAAGCATGAACCGACAGGGTTGTGGGAGAATGAAGCACAGAAAATTCGCTTCACCAGCACCCGATGCAAGGAACAATGCACCTTGCAACAAGCAACCAGCTTTCCGATGGAACTTGACACGTCTGTCGTTCACAATTCGGAGGCTCGCATTATCGGATACGTCTCAGCTGGCCCGGAATCAGATCCACCCATAAATCTGCTTCCGGAGAAGTTCAGACGATATGCCAACATCATGAGCAAGGAAGCAGCTGATAAGCTTCCCGACCACAAGTCCTACAACCACGCAATCGATCTCAAGGAAGGAGAGACTCCTCCATGGGGTCCTATCTATGCGCTGTCAGAGAAAGAACTTGAGGCCCTCAGAGAGTGGCTCAAGGAGATGCTCCAGACAGGCAAGATTCGAAGATCCAAATCACCAGCCGGGGCGCCGATATTATTTGTACCAAAGGCGCACGGCAGGGGTCTCCGATTGTGTGTCGACTATCGCGGTATCAACAAGATTACCGTAGCCAATCGCTACCCACTCCCGATCATGGCAGAGTTGCAAGACCGAGTCAGGGGTGCGAAAGTCTTCACCAAGATTGATCTGAAGAATGGCTATCACCTTATCCGCATCAAAGAAGGTGACGAGTGGAAGACGGCTTTCCGCTGTCGATACGGACTGTTTGAGTTTTTGGTCATGCCGTTTGGGCTGACCAACGCTCCAGCGACGTTTCAGGACATGATTAACCACATATTTCGGGATATGTTGGACCTGGGACTGGTCGCGTACATCGATGACCTCCTCATCTATGCGAAGACGCACGAGGAGCATGACAAGATAGTCATCGAGGTACTAAAAAGGTTGGAAGAAAATAAGTTGGCAATCCCACCAGAGAAGTGTGTCTGGTCGACAGGGAGAGTCGAGTTCCTAGGATACGTGATATCCCAAGATGGAATTGAGATGGCTAAGGACAAGGTGGAATCTGTGCTCTCATGGGAGGCGGCGCGGTCCCTGAAGGAAGTACAAGCCTTTCTTGGGTTCGCCAATTTTTACAGGCGCTTCATCAAGGATTTCTCAAAGATCACGAGACCCTTGACCGAGAGCACAAAAGAAAAAGGGAAGGATTGGAGATGGACAGCGGAGATGGAACTGGCCTTCGAGGAGCTGAAGTCTAGGTTCACCACGGCACCGATTCTCGGGCACTTCAACCCAGAATTACCTGTCATGGTGGAATCCGACGCTTCGGACTTCGCGTTGGGCGCGGTCCTGTCTCAAAGGACAGAGGATGGGAAGTTACACCCAGTTGCGTTCCACTCAAGAAAGTTTACCCCTGCCGAAATCAACTTTGAGATTCACGATAAGGAACTACTCGCGATAGTAGACTCTTTCAAACGCTGGCGGCAATACCTTGAGGGAGGAAAACACCAGATCCAGGTGTACAGCGACCACCAGAACCTTGAGTACTTCACAACCACGAAAGTACTCAATCGACGGCAGGCGAGATGGGCACAAGAACTCGCTGGCATCGACTTCAAAATCTACTACCGGCCCGGCAGCCAGAACGGCAAGCCTGACGCGTTATCCAGGCGCCCGGAGTACCGCCCTGAAAAAGGGGGGGGTGAAGATCAGCCGATTACGACGATCCTGCATAAATCACACTTTGCAGGCGACGATTCGAGAGTTTCATCAATCAGCACCGGAGGCGAAAGCACCGTGTTCCTGATTTCGTCAACTCGGCTACAATCAATCCCCGTGCCAAAGTGGAATGAAGAATTTCTGGGTTGGGTCAGGAAGGCAGGAAAGGAAGATGCTGGGTATCAGGAGGCTCTGAGCAGCATCAAGGACACGAACGAGGACGCGGCTCAGAAGGACACTGAGTCGGAGGGCCGAAAGGCTGGGAACTGGCCGCCGAGAGTAGGGACTCCGGCAGGATGGGCCGAAAGGCCAGGATTTTGAGGATGGAAGAGGGGTGCCTGTATAGGAAAGAAAGGCTATGGGTACCAGACGATAAGGAACTCGTCAGACACATCCTCGAGTCGGAACACGATACGAAAGTCGCGGGGCATATGGGCCAGAACAAGACTATCGAACTTATCCGACGCAATTTCTGGTGGCCAAAGATGGACGAGCAGATTATAGACTTCGTCCGGAGTTGCGCGCAGTGTCAGAAGGACAAAGCAACAAGGCACCAGCCGTATAGACTACTCAATCCCCTCGAGTTACCATACACCCCATGGCAATCAATAGCCATGGACTTCATTACCGACCTACCGGAATCCAACGGATGCGACCAGCTATGGGTGGTCGTCGACCGCTTCACCAAGATGGCGCATTTCATCCCCCTACCTAAGGATGGAAAGATAGCCGAGGATCTCGCGAAGATTTTTGCCCGCGAGATATGGCGCTTTCACGGATTACCAGCAGACATAGTGTCGGACCGAGACTCACGGTTTACCTCGGGTACATGGAAAGAATTCATCCGGCTGCTAGGCATTAAGCCCCGGATGTCAACAGCGTTCCACCCACAGACGGATGGACAAACCGAACGCCTCAACCAGACGATCGAAGCATACCTCCGCTCCTTCGTCAACTACGAACAGAACGATTGGGTGAATCTCCTACCGATGGCTGAGTTTGCCTACAACAACTCGGTTACATCGGCAACCGGAATGTCGCCCTTCTATGCGAATTTCGGATACCACCCGTCGGCGACAAACCCTGCTGCGGCAAATTCTCTCAACCCCGCCAGCAAGGTCTACGCTCACTGGATGCATACAGTCCACGAGGAAAACATCAAGACCCTCGAACGAACGCGCGAACGAATGCGCAAGTATGCAGATCAACATCGTCAGGAGGCACCGGCTTATCAAGTAGGAGACTTGGTAATGCTCAATGGGCGGAACATTCAAACCCGCCGACCCTCGCGGAAGTTGGACCACAAGAACCATGGTCCCTTCCAAATCGAGAAGATCGTATCGCCGCTCGCTGTCAAGCTCACTCTGCCAAGGAAGTGGAAGATTCATAATGTCTTTCACGTCTCGCTCGTTGAACCGTTCCGAGCCGGCACCCGAGCACCACCGGATCCCTCTCAAATCTTACGAGAGGCCGATGATGTGGAAGGCAACGAAGAATACGACGTCGATGAGGTTATGGGCAGCTCGAAGAAAGGTCGACGAGTGCTCTACCTCGTCAAATGGCTCAACTACCCCGAACGACGGGACTGGACGAACGAGCCATTCGACAACTTCTCAGTAGGCGGTCGGGAAAAGCTACGCGAGTTTCATCGCAAAAATCCCGATGCGCCGAGGGACTACCGGCTCACAGATGAGTAAGAGTTTTTTCCCATGTGGTTTTTCTCGAACTCGGGCAGGTAGTAGGATGAAGGGGTTGGAGGACTTCATCCACAGTTATCAAGTTAGGATAAAGGCGAGGACTTGGGTGCTTCGGGCCGAAGCCTCGTGGGAGGGGAGATGGTGTGACACCCCGATAGGTATCGGAGGTCACGACGGTCGCAAGAGATGTGATTCGATAGTTCGGGTGATTAGAATAGAGTTGCGAGCCGAAAGGATAGTTAGACGCGATCAAGGACAAGATAGGAAGGAGGGAGCAAACGGATTCCAGAGTCTAGACAGTAATCGGAGATGCGGGAGATCGGGATAACAGTCCAGAGGACTCTGAGATCTTCGTTCATAGGGCCCCGCAGTAGGAACTCCGATCCAGGGAAAAACTGTTATGACGAGAGAATCGAACATCAACCGATGGGGGCAGACAACTTCAAGCGAAGAATTCTGCCGGCGCATGAGGGAAATAATTGCTCGGAAACTCCGATCTATCTTGGGCGCGTGGTGTTTACCACCTGCCTAGTCGAGAAGACTATCCGAAGAGAGCTGACGACGACTCAAGGCTAGGCCGCGGAACTCCGATGCAAAGGAAGCAACTGAGCTACGTTAGGCCGCACTCTAGAGGAATCACGTGCTGAGGATCGGGACGACTATAAGCCGAACCGAGCGGGCAACCGAACAAAACTACCATCATCGCACCGAACAAACCATCGAACAAACACCCTAAGATTATTCCGTTGTGAATTGTCGAAATCCCTGACTTTTATTCTATCCTCGATATCACCATAGACTCCGACGGCACCAACCCGTCCCAGTTTCACATAGATAGTATTCTTTCTTTCACAAGCGGAATAATCTTAAGGGGTAGTGTCGATGGTTTTCTGGTTGCTGATTCTGATGAATCTTTCGCCGTGTCGTCGGAAGTCTATATAGTTGGGTGATTTGGTCGAGTCACGTGCCGGCCGTTGCCGTAGCTTGTTGCCGGATGGAACCCTGGCGTGAAATCTCTCCACTTGGTGCGGAGACTTTCTCCGCCATGTCATCAGAGTCGTCGTAAGCCTTCAGGATAGTTTATACAAACTAGGCAGGTATGGCGCACCAATCCTTACCCGAGCATAGTCCGGTTTCAGCTATCTCCCCGCTGGGCAACGGCTGCGCCTTTCGGCACGGCTCTTATTTGCTTAAGACGCGAGAAGAGGGGCAACACTCGTCATAGTGGTTTTTCTCCGATCAGAGTTTCCTCTGCGCTTATTCCGCGATTCGCCTGCCTCAAGTCAAGGATGACTGTATCGGACTTTTCGTGCGTATCGCTGCGCCTCCGATCCCACCTAGACTCTGGTTCCGTTTGCTTCCTTCCTTCCTATCTCGTCTCTGACTAGCTACGACTAATCTAAAAAATCCCCTCCTGTTCCCCGATCTATCTAACTATCTTTCCTGAACTCCCGTTGGTAAGCAGCCGGACTCTGAAGTCGGGCTGACTGCGACCAGGGTGTCACACCATCTCCCCTCTCCGACGCTTTCGTCCCGAAGCGTGCGGAGTTCTATCTAGTCTATATACGGTGAATGCAGTCCTCCAACCCCTGCATCCTACTATCGCTCGACTCAAGAGAAAAACCCAGTGGGAAAAAACTCTCAGTCTTCTGTGAGCTGATAGTCCCTCGGCGCGTCCGGATTCTTGCGGTGGAATTCCCGCAGTTTCTCCCGACCACCTACTGAAAAGTTGTCGAAAGGCTCATGAGTCCAATCCCGTTTGCTGGGATAGTTGAGCCATTTCACGAGGTAGAGTACGCGCCGTCCTTTCTTGGTGCTACCCATAACCTCCTCGACATCGTATTCCCCATTGCTCTCGACGTCATCCGCTTCCCGGAGTATTTTCGACGGGTCGGGGGGATCTCGGTTGCCTGCTCGGTAGGGTTCGACAAGCGAGACATGGAAGACATTGTGTATCTTCCATTTCCGCGGTAGCGTGAGCTTGACGGCGAGGGGGGAAACGATCTTCTCGATTTGGAACGGGCCATGATTTTTGTGGTCCAGTTTCCTCGAGGGGCGGCGGGTTTGTATATTCCGTCCGCTGAGCATTACCAGGTGTCCTACCTGATAAGCGGGGGCCTCTTGGCGACGTTGGTCGGCGTAGCGGCGCATGCGTTCCTGTGCTTGCTCAAGCGACTTGATGGTCTCCTCGTGCACAGTCTGCATCCAGTGCGCATAGACCGTGCTGGCGGGGTTGAGGGGGTTCGTCGCAGCAGGTCCGCTAGCTGTTGGGTGGAATCCGTAGTTCGCGTAGAACGGCGAGAATCCAGTAGCCGTGGTGACCGAGTTATTGTAGGCAAACTCAGCCATGGGGAGGAGGCTAACCCAGTTGTCTTGGTCTTTGTTGACGAAGCAGCGGAGGTATGCTTCGATCGTCTGGTTGAGGCGTTCTGTTTGCCCGTCTGTTTGGGGGTGAAACGCCGTAGACATCCTTGCCTTGATGCCTAAAAGCTTCATAAATTCTTTCCACGTATCCGACGTGAAGCGGGAATCTCTGTCTGATACAATATCCGAGGGTAGGCCGTGGAAGCGCCAGATTTCGCGGGCAAAGATTTTCGCGAGGTCGCTGGCTGTCTTGCCGTCCTTTCGTAGGGGAATGAAATGAGCCATCTTGGTGAATCGGTCGATGACTACCCAGAGTTGGTCGCATTCCTCAGACTCGGGTGGATCGGTTATGAAGTCCATAGCGATGGATTGCCATGGAGCGTAAGGCAGTTCGAGGGGGTTTAGGAGTCCATAGGGTTGGTGTCGCGCTGTCTTGTTTTTTTGACATTCAGGACAGCCACGCACGAAGTCGACGATGGCTTCGTCCATTTTTGGCCACCAAAAGTTGCGTCGAATCAACTCGATCGTCTTGTCCTGGCCCATATGGCCGGCGACTTTGGTATCGTGCTCTGACTCCAGGATCTGCTGGATCAGGCCTTTGTTGTTCGGTATCCACAACTTCTCCTTCCGGTACACACATCCATCTTCCACCCTCAGTATCCCGCCCTTTCGGCTCATCCGTTCAGAGTCTCTGCTCCGAACGGCATCCTCCTTGACCTTGCGGTCATTCGGCACGGAATTCCCACGTGCCGCTACCACCTTACCCTTTCCGGTATTCGGCTCCTGTTCCTCAGAAGCCGCTTCACCAACACTTTTGAGAGCTTTCTCCCACTCAGCGTCAGATCCTCCCTTCTCGCGCACCAACTCCAAAAACTCCAAAGACCATTTCCGTGTTGGGGTAGAGGTTAGCCGTACCGACGAGATCAGAAACGAGGTACCGTGTCCAGCCGTGCTGATCGAAGAGACATTGTTCTTTCCTGCAAAGTGTTTTCCGTGCAGGATCGTCGTGATTGGTTGATCCTCACCCCCCCCTTTTTCAGGGCGGTATTCCGGGCGCTGGGAAAGAGCATCAGGTTTTCCATTCTGGTTTCCGGGTCGGTAGTAGATCTTGAAATCGATGCCGGCGAGCTCCTGTGCCCATCGTGCCTGGCGTCGATTGAGTACTTTTGTGGTTGTGAAGTACTCGAGGTTCTGGTGGTCGCTAAAGACTTGCACTTGGTGCTGTGCGCCTTCGAGGTATCGTCTCCAGTGCTTAAAAGCGTCTACAATGGCGAGTAGCTCTTTGTCGTGGATTTCGTAGTTGATTTCCGCGGGAGAGAATTTCCTCGAATGGTAGGCGACAGGGTGCAGTCTTCCTTCTTCATCCTTCTGGGATAGGACGGCACCGAGGGCAAAATCGGATGCGTCTGTTTCAACGATAACTGGTTCATTGGGTTGGAAGTGGGCCAGTATCGGAGCGGTAGTGAAGCGTTTCTTCAGATCGTCAAAGGATTTCTGCATCTCGGGCGTCCATTGCCAATCCTTCTTATCACCTTTCGTAGACTCCGTCAACGGGCGCGCGACCCTCGAGTAGTCCTTGATGAAGCGGCGATAGAAGTTAGCAAAGCCCAGAAAGGATTGAACGTCTCGCAGGGACCGGGGTACTTCCCACTCAAGCACACTTTCCACTTTGTCCCCTGCCATCTTGATTCCTTCTCGGCCGACTATGTAGCCGCGGAATTCCACCTCATGCTTCCTCCACTCGCATTTTTCCGCTGATACGGCCAGTTTGTTAGCCGTCAGACGTCGCAGGACTTCTTTGACTATTTCATCATGCTCCGCCCTGGTAGAGGCGTAGATGAGAAGGTCGTCAATATAGGTAACGAGGCCGAGATCAATCATGTCCCGGAAGATATGATTAATCATGTCCTGGAAGGTAGCAGGTGCGTTGGACAGTCCAAACGGCATAACGAGAAATTCGTAGAGGCCATAACGTGTTCGGAATGCTGTCTTCCACTCGTCCCCTTCTTTGATTCCTACCAGGTGATACCCATTCTGCAGGTCAATCTTGGTGAAGAACTGTGCTCCACGGATCCTGTCTTGTAGTTCAGACATGAGTGGGAGTGGGTATCGATTGGCGATAGTGACGCGGTTGAGTCCTCGATAGTCGACGCAAAGGCGAAGACCACGTCCATGGGCTTTCGGGACAAAGAGAATGGGGGCTCCCGTGCTGGAGGTGGACCGACGTATCTTTCCGGTCCTTAGCATGTCCTTCAACCATTCTCGGACGGCTTCGAGCTCTGCTTCCGAGAGGGCATAGATCGGACCCCAAGGAGGTGTGGTATCTTCCTTGAGCCGGATCTCGTGGTCGTAGGAGCGGTGTTCCGGAAGTGCATCTGCGGCTTCTTTTCCCATGATATCAAGAAACTCGCGGAATTCTTCCGGTATCTGTTCCAAGGGGTCCGTCGCCAGCTCAACGGCCGCGACGTATCCTATTACCCTAGCGTCCGGATTGTTTGCAATCTCCGGGTCATAGCTTAGGGGAAACTCCGTTGCTGCGTGCTTGGTGCAGTTCTTCAAACAGGAGGGGCTGTTGAAGCGGAGTTCGGGGGTGTCCCAAGCACCTTGTGGGGTGTGCTTGGCTATCCACCAGTAGGGGAGGAATGCGTCCACTCCCGGTTCGAGGGAGGTCGTCTCGAAGACTTCTTGGGAGTAGTGGTTCCGGTGTTGGAGGAGAAGGGGCATCGTATAATATTGGCCGCCCTCTTTGATGGGTTCGCCGGTAAAGCCACGCAAGCTGACGGCTTGTTCGTGCTTCTGCCGGGGAATCTTTAACCGCGACGATAGGGAGGAGTCCAGGAGGGGGGTAGAACAGCCGGTGTCTAGTAACACTCGGATTCGGCTTTGTTGTTTGTTGCCCCAGTGTAACATCATCTCCACTATCGTTCGGTTTCCGTTTCTTGGCTTGGGCGCGGACGTAGGGGTTGTCCGTCTTCGCTTATCCCGTTCGTTTTTCTCGGGTTCGGGACCCGGCCGTTTTCTGGATGTGCCGCATATATACACCGTGGTCTTAGGCTGCGGCATGCCTTGACCTAACAAAAATCCTGCTCCTCGTCCGAACCTTCCGCCCAGACGGGAGGGACATCTCTCATGGCCTCGTCCCTGATATCCACTGCAGCGGTTTTGGGTGCCTTGGATTTTGGTGGTTCCAACGAGTCATTTGCGCCGCGCTTTCGCTTGTTTGCGCCTGCGATTTTTCGTGGGGCTGGGGGAAGTTGGGTGTTACCGACCGTCTTCGCTGCATAGCAGGCAAGCGCTCGGTGTCCTTCTCTTCCACATCTCATGCAGCCACCGGATTTCTTGTGGGCGTCTATCTCCTGCTGAGGGACCCCATCCAATGCTGCCTTCATCCCATCCCAGATCCCCTCCTCTTTACCCGTCCGGGAACCGGACTGACCACCTCGGCTCGAATCTCCCTTCGGCCGGTGGTCCTCCTTTTTCTTTCCCTGGCTTTTCGGCCCCTTGCCAGATTCCTTCGAGCTACCACTCGAACTCTGGCCACCCGATCCACCCCTCTCCTTTGATTTCAGCAGCGCCTTCTTGCCCTCCACGTGCCGTCCTGCTTCGTAGGTCGCTTGTAGGAACGGCTCGTCTTCCCGGAAGATTCCCGCGTTCTGGGCAAAGCGCATATCGATGATATCAGCAGGCATGGCTTTATCGATCATCTCCTGCAAGGCTTCTCCGGTGACTTGAGCGTGGAGATTCAACGCTCTGAATGAGGTGAGGTATGATTTGATATCTCCCTTGTAACGAAGGGCCCACATCTTGTCCAATGCCTCTCCGGCCTCACGGGGGTCCAGGTATTCTTCCTGAATAGCGTCTGCGTACGCTTGCCAGGTGTCCCGACGTCGCAAGGTCCTTCGCCGTGCCTGGTGCCATTCCAGTGCCTCATGGGTAAGCAATGTGCCTATCCACACGATGTGCTGGCGGTCCTCGGTCCGCGGATAGAAGTCAAGCTATTCTTCCACCGCGTCCCACCAAGGGCGGAAGGGGGTGGTAGGCTTCCCGTCAAAGCTCTTTGGATTGCTGAGACGGAGCTTTTGCACTCCTTCTTGGGATGCTCTGAATGCTTCCGAGAGAACTCTAGCGAAGCAGCGTTCGTCAGTCTCGTTAGGTTCGGGAGATGCGCGAGTCTCCCTCGGTCGGCGCGGAGGAGGGCTTGACGAATGCCTGTTGTCTTCGTCCATCGGGTCGTCGTCCGATGGCGGCCCACCTGGGGGAAGTACTGGAGGTCTCGGGGGGATTGGGGGTGCTCCTCCACGGCCGGTGCCACTACTCTGAGGTGGTGGGTAAGAGTCCGTTGACTCAGATCTTCGCGGGCTCCTGTGGGCCCACGGGGGTGTAGCGTCGCGGGGTGCCCGGCCGCGAAGGGAGACTTCTCGGGTTGCCCTTTTTGTTTTGGCTAATGCGTCTGCGAGTTTCTTCTGTTCTGACGCGAGCCGAGCCGTCTCTGCTTCCTGCTGTGCTGCCCATCTTTCCAGGTTTTGTCGGTACTGGGCCTGCTCCCGTTGGCGTTCGAGATCTGCCGTCTGGAGGAATACCATCGCGTCTTTCATGCGTGCATTCGCTTCCTCCTGGATGAAGATTCGCCGTGTGGCATCGTTCGTTTTTTCGGTGATCATGTACCAGACATCGCTACTGAAGGCCTGCGCCGCGTTCGCGATTGCGGATAGCTCCGTGCGCAACCATTCTTGTTGGACCGTTGCGTCTGAGTTCTGGAGGTCGAACAGGTACTGGCAACCGCGATAGAGTGCCTCGTAGTTTTGTTCGATTTCTCGCATTCGGCGGTTCCCGTGGTCGAAGGTTTTGTCACAGGCGACGTAGAGGGATCGGAGGTCCCTTTGCGCCGTGCGATGGAGGTTGATCATCATCCGGACCCAGTCTGCGGGGCTGCGAACTTCGACGGTTGAGTCATCGATAGAGGTATCATTGATGACCTCTTGGAGGGATCGTGAGCGCTCCAGTCGGAGCATATCCACGTTGGAGGAGGGTGCGGCAATCGGTCTAGAGGGGGATGCCATTTCGTAGGTGGTAATTCTTCAGAAAAGGATCGATTTTTCTTAAGATTATAGTGTGAGACTGGAACGATTTCGGTCGTCGGAGTCGATTGATAGAATAGGGTAAGAATGAAGATAGATAGTATTCTTTCTTTCACAAGCGGAATAATCTTAAGGGGTAGTGTCGATGGTTTTCTGGTCGCTGATTCTGATGATCAATCTTTCGTCGTGTCGTCGGAAGTCTATATAGTTGGGTGATGTGATCGAGTCACGTGCCGGCCGTTGCCGTAGCTTGTTGCCGGATGGAGCCCTGGCGTGAAATCTCTGCACTTGGTGCGGAGACTTTGTCCGCCATGTCATCAGAGTCGTCGCAAGCCTTCAGGATAGTTTATACAAACTAGGCAGGTATGGCGCGCCAATCCTTACCCGAGCATAGTCCGGTTTCAGCTATCTCCCCGCTGGGCAACGGCTGCGCCTTTCGGCACGGCTCTTATTTGCTTAAGACGCGAGAAGAGGGGCAACACTCGTCATAGTGGTTTTTCTCCGATCAGAGTTTCCTCTGCGCTTATTCCGCGATTCGCCTGCCTCAAGTCAAGGATGACTGTATCGGACTTTTCGTGCGTATCGCTGCGCCTCCGATCCCACCTAGACTCTGGTTCCGTTTGCTTCCTTCCTTCCTATCTCGTCTCTGACTAGCTACGACTAATCTAAAAAATCCCCTCCTGTTCCCCGATCTATCTGACTATCTTTCCTGAACTCCCGTTGGTAAGCAGCCGGACTCTGAAGTCGGGCCGACTGCGACCAGGGTGTCACATAGCGTTGCGGACGAGACGGCCACCGAACATTCCAATGCTACGCCAGGAAAACAGTCGCGGGTACCGAACTCCCCGAGAGTCCAAAGGTGTCGTCCGTGACAAAGAGAAAGCAAGACACCCAGGACGCGAAACCCAGTGAACCGAGGTCCAAGCAACACAAGGCTGCGGCGGTTGTGATTGAGGATGAAGCTATGACGGAGGCCCCTCCATTCTGGGAAAGGAATGAGAGTGAGCCGGAGGATTTTTGAGTGGCCCCAGCACTCCGCAGACTGGGCGGCCAAGTGTATATGTTTGCGGACCGAAGAGACCAAAGCCTCAGGATATCGGCAGCTAATCCAGAGATAAGCGCAGTCAGATGATCTAACCTATTTCTACGAGTCCAACCGCGCCAAGCGCCTCAGGGTGTGAGCCCCAAAAACCTGTCAGCGGACCACGACCAATCATAGAAATGATGCTCCTCTGGTCTGAGCACAAGCGACGACGGATCCGAGTACTCCTCGACACAGGATGTGCCATTCCAATCATCAAACGAAGCCTTGCACGAGAACTTGGGTTGCCCCTCATTAAACGACTCAAGCCGGTGGAGATCAAGGACTTCCACGGAACCATAGTGGAAGGAGCCGGGGAATATTATACAATGCCGATGCTCCTCCAACACCGGAGACACTACACCAAAGAAACCTTCAAAGTGGCTCCCTTGGACGACTGCGATGCTGTGACACCCCGATAGGTATCGGAGGTCACGACGGTCGCAAGAGACGTGATTAGATAGTTCGGGTGATTAGAATAGAGTTGCGAGCCGAAAGGATAGTTAGAAGCGATCAAGGACAAGATAGGAAGGAGGGAGCAAACGGATTCCAGAGTCTAGACAGTGATCGGAGATGCGGGAGATCGGGATAACAGTCCACAGGACTTTGAGATCTCCGATCATAGGGCCCCGCAGTAGGAACTCCGATCCAGGAAAAAACTGTTATGACGAGAGAATCGAACATCGACCGATGGGGGCAGACAACTTCGAGCGAAGAACTCTGCCGGCGCATGAGGGAGATAATTGCTCGGAAACTCCGATCTATCTTGGGCGCGTGGTGTTTACCACCTGCCTAGTCGAGAAGACTATCCGAAGAGAGCTGACGACGACTCAAGGCTAGGCCGCGGAACTCCGATGCAAAGGAAGCAACGGAGCTACGTTAGGCCGCACTCTAGAGGAATCACGTGCTGAGGATCGGGACGACTATAAGTCGAACCGAGCGGGCAACCGAACAAAACTACAATCATCGCACCGAACAAACCATCGAACAAACACCCTAAGATTATTCCGTTGTGAATTATCGAAATCCCTGACTTTTATTCTATCCTCGATTTTACTATAGACTCCGACGACACAAACCCGTCCCAGTCTCACACCGTGGTCTCTTCGTTCCGCAAACATATACACCTGGCCGTCCAGTCTGCGGAGTGCTGGGGCCGCTCAAAAATCCTCCGGCTCACTCTCATTCCCTTCCCAGAATGGAGGCGCCTCCGTCATTGCTTCATCCTCCACCACAACCGCCGCAGCCTTGTGTTGCTTGGACCTCGGTCGAGTGGGTTCGGCATCCTGGGTGTCCCGCTTTCTCTTTGTCACGGATGACACCTTTGGACTTTCGGGGAGTTCGGTACCCGCGACTGTTTTTCTGGCGTAGCATTGGAAGGTTCGGTGGCCGTCTCGTCCGCAACGCCAACAGTCGCACTTGGATGCTTTGTGGGCATCGATCTCCTTCTGGGGAACCCCTACCAGAGCCTCCTTTGCTCCTGCGTAGATGTCCCCTTCCCTTGTCCTTCCCCTCCTGACTCCTGTTGCTTCCTTGGCCTTTCGGCCCTCCGGGGACTCCCCGCTTTCCTTGCGGCCCCCGGGGTCTCTGCCCTTTCCTTGGCCCTGCCGGCCGTTGCCAGGTCCCTTCCGGTCGCCGCCGGAACCCTGGCTACCCGATCCCCCTTTCCTCATTGCCCTTGGCTTCTTCAGCGCGTCCCGTCGTTCCACATGGTTGCCAGCCCTGAGCACCGTTTCCAGGAAGTCTTCATCGTCTTCGTAGGGTTCGGTGTGCTGGTTGAAGCACATATCGACGATGTCGGTAGTCATGGCCTGGTTGACTATGTCTTGTAGCGGTTCGCCGGTGGCGCGAGCCATCATGTTGAGCGATCGGAAGGAGGTCATGTAAGCCTGAATGTCTCCTTTGTATTCGAGGGCCCACATCCTTCTTAATGCGTTCGCTCCTTCCTGCGTGTCGCGGTACGCCTCCTTGAGTGCCTCTTGGTACGCCTGCCAGGTATCTTCCAAGTGTAGCTGCCTCAGGCTTTTTCGACAGGCCTGATGCCATTCTGCCGCTGTCCCTTCCAGTCAGGATCCCACCCACGCTATCTTCTGCTGCTCGTTTGTCTCTGGGTGGAACTCAAGATATTCTTCGACTGAGTCCCACCATGGACGGAAGGCTGTCCTTTGCTTGCCATCGAACGGCTTGGGCTCTTTCATTTTAAGCTTGATGGCCCTCGGGTTCGATGCGGAGACAGCAGCAGCGATGATCCGAGCGAAGCGACTCTCTTCGTCTTCGTCGTCTTCTCTTGGTAGCGGAGCGTGTCGGTGACGGGGCGGCGAACGACGCGGCAAGGGGATGGAATCGTCATCATCCGATGGTTCCTCATCCGAGGGATCACCTCCAAGGTTAGTCACCGGACGTCTTGGGGGTGGAGGAGGAGGGGACATTCCTGCACCTGCCGGAGTTTCCCTTGTTGCTGACCTTTCTGCCCGCGATCCTCCTCTTGGGGTAGTGTTTACCCACTCCGGGGCCTTTTCCTTCGCCTTCCCTGTCCTTACCTCTACAGCCTTCAATTTTTTCTCTGCTCGAGCGATTTTTTCCTTGATTCGCTGTTGCTCCTTGTAGAGGTATTCTGCCTTCTCTTCCTGTTTCCCTGCCCAAATTTCCACGTTGCGGTTGTACACCGCTTGCTCCCTGCGTTGTTCGACTTGCGCCGTTTCGAGGAACACGATGGCGTCTTGTAGCCGAGCGTTTGCGACGCTTTGCAACTCGCGGTTGTCTTCGTCTTTCTGGTTACGTTCTCGAATGACTGCCCATACGTCGCTGCTCAGGGCGTGCGTCGCGTTCGCTACCGTTGACAGCTCGGTTCGAAGCCATTCTGTATTCATTTCGGCATTGTGAGCGTAGAGGTTGTACACATACTTGACCCCATCGCAGAGTTGTTCGTAGTTCCTTCTGATTTCCTGCATTCGGGAGTCCTCTTCGTTGAACTTCTGATCGCATGCTTGGTAAAGCTGGCGCAGGTCTCTTTGTGCCGTTTGGTATTGGTGGTTCATCAGCCTGAGCCAGGCTGCCGGGTTTCGTACTTCGACGGTTTCGGATGCTTGCGGGATGCTAACGAGCGCATTGCTCAGGGTCTGAGGAAGTTCGAGGCGGAGCATGTCGAGGTTTGAGGAGGACATTTTCGATAGAAATCGGTGACTGTAACCTTAAGATTATAGTGTGAGACTGGGACGGGTTTGTGTCGTCGGAGTCTATAGTAAAATCGAGGATAGAATAAAAGTCAGGGATTTCGATAATTCACAACGGAATAATCTTAAGGGTGTTTGTTCGATGGTTTGTTCGGTGCGATGATTGTAGTTTTGTTCGGTTGCCCGCTCGGTTCGACTTATAGTCGTCCCGATCCTCAGCACGTGATTCCTCTAGAGTGCGGCCTAACGTAGCTCAGTTGCTTCCTTTGCATCGGAGTTCCGCGGCCTAGCCTTGAGTCGTCGTCAGCTCTCTTCGGATAGTCTTCTCGACTAGGCAGGTGGTAAACACTACGCGCCCAAGATAGATCGGAGTTTCCGAGCAATTATCTCCCTCATGCGCCGGCAGAGTTCTTCGCTCGAAGTTGTCTGCCCCCATCGGTCGATGTTCGATTCTCTCGTCATAACAGTTTTTTCCTGGATCGGAGTTCCTACTGCGGGGCCCTATGATCGGAGATCTCAAAGTCCTCTGGACTGTTATCCCGATCTCCCGCATCTCCGATCACTGTCTAGACTCTGGAATCCGTTTGCTCCCTCCTTCCTATCTTGTCCTTGATCGCTTCTAACTATCCTTTCGGCTCGCAACTCTATTCTAATCACCCGAACTATCTAATCACATCTCTTGCGGCCGTCGTGACCTCCGATACCTATCGTTGTGTCACAAAACCCGGCAGCCTGGCTCAGGCTGATGAACCACCAATACCAAACGGCAGAAAGAGACCTGCGCCAACTTTACCAAGCATGCGATCAGAAGTTCAACGAAGAGGACTCCGGAATGCAGGAAATCAGAAGGAACTACGAACAACTCTGCCATGGGGTCAAGTATGTGTACAACTCTACGCTCACAATGCCGAAATGAACACAGAATGGCTTCGAACCGAGCTGTCAACGGTAGCGAACGCGACGCACGCCCTGAGCAGCGACGTATGGGCAGTCATTCGAGAACGTAACCAGACAGACGAAGACAACCGCGAGCTGCAAAGCGTTGCAAACGCTCGGCTACAAGACGCCATCGTGTTCCTCGAAACCGCGCAAGTGGAACAACGCAGGGAGCAAGCGGTGTATAACCGCAACGTGGAAATATGGGCGGGGAAACAGGAAGAGAAGGCAGAATACCTCTACAAAGAGCAACAGCGAATCAAAGGAAAAATCGCTCGAGCAGAGAAAAAATTTAAGGCTGTAGAGGTAAGGACAGCAAAGGCGAAGGAAAAGGCCCCAGAGTGGGTAAACACCACACCAAGAGGAGGATCGCGGGCAGAAAGATCAGCAACAAGGGAAACTCCGGCAGGTGCAGGAATGTCCCCTCCTCCTCCACCCCCAAGACGTCCGGTGACTAACCTTGGAGGTGATCCCTCGGATGAGGAACCATCGGATGATGACAGTTCCATCCCCTTGCCGCGTCGTTCGCCGCCCCCTCACCGACACGCTCCGCTACCAAGAGAAGACGACGAAGACGAAGAGAGTCGCTTCGCTCGGATCATCGCTGCTGCCGTCTCCGCATCGAACCCGAGGGCCATCAAGCTTAAAATGAAAGAGCCCAAGCCGTTCGATGGCAAGCAGAGGACAGCCTTCCGTCCATGGTGGGACTCAGTCGAAGAATATCTTGAGTTCCACCCAGAGACGAATGGGCAGCAGAAGATAACGTGGGTGGGATCACCACTGGAAGGAACAGCAGCAGGATGGCACCAGGCTCGTCGAAAAAGCTTAAGGTAGCTACACATCGAAGATACGTGGCAGGCGTACCAAGAGGCACTCAAGGAGGCGTACCGCGACACGCAGGAAGCAGCGCACGCATTAAGAAGGATGTGGGCCCTCGAATACAAATGGGACATTCAGGCTTATATGACCTCCTTGCAATCGCTCAACATGGTCGCTCGCGCCACCGTCGAACCGCTACAAGACATAGTGAACCAGGGCGTGACCACCGACATCCTGGACATGTGCTTTAACCAGCATGCCGAACCCTACGAAGACGATGAAGACTTTCTGGCAACAGTGCTCAGGGCTGGGAACCATGTGGAACGGCGGGACGCGCTGAAAAAGGCAAGGGCAAGAAGGAAAGTGGATCGGGTAGCCAGGGTTCCGGCAGCGACCGGAAGGGACCTGGCAACGGCCAGCAGGACCAAGGAAAGGGCAGAGATCCAGGAGGCCGCAAGGAAAGCGGGGAGTCCCCTGAGGGCCGAAAGGCCAAGGAAACAATAGGGGCCAGGAAGGGGAGAACAACGGAAGGGGACATCTACGCGGGAGCAAAGGAGGCTCTGGTAGGCGTTCCCCAGAAGGAGATCGATGCCCACAAAGCATCCAAGTGCGACTCTTGGCGTGTGAGACTGGAACGATTTCGGTCGTCGGAGTCGATTGATAGAATAGGGTAAGAATGAAGATAGATTGTGACACCCCGATAGGTATCGGAGGTCACGACGGTCGCAAGAGATGTGATTAGATAGTTCGGGTGATTATAATAGAGTTGCGAGCCGAATGGATAGTTAGAAGCGATCAAGGACAAGATAGGAAGGAGGGAGCAAACGGATTCCAGAGTCTAGACAGTGATCGGAGATGCGGGAGATCGGGATAACAGTCCAGAGGACTTTGAGATCTCCGATCATAGGGCCCCGCAGTAGGAACTCCGATCCAGGAAAAAACTGTTATGACGAGAGAATCGAACATCGACCGATGGGGGCAGACAACTTCGAGCAAAGAACTCTGCCGGCGCATGAGGGAGATAATTGCTCGGAAACTCCGATCTATCTTGGGCGCGTGGTGTTTACCACCTGCCTAGTCGAGAAGACTATCCGAAGAGAGCTGACGGCGACTCAAGGCTAGGCCGCGGAACTCCGATGCAAAGGAAGCAACGGAGCTACGTTAGGCCGCACTCTAGAGGAATCACGTGCTGAGGATCGGGACGACTATAAGTCGAACCGAGCGGGCAACCGAACAAACTACAATCATCGCACCGAACAAACCATCGAACAAACACCCTTAAGATTATTCCGTTGTGAATTGTCGAAATCCCTGACTTTTATTCTATCCTCGATATCACCATAGACTCCGACGGCACCAACCCGTCCCAGTCTCACACTATAATCTTAAGGTTACAGTCACCGATTTCTATCGATATGTCCTCCTCAAACCTCGACATGCTCCGCCTCGAACTTCCTCAGACCCTGAGCAATGCGCTCGTTAGCATCCCGCAAGCATCCGAAACCGTCGAAGTACGAAACCCGGCAGCCTGGCTCAGGCTGATGAACCACCAATACCAAACGGCACAAAGAGACCTGCGCCAGCTTTACCAAGCATGCGATCAGAAGTTCAACGAAGAGGACTCCCGAATGCAGGAAATCAGAAGGAACTACGAACAACTCTGCGATGGGGTCAAGTATGTGTACAACCTCTACGCTCACAATGCCGAAATGAATACAGAATGGCTTCGAACCGAGCTGTCAACGGTAGTGAACGTGACGCACGCCCTGAGCAGCGACGTATGGGCAGTCATTCGAGAACGTAACCAGAAAGACGAAGACAACCGCGAGTTGCAAAGCGTCGCAAACGCTCGGCTAAGGAATGTCCCCTCCTCCTTCACCCCCAAGACGTCCGGTGACTAACCTTGGAGGTGATCCCTCGGATGATGAACAATCAGATGATGACGGTTCCATCCCCTTGCCGCGTCGTTCGCCGCCCCGTCACCGACACGCTGCGCTACCAAGAGAAGACGACGAAGACGAAGAGAGTCGCTTCGCTCGGATCATCGCTGCTGCCGTCTCCGCATCGAACCCGAGGGCCATCAAGCTTAAAATGAAAGAGCCCAAGCCGTTCGATGGCAAGCAAAGAACAGCCTTCCGTCCATGGTGGGACTCAGTTGAAGAGTATCTTGAGTTCCACCCAGAGACAAACGAGCAGCAGAAGATACCGTGGGTGGGATCCCGACTGGAAGGGACAGCGGCAGAATGGCATCAGGCCCGTCGAAAAAGCCTGAGGCAGCTACACTTGGAAGATACCTGGCAGGCGTACCAAGAGGCACTCAAGGAGGCGTACCGCGACACGCAGGAAGGAGCGAACGCATTAAGAAGGATGTGGGCCCTCGAATACAAAGGAGACATTCAGGCTTACATGACCTCCTTCCGATCGCTCAACATGATCGCTCGCGCCACCGGCGAACCGCTACAAGACATAGTCAACCAGGCCATGACTACCGACATCGTTGATATGTGCTTCAACCAGCACACCGAACCCTACGAAGACGATGAAGACTTCCTGGAAACGGTGCTCAGGGCTGGCAACCATGTGGAACGACGGGACGCGCTGAAAAAGGCAAGGGCAATAAGGAAAGGGGAATCGGGTAGCCAGGGTTCCGGCGGCGACCGGAAGGGACCTGGCAACGGCCGGCAGGGCCAAGGAAAGGGAAGAGACCCCGGGGGCCGCAAGGAAAGCGGGGAGTCCCCGGAGGGCCGAAAGGCCAAGGAAGCAACAGGAGTCAGGAAGGGAAGGACAAGGGAAGGGGACATCTACGCAGGAGCAAAGGAGGCTCTGGTAGGGGTTCCCCAGAAGGAGATCGATGCCCACAAAGCATCCAAGTGCGACTGTTGGCGTTGCGGACGAGACGGCCACCGAACCTTCCAATGCTACGCCAGAAAAACAGTCGCGGGTACCGAACTCCCCGAAAGTCCAAAGGTGTCATCCGTGACAAAGAGAAAGCGGGACACCCAGGATGCCGAACCCACTCGACCGAGGTCCAAGCAACACAAGGCTGCGGCGGTTGTGGTGGAGGATGAAGCAATGACGGAGGCCCCTCCATTCTGGGAAAGGAATGAGAGTGAGCCGGAGGATTTTTGAGCGGCCCCAGCACTCCGCAGACTGGACGGCCAAGTGTATATGTTTGCGGAACGAAGAGACCACGGCCTCAGGATATCGACAGCGAATCCAGAGATAAGCGAAGACGGACGGACCGACCTATTTCTACGAGTCCAACCGCGCCGAGCGCCTCAGGGTGTGAGCCCCCAAAACCTGTCAGCGGACCACGACCAATCATAGAAATGGTGCTCCTCTGGTCTGAGCACAAGCAACGACGGATCCGAGTACTCCTCGACACAGGATGTGCCATTCCGATCATCAAACGAAGCCTTGCACGAGAACTTGGGTTGCCCCTCATTCAACGACCTAAGCCGGTGGAAATCAAGGACTTCCACGGAACCATAGTGGAAGGAGCCGGGGAATATTATACAATGCCGATGCTCCTTCAACACCGGAGGCACTACACCAACGAAACCTTCGAAGTGGCTCCCTTGGACGACTGCGATGCCTACCTCCCGCATTGGTGAGTGGCTAAGCATGAACCGACAGGGTTGTGGGAGAATGAAGCACAGAAAATTCGCTTCACCAGCACCCGATGCAAGGAACAATGCACCTTGCAACAAGCAACCAGCTTTCCGATGGAACTTGACACGTCTGTCGTTCACAATTCGGAGGCTCGCATTATCGGATACGTCTCAGCCGGCCCGGAATCAGATCCACCCATAAATCTGCTTCCGGAGAAGTTCAGACGATATGCCAACATCATGAGCAAGGAAGCAGCTGATAAGCTTCCCGACCACAAGTCCTACGACCACGCAATCGATCTCAAGGAAGGAGAGACTCCTCCATGGGGTCCTATCTATGCGCTGTCAGAGAAAGAACTTGAGGCCCTCAGAGAGTGGCTCAAGGAGATGCTCCAGACAGGCAAGATTCGAAGATCCAAATCACCAGCCGGGGCGCCGATATTATTTGTACCAAAGGCGCACGGCAGGGGTCTCCGATTGTGTGTCGACTATCGCGGTATCAACAAGATTACCGTAGCCAATCGCTACCCACTCCCGATCATGGCAGAGTTGCAAGACCGAGTCAGGGGTGCGAAAGTCTTCACCAAGATTGATCTGAAGAATGGCTATCACCTTATCCGCATCAAAGAAGGTGACGAGTGGAAGACGGCTTTCCGCTGTCGATACGGACTGTTTGAGTTTTTGGTCATGCCGTTTGGGCTGACCAACGCTCCAGCGACGTTTCAGGACATGATTAACCACATATTTCGGGATATGTTGGACCTGGGACTGGTCGCGTACATCGATGACCTCCTCATCTATGCGAAGACGCACGAGGAGCATGACAAGATAGTCATCGAGGTACTAAAAAGGTTGGAAGAAAATAAGTTGGCAATCTCACCAGAGAAGTGTGTCTGGTCGACAGGGAGAGTCGAGTTCCTAGGATACGTGATATCCCAAGATGGAATTGAGATGGCTAAGGACAAGGTGGAATCTGTGCTCTCATGGGAGGCGCCGCGGTCCCTGAAGGAAGTACAAGCCTTTCTTGGGTTCGCCAATTTTTACAGGCGCTTCATCAAGGATTTCTCAAAGATCACGAGACCCTTGACCGAGAGCACAAAAGAAAAAGGGAAAGATTGGAGATGGACAGGGGAGATGGAACTGGCCTTCGAGGAGCTGAAGTCTAGGTTCACCACGGCACCGATTCTCGGGCACTTCAACCCAGAATTACCTGTCGTGGTGGAATCCGACGCTTCGGACTTCGCGTTGGGCGCGGTCCTGTCTCAAAGGGCAGAAGATGGGAAGTTACACCCGGTTGCATTCCACTCAAGAAAGTTTACCCCAGCCGAAATCAACTTCGAGATTCACGATAAGGAACTACTCGCGATAGTAGACTCTTTCAAACGCTGGCGGCAATACCTCGAGGGAGCAAAACACCAGATCCAGGTGTACAGCGACCAACAGAACCTTGAGTACTTCACAACTACGAAAGTACTCAATCGACGGCAAATGAGATGGGCACAAGAACTCGCTGGCATCGACTTCAAATTCTACTACCGGCCCGGCAGCCAGAACGGCAAGCCTGACGCATTATCCAGGCGCCCGGAGTACCGCCCTGAAAAAGGGGGGGGTGAAGATCAGCCGATTACGACGATCCTGCATAAATCACACTTTGCAGGCGACGGTTCGAGAGTTTCATCAATCAGCACCGGAGGCGAGAGCACCGTGTTCCTGGTCTCGTCAACTCGGCTACAATCAATTCCCGTACCAAAGTGGAATGAAGAATTTCTGGGTTGGGTCAGGAAGGCAGGAAAGGAAGATGCTGGGTATCAGGAGGCTCTGAGTAGCATCAAGGACACTAACAAGGACGCGGCTCAGAAGGACACTGAGTCGGAGGGCCGAAAAGCCTGGGAACTGGCCGCCGAGAGTAGGGACTCCGGCAGGATGGGTCGAAAGGCCAGGATTTTGAGGATGGAAGAGGGGTGACTGTATAGGAAAGAAAGGCTATGGGTACCAGACGACAAGGAACTCGTCAGACACATCCTCGAGTCGGAACACGATACGAAAGTCGTGGGGCATATGGGCCAGGACAAAACTATCGAACTTATCCGGCGCAATTTCTGGTGGCCAAAGATGGACGAGCAGATTATAGACTTCGTCCGGAGTTGCGCGCAGTGTCAGAAGGACAAAGCAACAAGGCACCAGCCGTATGGACTACTCAATCCCCTCGAGTTACCATACACCCCATGGCAATCAATAGCCATGGACTTCATTACCGACCTACCGGAATCCAACGGATGCGACCAGCTATGGGTAGTCATCGGCCGCTTCACCAAGATGGCGCATTTCATCCCCCTACCTAAGGATGGAAAGATAGCCGAGGATCGCGCGAACATTTTTGCCCGTGAGATATGGCGCTTTCACGGATTACCAGCAGACATAGTGTCGGATTGAGACTCACGGTTTACCTTGGGTACATGGAAAGAATTCAACCAGCTACTAGGCATTAAGCCCCGGATGTCAACAGCGTTCCACCCACAGACGGATGGACAAACGGAACGCCTCAACCAGACGATGGAAGCATACCTCCGCTCCTTCGTCAACTACGAGCAGAACGATTGGGTGAATCTTCTACCGATGGCTGAGTTTGCCTACAACAACTCGGTTACATCGGCAACCGGAATGTCGCCATTCTATGCGAATTTCGGATACCACCCTTCGGCGACAAACCCTGCTGCGGCAAATTCTCTCAACCCCGCCAGCAAGGTCTACGCTCACTGGATGCATACAGTCCACGAGGAAAACATCAAGACCCTCGAACGAACGCGCGAACGAATGCGCAAGTATGCAGATCAACTTCGTCAGGAGGCACCGGCTTATCAAGTAGGAGACTTGGTAATGCTCAATGGGCGGAACATTCAAACCCGCCGACCCTCGCGGAAGTTGGACCACAAGAACCATGGTCCCTTCCAAATCGAGAAGATCGTATCGCCGCTCGCTGTCAAGCTCACTCTGCCAAGGAAGTGGAAGATTCATAATGTCTTTCACGTCTCGCTCGTTGAACCGTTCCGAGCCGGCACCCGAGCACCACCGGATCCCTCTCAGGTTTTACGAGAGGCCGACGATGTGGAAGGCAACGAAGAATACGACGTCGACGAGGTTATGGGCAGCTCCAAGAAAGGTCGACGAGTGCTCTACCTCGTCAAATGGCTCAACTACCCCGAACGACGGGACTGGACGAACGAGCCATTCGACAACTTCTCAGTAGGCGGTCGGGAAAAGCTACGCGAGTTTCATCGCAAAAATCCCGATGCGCCGAGGGACTACCGGCTCACAGATGAGTAAGAGTTTTTTCCCATGTGGTTTTCCTCGAACTCGGGCAGGTAGTAGGATGAAGGGGTTGGAGGACTTCATCCACAGTTATCAAGTTAGGATAAAGGCGAGGACTTGGGTGCTTCGGGCCGAAGCCTCGTGGGAGGGGAGATGGTGTGACACCCCGATAGGTATCGGAGGTCACGACGGTCGCAAGAGATGTGATTCGATAGTACGGGTGATTAGAATAGAGTTGCGAGCGGAAAGGATAGTTAGACGCGATCAAGGACAAGATAGGAAGGAGGGAGCAAACGGATTCCAGAGTCTACACAGTAATCGGAGATGCGGGTGATCGGGATAACAGTCCAGAGGACTCTGAGATCTTCGTTCATAGGGCCCCGCAGTAGGAACTCCGATCCAGGGAAAAACTGTTATGACGAGAGAATCGAACATCAACCGATGGGGGCAGACAACTTCAAGCGAAGAATTCTGCCGGCGCATGAGGGAAATAATTGCTCGGAAACTCCGATCTATCTTGGGCGCGTGGTGTTTACCACCTGCCTAGTCGAGAAGACTATCCGAAGAGAGCTGACGACGACTCAAGGCTAGGCCGCGGAACTCCGATGCAAAGGAAGCAACGGAGCTACGTTAGGCCGCACTCTAGAGAAATCACGTGCTGAGGATCGGAACGACTATAAGTCGAACCGAGCGAGCAACCGAACCAAATAATCATCATCGCAGCGAACAAACCATCGAACAAACACCCTTAAGATAATCCGTTGTGAATTATCGAAATCCCTGACTTTTATTCTACACTCGATATTACCATAGACTTCGACGACCCGAACTCGTTCCAGTCTCACAGTCAGGAATGGTTGTGGAAGAATCATCAATGGAAGGAAAACATCTTGTTGTATTGTGTAACCTTTCGTTTGGTGACACAACTATTGCCACGCATGCGCTGATCGACTGTGGGGCAACCGGAATTGCATTTGTAGACAAAGACTTCGCCAGCCATCACCACCTACCCCTCGTACCCCTGAAATCCCCGCGAAGTCTCGAAGTTATTGATGGTCGTCCCATCGAGTCAGGCGACATCACACATGTTGCCACCACCACCCTGTCCATACAGGAACACCACGAAGAAATCCCTATGTTTGTCACCAAACTAGGCCATTACCCGGTTGTACTCGGAATCCCCTGGATGGACCTCCGCGATGTGGCCATCCGGTTCAGCTCCCGAACCCTCACCTTTGGCTCCCAATACTGTACAGCCAACTGCAATGCAGTGCCCACAGTTGCACATGGAATCACCACCGACCCACCTGGCGTATCTACCTATGCTCTCGCGTCAAAAGCAGCTCAGGAAGAGCCAGCGGTAAGCGCGGGGGCCGGCGACATCGTGGCCCGCTACATTACGTCTCCCCCAAGGAAGAATCACAAAGAATGCACCAACCTTTCAAGGGAAAGGACAGTCAGAATCTCAGCCTTACAGATGGAGTCATTCCAAGAACTGGTCAACAAGGAAAGCCTCACAATTTTCAACACCACCCTTGCCGAGGTCAACGGCACACTGGAAGGAAACAAGGACCCCACGGCACATATCCCTCACGAATCTCACGGGTTCCTGCCGCTGTTCTCTGAAGCCCTCGCCCAGAACTTGCCCCCGCACCGGCACTACGACCATAAGATCCCCCTCAAGGAGGGATTTACGCCCCCATACGGACCACTGTACTCACTTTCGAAAACGGAGCTTGTCGCACTGAAGGAATGGCTTGACGACAACCTTAGCAAAGGTTTCATCCGTGCCTCTTCCTCTCCAGCAGCATCGCCAATCCTGTTTGTCAAGAAATCGGACGGCTCCCTACGCCTGTGTGTGGATTACAGGGGCCTGAACGAAGGAACAATCAAGAACAGGTACCCACTCCCACTCCTCCAACAAACTCTGATGCGGCTATCCGGGGCGAAATACTTCACCACCCTGGATATCCGCGGTGCCTACAACCTTGTGCGGATGGCGGAAGGAGAAGAGTGGAAAACTGCCTTCCGGACACGCTACGGGCTCTTCGAATCCCTCGTCACGCCCTTCGGCCTCACCAACGCCCCTGCCGACTTCCAAGCTCTGATCAACGATGTGCTACGCCCGTTCCTCGACGACTTCTGTACCGCATTCATCGATGACGTCTTCATTTACAGCGGATCCTTAGATGAACACCGGAAACATGTCAGGAAAGTACTTCAGGCCTTATCAGCAGCCGGTCTACATCTCAAACCCGAAAAATGTCATTTCCACCAGACAGAGGTCAAGTATTTGGGACTGATCATTACAACAAACGGGATCAAGATGGACCCAGCGAAAGTCTCCTGCATACTGGAATGGGAGGAGCCGAGTACCGTCACCGATGTGCAATGCTTTCTGGGATTTGCGAACTTCTACCGGCGATTCATCCAAGACTATTCCAAGGTGGTATCCCCATTGACAGCATTGACCAAGAAGGAGGATGGAAAGTATTTTCCCTTCGTGTGGGGACCGGAACAGCAGAAAGCATTCGACAAACTAAAAACAGCATTCACCTCGGCCCCGATCCTCCGGCACTTCGACTACAATCGGCAGATAGTGGTGGAAACTGACGCCTCCGACTACGTCTCTGCCGGAGTCCTATCTCAGTACGACGACGAGGGAATCCTATACCCAGTGGCATTCTATTCCAAGAAACACTCCCCGGCAGAGTGCAACTACGAGATCTATGACAAAGAACTCCTTGCAATCATCCCCGCCTTTGAGGAGTGGAGACCACATCTGGAGGGCGCTCCTCACCACATCCAAGTCCTAAGCGACCACAAGAATCTGGAGTATTTCATGACAACGAAACTACTCAACCGACGACAAGCGCGATGGTCAGAGTTCCTCTCCTGTTTCCATTTCAAGATTGTCTACCGACCAGGCAAAGCGGGAGGAAAACCGGATGCAATGACCAGGAGGTCAGGAGACCTCCCTAAAGAAGGGGATGAAAGATTGCTTGCCAACCAGCAGGCAGTCCTGAAACCGGACAACCTACCGGAAGACCTCCGGTTGCCAGCAACCAACACAGCCGAACAAGATCGTCCCCTCCTCACGTCACTGATAACAGAAGGATACGACATAGACCCCGTCCCGACTCGAATCCTCGAGCTACTCCGAAATGGTACACGCCACACGAAGGAGATCTCCTTGGCCGAATGTCGTGCAGTCAACGGGCAACTGATCTACCGAGACTGCCTCTATGTTCCAGAGTATGACCGACTCCGACTACGACTGATCCAGGACCACCACGACCCACCGACCATGGGGCACCCAGGGCGCGCGAAAACCCTGGAACTACTTGCTCGAAGGTACTACTGGCCACAGATGCGAAAGGACGTCGACCAGTTTGTCCGAAACTGCCACACCTGCCGACGAACCAAGGCCACCCGGCACGCACCCTATGGTGTCCTGCGCCCCCTCCGAGTACCCGAGAAGCCATGGCAACACATCTCAGTCGACTTTGTCACTGGCTTACCGGCCTCAAAGGGGTTTGACGCCATCTGTGGTTTTGTTGACCGACTGACCAAGCAACTCATCTCCTACCATGCACCACGACCATCACCTCGGAAGGACTGGCCGAGCTGTTCTGCGACCGGATTTTCAGGTACCACGGGTTGCCAGAAACCATCGTCTCGGATAGGGGTCCCCAGTTTGCCTTGAGATTCTGGAAACACCTATGCTCATGCCTCAGGATTGAGCCACGCCTGTCGACTGCCTTCCACCCCCAGACCGACGGCCAAACCGAACGGATGAACGCCGTCATGGAACAGCACCTCCGCGCGTGCGTCAGCTACCTCCAGGATGACTGGGTCGACTACCTGTTCTTGGCCGAATTCGCTGGCAACAACCAGGTCTCCGGCACGACTACCCTTTCCCCATTCTGTGTTAACCTAGGATACCACCCACGGTGTGACTTTGAGCTGGATATCCGTGTCGACACCAAGGAGGAACATCAAGCTCAGACTGCAGCGGAACGGTTACATCAAATCCACGACGTCGCCCGCAGTCAAATGCGGTATGCCCAGGCACGGCAACAGGACGACTCTGACCGACACCGAACCCCTGCGCCAGCCTTCCAACCAGACGACATGGTATGGGTGGATGGTCGGAACTGGCGCACCGAGAGACCCAGTCGCAAGCTGGAAAACAAACACCATGGTGCCTACCGCGTGATTCGGACAATCGGAACCCACGCCTACGAATTGGACATCCCGGACACCGTTCAGAAGCACCGAGCATTTCCTGTATCCCTCCTTCATGCCTCCGCTGACGATCCTTTCCCTGGACAAATTGCACCGCCACCACTTCCGGTAATCGTGGACGACCAAGAAGAATGGGAGGTTGAAGAGGTCCTCGACAGCCGGAACCTCAGGGGCAAACTCCAGTACTTGGTGAAATGGAGAGGCTACGCGGCACCAACATGGGAACCAGAGGAGAACCTTACTGAGGTACAAGCTGTGGACGACTTCCATCGACGATACCCCATGCAGCCTGAACCAGTCGAACTTGCTCCCGTGGGAACTCGAGCCTTAGGAGGGACTACTGTCACGGCTCGTGACGGAATGACGAAGGGAGGGTCGGCACAAGGATCGGGAGAGTTGGGGGGCAGTGCAGAGGCAGTGCACCGGCAGTGCAAGGATGAGTCGCAGAGGATTCGGGGCTGTGTGCAGGGAGCAGGGATAGCGCAGTAATGAGTCGCAGGAGATTGGGGCTGTGTGCAGGAAGCAGGGGTAGTGCAGCTGCGCAGGGTATGAGTCACGGAAGTGGGGTACTGTCACGGGTCGCGACGGAATGACGAAGGGAGGGTCGGCACAAGGATCGGGAGAGTTGGGGGGCAGTGCAGAGGCAGTGCACCGGCAGTGCAAGGATGAGTCGCAGAGGATTTGGGGCTGTGTGCAGGGAGCAGGGATAGCGCAGTAATGAGTCGCAGGATATTGGGGCTGTGTGCAGGAAGCAGGGGTAGTGCGGCTGCGCAGGGTGTGAGTCACGGAAGTGGGGTACTGGCAAGGTGGATTTCTCAGGGTCTGGCACACGCCCACGGTCATTGTCAGGTTGCGGGAAGAAGTGGAGGATTTTCTATATAAACGGGCCGTTGCCCCTCTGTATTTAGTTCTTCACGCAACAACTTGTTAATTCAATCACTGTTACCTCTGTCCTTGCCTCGGCTGCCGTCTGCGCCGTAGTCCTTGTCCCTGCCTCTGTTCTCAGTTGCCGTCTGCATTGAGGCCTGCCTCACCTTGTCTCCTGTACCTGTCTTGCCCCTACCGAACCCAGAACCCGATCCCCAGCCCGGCTTCGCTACCTGGAGCCTTGCCCGACCGTGGCGTTACATCAATCCCCTCCGTGGTTATGATCAGGCCCAGGTATTTGACCTCCGTCTGGCGGAAGTGGCGTTTTTCTGGTTTCAAGTGTAGTCCTGCCGATGAAAACGCGCGTAACACCTTGGTGACCTGTTTTCGGTGTTCTTCCAGTGACTCGCTGTAGATGAAGACGTAGTCTAGGAAGGCGGTACAGAAGCCGTCCAGGAACGGTTGTAAAACATCGTTGATCAGGGCTTGGAAGTCGGCTGGCGCATTGGTTAGCCCGAAGGGCATTACCAATGATTCAAAAAGTCCGTAGCGGGTCCGGAAGGCCGTTTTCCATTCCTCCCCTTCTGCCATTCGTACCAGATTGTAAGCACCGCGGATGTCCAGTGTTGTGAAATACTTTGCACCGGATAGTCGCATCAGGGTTTCCTGGAGAAGGGGAAGTGGGTAGCGGTTCTTGATGGTTCCTTCGTTCAGGCCTCGATAGTCCACACACAGTCGCAGGGAGCCGTCCGATTTTTTGACAAACAGGATCGGTGATGCCGCTGGTGATGAGGAGGCACGGATGATTCCCTTGCTCAGATTGTCGTCAAGCCATTCCTTGAGTGCGATCAACTCGGTTTTCGAGAGGGAATAGAGGGGTCCGTAAGGGGGCACAAATCCTTCTTTTAGTGGGATCTTGTGGTCGTATTGCCGGTGGGGTGGTAGCTTCTGCGCCAACCTCTCAGAGAAGAGGTTGAGAAATTCGTGGTATTCGGGGGGAATGTGGGCGGATGAGATCTGTTTCTCTTCGGATAGAGCTTCATCAATCTCCGTCAGGGTCGTGGCGAAGATGGTGAGGTTCTCCTTTTCCGCCATCTGCTGGAAAGGCTTTATTCGGAGGGCTGAGATTCTGACCGTGGGTTTTCTCTGGTTAGCATCCTGCTGGTGCTCTTTGATCTGGGGAGACGTAATGCATCGGGCCACGATGTCGCCGGCCCCCGCGCTTTCCGCTGGCTCTTCCAGAGCTACGTTAGGTGCGAGAGCGTAGGGTAGTTCTGGTGGGTCCGTGGTGATACCGTGGGCTACTCTAGGTACCGTATTGCAGTGTGCAGTTCAATATTGGGAACCAAAGGTGAGGGTGCGGGAGCTGAATCGGATGGCCACGCCGTACAGGTCCATCCAGGGAATTCCGAGTACGATTGGGTAGTGCCCCAGCTTGGTGACGAACATGGGGAGTTCTTCGTGGTGCTCTTAGATTGACAGGGTAGTGGTGGCGACGTGTGTGATGTCGCCGGATTCGATGGGGCGGCCGTGGATGACCTCAAGGGCGCGCGGGGATTCAAGGGGTACAAGGGGTAGGTGGTGATGGCGGGCGAAGTCTTTGTCTACAAAGGCCATTCCGGTTGCTCCACAATCGATCAGCGCATGCGTGGCAATGGTTTTGTCACCAAACGAAAGGTTACATAGTACAACGAGATGTTTTCCTTCCATTGATGATTCCTCCACTACCATCCCAGACACTGACAAATTGGACAAACGAAAATCAGTAGAAAAGGGAGAAAAAGACTTATCCTGGGTACGACCAACAACAGTGCCATCAAGCGGTTGTTGGTCTAGGCTTTTCCCGACTGTCCCTGGTTGTCGCCACAGTTCTGGTTGCAGTTGTGGTAGGGATGGTCGGGGATCGGAGTTCCGGGCTGGTCAGGGCCCAGCTGTGCTGCCGCAGCGCGGAAAGGGTTGCGGTTCTTGTTGGGGCAGTGCCGGGCCATGTGGCCACTGCCTCCGCAGTACAGGCAACGACCTTCACGGAGCCGGGCGGCACGCTCTTGGTCAGAGATTTTCCGGCTGTTCGCGCTAAGGACCATGGGCCCCGGGGGTGCCGGTGTCGTGTTCGTGGAGTGGGGGACAAGGTTCTGAGGCTGGTGACGGGGCTGGGTTTGGGTTTGGTTGGCTGGCGGGGAGGAGTTGTGTGGTATGTTCGCATTGCGACGTCCTTCATGCAGCGGGAGGGCGCGCAACTCTGAGTCCAAGCTTTGGCATAGTGCCACAAACTGGTTGTAGGTTGTGAGACTGGGACGGGTTGGTGCCGTCGGAGTCTATGGTGATATCGAGGATAGAATAAAAGTCAGGGATTTCGATAATTCACAACGGATTATCTTAAGGGTGTTTGTTCGATGGTTTGTTCGCTGCGATGATGATTATTTGGTTCGGTTGCTCGCTCGGTTCGACTTATAGTCGTTCCGATCCTCAGCACGTGATTTCTCTAGAGTGCGGCCTAACGTAGCTCCGTTGCTTCCTTTGCATCGGAGTTCCGCGGCCTAGCCTTGAGTCGTCGTCAGCTCTCTTCGGATAGTCTTCTCGACTAGGCAGGTGGTAAACACCACGCGCCCAAGATAGATCGGAGTTTCCGAGCAATTATTTCCCTCATGCGCCGGCAGAATTCTTCGCTTGAAGTTGTCTGCCCCCATCGGTTGATGTTCGATTCTCTCGTCATAACAGTTTTTCCCTGGATCGGAGTTCCTACTGCGGGGCCCTATGAACGAAGATCTCAGAGTCCTCTGGACTGTTATCCCGATCACCCGCATCTCCGATTACTGTGTAGACTCTGGAATCCGTTTGCTCCCTCCTTCCTATCTTGTCCTTGATCGCGTCTAACTATCCTTTCCGCTCGCAACTCTATTCTAATCACCCGTACTATCGAATCACATCTCTTGCGACCGTCGTGACCTCCGATACCTATCGGGGTGTCACACCATCTCCCCTCCCACGAGGCTTCGGCCCGAAGCACCCAAGTCCTCGCCTTTATCCTAACTTGATAACTGTGGATGAAGTCCTCCAACCCCTTCATCCTACTACCTGCCCGAGTTCGAGGAAAACCACATGGGAAAAAACTCTTACTCATCTGTGAGCCGGTAGTCCCTCGGCGCATCGGGATTTTTGCGATGAAACTCGCGTAGCTTTTCCCGACCGCCTACTGAGAAGTTGTCGAATGGCTCGTTCGTCCAGTCCCGTCGTTCGGGGTAGTTGAGCCATTTGACGAGGTAGAGCACTCGTCGACCTTTCTTCGAGCTGCCCATAACCTCATCAACGTCGTATTCTTCGTTGCCTTCCACAGCATCGGCCTCTCGTAAGATTTGAGAGGGATCCGGTCGTGCTCGGGTGCCGGCTCGGAACGGTTCAACGAGCGAGACGTGAAAGACATTATGAATCTTCCACTTCCTTGGCAGAGTGAGCTTGACAGCGAGCGGCGATACGATCTTCTCGATTTGGAAGGGACCATGGTTCTTGTGGTCCAACTTCCGCGAGGGTCGGCGGGTTTGAATGTTCCGCCCATTGAGCATTACCAAGTCTCCTACTTGATAAGCCGGTGCCTCCTGACGATGTTGACCTGCATACTTGCGCATTCGTTCGCGCGTTCGTTCGAGGGTCTTGATGTTTTCCTCGTGGACTGTATGCATCCAGTGAGCGTAGACCTTGCTGGCGGGGTTGAGAGAATTTGCCGCAGCAGGGTTTGTCGCCGACGGGTGGTATCCGAAATTCGCATAGAAGGGCGACATTCCGGTTGCCGATGTAACCGAGTTGTTGTAGGCAAACTCAGCCATCGGTAGGAGATTCACCCAATCGTTCTGTTCGTAGTTGACGAAGGAGCGGAGGTATGCTTCGATCGTCTGGTTGAGGCGTTCGGTTTGTCCATCCGTCTGTGGGTGGAACGCTGTTGACATCCGGGGCTTAATGCCTAGCAGCCGGATGAATTCTTTCCATGTACCCGAGGTAAACCGTGAGTCTCGGTCCGACACTATGTCTGCTGGTAATCCGTGAAAGCGCCATATCTCGCGGGCAAAAATCTTCGCGAGATCCTCGGCTATCTTTCCATCCTTAGGTAGGGGGATGAAATGCGCCATCTTGGTGAAGCGGTCGACGACCACCCATAGCTGGTCGCATCCGTTGGATTCCGGTAGGTCGGTAATGAAGTCCATGGCTATTGATTGCCATGGGGTGTATGGTAACTCGAGGGGATTGAGTAGTCCATACGGCTGGTGCCTTGTTGCTTTGTCCTTCTGACACTGTGCGCAACTCCGGACGAAGTCTATAATCTGCTCGTCCATCTTTGGCCACCAGAAATTGCGTCGGATAAGTTCGATAGTCTTGTTCTGGCCCATATGCCCCGCGACTTTCGTATCGTGTTCCGACTCGAGGATGTGTCTGACGAGTTCCTTATCGTCTGGTACCCATAGCCTTTCTTTCCTATACAGGCACCCCTCTTCCATCCTCAAAATCCTGGCCTTTCGGCCCATCCTGCCGGAGTCCCTACTCTCGGCGGCCAGTTCCCAGGCCTTTCGGCCCTCCGACTCAGTGTCCTTCTGAGCCGCGTCCTCGTTCGTGTCCTTGATGCTGCTCAGAGCCTCCTGATACCCAGCATCTTCCTTTCCTACCTTCCTGACCCAACCCCGAAATTCTTCATTCCACTTTGGCACGGGGATTGATTGTAGCCGAGTTGACGAAATCAGGAACACGGTGCTTTCGCCTCCGGTGCTGATTGATGAAACTCTCGAATCGCCGCCTGCAAAGTGTGATTTATGCAGGATCGTCGTAATCGGCTGATCTTCACCCCCCCCTTTTTCAGGGCGGTACTCCGGGCGCCTGGATAACGCGTCAGGCTTGCCGTTCTGGCTGCCGGGCCGGTAGTAGATTTTGAAGTCGATGCCAGCGAGTTCTTGTGCCCATCTCGCCTGCCGTCGATTGAGTACTTTCGTGGTTGTGAAGTACTCAAGGTTCTGGTGGTCGCTGTACACCTGGATCTGGTGTTTTGCTCCCTCAAGGTATTGCCGCCAGCGTTTGAAAGAGTCTACTATCGCGAGTAGTTCCTTATCGTGAATCTCAAAGTTGATTTCGGCTGGGGTAAACTTTCTTGAGTGGAACGCAACTGGGTGTAACTTCCCATCCTCTGTCCTTTGAGACAGGACCGCGCCCAACGCGAAGTCCGAAGCGTCGGATTCCACCACGACAGGTAATTCTGGGTTGAAGTGCCCGAGAATCGGTGCCGTGGTGAACCTAGACTTCAGCTCCTCGAAGGCCAGTTCCATCTCCGCTGTCCATCTCCAATCCTTCCCTTTTTCTTTTGTGCTCTCGGTCAAGGGTCTCGTGATCTTTGAGAAATCCTTGATGAAGCGCCTGTAAAAATTGGCGAACCCAAGAAAGGCTTGTACTTCCTTCAGGGACCGCGGCGCCTCCCACGAGAGCACAGATTCCACATTGTCCTTAGCCATCTCAATTCCATCTTGGGATATCACGTATCCTAGGAACTCGACTCTCCCTGTCGACCAGACACACTTCTCTGGTGAGATTGCCAACTTATTTTCTTCCAACCTCCTTAGTACCTCGATGACTATCTTGTCATGCTCCTCGTGCGTCTTCGCATAGATGAGGAGGTCATCGATGTACGCGACCAGTCCCAGGTCCAACATATCCCGAAATATGTGGTTAATCATGTCCTGAAACGTCGCTGGAGCGTTGGTCAGCCCAAACGGCATGACCAAAAACTCAAACAGTCCGTATCGACAGCGGAAAGCCGTCTTCCACTCGTCACCTTCTTTGATGCGGATAAGGTGATAGCCATTCTTCAGATCAATCTTGGTGAAGACTTTCGCACCCCTGACTCGGTCTTGCAACTCTGCCATGATCGGGAGTGGGTAGCGATTGGCTACGGTAATCTTGTTGATACCGCGATAGTCGACACACAATCGGAGACCCCTGCCGTGCGCCTTTGGTACAAATAATATCGGCGCCCCGGCTGGTGATTTGGATCTTCGAATCTTGCCTGTCTGGAGCATCTCCTTGAGCCACTCTCTGAGGGCCTCAAGTTCTTTCTCTGACAGCGCATAGATAGGACCCCATGGAGGAGTCTCTCCTTCCTTGAGATCGATTGCGTGGTCGTAGGACTTGTGGTCGGGAAGCTTATCAGCTGCTTCCTTGCTCATGATGTTGGCATATCGTCTGAACTTCTCCGGAAGCAGATTTATGGGTGGATCTGATTCCGGGCCGGCTGAGACGTATCCGATAATGCGAGCCTCCGAATTGTGAACGACAGACGTGTCAAGTTCCATCGGAAAGCTGGTTGCTTGTTGCAAGGTGCATTGTTCCTTGCATCAGGTGCTGGTGAAGCGAATTTTCTGTGCTTCATTCTCCCACAACCCTGTCGGTTCATGCTTAGCCACTCACCAATGCGGGAGGTAGGCATCGCAGTCGTCCAAGGGAGCCACTTCGAAGGTTTCGTTGGTGTAGTGCCTCCGGTGTTGAAGGAGCATCGGCATTGTATAATATTCCCCGGCTCCTTCCACTATGGTTCTGTGGAAGTCCTTGATTTCCACCGGCTTAGGTCGTTGAATGAGGGGCAACCCAAGTTCTCGTGCAAGGCTTCGTTTGATGATCGGAATGGCACATCCTGTGTCGAGGAGTACTCGGATCCGTCGTCGCTTGTGCTCAGACCAGAGGAGCATCATTTCTATGATTGGTCGTGGTCCGCTGACAGGTTTTGGGGGCTCACACCCTGAGGCGCTCGGCGCGGTTGGACTCGTAGAAATAGGTCGGTCCGTCCGTCTTCGCTTATCTCTGGATTCGCTGTCGATATCCTGAGGCCGTGTGTGACACCCCGATAGGTATCGGAGGTCACGACGGTCGCAAGAGACGTGATTAGATAGTTCGGGTGATTAGAATAGAGTTGCGAGCCGAAAGGATAGTTAGAAGCGATCAAGGACAAGATAGGAAGGAGGGAGCAAACGGATTCCAGAGTCTAGACAGTGATCGGAGATGCGGGAGATCGGGATAACAGTCCAGAGGACTTTGAGATCTCCGATCATAGGGCCCCGCAGTAGGAACTCCGATCCAGGAAAAAACTGTTATGACGAGAGAATCGAACATCGACCGATGGGGGCAGACAACTTCGAGCGAAGAACTCTGCCGGCGCATGAGGGAGATAATTGCTCGGAAACTCCGATCTATCTTGGGCGCGTGGTGTTTACCACCTGCCTAGTCGAGAAGACTATCCGAAGAGAGCTGACGACGACTCAAGGCTAGGCCGCGGAACTCCGATGCAAAGGAAGCAACGGAGCTACGTTAGGCCGCACTCTAGAGGAATCACGTGCTGAGGATCGGGACGACTATAAGTCGAACCGAGCGGGCAACCGAACAAAACTACAATCATCGCACCGAACAAACCATCGAACAAACACCCTTAAGATTATTCCGTTGTGAATTATCGAAATCCCTGACTTTTATTCTATCCTCGATTTTACTATAGACTCCGACGACACAAACCCGTCCCAGTCTCACACTATAATCTTAAGGTTACAGTCACCGATTTCTATCGAAAATGTCCTCCTCAAACCTCGACATGCTCCGCCTCGAACTTCCTCAGACCCTGAGCAATGCGCTCGTTAGCATCCCGCAAGCATCCGAAACCGTCGAAGTACGAAACCCGGCAGCCTGGCTCAGGCTGATGAACCACCAATACCAAACGGCACAAAGAGACCTGCGCCAGCTTTACCAAGCATGCGATCAGAAGTTCAACGAAGAGGACTCCCGAATGCAGGAAATCAGAAGGAACTACGAACAACTCTGCGATGGGGTCAAGTATGTGTACAACCTCTACGCTCACAATGCCGAAATGAATACAGAATGGCTTCGAACTGAGCTGTCAACGGTAGCGAACGCGACGCACGCCCTGAGCAGCGACGTATGGGCAGTCATTCGAGAACGTAACCAGAAAGACGAAGACAACCGCGAGTTGCAAAGCGTCGCAAACGCTCGGCTACAAGACGCCATCGTGTTCCTCGAAACGGCGCAAGTCGAACAACGCAGGGAGCAAGCGGTGTACAACCGCAACGTGGAAATTTGGGCAGGGAAACAGGAAGAGAAGGCAGAATACCTCTACAAGGAGCAACAGCGAATCAAGGAAAAAATCGCTCGAGCAGAGAATAAATTGAAGGCTGTAGAGGTAAGGACAGGGAAGGCGAAGGAAAAGGCCCCGGAGTGGGTAAACACTACCCCAAGAGGAGGATCGCGGGCAGAAAGGTCAGCAACAAGGGAAACTCCGGCAGGTGCAGGAATGTCCCCTCCTCCTCCACCCCCAAGACGTTCGGTGACTAACCTTGGAGGTGATCCCTCGGATGATGAACAATCAGATGATGACGGTTCCATCCCCTTGCCGCGTCGTTCGCCGCCCCGTCACCGACACGCTGCGCTACCAAGAGAAGACGACGAAGACGAAGAGAGTCGCTTCGCTCGGATCATCGCTGCTGCCGTCTCCGCATCGAACCCGAGGGCCATCAAGCTTAAAATGAAAGAGCCCAAGCCGTTCGATGGCAAGCAAAGAACAGCCTTCCGTCCATGGTGGGACTCAGTCGAAGAATATCTTGAGTTCCACCCAGAGACAAACGAGCAGCAGAAGATAGCGTGGGTGGGATCCGGACTGGAAGGGACAGCGGCAGAATGGCATCAGGCCCGTCGAAAAAGCCTGAGGCAGCTACACTTGGAAGATACCTGGCAGGCGTACCAAGAGGCCCTGAAGGAGGCGTACCGCGACACGCAGGAAGGAGCGAACGCATTAAGAAGGATGTGGGCCCTCGAATACAAAGGAGACATTCAGGCTTACATGACCTCCTTCCGATCGCTCAACATGATCGCTCGCGCCACCGGCGAACCGCTACAAGACATAGTCAACCAGGCCATGACTACCGACATCGTTGATATGTGCTTCAACCAGCACACCGAACCCTACGAAGACGATGAAGACTTCCTGGAAACGGTGCTCAGGGCTGGCAACCATGTGGAACGACGGGACGCGCTGAAAAAGGCAAGGGCAATAAGGAAAGGGGGATCGGGTAGCCAGGGTTCCGGCGGCGACCGGAAGGGACCTGGCAACGGCCGGCAGGGCCAAGGAAAGGGAAGAGACCCCGGGGGCCGCAAGGAAAGCGGGGAGTCCCCGGAGGGCCGAAAGGCCAAGGAAGCAACAGGAGTCAGGAAGGGAAGGACAAGGGAAGGGGACATCTACGCAGGAGCAAAGGAGGCTCTGGTAGGGGTTCCCCAGAAGGAGATCGATGCCCACAAAGCATCCAAGTGCGACTGTTGGCGTTGCGGACGAGACGGCCACCGAACCTTCCAATGCTACGCCAGAAAAACAGTCGCGGGTACCGAACTCCCCGAGAGTCCAAAGGTGTCATCCGTGACAAAGAGAAAGCGGGATACCCAGGATACCGAACCCACTCGACCGAGGTCCAAGCAACACAAGGCTGCGGCGGTTGTGGTGGAGGATGAAGCAATGACGGAGGCCCCTCCATTCTTGGAAAGGAATGAGAGTGAGCCGGAGGATTTTTGAGCGGCCCCAGCACTCCGCAGACTGGACGGCCAAGTGTATATGTTTGCGGAACGAAGAGACCACGGCCTCAGGATATCGACAGCGAATCCAGAGATAAGCGAAGACGAACGGACCAACCTATTTCTACGAGTCCAACCGCGCCGAGCGCCTCAGGGTGTGAACCCCCAAAACCTGTCAGCGGACCACGACCAATCATAAAAATGATGCTCCTCTGGTCTGAGCACAAGCGACGACGGATCCGAGTACTCCTTGACACAGGATGTGCCGTTCCGATCATCAAACGAAGCCTTGCACGAGAACTTGGGTTGCCCCTCATTCAACGGCCCAAGCCGGTGGAAATCAAGGACTTCCACGGAACCATAGTGGAAGGAGCCGGGGAATATTATACAATGCCGATGCTCCTTCAACACCGGAGCCACTACACCAACGAAACCTTCGAAGTGGCTCCCTTGGACGACTGCGATGCCTACCTCCCGTATTGGTGGATGGCTAAGCATGAACCGACAGGGTTGTGGAAGAATGAAGCACAGAAAATTCGCTTCACCAGCACCCGATGCAAGGAACAATGCACCTTGCAACAAGCAACCAGCTTTCCGATGGAACTTGACACGTCTGTCATTCACAATTCGGAGGCTCGCATTATTGGATACGTCTCAGCTGGGCCGGAATCAGATCCACCCATGAATCTGCTTCCGGAGAAATTCAGACGATATGCCAACATCATGAGCAAGGAAGCAGCCGATAAGCTTCCCGACCACAAGTCCTACGACCACGCAATCGATCTCAAGGAAGGAGAGACTCCTCCATGGGGTCCTATCTATGCCCTGTCAGAGAAAGAACTTGAGGCCCTCAGGGAGTGGCTCAAGGAGATGCTCCAGACAGGCAAGATTCGAAGATCCAAATCACCAGCCGGGGCGCCGATATTATTTGTACCAAAGGCGCACGGCAGGGGTCTCCGATTGTGTGTCGACTATCGCGGTATCAACAAGATTACCGTAGCCAATCGCTACCCACTCCCGATCATGGCAGAGTTGCAAGACCGAGTCAGGGGTGCGAAAGTCTTCACCAAGATTGATCTGAAGAATGGCTATCACCTTATCCGCATCAAAGAAGGTGACGAGTGGAAGACGGCTTTCCGCTGTCGATACGGACTGTTTGAGTTTTTGGTCATGCCGTTTGGGCTGACCAACGCTCCAGCGGCGTTTCAGGACATGATTAACCACATATTTCGGGATATGTTGGACCTGGGACTGGTCGCGTACATCGATGACCTCCTCATCTATGCGAAGACGCACGAGGAGCATGACAAGATAGTCATCGAGGTACTAAAAAGGTTGGAAGAAAATAAGTTGGCAATCTCACCAGAGAAGTGTGTCTGGTCGACAGGGAGAGTCGAGTTCCTAGGATACGTGATATCCCAAGATGGAATTGAGATGGCTAAGGACAAGGTGGAATCTGTGCTCTCATGGGAGGCGCCGCGGTCCCTGAAGGAAGTACAAGCCTTTCTTGGGTTCGCCAATTTTTACAGGCGCTTCATCAAGGATTTCTCAAAGATCACGAGACCCTTGACCGAGAGCACAAAAGAAAAAGGGAAGGATTGGAGATGGACAGCGGAGATGGAACTGGCCTTCGAGGAGCTGAAGTCTAGGTTCACCACGGCACCGATTCTCGGGCACTTCAACCCAGAATTACCTGTCATGGTGGAATCCGACGCTTCGGACTTCGCGTTGGGCGCGGTCCTGTCTCAAAGGACAGAGGATGGGAAGTTACACCCAGTTGCGTTCCACGCAAGAAAGTTTACCCAAGCCGAAATCAACTTTGAGATTCACGATAAGGAACTACTCGCGATAGTAGACTCTTTCAAACGCTGGCGGCAATACCTTGAGGGAGCAAAACACCAGATCCAGGTGTACAGCGACCACCAGAACCTTGAGTACTTCACAACCACGAAAGTACTCAATCGACGGCAGGCGAGATGGGCACAAGAACTCGCTGGCATCGACTTCAAAATCTACTACCGGCCCGGCAGCCAGAACGGCAAGCCTGACGCATTATCCAGGCGCCCGGAGTACCGCCCTGAAAAAGGGGGGGGTGAAGATCAGCCGATTACGACGATCCTGCATAAATCACACTTTGCAGGCGACGATTCGAGAGTTTCATCAATCAGCACCGGAGGCGAGAGCACCGTGTTTCTGGTTTCGTCAACTCGGCTACATTCAATCCCCGTGCCAAAGTGGAATGAAGAATTTCTGGGTTGGGTCAGGAAGGCAGGAAAGGAAGATGCTGGGTATCAGGAGGCTCTGAGCAGCATCAAGGACACGAACGAGGACGCGGCTCAGAAGGACACTGAGTCGGAGGGCCGAAAGGCCTGGGAACTGGCCGCCGAGAGTAGGGACTCCGGCAGGATGGGCCGAAAGGCCAGGATTTTGAGGATGGAAGAGGGGTGCCTGTATAGGAAAGAAAGGCTATGGGTACCAGACGATAAGGAACTCGTCAGACACATCCTCGAGTCGGAACACGATACGAAAGTCGCGGGGCATATGGGCCAGAACAAGACTATCGAACTTATCCGACGCAATTTCTGGTGGCCAAAGATGGACGAGCAGATTATAGACTTCGTCCGGAGTTGCGCGCAGTGTCAGAAGGACAAAGCAACAAGGCACCAGCCGTATGGACTACTCAATCCCCTCGAGTTACCATACACCCCATGGCAATCAATAGCCATGTGTGAGACTGGGACGGGTTTGTGTCGTCGGAGTCTATAGTAAAATCGAGGATAGAATAAAAGTCAGGGATTTCGATAATTCACAACGGAATAATCTTAGGGTGTTTGTTCGATGGTTTGTTCGGTGCGATGATTGTAGTTTTGTTCGGTTGCCCGCTCGGTTCGACTTATAGTCGTCCCGATCCTCAGCACGTGATTCCTCTAGAGTGCGGCCTAACGTAGCTCAGTTGCTTCCTTTGCATCGGAGTTCCGCGGCCTAGCCTTGAGTCGTCGTCAGCTCTCTTCGGATAGTCTTCTCGACTAGGCAGGTGGTAAACACTACGCGCCCAAGATAGATCGGAGTTTCCGAGCAATTATCTCCCTCATGCGCCGGCAGAGTTCTTCGCTCGAAGTTGTCTGCCCCCATCGGTCGATGTTCGATTCTCTCGTCATAACAGTTTTTTCCTGGATCGGAGTTCCTACTGCGGGGCCCTATGATCGGAGATCTCAAAGTCCTCTGGACTGTTATCCCGATCTCCCGCATCTCCGATCACTGTCTAGACTCTGGAATCCGTTTGCTCCCTCCTTCCTATCTTGTCCTTGATCGCTTCTAACTATCCTTTCGGCTCGCAACTCTATTATAATCACCCGAACTATCTAATCACATCTCTTGCGACCGTCGTGACCTCCGATACCTAGCGGGGTGTCACACCATCTCCCCTCCCACGAGGCTTCGGCCCGAAGCACCCAAGTCCTCGCCTTTATCCTAACTTGATAACTGTGGATGAAGTCCTCCAACCCCTTCATCCTACTACCTGCCCGAGTTCGAGAAAAACCACATGGGAAAAAACTCTTACTCATCTGTGAGCCGGTAGTCCCTCGGCGCATCGGGATTTTTGCGATGAAACTCGCGTAGCTTTTCCCGACCGCCTACTGAGAAGTTGTCGAATGGCTCGTTCGTCCAGTCCCGTCGTTCGGGGTAGTTGAGCCATTTGACGAGGTAGAGCACTCGTCGACCTTTCTTCGAGCTGCCCATAACCTCATCGACGTCGTATTCTTCGTTGCCTTCCACATCATCGGCCTCTCGTAAGATTTGAGAGGGATCCGGTGGTGCTCGGGCGCCGGCTCGGAACGGTTCAACGAGCGAGACGTGAAAGACATTATGAATCTTCCACTTCCTTGGCAGAGTGAGCTTGACAGCGAGCGGCGATACGATCTTCTCGATTTGGAAGGGACCATGGTTCTTGTGGTCCAACTTCCGCGAGGGTCGGCGGGTTTGAATGTTCCGCCCATTGAGCATTACCAAGTCTCCTACTTGATAAGCCGGTGCCTCCTGACGATGTTGATCTGCATACTTGCGCATTCGTTCGCGCGTTCGTTCGAGGGTCTTGATGTTTTCCTCGTGGACTGTATGCATCCAGTGAGCGTAGACCTTGCTGGCGGGGTTGAGAGAATTTGCCGCAGCAGGGTTTGTCGCCGACGGGTGGTATCCGAAATTCGCATAGAAGGGCGACATTCCGGTTGCCGATGTAACCGAGTTGTTGTAGGCAAACTCAGCCATCGGTAGGAGATTCACCCAATCGTTCTGTTCGTAGTTGACGAAGGAGCGGAGGTATGCTTCGATCGTCTGGTTGTGGCGTTCGGTTTGTCCATCCGTCTGTGGGTGGAACGCTGTTGACATCCGGGGCTTAATGCCTAGTAGCCGGATGAATTCTTTCCATGTACCCGAGGTAAACCGTGAGTCTCGGTCCGACACTATGTCTGCTGGTAATCCGTGAAAGCGCCATATCTCGCGGGCAAAAATCTTCGCGAGATCCACGGCTATCTTTCCATCCTTAGGTAGGGGGATAAAATTCGCCATCTTGGTGAAGCGGTCTACGACCACCCATAGCTGGTCGCATCCGTTGGATTCCGGTAGGTCGGTAATGAAGTCCATGGCTATTGATTGCCATGGGGTGTATGGTAACTCGAGGGGATTGAGTAGTCCATACGGCTGGTGCCTTGTTGCTTTGTCCTTCTGACACTGCGCGCAACTCCGGACGAAGTCTATAATCTGCTCGTCCATCTTTGGCCACCAGAAATTGCGTCGGATAAGTTCGATAGTCTTGTTCTGGCCCATATGCCCCGCGACTTTCGTATCGTGTTCCGACTCGAGGATGTGTCTGACGAGTTCCTTATCGTCTGGTACCCATAGCCTTTCTTTCCTATACAGGCACCCCTCTTCCATCCTCAAAATCCTGGCCTTTCGGCCCATCCTGCCGGAGTCCCTACTCTCGGCGGCCAGTTCCCAGGCCTTTCGGCCCTCCGACTCAGTGTCCTTCTGAGCCGCGTCCTCGTTCGTGTCCTTGATGCTGCTCAGAGCCTCCTGATACCCAGCATCTTCCTTTCCTGCCTTCCTGACCCAACCCAGAAATTCTTCATTCCACTTTGGCACGGGGATTGAATGTAGCCGAGTTGACGAAACCAGAAACACGGTGCTCTCGCCTCCGGTGCTGATTGATGAAACTCTCGAATCGTCGCCTGCAAAGTGTGATTTATGCAGGATCGTCGTAATCGGCTGATCTTCACCCCCCCCTTTTTCAGGGCGGTACTCCGGGCGCCTGGATAATGCGTCAGGCTTGCCGTTCTGGCTGCCGGGCCGGTAGTAGATTTTGAAGTCGATGCCAGCGAGTTCTTGTGCCCATCTCGCCTGCCGTCGATTGAGTACTTTCGTGGTTGTGAAGTACTCAAGGTTCTGGTGGTCGCTGTACACCTGGATCTGGTGTTTTCCTCCCTCAAGGTATTGCCGCCAGCGTTTGAAAGAGTCTACTATCGCGAGTAGTTCCTTATCGTGAATCTCAAAGTTGATTTCGGCAGGGGTAAACTTTCTTGAGTGGAACGCAACTGGGTGTAACTTCCCATCCTCTGTCCTTTGAGACAGGACCGCGCCCAACGCGAAGTCCGAAGCGTCGGATTCCACCATGACAGGTAATTCTGGGTTGAAGTGCCCGAGAATCGGTGCCGTGGTGAACCTAGACTTCAGCTCCTCGAAGGCCAGTTCCATCTCCGCTGTCCATCTCCAATCCTTCCCTTTTTCTTTTGTGCTCTCGGTCAAGGGTCTCGTGATCTTTGAAAAATCCTTGATGAAGCGCCTGTAAAAATTGGCGAACCCAAGAAAGGCTTGTACTTCCTTCAGGGACCGCGGCGCCTCCCATGAGAGCACAGATTCCACCTTGTCCTTAGCCATCTCAATTCCATCTTGGGATATCACGTATCCTAGGAACTCGACTCTCCCTGTCGACCAGACACACTTCTCTGGTGGGATTGCCAACTTATTTTCTTCCAACCTTTTTAGTACCTCGATGACTATCTTGTCATGCTCCTCGTGCGTCTTCGCATAGATGAGGAGGTCATCGATGTACGCGACCAGTCCCAGGTCCAACATATCCCGAAATATGTGGTTAATCATGTCCTGAAACGTCGCTGGAGCGTTGGTCAGCCCAAACGGCATGACCAAAAACTCAAACAGTCCGTATCGACAGCGGAAAGCCGTCTTCCACTCGTCACCTTCTTTGATGCGGATAAGGTGATAGCCATTCTTCAGATCAATCTTGGTGAAGACTTTCGCACCCCTGACTCGGTCTTGCAACTCTGCCATGATCGGGAGTGGGTAGCGATTGGCTACGGTAATCTTGTTGATACCGCGATAGTCGACACACAATCGGAGACCCCTGCCGTGCGCCTTTGGTACAAATAATATCGGCGCCCCGGCTGGTGATTTGGATCTTCGAATCTTGCCTGTCTGGAGCATCTCCTTGAGCCACTCCCTGAGGGCCTCAAGTTCTTTCTCTGACAGGGCATAGATAGGACCCCATGGAGGAGTCTCTCCTTCCTTGAGATCGATTGCGTGGTCGTAGGACTTGTGGTCGGGAAGCTTATCGGCTGCTTCCTTGCTCATGATGTTGGCATATCGTCTGAATTTCTCCGGAAGCAGATTCATGGGTGGATCTGATTCCGGCCCAGCTGAGACGTATCCAATAATGCGAGCCTCCGAATTGTGAATGACAGACGTGTCAAGTTCCATCGGAAAGCTGGTTGCTTGTTGCAAGGTGCATTGTTCCTTGCATCGGGTGCTGGTGAAGCGAATTTTCTGTGCTTCATTCTTCCACAACCCTGTCGGTTCATGCTTAGCCATCCACCAATACGGGAGGTAGGCATCGCAGTCGTCCAAGGGAGCCACTTCGAAGGTTTCGTTGGTGTAGTGGCTCCGGTGTTGAAGGAGCATCGGCATTGTATAATATTCCCCGGCTCCTTCCACTATGGTTCCGTGGAAGTCCTTGATTTCCACCGGCTTGGGTCGTTGAATGAGGGGCAACCCAAGTTCTCGTGCAAGGCTTCGTTTGATGATCGGAATGGCACATCCTGTGTCAAGGAGTACTCGGATCCGTCGTCGCTTGTGCTCAGACCAGAGGAGCATCATTTCTATGATTGGTCGTGGTCCGCTGACAGGTTTTGGGGGCTCACACCCTGAGGCGCTCGGCGCGGTTGGACTCGTAGAAATAGGTTGGTCCGTTCGTCTTCGCTTATCTCTGGATTCGCTGTCGATATCCTGAGGCCGTGGTCTCTTCGTTCCGCAAACATATACACTTGGCCGTCCAGTCTGCGGAGTGCTGGGGCCGCTCAAAAATCCTCCGGCTCACTCTCATTCCTTTCCCAGAATGGAGGGGCCTCCGTCATTGCTTCATCCTCCACCACAACCGCCGCAGCCTTGTGTTGCTTGGACCTCGGTCGAGTGGGTTCGGCATCCTGGGTGTCCCGCTTTCTCTTTGTCACGGATGACACCTTTGGACTCTCGGGGAGTTCGGTACCCGCGACTGTTTTTCTGGCGTAGCATTGGAAGGTTCGGTGGCCGTCTCGTCCGCAACGCCAACAGTCGCACTTGGATGCTTTGTGGGCATCGATCTCCTTCTGGGGAACCCCTACCAGAGCCTCCTTTGCTCCTGCGTAGATGTCCCCTTCCCTTGTCCTTCCCTTCCTGACTCCTGTTGCTTCCTTGGCCTTTCGGCCCTCCGGGGACTCCCCGCTTTCCTTGCGGCCCCCGGGGTCTCTTCCCTTTCCTTGGCCCTGCCGGCCGTTGCCAGGTCCCTTCCGGTCGCCGCCGGAACCCTGGCTACCCGATCCCCCTTTCCTCATTGCCCTTGCCTTTTTCAGCGCGTCCCGTCGTTCCACATGGTTGCCAGCCCTGAGCACCGTTTCCAGGAAGTCTTCATCGTCTTCGTAGGGTTCGGTGTGCTGGTTGAAGCACATATCAACGATGTCGGTAGTCATGGCCTGGTTGACTATGTCTTGTAGCGGTTCGCCGGTGGCGCGAGCGATCATGTTGAGCGATCGGAAGGAGGTCATGTAAGCCTGAATGTCTCCTTTGTATTCGAGGGCCCACATCCTTCTTAATGCGTTCGCTCCTTCCTGCGTGTCGCGGTACGCCTCCTTGAGTGCCTCTTGGTACGCCTGCCAGGTATCTTCCAAGTGTAGCTGCCTCAGGCTTTTTCGACGGGCCTGATCCCATTCTGCCGCTGTCCCTTCCAGTCGGGATCCCACCCACGCTATCTTCTGCTGCTCGTTTGTCTCTGGGTGGAACTCAAGATATTCTTCAACTGAGTCCCACCATGGACGGAAGGCTGTTCTTTGCTTGCCATCGAACGGCTTGGGCTCTTTCATTTTAAGCTTGATGGCCCTCGGGTTCGATGCGGAGACGGCAGCAGCGATGATCCGAGCGAAGCGACTCTCTTCGTCTTCGTCGTCTTCTCTTGGTAGCGGAGCGTGTCGGTGACGGGGCGGCGAACGACGCGGCAAGGGGATGGAATCGTCATCATCCGATGGTTCCTCATCCGAGGGATCACCTCCAAGGTTAGTCACCGGACGTCTTGGGGGTGGAGCAGGAGGGGACATTCCTGCACCTGCCAGAGTTTCCCTTGTTGCTGATCTTTCTGCCCGCGATCCTCCTCTTGGGGTAGTGTTTACCCACTCCGGGGCCTTTTCCTTCGCCTTCCCTGTCCTTACCTCTACAGCCTTCAATTTTTTCTCTGCTCGAGCGATTTTTTCCTTGATTCGCTGTTGCTCCTTGTAGAGGTATTCTGCCTTCTCTTCCTGTTTCCCTGCCCAAATTTCCACGTTGCGGTTGTACACCGCTTGCTCCCTGCGTTGTTCGACTTGCGCCGTTTCGAGGAACACGATGGCGTCTTGTAGCCGAGCGTTTGCGACGCTTTGCAACTCGCGGTTGTCTTCGTCTTTCTGGTTACGTTCTCGAATGACTGCCCATACGTCGCTGCTCAGGGCGTGCGTCGCGTTCGCTACCGTTGACAGCTCGGTTCGAAGCCATTCTGTATTCATTTCGGCATTGTGAGCGTAGAGGTTGTACACATACTTGACCCCATCGCAGAGTTGTTCGTAGTTCCTTCTGATTTCCTGCATTCGGGAGTCCTCTTCGTTGAACTTCTGATCGCATGCTTGGTAAAGCTGGCGCAGGTCTCTTTGTGCCGTTTGGTATTGGTGGTTCATCAGCCTGAGCCAGGCTGCCGGGTTTCGTACTTCGACGGTTTCGGATGCTTGCGGGATGCTAACGAGCGCATTGCTCAGGGTCTGAGGAAGTTCGAGGCGGAGCATGTCGAGGTTTGAGGAGGACATTTTCGATAGAAATCGGTGACTGTAACCTTAAGATTATAGTGTGAGACTGGGACGGGTTTGTGTCGTCGGAGTCTATAGTAAAATCGAGGATAGAATAAAAGTCAGGGATTTCGATAATTCACAGCGGAATAATCTTAAGGGTGTTTGTTCGATGGTTTGTTCGGTGCGATGATTGTAGTTTGTTCGGTTGCCCGCTCGGTTCGACTTATAGTCGTCCCGTTCCTCAGCACGTGATTCCTCTAGAGTGCGGCCTAACGTAGCTCCGTTGCTTCCTTTGCATCGGAGTTCCGCGGCCTAGCCTTGAGTCGTCGTCAGCTCTCTTCGGATAGTCTTCTCGACTAGGCAGGTGGTAAACACCACGCGCCCAAGATAGATCGGAGTTTCCGAGCAATTATCTCCCTCATGCGCCGGCAGAGTTCTTCGCTCGAAGTTGTCTGCCCCCATCGGTCGATGTTCGATTCTCTCGTCATAACAGTTTTTTCCTGGATCGGAGTTCCTACTGCGGGGCCCTATGATGGGAGATCTCAAAGTCCTCTGGACTGTTATCCCGATCTCCCGCATCTCCGATCACTGTCTAGACTCTGGAATCCGTTTGCTCCCTCCTTCCTATCTTGTCCTTGATCGCTTCTAACTATCCTTTCGGCTCGCAACTCTATTCTAATCACCCGAACTATCTAATCACATCTCTTGCGACCGTCGTGACCTCCGATACCTATCGGGGTGTCACACCATGGACTTCATTACCGACCTACCGGAATCCAACGGATGCGACCAGCTATGGGTGGTCGTCGACCGCTTCACCAAGATGGCGCATTTCATCCCCCTACCTAAGGATGGAAAGATAGCCGAGGATCTCGCGAAGATTTTTGCCCGCGAGATATGGCGCTTTCACGGATTACCGGCAGACATAGTGTCGGACCGAGACTCACGGTTTACCTCGGGTACATGGAAAGAATTCATCCGGCTGCTAGGCATTAAGCCCCGGATGTCAACAGCGTTCCACCCACAGACGGATGGACAAACCGAACGCCTCAACCAGACGATCGAAGCATACCTCCGCTCCTTCGTCAACTACGAACAAAACGATTGGGTGAATCTCCTACCGATGGCTGAGTTTGCCTACAACAACTCGGTTACATCGGCAACCGGAATGTCGCCCTTCTATGCGAATTTCGGATACCACCCGTCGGCGACAAACCCTGCTGCGGCAAATTCTCTCAACCCCGCCAGCAAGGTCTACGCTCACTGGATGCATACAGTCCACGAGGAAAACATCAAGACCCTCGAACGAACGCGCGAACGAATGCGCAAGTATGCAGATCAACATCGTCAGGAGGCACCGGCTTATCAAGTAGGAGACTTGGTAATGCTCAATGGGCGGAACATTCAAACCCGCCGACCCTCGCGGAAGTTGGACCACAAGAACCATGGTCCCTTCCAAATCGAGAAGATCGTATCGCCGCTCGCTGTCAAGCTCACTCTGCCAAGGAAGTGGAAGATTCATAATGTCTTTCACGTCTCGCTCGTTGAACCGTTCCGAGCCGGCGCCCGAGCACCACCGGATCCCTCTCAAATCTTACGAGAGGCCGATGATGTGGAAGGCAACGAAGAATACGACGTCGATGAGGTTATGGGCAGCTCGAAGAAAGGTCGACGAGTGCTCTACCTCGTCAAATGGCTCAACTACCCCGAACGACGGGACTGGACGAAGGAGCCATTCGACAACTTCTCAGTAGGCGGTCGCGAAAAGCTACGCGAGTTTCATCGCAAAAATCCCGATGCGCCGAGGGACTACCGGCTCACAGATGAGTAAGAGTTTTTTCCCATGTGGTTTTTCTCGAACTCGGGCAGGTAGTAGGATGAAGGGGTTGGAGGACTTCATCCACAGTTATCAAGTTAGGATAAAGGCGAGGACTTGGGTGCTTCGGGCCGAAGCCTCGTGGGAGGGGAGATGGTGTGACACCCCGCTAGGTATCGGAGGTCACGACGGTCGCAAGAGATGTGATTAGATAGTCCGGGTGATTATAATAGAGTTGCGAGCCGAAAGGATAGTTAGAAGCGATCAAGGACAAGATAGGAAGGAGGGAGCAAACGGATTCCAGAGTCTAGACAGTGATCGGAGATGCGGGAGATCGGGATAACAGTCCAGAGGACTTTGAGATCTCCGATCATAGGGCCCCGCAGTAGGAACTCCGATCCAGGAAAAAACTGTTATGACGAGAGAATCGAACATCGACCGATGGGGGCAGACAACTTCGAGCGAAGAACTCTGCCGGCGCATGAGGGAGATAATTGCTCGGAAACTCCGATCTATCTTGGGCGCGTGGTGTTTACCACCTGCCTAGTCGAGAAGACTATCCGAAGAGAGCTGACGACGACTCAAGGCTAGGCCGCGGAACTCCGATGCAAAGGAAGCAACGGAGCTACGTTAGGCCGCACTCTAGAGGAATCACGTGCTGAGGATCGGGACGACTATAAGTCGAACCGAGCGGGCAACCGAACAAACTACAATCATCGCACCGAACAAACCATCGAACAAACACCCTTAAGATTATTCCGTTGTGAATTGTCGAAATCCCTGACTTTTATTCTATCCTCGATATCACCACAGACTCCGACGGCACCAACCCGTCCCAGTCTCACAGGTTTCGTACTTCAACGGTTTCGGATGCTTGGGGATGCTAACGAGCGCGTTGCTCAGGGTCTGAGGAAGTTCGAGGCGGAGCATGTCGAGGTTTGAGGAGGACATTTCGATAGAAATTGGTGACTGTAACCTTAAGATTATAGTGTGAGACTGGAACGAGTTTGTGTCGTCGGAGTGTATGGCATTATCGAGTGTAGAATAAAAGTCAGGGATTTCGATAATTCACAACGGAATAATCTTAAGGGTGTTTCTTCGATGGTTTGTTCGGTGCGATGATTGTGTTTTTTGGTTCGGTTGCCCGCTCGGTTCGGCTTATAGTCGTCCCGATCCTCAGCACGTGGTTCGTCTAGAGTGCGGCCTAACGTAGCTCCGTTGCTTCCTTTGCATCGGAGTTCCGCGGCCTAGCCTTGAGTCGCCGTCAGCTCTCTTCGGATAGTCTTCTCGACTAGGCAGGTGGTAAACACCTCGCGCTCAAGATAGATCGGAGTTTCCGAGCAATTATCTCCCTCATGCGCTGGCAGAGTTCTTCGCTTGAAGTTCTCTGCCCCCATCAGTCGATGTTTGATTCTCTCGTCATAACAGTTTTTCCCTGGATCGGAGTTCCTACTGCGGGGCCCTATGAACGGAGATCTCAAAGTCCTCTGGACTGTTATCCCGATCACCCGCATCTCCGATCACTGTCTAGACTCTGGAATCTGTTTGCTTCCTCCTTCCTATCTTGTCCTTGATTGCTTCTCACTATCCCTTCGGCTCGCAACTCTATTCTAACCACCCGAACTATCTAATCACATCTCTTGCGACCGTCGTGACCTCCGATACCTTTCGGGGTGTCACACCCCTACCGTGTATGCGCCCTGTACCTGACATGGCGATGAATATGCCTGCCATAGGCGCATCCTCATGAAACTCTTATAAGCTCATCAGGCGTCACAGTTAGTAGGTTTTGCTGAGAACGTATGACTCGGAATGCATTTTCACGGTACTTATGATTGTTGAAGGCTGATGCATCCATATGACCAAGAATTTGAAAACCCCGACCAAGACTTATTGTACGGTAAGTTACATTGAAAACAAATACTGATGTTAGTAAAGATTTCTTATCGGGGAGTCAATCAAAATCGCCCTCATCTAAGGCTGCTGTAATGCCGTTGGCTTATTACATAGCTCTAGATGGTATATATAGGACCTACCGCCGTGATGAAAAGCATACGCATCAGGTATCCATCACAACACTCCTATTTTGCAAAGTTGTAAACATCAGCACTGCGACACTTCCGGAGCTTCCCCCCCATGGCAAAGACAGGCGTCATCGGTTACGCCTATAAGAGTACATTCCCTCACGTCAAACCCGACCACCGCCAACCTCAAAATATTCGACTTCCCACTTGACAGTCGCAGGGATTTTCATAGCACGATCCAGCTGAAACTCGCGGCGCTACCGCAGAAAATAGCTATCAGGCGAAGGCGAATACACACATTCCCTCAGCGTGACTCCGGGGCGCTGGTTCTTCGCGAGACGGCGGTCAGGGTTGACGGCGGTCCATCAGCTTTGGATGTTTTGTCGTAAAGCCGACACGGCGAACGCCTATCAGCCGTCCCGCAAGTCTATAGCGACCGCAATTTGGACACCTCGGCTGCATGATTGGTGGGGAGTAGAACGTAGTATCTGCTTGCTGCTCGTTAGAACATACCAATGAGGGACAGAGAACCCGCGACCGTGCATGCATAGTCATGCACGTCCAATTTGCTGAATGACTGGATGAAGCGGGGTAAGAAAGGACGTGTGAAAACCGTTGAAACTTGCTAAGCAGCCTTCAACGATCAATCCCAACTATCGAGCAAACCCGCGATTTTCAGACCGAATTACCGTCCACGTTAAGAGGTGAGCATACTGCCTGCTTGTCCTGGCCAACCCAACATCTCCAGCGGCAGTCGAAGCCTACCTAAAGCATCGATCGAACAAGGACGCGCGACTATATATCCGACCGTCACCGCTGCCTGCGCAACATGCCTAGCATCCCAAAGCTAGACGATGGCCGGATCTACCGGAACAGCATGCACTCCGAGTTTGTCGGAGGGGAGTTTCATGGCGGACAGACCTTCGTTTCTGATGGGTAAATTTCTCTCCAGCTTGCCATAAGCAATGAGGTTACGAATAGTAGTACTTGCTAACACGAGGCCGTCGGTAGATCGGAAAGTAAGTTGCTCTACTGCGGATTAGCGGCCTACAATTTTTGAAAACCCTCTGACACAGTAGTTTGATAAGGGTCCCGGCGGTCCGAGATCTTGGAATGGATATCGACGATTCCATACACCAGCCACCACAGGAGTATCAGTGATTGTCGTCTAGACGGCACTGGTACGTGGATCTTCGACAAGGATGAGTATCGCACCTGGAGAGCATCGAACGTTTCTCTGCTGTTGTTGTTGCGAGGAATCCGTAAGAAATCACTCACTTACGGTCAGTTCTCGGCTTACCGGCTCGTCTAGCTGGAGTCGGCAAAACCTACATTGCCTTGACAGTCGTTGATTATTTCCTTCGAACCCCACTCCCGGGAAAGTCGCATACTTCTATTGCAACCGAGCCGAGGCAAATCGCCGAAACCCAGAGAGCATCTTGAGCACACTTGTCCAGCAGCTTGCCCAAACAAACGAGTCTAGAGTGGACAACCTACTACAACCGGTGGTAGATTTCTACCAAGAACGAGAACGGAAAGGGCAAAGGTCTTCGCGGCTAAGTCTTACAGAAAGCCAGGAGCTCCTCATTCAACTCACGGACATATATCCGCAGACGACAATCTGCCTCGATGCCTTGGACGAAGTCGACCACCGAATCCGGATAAAACTACTGAAGTCACTGCAGTATGTCATGGAAAAATCAAAGAAGGTCAAGATTTTTGCGACCACTCGAATGGATACCGATATCCTCTTGCAGCTTGAGAGTTTCCCCAGGATTGAGTTGCAACCGGACGACAACGTCCTCGATATTCACCGATTCATACAAGCGCAAGTCCACGGTGCTATCAAAGAGAAGCAACTGCTTCACAGCATTGTCCTTGATCAGCTTAAAGACGAAATATGCAATGTCCTTGATAGGCGTTCGAAGGGAATACAAGTGACTATTTCAACCACCAAAGAGAATAGCAACTGATGGCTGAATGCAGGTTCCAACTAGCCGCTCTTCAGATTACGTTCCTCTGCGAGATGGGCACTCAAAGGGATGTACGATGTAGCCTGATGGCTCTTCCGGATACCCTGACGACAGCCTATGACGAAATATACAAGCGTATTGAGACCCAGAAAGGCAGTGCACCCCAACTGGCAATCAACGCCTTTCGGTGGATCCAGTGTTCATACGAACCCTTACGAACTGAAACCCTGCTCGATGCGATCACGGTCGAGCTTGACGGCTCAGGAGGGGTCCTCCACTATCCGGTGCAGGCGAATGACTTATTGAAAGCGTGTCAGGGCTTCATCATCTTGGACGAGCGACTGGATGTGTTCCGGTTCGCACATCTTTCAGTCGAAGAGTACTTGGAAACACAATTGGTAAAGTTCAATTCTCATGTCGAAATATTGAAAGTCTGTCTTTTACTGCTCTGCGCTTCGTCATGGGGAGAATACGACGAAACCCTGGAAACTAGACAGGCGGATTACAATGCTCGCCACCTATTGTTGTACTCGGTGGTGTTCTCGCCATGGCACTTCGCCCAGTGCGAAGACAAAGATAACTGTCAAGCTGTGACTGGCCTCTGGAATACATTCGTATCGGGCAGTAACTACCAGCGATGGGCCAACTATCATCAGCGCTGTGTTCAGGTCGATAGGCATAGCCGTGACATATTTTGGTGCAGGACACACGCAGTGCGGCAAGCAGGCGACGACACTCTATCGTCAGTCTGTGTTTTTGGGTACAACGGAGGTTCCCTAACGTCTCCGAGTCCGCGCAGGAGGCTCTTCTACCCCGATTACTTCTCTACGCGTCTAGTTTTGGAGATGTGGAAATAGTCCGGCTACTGCTAGACACGCGAGCCGCCGCCGGCGTGCGAAACCCGTATGGGCTGCTCCTCGAGGCACAAGAGGGAGGGGAGACGCCACTGCACCTGGCCTCAGAGGGTGGGCATGCGGTGGTAGTCCAGTTGCTGGTAGACCGTGGAGCCGATGTCGCAGCCACCGTTGGCACTCATGAATGAACGCCGCTGCACCTGGCCTCGTGGCAAGGACACGAGACAATCGCCAAGCTGCTGCTAGACCGCGGAGCCGACATTTCGGCCACCGACAAGAAACAGGAGACACCACTGCACCTTGCCTCGAAGCGAGGACACCAGGCGATAGCTCGACTACTGGTGGACCAGGGAGCCGACGTATCGGCTGCCAATTTGGACAGAGAGTCGTCGCTGAATCTAGCCTCTGAGGGAGGGTACGAGGCGGTGGCCAGGCTGCTTCTCGACCGGGGGGCCGACGTCTTAGGCGCCGGCGGCATTTACGGACACCGCCACATCTAGCTGTGAAGGGAGGGCGCACGAAGACTTTCCGGTCGATCCGCGACGATTATAAGTCGTTGCCGCTTCTAGACTGGGAGGGGCCGAGCGCGGCGGTGGCCCGACTGCTTAGCGCTCGGGAAGCCGATGTTTCGGCTGCCGGTGGTGGTTACGGGCGAACGCCGTTGCACCAGGCCTTGATGGGAGCTTCGGACGCGTTGGCCCCGCTGTTGGACGCCTCAGTAATCGAAGTCTCGGTCCCCCGGCGTAATTACCAGCGGATGCCGCTGCAGTACGAGACGGTGGTCGGACTGCTCAACGACAGGGGAATCGACGTCTCAGCCACAGACGATCTTGATGGACTGGCACAGCTACAGCAGGTGTTGGGGGGAGGGCATGAGGCTGTCGCCTGCCTTTTCCTCGATCGGGGAGCCGACATTTCGGCCACCGACATGAGCGCCGAGACGCCGCTACATCTGGCAGCGAGGGGTGGGCTCGAGTCATTTACCCAGTTCCTCATCAATCAGGGTGCCAATACACCGGCCGTCAACATAGATGGAGCGACACCGCTGCACGTGGCGTCGTGGGAAGGACACGAGTCAGCAACACGGCTGCTTGTAGATCTTGGAGCCGATTTAGCGGCTACCGACAAGCAAAGGCAGACACCGCTCCACCTAGCCTCGATTGGAGGGTTCACGGCAGTGGTCCGGTTGCTTGTCGACCTTGGAGCCGACGTCTCGGCGACGGACAAGAGGGGGCATACGCCACGGCACCTGGCATCGGGACGTGGGCATGATTCGGTCGTCCAGCTTCTCGTCGGCTATGGAGGCAACATATCGGCCACTACTATCACAGGGATGTCGCCGCTGCACCTTGCCTCGGTGAGAGGACACGAGGCTGTGGCGCGGCTACTAGTTAACCTGGGGGCCAAAAAATCAGCCCCTAACAGGTACGGGGAGTCGCCTCTGCACCTGGCCTCATCTCGCGGATGTCTTGCAGTAGCCCAGCTGCTCGTAGATGCGGGAGCAGACGTCTCGGCCACTGACGAGATTTCGGTGACGCCGCTGCACCTGGCGTCATCTCGAGGACATCTTGCAGTAGCCCAGCTGCTCTTGGATTCTGGAGCTGACGTCTCGGCGGCCGACAAGGAACGGCGGACGCCGCTACATCTGGCCTCGGCGAGAGGACACAGGGTGGTGGTGCAGCTGCTCCTCAACCGGGGAGCCGATGCCTTGGCAGCCGACAAGTTAGGTCGGGCGCCCACATATCGGGATGGAGATCGTTGTCAATCTTTGTTTGGTGGTGGCAGTTTCCCGCATAGTAGGGATGCTTAAACAGGCTGCCAGGGTTTTTTCTTAAAAACCACGGGTCTAAAAAGAATGACCAATAAGAATGCCCAGCTCTGGAATTTAACTTTGAGGGCTCCGGGCTGGGAGCTGGGCTGGATACTGGAGTAGCGGGGCTGGATACTGGAATAGCTTCCTGAATCCAAACTGGTGGGGCCCTTTCTACACCAACCACTCCTCGTGCCCGGTGACTAGAGTCAAATCCTCTCGGTGACCAGAGTCATGTCTTGAGTCTGTGACTGGACTGGACTGTATCTTGGCAGTCCGTCTGGGAGCAGTGCGCTGACGGACTAGTCCAAAACCATTCGACGACAGGACGGACTGCGGTCCGATACCAAGACTTAAAGAAACCATTTTTCTTCTAGGCAAAATTACGCCAAATTAAGGCTTGATGGCAGAAGAGAACATAATGAATTTTAAGTGATACGGAAGATTGAGCACCCAAAGGTGGTTTTTATTCGGTCTTAAGTGCAACCACCAAGTGCACATCGGACTGCAGTCGACTGCAGTCCGCATCTAGTCTACGGAATCCATGGACCGGACTGACTACTTTTACGCAGTCCGTCCAGTCCAGACTGCAGTACAAACCGGACTATGTCGAACACTAAGCTCGAGAGTTGCCCCTCAAGTGTCAAAACCGCCACCACTAATGTTGTACGTTGAAAGCGCACTCTGTCAAATATAATGGGAAAAAAGCTTACCGAAGACACGTCACCACGGGAGCGGCCACTACGTTGCTTGCCTCGTTCCGGATTGCTTCATGTTGCACGTGACTCACTTCAGCAAGATGAAAACGTACAGGCCTCGCAATAGATGTCCAACCGTCCGAGTAGGGTCCGGACGTCTTTCAGGACCGTCCAGTAACAGAAGTCATGCCACAGGAATCTCGGACTGGTGACCGTGGTGGTAGTAGGCCAGTGACGATACTCGCGCACCCACTGTCCGTATAACTTCTGTCACCACCGAGATCCAGGAGAACCTCCACAACCTCCGTTCGTTCTGTTTGAACCAGTGCTGATTCTTCGGCAGCATACTCCGTAATTACATCAACACCGGCCGACGGCGTCAAGCAGCCACTGAATTATTTCAGGCTAACTGTTCAGTATTGCAAAGAACGGCCAGTTCGCACCGCGTGCGCTCAACAGTGATTGCTTCAGGAGTGGCTACAATTTGTGCCGAATGCCCTTAATGTTTGAGAAATTGATGAAGTTGAAACTTGATACCCGACTGGAGCAGGAGCTCAACGAATGGAAAATATCCCCCCGCCAACCGTAAATTGTGAAACGGTGCATCCGCCTTTCCGTTATTAATATGTTGATTTTTGCACCGCACTGATCAGCTCCTCCTCCAAAATTTCGAGATAGGAAGCTCTCAAATAGAAGCGTGCTACTCCTCCTCTAGCAATGGAATTGATGGGGCTACCCATTTCGAGATGAAGCCCGACGGACCGAACATATCCCCCAGTGGCTACGGGGTTCGGGGTGCACAACGGCACGCCTGCCCCTCCCCCATTTTCCAGTATTAGAGAAGAGTACAGCCATTGTCAATCAGTTCCTCCAGAATGTCGGGATAGGCAACTCCCAAGTGCAGATTCAATATATCCTGGCGACATGACTGGGCACTTATAGACGCTGTCCAACTAGCCGTCATTCGTATTTTGAAAAATTGTAATGTACAACGCCGTACCAGAGAGAGAAAAGAGAGAGGGGGGAGATGTGGTAGGTGTATGCTCTGGACCGGAAGACATGGAAGATCGTTCCGAGAGGAAGGTATTCGTGAATTGTATGCCACGTCAGCGACGGCTCTGAACTAGAGCGCGGTGCAGTGAAAAATCCTTGACGGCGCGGTTCGGCGGAGGTTGGGTGACCGCTGGGCAGTGGGCGAGGGACTGACTCAACGGTCATGGGATAGATACTTACTTAGGTACTTATTCACGAGTATTGCATCCGACCAATTTGCCGATAGATCATGGTAAGTATCCCGGCGTGTCCGGCAGATGTGAATCTGTTGCAGTACATGAGGTTGACGCAATCCAGATCAGAGCTGATAGGTTAGCAGCGCGTGATATCAAAAGCATTCGAGTGGACTTGAAAAAACGCTTCCCAAAGCAACCTGTATCGGTACGCAAAGTCCCTTACAATAGGTCATCGAGCATTAATTCCACACACCCCTCTGATGGCGCATGCAGCAGCTTGACTGTTTTCGAAGTTGATTCTGCTGTGGCCCGTTCACATTGCAGCACTCGCCCTCGTCCACATAACCACCGCGGTCTCTTCAGTAATCCCGCTGAAAGCACTGGAGTAATGAGCGTTGATTTTATGTTGACTCTATATCTAGCGTGCGGACCTACTGGAGGATGCCTGTGGAGGCCCAGCTCACTGTATCCCCGTTGTTCTCCAGCTGATGCCCCGTGACTGTGCCGCCCATGCATTTTACCCACATGGTTGCGCACGACTGGTTCTGTGTCAAACGTCGGGCTTTCCCGATGGTTTATCGTCCGATGCATCTTCCATAATACTCCGTCAAGGACCCGTTGATGAGGATTACTATCCTCCAGCGAGAAATCAACCACACCCGAGTAAAACAATGCATTCCCCTCTGAGTGTATCCAAAAGCAAACCCGCACCCAACTCCACTCCCCCGCTCGTCGTCAGCTCAAATCAACCCTTCCATCAGCTCATCAATCCTAATCCCCTTTCTAACCGCATTACTAAACCCCTCATTATACGTAACCCAAGTATCACTCTTTCCCTCGGTGAGCACCACCCTCCGCTTCTTCCTCGGATTATCCCCGGCGACCTCCAACCCGACCGGCAACTCCGAGATCACACGACCAAAGAAGTCGCGTTTTACTTTAGCCGCGGGCTTCAAGCCGATCTGCTGCTGTTGTGGTGGAGGTTGTGGCAGAACCTCACCGAGCACTTCACCACGCCGCGCTTCCGCCGCAAGTTTATCTTTCAGCGCCTGCAGCTTCCGCCACTCCTGATCGAGGACCTGGCGTACAGCGTAGCGCACGGGCTCAACACTGGGAGCTTTGAAGGTGGGGTATATGCCGAGGGCGTCGATCGGCGGGTCCATACGGAATGCCCAGCCCGAGCCCGTGGCGATTCCCTCCACCCGGACTTTTTCGAACTTGACGCCGAGGGCGTCCATAGCGTCGACGGCGCGCGCGACCATGCGCTTCTCCGTGTCCCGCCGGACACTGGCAATCGCGTACCCCGACCCGCTGACCATGACGGGGTTTACGTGCGGCGACATCATGCGGTTTGCGAGCGGCGAGAGCTCCATGGCGATTATGCTAGGGCTATTGAACAACATGGAGAGGCGGGGGGATTTTATCGAGCTGTGAATGGAGGCAATTATGGAAGTGTTTTCTTTCTTGGCTTCGTAGGCTTCCCAGTCTGCGCTAGGGCCGGTGAAGAGTGCCACTTCTTCGGTTGGGTCGAAGTTGTCGGGGCGCGAGGAACTGCTGCTGGTGGAAGAGGCGAAGAGGCGGTGGAATGCGAGGATCGGGTAGGTTAGGTATGATGCGGACGAGACCTCGCTGCTCACTCGGTTAGAGAGCAGGTCGGCGAACCAAAGCCACTCGTAGGCGGCGTTAGGTTTGGTGAGACAGGAGTCGTCATTGAAGTTTTTGGTCGGATATGTTGCAAAGCACTCTATGAAGATTTCAGTAACTGCATCGGCAAAGACGGCATTGAAATCTTACCCGTTGTAAGCTTATCGAACTCCCCTAGTCCCTCGACGAGCTCCTGCAGCTTCTGCGTCGACGACTTCTTGACCGCTTTGACCGCACCTCTCCGCTGCGGTGGCTCCTTCTGTATGTGAAAGACCGACTCCAACGCATCACGCATAGCCATTCTCCCACCACCGGCACCCTTTCCATCGGAATCACCTATCCTCGATCCCATGAGCTCCAGCTCGACCGCACTCCGCGTCAACACCTGTCGCTTCCGGCCGCCCGTAGACTTCAGCCTCGCAGCAATCCACTGGCCATTGACCAGAGCACCTCTCATATCGCCCTTCCTCGACGAGACGGAACCCGAGAGCTCAACGATCTTCCTCACCGCACCATCCTCCGTCGCATACCCCTCCTTCTCAAATATCCACTCCAGCCTCTCCACCAGCAATCCCACAGGCGGCACACGCATCTGCACCACCTCAACGAACTGCCGCAGTGGTTTCAACGCGGGCGCGTACAGGTCGTTACACACCGCGATAATCGGCCTCAACAGCCGAAACCCATCCTCCTCACCATTCCTCCTACGCCTCTTCTTCTTCGTCCCGGAATTCCGCTCCTCCGTCGCCTCGCGATCCGCTACTATCAAATCGATGAGGGCCTTGATGAAGCCGGCCTCGGAGCCACTGCCGCCACCACCTCCAGTAACACCATCGATCTCATCGATGACCAAACACACCGGCCGTCCGGCGATCTGCTTTTTCTTCCCACTAGTCAGGCCACACGACTTGACGCCCTCGATCGTGAGCATATTCCTGATCTTCCCCTTGACCACGCCGCCGGTGCGATCGTCGGACGCGTTGATTTCCAAGGGCTCATATCCCGCCTGACGGGCGGCAACATGCGCGAGCGTCGTCTTCCCCAGTCCCGGCGGCCCATGCAGCAGGAGGATTTTCCGGTGCTCCAGCGGCTCCTCGTCGGCCTCGCCGGATGCGGCGGGGACTTTCCGCTTCAGCCGCTGCTGCGATGGGAACACGAGCTTGTCCCAGCCCTTGAGCCACCGCAGCACGTCGCGGTGCGTCCGCTCGTCGCCCACCAGGTCCGTAAACTTCTTGGCGCGGTACTTTTCGGTCCAGAGGAGGCGCTTCTTGTGCGAAGCCGCGGGGATAGTGGGTTCTTCGATTGTGGCGGCGGCGGTGGGCAAGGTGGCGGCGGCGATCGCCTTTGATGCCGCCAGGTCGTCGAGAAGACTGTGGATGTCTATGCCGTAGTACTTCGGGGTAGCGCCTGTAGTGGTAGTGGTAGTCTTCGTCGCAGTGACCGTCGGTGCAGGTGCAGTCTCGGCGAACACCCGTTCCCGCCGCAGGACCGTGAATGTCTCGCCGGAGGAGGTGACGATGGTAACTTTTTCGCCCTCGGGTAGTTCAGCGCGTGGTGTTGGTGTTGGTGTCGGTTCCTGCTCCTGCTCCCTCTCCTGCTCGATCTGCGAAATCAAGCTCAGCGTCGCCAGCCGCTGGTCTTCCTCGTGCAGTATTGGCGGCGGTAACGGCGACTCCCCGCGCATCTGCGCAATCATGTCCACCAGCGGCGACCTATCCTCCTCCTCCTCCTCAACCACCGGCTTCTTAACGCCACCAAACAGCCCCCCCTTCAGCGGCGCCGAGAAGTTGGGCACAAACCTCTTCGTCTGCTTCGGTTTCGGTCTCGGAGTGATCTCCGCACTGTCCTCCATATCTTCCGGCGGTGGCGGCGAACTAGCGAAGGCCCTTCCCTTCGGCGTCGGCGAGTCGGGCGGAAGACTGCTGCTCCTGAACACGGGGGTTTTGTCGTGCAAACGGTGCTGTATCACTACTCCCTTGCGCGTGAGTTCCGCAACACGTTCCTGGGCGACGGTGCGGAGGGCTTCGAGGTCGTCGGTGAAATCGGGGAGGGGCTGTGAAGACGGTGGCGCTGCGTCGGACTGGAGGAGGAGGCTGTAGTCGAAGTCGGAGGGGATTTCGTCCATTGGATTGGGATTGTGGTACGTGTTTACGTGGGTAAAATCTGCAGTTACGGGGGAATTTTAAGGACCAAAATCAAGCGCGTTTGTGTGCAGGGTGAACGCGCCGGTGGGCACGTGATATAATGAGATAGCGAGTGAGATGATATGAACATGGATACCATAAGTCTGCATGCACAAAAAAGGGAGAAATGCATTTCAACGCCTTAACCCACCACCAACCATCCGCACATCCAAGCCAATCCGACATCCGACATTCAACGAGAGAGATATAGAAAGCGCAAATCAAAGAGACAGCCAAGCAATAAATGTACAAATCATCCCATTCTCCCTGCCATTGCAACTTATTCAATCACCACCAACACTTTCATCCACCTTCCTCAAAAAACTACTGACACGTGCTGTATCGACCTCGCCCGGATCGCTCTCGACAGCTTGAACGAGACCTTCCAGCAGCGAGTCGACCCTTTCTTCGTCCACGTTGGTACACAGCGCCACAACCCGTCTAAACTTTTCCTCCAGGTCCGTCGACCTATCGTGGAGTCTAGCCGCCTTCTCGCGCAACGCATCTTCGTTTGCATGGTACGCCCTGAGTCGTGCCTTCAACACGGGCGCCGATGGGAGCCCTTTGACGTACTCCAGCTGCTGAGCGGTGAGGTTGGAGATGTTATTAACCGGAGCTAGCAGCGATTTCTTGAGTTGGAACGGCGCATCGGCAGTTTCTCCTTCGGGCTGGCTTCCATTAGTGGTAGGAAACTGCGCGGCGAAGCGAGCGTTTTCTTCCTCGATCGCACGCCGCAGGTTTTTACAGTGCTGCCGTAGCTCGGCGTGCTCGCGTGAGCGTTGCCGGATCTGGTCCATGTTCTCTCGCTCCTTGCCGAGTTTGAGCGTCACCTCGCGAAGTTGGTTTAGTGTCGTCGATACCTGCTCCTGCTTACCCTCGATCTCAATTTGGAAATCCTTCTCGATCCCAGCGATAACCTCTTTCATAGCTAAAAGAAGTCAGTCGGCACTGTGTCAAAGGAGCAGTAGGCTTACACTTCACGATATCCTCCCTCTTCTGCACCACCGCTGGGGGCACAGTCCAAGTCTGCTCTCTGCCGCGGGGAACTGGCGCCGGCTCCCCGCCGATACCAAAGTCGACTGGTCTCAACCCCGCGCGGTTTGGAATACTCGAGTCCGCACCTACCTCCAACAACGGGTTGACAATACTCTTGTTTCCTATACGAGCAGCAATGTTCAACGCCGTGTCCCCGCTCTTGTCCTGCGCGTTGACGATATCCGTGATGAAGCGGCCCAGGTTCATGACCTTGGGGCCGGGCCCACGCTGCGCAGACGACGAGGACGCACCATGCTTGGCGATGAACTCGAGCAGGCAATGCAGGTAGTAGCGTCCGTCTGCACTGCGACCCTTCATCCCGGACTTCAGCGCGATGTGATGCAGTATCGTCCGACCGTTGTTGTCCGCGATGGAAATGGTGGGGTGGAGCAGGTTCAATAGCTGCGGGAACGAGGATTGGTCAAAGTTGTTGGTGCAGAAGCAGCCGCGAACCAACGCCGTCTCGCCAGCCTCGTTGACGCGGTATATGGAAGCCCCGCGTGCAATTAGTGCTCGGATGAGGTTGACCCTCGCCAGCGAAGCTGCCCAATGAATTGCAGCACTACCCATGTTGTCTAACGGCACATCGACCTGCTCTCGGGTCAATCCTTCCAGATGTGCGATCGCCTCGCTTTCCGAGTGCACAAACACATCCATGAGCGTTTGCCTCGCCTGGTCGGCATTAGGGATGAGGTCGGGATTGAGCGGCGGCAATGGAGCATCGAGCTGCGGCTGGAACAGATCTACGGGGATGTCACTGTTGGTCGGAGTGCTAGCACGCACGCGCTTCCGGGGCGGCTCGTGGATTTCGGGCTTGTATTCGGCAACCATGATATTCTGCGACGCATACGCGGAGTCGGGGTAATTCTGCGACTGCGACTGGCCGAAACTCAGTTCCGAGGCGATACTGGCGGGCGGCGGTGGCCATCCCTGCTGGCTGTGCACCTCGTTCCGCATCGGCCCGCCCTGCGCTGTCGGCGGCATCGGTGCGATTCCCTGCGGACGAGGGCCAGGCGATTCGTGGCGCGCGCTGGCCTTCCCCAGCGCTGTAAAGGCGTTCGTCACAGTCGATGAGATGGGTGCGAATATCGGACTGGCTCCGCCGTTAGCATGGTTGAGACTAGAGTTGTACATCCGCTTTCGTTTCGCCGCCATCGCCTGCTCCTTGGTCGGAGTAGAATCGTGCCCCGCTGCCGACGTCGTATCCAAATCCAGTAGCGGCGAGAGAAGATCCTCAACACCATAGGCTCTACAAAAGTCACGTCCGCGCTGGAAGTCGATCCTGCCCATCGCGGTGAGTTAGCGAGTGACGTAGCGTGCACCACCAGTCACAGCCCCGACTAACCATGTACCCTGGTACTTCCCGTACCCGCCCTGAACCTTCTCATGCTTTCCGGACAGTATCTCCTTCTCCAAGACCTTCGTGCGCTTTCCCTTCTCGACACCAGCAACCTTAAGGATTTGTGTCGCATTCAGCCACGAGTCGTCTCGCCGTCGCATCACCGCCACGTTGTTGACCATCATCTCGTAAACGGGGACGCCCGAGTAGATCGCCTGCACCACAAAAACCCACACATCGGTAAGTAATAGTCAACCCCCTTACTGTCGGAGACAGTATAGATTAGTGTAGCGTGCTGGAAGCCACTCACGGTATATATCGTCGGCGGGCCATTGCGGGGGTCGAGCTGCGAGGACTGAGGCGGAGGCGGCGTACCGGCAGGAGTCGAGTTGGCGGTCTGGGAAAAAGAGTTTCCGCCGTGGAACGAGGTAGCGGTGAGCGACGACGAGCTGCTACGAACGAAGTTCGGTGGTGGTGGTGGTATAGCCGAGGACGCCATCTCTCTCTCTCTCTCTATCGTGGGGGGGTGGTTTCTTTGGTGATGGATTGTTGGGGTGGAGAAGCAGAAGAGGAGCGTTGCGTGCGTGTGGTGCGTGTTGGAACTTAGCGCGACGTACGCAAAAGGACGGACGACGTGCGGTGCTAGGTTAGAGGGAGGTAGGGGAAGGAACGGGTTTGAGGTGACTCCTTGCTCGCTCGCCCGCCTCGGGAGAAGAAAAGCAACGAGTCAGGAACGACGCTCTCTCGCCGTGAATCCCTGCTTCGTACTTCCTGACGAGGCGCGTAAATGATACGGCGAGTCAGCAGGGAGGGAGGAGGAAGGAGGAACTAATAGCAGGCCAAGATTTCGACGGGCGAACACGGGAGAGTACGATCGCCCCGCTCTGCTATCCAGGGAGAAAAAAAAACGCGTAAACTCAAAGTGTGGAGATGTCTTCACGTTGATGCGTGCACCGCGTCTGCGAGAAGATGTGTACAGCAGGCGATGGATTGAGTGATCAATGATGGACGGTTTCGAATCTTTGGTCCGATATGGAAGAGATCTCAAATGGCTTTACGCGTCCAGATCGTGACAAGATTCAGGTGAAGAAAACCCGAAAATCTGGGCTGATGTCTTGGCATCTCGAACTTTCCGTAGCTGCAAACATAAACGCCTCGAAACGCAACGCAACGCCTCGAGAAAAAAATCCTCTACAACATCCACCACTTCACACCCATGGGCCGATACCACATCATCCCCGGCGTCTGGCGCGGCGTCGAAGCTAGGCCCCTCATCATATACCGCCACTTGATCCGCCAGGTGGGAGTCCTCCAGGATGACGTTACACGAAACTTCTTCAAACGCCATATACGAGAAAGATTCGAGGAAGGCCGCGATGACGAGAAGAAGCGGTTGACGCAGCATCTGCAAGAGGCACGACATGGGATTAACCTCATCAAGAAGGCGAATCTGGGGTATCCGAAGCCCTTGATCAAGGTTATGGAGATTGCGTGGGGGAGGAGGGGCAAACGGCGCCACGAGTTGCTCAGGGTGGGTTTGCTACAGTCAACTGCGCAGTGAGTGCCATCACGGTGATCCGTCTGCTGATCGACATTTCTAGCCGATTCTGCAATACGGCAAACCCGAGCTCCCACATGACGATCCGCGTACACGTTACCCGTTCACCTCAAAGCCTTTCCGAGCCCTCCTCCAGAAGGCGCATGTCAAAAACATCGAAATTAAACTCCCCGAAAAGAACATTTGGGACGACCCGTTTCCGGTGGCACGGGAGCCACGCATACTTCAACGTCATCACACCAAGCTGGTGGAGCAATGCCCCGCGCCGCTATCGTTTGAAGATTTCGACCGGCTGCAGCGTCTCGCCAACGGCGAAGAAACGGCGATTCCACCACGGAGGAAGGTTCCTCTACGAAATAATATCGACCCCGAAGAGGATGTCAAGAATGGCGAGCGGCCGCACGAAATGACGCCGAGGTCATGGAGGAGATTGTATCAGCGCATTCTACAGCAGAGTTTAGCGATCAGGCAGGACCCTGAGACTGGCTCGTGGAAGGTGCTTGCGCCGGAAATAGTGCTCAAGAGGCCCGAGGCCGATGGGGAGGAGGTGGATTTCTTCCTCGTCCCGGGACCACAAAAGTTGACGCGGCAGGGAAAGCCGTATAAGGTTCAGCCGCCTGAGAAGGAGTATTGGTAGGGCTCAGTACGATGTGGTTGTAGAGAGGGGGCATACATGTAGATATCATACCACCAGGACTTGCTCACAACGTCCAGAAATTCCTTTTGTATCGGCGTCTCTGTTGATATTGTCGGTAACAGGTGTTCCGTCCAGCTGCTGTTATTGGGATAACATGTATCGGCCCTGAAAACACCAACCCCATCTCTTGTCACTCGATGTTTGCCTGCTGTAGATATATCCGCAACAGGGCATATTTTCCGATAGAACAGAACTCCGGGAAGACATAGATAAGGGCCTTGGTAGTTGGCAGGTTAGGCGGTTAGAACTTAATTCCATCCTATTGAGGCTGTCAACCCGTTCTGACGTTTGATGTCTAGATCCAACCGCGACATCGATCCTGTCAGTTGAGGGCAATAAGAGTTACATGTCAGTCACCGTGAGCTTCGATGGTTTCGCCAAGGTACCTTTCTTGGCACTCGAAACACCGCCAGATTAGAGTAGAGTAACGTCCCTTCTGTCAGCTGCCATTCAACCCAAAGGACTCCCCATGTCAATCGCGCTACCCAACCTTGTTATCCGCGTTCAGTTTAAGGTCTATCAAAATCTCCAGGCTTCTTGATTGGCTGTGGTGGGGTTGATCTTCTCGATGCTTTGTTGTTATTGTTGTTGTTGTCGTCGGTGGACCCTCAACGTGTCCCCGTCTTGCTCTACTATTACTAGTAGGGTGCACAGAGTTCATCTCTCCCAATCCCCCACACCACCGGCAACCCGCTTCAGCTGTACCTTATCTTCCTCGTACATCATCCGCTCTACGTCTCCGCGCCGCCCACGAAACGTCATCTACAGTAGGAACATCGTCACATAATCCTCGCCATGTCAGCTACCTGGATCACCAAGAAAAAGAAGGGCGAGCTCATGCTCCTCTGCGACCATCTCGGCCTTGAGTGAGTGCTAGCCAGTGTTTACATTCTTTGCGCAACCCCGCCCAGTTGCCCGCAACCCGCAATAGCGCTAACTGGCTTCTAGCACGGAAGGCTACCTAAAGACCGATCTCGAGGCGCTCCTGACACAATACCTCCAGGCGAACGAGAAGGAGCTGTCCAGCGATGAGACCTTCGCATCGTACTATGAGAGCGTTGCGCGCTCTCCGACGAAGCGGGCTGTCAAGACGGAGGAAGGGCCCTCCGCAACGCGTGCGCGGAGACGGACCACCAACCACTTCACCTCTAACACCTTTGAGGAGACCGGCTCCACATACTCGTACATACCTCTCCTCTGGCTCTCTCCACCCTGCGGCGCGGCCTCCGCCCTGCGGGGAAATGGACCACAACTGACGCGGTGCCACCCCCCATAGCGAAACAGAATCGACACCCGAGCGCAAGACGCGCGCCGGCTCGCGCAGCTTGAGCACGCGCACGCCGCGCACGATCCGCTCTCTCCGGGAAGCCGAAGCGGCGGCGACGCAGCTCCTACCGACACCCATGCGCGACGCCAAGATCGTCGCGCTCTCGTCGAACTCGGTGAAGCTGTCGTACGCGCCGTCGCCTGCCGTCGTGGCGAACGGGGTGTCGCCCGCCGCCGTCGCGGACGATATCGAGAACCGCGCTAATGCCATCATGGCCTCGGCCATGGACGTAGTCGAGAGGTCCGAGATTAAAGAGAAGGCCGTCGGCGTCCGTGATAGACTGTCAAACGTCATCTCGGTCAACGTCGCGTCGCTGGCACTCGAGGCGACGCTGCTGCTCGTCGCGGTCATCCCCGTTACGTACGAGCTCACTCTGCCCGCGGTCGACGCGATCGGATACCCAAGCACCAAGTACATCCTCCCCGACTTGTTCGTGCTCCTGACGACCACGTTCTGGGCGCCGTTCCTGGCGTGGCTGATCCCAGCCGTCGTCCTGCCCATCATCAACGCGGTGGTGTTCAACCTGGTCTCCACCAGTGCGGCCAGGGACGGTGTCAAGTACAAGGCGGACCCGCTCACGTACGCGGTCACGCGTGCGCTGTGTGTGTACCTGGCCCACTACAAGGGCTTTACGTTCGGGGGGCTGCTGGGATCTGCTGCCGTCGCGACTGTGGGGACCACAGTCGGGAGGGAACTGCAGATGATCGGGGCCGGGATCGGAGGTATTGCGGCGTTGTGGGTGGGGATTCTGTCCAGACGGTGAATGTTCTGCATTTCCCGCCGGTGTTTGTTCGAAGTGCTCTTCGCACGGGCACGGGCGGACTGAGATATCCCAGCTGTATTTACAATCCGTGTCTCTTTATGGTTGCGGGCTGTTGCTGTTGCTGTTGCTGTGCGGTTTAGTTTCCTTCCTTGTCGTTTGGGGTTCCCAGTAATTCGGATTGGATTGGATTGTGTATGACTCTATGTATGGATCGCTTTTTTCCTTTTCGTCCTGATTTTTTATACGAGTCTTTTGTGCTGTCTGTCTGTCTGTATCTGTATCTGTAGCAATTGGATTTCGATGCTCGCGGGGATGAGGATGAAAGGCAGGACGGGACGGGGACAGGGAAGTCCCCCGCAATCGCTGGATCAACAAAGCAGGTTCGCGAGACTCGCCTGCGCAGTGCGGAGCCTGGTCGCTGAAGATCGGGCCTCCGCGGGGGACCGGGAAATGAGCGACTCTAGACTCGGCCTGCTTGCTCGAACGGACTGGACTGAGACGGGGGCGCGCTCTGTAGTTTGTCTCTCTCTATGTACTCGCCTTACAGCACCGTAGATATCCGATGCTCTCCAACTCTCTGAAGAGTCCCAGGAGTCGTGTTTGTAGAGTACTCTACGACCGCCGTCCTTCATTCCAGCCAGCATTGGATTCCCCTCAGACAGACCAAGCCCAGCCAAGTTCCACCCACACACACGCACACCCTCCCCAGCGGACCCCCTCATTCGCTCGCATAACAGCCCTCTCCCCTCTGCAGGGCCAGAGCCACGCAACGCAACGACATTCTAAGCAAAGCCATATGACGCAGCAGCGCCCGTTGCAGTAGATAGCTGCACCGCACTTCCCCTGACGACGCGCCACTCTCGCACCGACCTGCGACCGCCGCCCGGTATTTCCTTCTTCCACTTCTTTCACGGCGACGACGACGCGTTGCCTGAAAGCAGCAGTAGTAGCCAGCAGTAGCAGCAACAATGTCAACGCGCACCGACGACGAAGAAGAGCTCGAGCTGGAGGAGGTGTTGGATTCCGCGAGCTACACCGCCCACAGACTGGTAAGCACATCGTTAACGTTAACCGCTGGAGGCCGCCGCAGCCGCCGCGGGCAGGACTGGTGGGCTGTGAGCTGATTGACGTATGTATGTAGCACCACGCAACGCCAGCGCATCTGCACCTCACATCACGACGAATGTACGATCCCCCACTCTTTCTCCCGCCCCGTCGTCTCGCGGCGAAGTCGAGCGAGCGCTAAAGAGGTTGTTGTCGCAGCTTCGTCGGCCCCCTCCCGAAAGGCTGGATCAAGAACAAGGGCACCGAATGGTACAAGCAGCACATCCACTACACGAAGCGCACGTCGACGTTCAGCGCATCCGGTGCTGCGGGAGGGCGCAGCGTCACGGGCCTAACCATGCCGATCCCTCGGCGCAATTCGCGGGCCGCCGCCGTCGCTCCCGCACCCATCGCGATCCCGCTTCCGAGCACCTCGCACGCCTCGAGTCCGACGATCCGGCCGGCCGCCAGACGAGGTGTTTCGGCGCCGCTGCAGTCGACGAGCGCCAGCCCGCCGACGCCGCCGCGAACCGGCGACACGGACGTATCCGCGGCGACGGCGCGCGAGCGCCCGGCCACGGCCGCGGCCGCGCACGAATGGCCGAACTCCTTCGCGACGGCGAATGAGACGTGGGAGCACAGTGAGGAATTCCGGCGGCGGCGCCACGCAGCCACCACCGCGGATGGGGTGGCACCCGCAGACAGCGAGGCAGGTGCGAGTACCATTTCCGCTCCGAACAGCTTCCAGGCTGGTGCTGGTGTCCTTGATTCCCAGGCGTCGTTGCTGAGGGCGGACCGGAGCGATCAGCGTAGGTTGAGTGATCCCGCATCACCCCCACAACCACCGGATAAGAAGGAGTCGCTGGAAGAGCTAGAGCCGACGCCCTGGAATGCGCCTAGTAGTCGCGTTTCTACTAATCCCGAGCGCGTCACCGGCGGCTTGGTCAGGTTCAATACCGCCGACATGGATGTCCTGCGGAATAGGGACGAACACGCGCAGCAGAAGGTGGCGGGGTTGAGTAGGGCCCGCTCACTGGGGCTCGTGAAACGGAGACACTCGAGCCTCAAGCGGCATGATGGCGAGATCCTGAAGATGGAGAGTATGCTTGTACGTATCGAAGCCACGCATGCAACACACCTGCCGGATGACTACGATGAGAACGAGAGCCTCAAGGTCAACACCAGAATCGTAGATAAGTGGCGAGAGTACGTGGTCGTGTGCAGAGAGAACGATGATCCGGACGTCCCCATGGTAGTAAGGTTTTACAAGAGCCGGACTATCCCGGCGGTCGATAAGCAGCACGTCTCGTCACGAACTGCGAGGGAGATCCCGCTGAATCCCAAAACGACCAGAGCAAATCTTTATTCGTCACTCGACAAGACCCTGGTTATATGGCTTCCTGGCAAAAGGGGCACGCTTATATACATCATGCGGCCTCGGTGTGCCTCCAGCTCCGTGGAGTGGTACACCTTCTTGCGGACAGCGCTCGGCGAGCCGCAGGGCAAATCTTTGCAGCTGTCAGTGCCGGACCTGACGCTAACGATCAACATTGAGAACCCATTCAACCGGGAGGACCACACGAAGCACAACGCTGTGGGCGACATCACCGAGATCGCGGAGCGGGACGTCGCTGGGACCATCCTCAAGAAGAGCATGAGCATGCTCGAGAACGTGAACGAGTGGGAAAACATCCTGGTGCACTGGAAGACGCACGAGCGGATGGGCCTGGCGTGGAGGCGCTATGATCGCCTAGAATGGGTGCACGGCGTCAATGAGCAGCGCATGGATGGCTCCATCGCCATGCAGAAGACCCACGAGCTAGAGCTGCGCCCGAAGATCCACTATCCGACCGAGAGCACGCTCGAGACTGGCGAGAAGATGACGGAGCCGCCGCCCGTGGAGGGGTTCTTGGTCCGTCTGACGTCGGGCAAGGGACGGGGCGAGAGACTCGGGAGGAAGTTCCAGAAGCGCCAGTATTGGGCTACGCACGATCAGTATCTGTGTTACTGCCAACCTGGCCGCGCACTCCCGCCCGCACCGCCGAAATCGCTGCATAGAGGCGGCGTTACCCCGACGCTGAGCGAAATCGCGGCGGAGATGCCGTTGATTTACTGTGTTTCGCCGTTCGCCCTGAATGCGGAGAGTGATATCGAATGGCTAGCGGCTGATCCTGTCCCCGGCCACATCAAGAGGAAGGACGAGGAAGCGTATCACGAGGCCGAGAGGAGAGTCAATCTGCTCGGTAAAGCCGAGGGGTTCGTCGATCTCACAAAGGCCATCCAGGCGCGCCGCGTGGTTCCCGACTGCACACCCGGCGGTGGCGACGGGCCCGCAGAAGAGTCAGACGGCAGCACCGTGCAAAGCGACGACGAGATGTGTTTCGAGATCGTATTGGACAACGGGCTCGCGCTGAAATTGCAAGCGTTCGATGCACAGACACGCGACGAGTGGATCCTGCGGCTGGATGATCTGATCAAATACTGGCGCGCGCGCGACCGCGGCGACTTGGCTATCATCCGCCGCATCAGGGATACGAACCTTAAACAGCTGAATATGGATGAGGAGATGGAGTCGCTGATGGGGCAGTTTGGGCGGAAATGGGAGGTTTCTCGCACCATCGCGTCTGGCGAGCTGTTCAATGTCTGCGGCCTCTCGTCCTGCCGCACCATCACCGTAAGTCGTTCCCGCCGTTTCTCTCCAGCCCTGTATGTTAATCCAGCACAGCTATCCGGCCCACTGTACCGCAAACCGCGGCGCCACGCCACCTTCCGCCGCTACAACGTGATCCTGTGCAACGGCGAGCTGCTAATCTTCCAGCACACGACACGGGGGCGCACAGGAAAAGAAGTGCGGACCGCACTACAAGAGAAGCACATCACGTTCCCGCTGCGGGACTGCTACATCTACAGCGGGCTGGTGACGAGCTCCGACCTGCTATACCAAAACCGCACATTCGACTCGAACTCTCCGGGGCGCCACGCGCTCCCCCGGATCTTCGCTGACGGATACACCTCCCACGACGAGGACTCGATGACCTGCTTCGTGCTGTGGCATGGTAGTCGGCGATCGGTCTTTACGAAGCGAGATGAGGAGGGTGGCAAGGTCGCTACGAGACTCGTGCCCCCGCTGGGGCACACGGGAAAGACGATCGTGTTTAAGGCCAGGAGTAGGCTCGAGAGGGACGCTTGGGTCATGAGTATCACTATGGAGATTGAACGGTTAAATGTCGGCGCGCCGGAGGAGATTAATGTGGCCGTGCCGAAGAAGTAGAGGTTTGCGTGGGGAGGGCGGGGCAAGGTCTATTCCTTTCTTTTCCTTTCCTCCTTTCCTCACCCGTTTTTTTTTGGGAAGTTGCGTTGCTTCTGGCTTCCTGCTTCCGTGTTTCCGCGTTGCTGGCTTACTTGCTGATCATGAGCCTGGCGTTTGTTTCTTTCTTTCTTGGTGGATTTTTTTTTACAAGACTGGAGTGACTTTTTTAGTCTGGAGGGACTTTTTTTTATTACGGAGGGACTGTATTCTAATGTTTGGTAGTCGGGGACTCGGGGTGGTGGGAATGAATGGAACTGGTACATACGGGGGGTATACATAGGATCCATTGCGGTTGCAGCTGCACTGTGCTGTAGTGGATATGGGCATGGTGTCTAAGGAAAGTGGAGGGCGGGATGGTGAGTGGAGCGTAGTGGCCGAGTTACACTTGTTGAAGCTGGCACTTGGAGAAAACCGATACATCAACATATAGATACTGCACAGTGAGTCGTGAAGCGAGTCAAGCGGCTATTGCCACCGCCGCTGCTATTCACGCTCACTTTACATTGTAGTCGGAATAACTATTGAGACTGAAGAGGTGATTGATATTCAGACCACCTGGGGGCCGAATGAGCGGTGCGCACAAACTAGCATGATTGGGGCTCGGGAATGGGAAGGCACTGGCTTGAAAGTTGGAACTTGGAATAGCAGGCTCCGCTCGAATGAACGGGTTCGTCGAGATGTGATGCCCGCTTATGCTATGAGTCTATTCCCCTTCCAAGCGGGTCTGTCTCAAGCGTCAATGGCGCCGGTCAGTCTGTCACCTTTTCTTCCATCGGGCATCCCGTGTAGTACATAACAATTCTCACCCGTGCGATTCCAAATGGTCTAGGGACTCACGGCAGCGGCGTCTGTCAACCGCCTCCCGGTAGAACAAAGGAAGAAATAGGACGTACATATATGTAGACGTCGAGAAACCACTGGCTGGCTGTTAGAGCATTAGCCTCCGTCCGAAACTCCGAATACAGCGGTATTTCGGACATGGGAGATCACTCTAACTCAAGTCTCATTCTGTGACTTCATTGGCGGTGACGGTGACGGTCAGCAAGCCTACCTACCTACCGGCTATCCACCCTCAGCCGTCATTGGTCTAGCATCCCTCTGCCACGATTCTTAGTACGATCGGTAAGAGTGGTGATTGGACGATAGTCTTCGAGTAGCTATTCAGCCTCGCCAGACACCGGCTGCAGGGTCAACTCTGAGCTAAAAAACAACCAAACACTTCACTTGTTACCAGCTCCCGTTTGACCCAACACAGCCTATGCTGAGAAGACGGCAGCGATGGCATGAGACGCTGGTGCGAACGAGCCACGGAATCTTCCATCTTCCAAGAAGCACTTGAGTAGCCATTCTGCCTCGCCAGCTGCTGGGTCAATTCCAATTTCCGTGATAGAGCTAGGTAATCTAAGAAGCACTCGAGTACCGATATGTAGCCATTCAGCCTCGCCAACTACAGGACACTAGTGCGATCGAGCCAGGGGATCTTCCAAGAAGCACTGCAGTGGCCATTCAGCCTCGTCAGCTGCAAGACGCCGGCGCGATCCAGTCAGGGAATCTTCCATCTTTCAAGATTTACATACTTGGGTATGTAGCCATTCAGCCTTGCCAGCTGCACGGTCAATTCCGTGATCTAACAACCAAACACTTCACTTTTTTCAACCCCAGCTCGAACCAACGCAACTCATGCCGAGAAGCCGGCGGCAACGGCGTGAGACGCTGGTGCGATTGAGCCAGATAATCTTCCATCTTCCAAGAAGCACTTGAGTAGCTATTCAGCCTCGCCAGCCGCAAGACGCTGGTGCAATCAAGCTAGGGGGTCTTCTAAGAAGCACTCGAGACTTGTGCAGCTATTTAGTCTTGCCAGTTGGAGGGTCAACTCAAATTACCGTGATTGAACAACTGACTATTTCACTTGTCAACTTGTTAACCCTCGCTCGACGCAACACAACCCATGCCGAGACACTGGTGCGGTAGAGTCGGGGGGATCTTCCAAGAAACACGCGAGAAGTCATTCAGCCTTGCCAGCTACACGACGCTGGTGCGATTGAGCCAGGGAATCTTCCAAGAAGCACTCAAATGGCCATTCAGCCTCGCCAGCTGCACGGTCAATTCCGTGATCCAACAACCAACCACTTATTGCCTACTCCCATTCGGGGAATATTCCAAGAAGCACTCGAGATTCGAGTAGCCATTCAGCCTCACCAGCTGCAGGGTCAATTCCGTTCTCGACTCCCGCTCAACGCAACGCAACCCATGCCGAGAAGACTGCGGCGGCGGAATCGAGCCATGGTGATCTTCCGTCTTCCAAGAAGCAGTCAAGTGGCCATTCATCCTCGCCAGGCTCCAGCTGCAGGTTCAATTCCGATTTCAGTGATCGAGCACCCAACCAACCACTTGTTGTCCACCCTCGCTCGACTCCACGCAACCCATGCCGAAAAGGTGACGGCGGCGGCGACGCTGGTGCGATCGAGTCAAGGGATCTTCCATCTTCCAAGAATCACTTGAGTAGCCATTCAGCCTCGCCAGCCGTCCATCCCCCCCTCCCCCTAGCAATCCTCACGCCCGATCACTCGCGTCCAACGCAACGCAACCCCACTACCCCGCACTGTCACGTTAAACGAAGCTCTGGGGTCCGGGGGTCCGGGGTTTTGGCGTCCGGAGGGTTCCAAGTTCCAACCCCCCTCTCCCCTCTCTTCTCACAAGCTCGTTCTAGAACACAAAACACACGGTGATCCCTTTACATACATCACTGTGCATAACGGTTTGGTTTGGTTTGGTTTGGTTTGGTTTGGTTTGGGTTTTGGTTCGTAATCCTCCTCGAGGCTCTAAGTAGGCTCGAAGTAGGCTCGAAGTAGAAACACGATCCTGACGGGTAACGGCGTGGATGGGTGAATGGGCTGGATGCGATGCGCTGGCCGGGTGGAGGCTCATGATCACCCCTCACACTCCCTCTCAGATCAGATGGCGGGGGAGGGCGCGGGGGGGAGGCTTTGATGTGATGTGATGAGATGCGAAGGAATACTTCCATGCAGTGTTCTGGATTATCAATTACTCGATGTTCTCAAGTAACGTTGCTTCTGGAACTCGTATCGCTGCCGGGGCCGAGGCCGCGGGAGTTGGTGTTGGGCTAGTGCGCACTGCGGGCCCAGGTCCAGGACCCCACAATCCCGCTGCCCCACACCCCCGCTGCCCCACATGACGCCATAGATACTTGGAGTTGAAGCTCTATGTAGAAACTCTATGAACACACGGTTTGGCGTATGCTAGCTCGACTCTACGCGACATACAATACACTACTCTACATCCACTACACTATTCTACATTACGATACCTCAAGGTGCCATTCAGCCTTCAGGTACACATCACTCCGACCACCCTCGCTCACCCTCGAGCACTCGACCGCCCCGAGCACCTGATCCACCTGATCCACCTGATCCACCTCATCCACCTCAACCACCTCAACCACCCCAACCACCCTCGCCCCCTCTCAACCACCAACCGCCCGCAATGACTTCGACCATAACCCTCCGCCACGCCGTTCCCAGCGGTAATCCCCCCTTGCCCCGTCCCGTCCCCTCTGCCCCCGCCGCCCAAACCCATTTCCATAGTGAGCACGCACTAACCTTGAAGTACCAGACATCCCCCAAATCCTCACCCTAATCCACGCCCTCGCCGCGTACGAGCGCGAGCCGCCGTCGACCGTAGCCGCCACTGAGTCAAGCCTACTACGCACTCTCTTCCCCTCCACCTCCTCTGCCCCCTCCTCTTCCACTCCCGCCGTCCCAGCCTACGCGCGCGTCCTCCTCGCCTTCCTCCCCTCATCTAACCCCTCCCCCGCCCCTGATGGTAGCGAAGAACCAGCAGGCATAGCAATCTACTTCCCAAACTACTCCACATGGCGTGCGGCGCCGGGGCTGCACCTCGAAGACCTCTTCGTGCGGGAATCTTATCGGGGACGGGGCGTGGGGACCGCGTTGCTCTCCGCGCTGGCGAGGGAGACCAGGGGGATGGGAGGTCAGAGGCTGGAGTGGAGTGTGCTTAAATGTAAGCTTCCCTTTTACAGTGGGATTGGTGGGGGAGGGAGGGAGGGAGGGAGGAAGGGAGGGGGAGAGGGGGGGAGGGCTGAAGGAAGGCGGCTGACAAGCAGCCGCACAGGGAATGAGCCCAGCATTAAGTTCTATGAGTCGCTCGGCGCTGAGAACCTCGGTGTCGAGTGGCAGGTCATGAGGGTTAGCGACGAGGCGCTGACAGCGCTGGCGGCGAGGGGGCCGGAGGTGGAGTGGGCGTCAGCGCCATCGTCCCCCTACGCACATACGTCCGGGCGAGACGAGTGATATGCCGTGCGAGGTCACGCGACTACTACATACCTAGGTAGGTCAGACGAATGAACTGCGCACTGCGGATTCCTATTATATCCTGAATATCCCGATTCCTTCGTCTGTCTGTCTCGTCTGGGAGCCGTCTTGTCTCCCGACCCACGAGTCCTTCACCCTCCATACCGGAGAATATCTATAGAAAAAAGTAATAGCAGAGCCCTCCCCCCCATCCCCCGCCCATCCCTTTATCCTCCGCCAAACCCAACCGATGAGCATCCAACCGACCGAGCATCCAACCGACCGAGCATCCAGTCAACCAACCAACCAACCCACAAATTCAACCCCTCACGCCAAAAGTAAAAAGTGAAAGAAATAAAAGAAAACAAGAGAAAAAAAGATCATGGTAAAAAAACACTTAACTTTTGTATATACCCCCGAGATGTAAAAAAGAAGGAAAAATAAATGCAAACGACCCGCTACCGACCGACACACCCCGAGGAGAAAGAGAGAAAGAAAAGAAAGAAAAGGGAATAAGTGGAGTAGAGTGAGGAGTGAGGAGGGATGGATGGATGGTCCATGGAGAGCCTGTCATGTGTGTGTGTGTGTGTGGTTTACCTAAAACGCAATGATGATGTAGGTACCATACGGAAGAGTAATGAAAATGAAAATGAAGAAAGAAAGAAAGGGAAAAGAAAGAAACCAAAAAGAAAGAAAATAACACAAAATCAAAAAAGAACTTTTCCGTAACCCCAACCACCCCGTCCGAACCAAACCCCGTATTCCAGCCCCAGACCTTTACCACCCCTTCCCCCCTCCTCTCTCCTCCATTGCCCAAAAGAAAGTAACTGACACCCACGCGCATGGGAGCGAGGAGACGTGACCTCTGTAACAGAGCACGTGGTGGTAAAATCCAACGGTGGTTCAATAACCTGCAAAAAGAAAACAAAAAAACAATGTAGAGAGCAAACCCATTCCGTCTACCGGTGGACCCAGATACAAGCAGAAGCAAGAAAGAAAGGAAGCAGGCCGTCATCAAGTCATCAAGAATATGTGCCGCCACCGGCCGATACACCAAGAAGCCAGTAGACCCCCACCGCGATCCCGGGATGATGAGAGGGGCCCACTCGAAACGAGCTGAAGAGAAGCCACGTGAAGGTGAACCGAGAAAAGCAATGACCAAACCAAATTGCACGAAAGCCGCCCCTCCAGAGTGCCAACCGGGCACATCGAGTGTTCGTGGAGAAAAACCGTAAATCAAAGCGTTATATGCCCCAGGTGTTGACAGGGAAAGATGTACGCAGGACATATGTTGAATATAAATGATCCCATGCTTGTCGTCTATGGCATGCCCATTCCGGCGTCTCCCATACCACCCGCCACAGCAACCACACCACCAGGGAGCGGTTGTTGCGACATTTGCGGCATCCCCACGGTCCCAGGAAGCCCCGTCGCATTCGGATGGGTCGAATGGGAGCGGTGATACTTGAGCCCGTTGAGGTTCTTGTATCGTTTGCCGCAGTACTCGCATCGATACGGCTTCTCCTTCTCCATGCCCAGGGTGCCAGGGTACGGTGCAGAGGTCTCCGGATTCACTATCGAAAAGGTTCCGTCGGCGTTGTCGTGCAGCTGTTGGTTCGTGTGCCCGTGCTACGTCGGGTGTCAGCAACCCATCTCGCTCGCACGTGGCTCCAGGGAGGGGGGAGTGAACTTACTGCCTTGTGATACTTGAGACCATTCTGGTTCTTGTAAGCCTTCTCACATCCAATCACAGGGCACTTGAACGGCTTGTCCTCTGCCTGCATCAGCGCAGCTGGCATCGTGGGCACTTGGGCCGCTCCGGTGTCGGCGAGCTTCTTGTTCATGTCGTTGCCTCCGTTGTTGGCCATGTACGGCTGCATCTGCGCCTGAGAGTACACGCCGAGGGTCTGTCCTCCGGGGCTGTAGAGACGCTTAGCGGGCTCGTCGATACACAGGTTCAGAGCCATATCGCCCGTCGCTTCCATGCCGGTGCTGTAATTGAGGTTGGTGTTGAATTGCTGCTGGTTCGAGAACCCGCCCAGACCCTGAGGGAAGGCATACTCCATCGAATCGGAAGCGAGTGGCGTACCGGGGACAGATGACTCGGGCGAGAAATGCGAGGGCTGCTTGGTCGCGTGTGGCAGCTGTGCGGATGCCATGTTCGGAGTGTTGTGATATGAGGGCATGGTCAGCGCCACGGGGGTCTGAGGCAGAGAGTAGTGCTGCTGCTGCTGCTGGCCAAGATGCGCTTGCGGTGTTAGTGGTGGGGCGACATTGTTTGGCGGAGGTGTCATTTCGTCATCCATTTCCATATCTCCCGCGATCTCCCCTTCCGGCTGGTCGTCCTGCTGGTGGTTTCCCCGCTCCTCTTCCTGCTGCCTCTGGCGCTGCATCTGCTGTTGGCGCATCATTTCGTACTGGATGCTGCCAATCCCCCCGATAGGACTTGTTATCCCGGCGTTCTGCTGTTGAGCGTGCCGGGATTGCTGCCTGTTGCCGTCATGAGCGCCGCGCCCGCCATGCCCCTCTTGGTTGTCGTTCTCATTATTTATAGGCATCTGCTGGGCATGATGCTCCTCGTAGTGTCGAAGCAGATCGTGCAGCGACGGCAACGGGAGACCGCAGCAGGAAAAATCACGACAGAATTCGGCCTCCAGCTTGGGCAAATACGAAGAGGAATGATACGATGGCGATTGGAATGTGAATGGTGAAGTTCCTGTCATCATGATGCTGGAGAGGTCAGCTCAGCCACTTATATAACGGACAGCCCCGAGTAGAGAAGCACGAGCTTTCACTACTGGAACGACATTCTGTGACCGCGAAGTTTGCGGGATTCGCTACTGGGAACTTTGTTCCTCGAACCCCTCACCTCCCCCCCCGCTCCCAATGGGGAAATCTCAAAATAATAAAACCAAATCGCATAACTAGCACGGAAACTTACTCGTCCCTGATCCAGCTTCCAACGCTCACTCCTCCCCAGCTCATTCCGCCGTTGTTCATGAGACTCCGAGCCAGATCCCCGTTCACCATGCTTTCTCGTCGCAGCCGCGAGCTGGACATCGGAATGCCATTACCGTGAGAGATGCTGCCCGGTCGCGCGCCGTAAGGGTCCTGGAGCATCGGCATCTGCATGGGCATTCCGCCGGCGGCGCGGAGCTGGCTCGTGAGGTTAGACTTCGGCTGTCCCGACTGCTGGGGTCGAGACGTGATGTCAATTGGGGCTGGCATCGTGTTCGAGCGCTGAGTGTCGGATTCCTGCAAGGGATAATCGTAGGACAGCGGTGGCGGGGTTATGGTAAATGGTATTGCGGGTGAGCTCTCGTCGGAGCGACAAGGACTAAGAGAGGGCGTTCTTAGGAAATCCGTGGTGGCGGTAGTGTGGTGGGGACGAGGTTCTGGCTTTCGGATGCGTAAGCTCTCGGGTAAGAGTCACGAGCGTGGGGGTATGCAATAGGTAGCACGCTCTGTCGAATCAGATCGGATGGGTGAGTTGGTGGTTGGCTGGAGTGTTACAGGGAGATGGAGGAGGATGAGGAGGAGAGAAGGAAGGAGGGAGAGGGGGAGAGAGGGGAAGAGAGAGAGAGAGAGGCGAGTAAAGGTATGTTGTTATTTTGAGTTGAGAGGATGCGTGCCGGTTGGCGGGATGGGTCGAAAGTGGAGTGGTGGAGGGGAGGGGAGGAGTGGTAGTGGTAGTGAAAGTAGTAGTGGTAGCGGTAGCGGTATGTAGTGGAGGTGATGAGGAGGAGGTGGTGGTGGTGGACGTTGGTGGCCCGTGGCGGTGGTATGTAATGGTCGGAGAAGCGGGCGGCGGGTTTTCGATGTTCGTTGGTAGGTGCTCGTAGCACTTTCGAGCGACAGGCTGATCCGACCCGACCACACAAATGCACAACCCTCTTTTTTTCGAGTCACACACCCGGCCCAATGGTTCAGATAACTTTTGGCGTGGTCGCGCGTGGGGTGGTGCTTCTGCTGGTGCTACTGCTGCCGCTGCTGTGGATGCTCCGTAGGGTATGTATGTGTGTATGTATGTGTGTATGTATGTGAGTAGAGTGTGTAAAGTGAGTAAGTAGTTACTGAGCGCAGTGCGTCGAGTGCGTCGAGCGAGTAGAAAGCGAGTATGAAGAGTAGCTAGCCAGAATCCTATGCCGGATTATGTAGAGTAGAGCAGCTACCCTTTAGGATTTGTGCGTGGATCTGGATCGGGTATGGTCCGGAGTCCCCCCGTCGTCGTTGTCGTCGTCGTGTCTTGGGATTGGGTGGACGGCGTGATCTGATCGATTGGATAAGATGGATGTACGTACAGATGTCGGGCGGCGGCAGGTCCACGTCCGCGTCGTGGTTGGGTCGAGGTGGATGCTGGGGGGGAGGGGGGCGGTGCGTGTCCGACGAGAATTGTCACGAGTCTCTGGTCTTGACAGAGAGCGCGGAGCGAAGTGGGATACGGTGGAACCGGGAGAAGGGACTAGCCTGTGGTGGTGGTGGTGGTGGTGGTGGTGGTGGTGGTGGTGATGGTCGGCCGCTACTGCTTCGAACTTGGAAGACAGCCGAGATATTCGGTGTGCTTGCGTGGTGTGGTGGTTGAGGTGGTGATGGTGGTCGCAAGCACAACTACGGCCAGGAAGTGGTGCGGGTGCGAAATATGTAGGCCACACGACGTTGCAGTGATTATCCCCTCTTATTGAGGTACCGTGACGGAGAGGCTCAGAGTTCGAGATCGTCCGAGTATTAACTCGGGCCAGGCTGCTTCTAGCGGCGAGTATCAATCTCCGGCGAAGCAACAACGGACTTCTGGGCGGTGGTGGCTGCTGCGTGGGAAACGGCGACGCTGTGATGGAGAGGAGGAGCAGAAGCGGAGGAGGATAATGATGATAAGATGGAAGAGGAGTCGGTGGAGGAGGGGGATTCGGTGGAGCAGGAGGAGCGGCCGGATGACGAGACGAAACAAGACGAGACGAGGGGCACAACCCGAGAGGTGGGGAGAGGGACGGAAGGAGGAGGCAGAAAGAGTATCAGAGAGGCAGAGTGTATGTACCTTCCTGCCTGCGCACGTATCAATGCATCTACACTGTCACTGGCATGGAATGGGCCCTCCATATCTTCCATGCCGGGCCCATGCCGACCCACAGCAGGCCACCGATATGTGTGCGCCAAAGATGGCCAGAACGATGATGATGATGCGAAGCGTGTGTACCAAGAGTCTGCATACTATGGAGAGAATGCTCAGCAGAAGCAATACGGTAGCAATACATAGCAGCAGCAGCAGCAGGGTGTTGCCAGGGATCGTCGGCGCATGTTTGGGATCACTGGCTGATTTGGTCGATTAAGAAATGTTTCCCTTTTTGTGTGAAGGATACAGGAATCAGGGTGAGTACTTCTTCACACCATACTGGCCCACATCCCTCTTGCAGCCTTCAATTGGTGACGGCGCCGTCCGTGCAGATTCATGTGTGCCAATATGCGCCTACTGTAGAGTACCTAAGCACTCGATGCACGCCTGGCTGGGCCGTACCTACCGTATCTCGTTCCGTGTGGAAAGTGCTGCTTCTGCTGCTGCTTCTGCTGATGCTGCTGCTTCTGCTGATGCTGCTGCTATCTGGGTATCTACGGCACTCTATCTGCCTGCACGGTCGCCCACCCCTCCGGATTCCACGCCGTCCCTCGCTATAAGTTCTGCCCAACAACTTGCTCGCCTTGCCGCCCGCTCCACTCAACATTCAGAGGGACTGCGAAGCGCTCCCCCCCACCCCGCACTCTCCCCACCACCACCACCCTCCTTCTCCTCCTCCCCCTCACAATCATTACCGTCATTCCTCCTGCGCCATCATCTCCACCTCCACTTCTTCTTCTTCTTGCACCAACACCACAGCCACCACAGCCACAGCCACAGCCACAGCCGCCACAACCATAACCACCACCACCACCACCTCCCACCACTCCCCACCACCGCACTCACGTCAATCGTCTCTGCAAAGACACATCTCCAGGTACATCCCAAGACCCCCCAACAACGTGCTTCTTCTTCAGCAGCAGCAGCAGCGTCGGCGCCAACCAAGACGGTCCCAGGAATTCCGTTCGCATGAGGTTCACGTCGAAGCCGAGCAAATCATGTACTCTTCGGGCATAGCCCTGGCCCCGTCCGTCGTCGAACTAACTGCCGCAGCTGAGACCTGCTTGGAGTCGAGTTAGAGTGACTAGCTCGACGGCGACAAGCTATGCACGTATGATATCTAGAGTATGGACCTACTCTACTCTAGGCTGATGCAGGATGGACTCGACATCATCGTCATCGTCACCACCTCCACCTCCACCTCCACCACCACCACCACCACCATCTTGTAAGTTGTGCTTCTTTGGTTATTTGGTTTCTTTTGCTTTTGATTCCCCCGTGACGGCATCACACACAAATACACAAATATATCGCATGAGCTGCCCTCTCCCCCTCAATGATCTTTACGCCCCCTCTTCCTCTTCCTCCTCCTCAAATATGACCCCACCATCCACAGCACTACAACCCCGGGGGCCAACATCCGAATCGAGCACCTACTCCACGTACGTCGCCGCCGCATCTCGAAATAAAGAGTGTCGAGTGTCAAGTATCGAGTGCAGAGTAAAGTGTACCCAGGGCAGGGTGTAGAGTACGGTATGCATATGAAAGCCAAAGACCCCGGGAGTCGACTCTCGAGACGCCGACTCGCTGTTGCGGCTACAGCCACTCGTTTCGTCGTTGTCGAAGCGACGGCGACGACAGCGACGACAGCGACCATCACGGCGATGATAGTAATAGCGACCAACACGGCGATGACAGCAACAGCGACCACGGCGACGAAAGCGACAGCAACCACGGCGATATCGCCTTCGGCTATCTTACTCACCGTACGAGCCTACGGGTCGCGGGAGCTATCAGATGGAGATAATTGTATGATATGTAGGATAAAGTACTCTGCTCTACTCCGGAGTCTACGTACGAGTAGAGTGCTCCATGCAGGTGCAGCATCACGGTCGTTAGAGTGTATAGGCAGGCTTGGGCTGGGCGCCGCGCCGACTAGCCAGTACTAGAGCATAGGGCAGTTGCATGCGGACGTGAAGGGAAGCGTACGATCATCGGTGGTCACTCTTATCTTCTCGATGAACGTCGGCGCCATGCAACCAGCTGTTCTGGAAGAGTCCTCCCTTCCTCGCTCCGTCGCTGCCATCCCAACATCTCATCAACTCTAGGCTCATCAACCACCTGCCAGTAGGCTCGTTCATCGCAGCCCTCAACCCCGTAGGCACAGTACGCGTGACATGGATCTAGCCAGGGAGGGAGGGGAGTGAGGGAGGGGGGGGGTTTCCATTAGCAATCGGACATATGCCCACGCTAACCCGTTCGGCCGTAGACCCGTACATAACAGAGCATGTCGACATACGGTATGGTATGGATGTACGGTATGGATGTGTGGATCGCGGAGTAGCCGTGGGCACATACTGGGAAACGAAACGGGAGACGGGGGTGGGGGTGTTCGTACAAGGACAGGAGGGCTTTCCTTCCTTCCTTCCTTCTTTCCCACGAGGGACGGACGGACGGGTGGAGGGAGAGAGGGAGGGAGGGATGGGCGTGCGGCGTGTGCCGCTCACGAGTCGAGCCGAGGCATCGCAACTCCGATGGAGAGGAGGGAGGGCTGGCCCTGGCCGGACGGGGAATCCGTCGTTCACCTGGCCCTGACTCGACTCGACTCGACTTGACTCGACTCGACTCGACTTGACTCGGCTCTGGACCGCAACGTTGCCCGCGACGATGGCCGTGACGAGCCCAAGACGATGCGCGCACGTCTAGAACCTTGTGTTGGATCAGATGCCCTACATGCACATATACGTACACAAGGTTGGTACACATATGGTGTACCTGGTACTCCGACTCTGCGACTCGTCGACTCGTCGAGGCTGTGTGCCCTGGAGTCTGTAGTTTATACTCTATTCTAGACTCTGGTGGTGGCGGGCTCGGCGCACGTGGACACTGGACACTGGACGCTGGACACTGGATGCTGGACGCTGGACACTGGACACTGGACACTGGACACTGGACACTGGACACTGGACACTGGACACTCACTGGACATCGGACTTGTAGACTTGTAGACTCGTGGACTCGTCGAAACGTGGACTCGTCGAAACGTGGAACGTTGGAACGTAGCCTGAACTCGTCGACAGTGGACCCGTCGACAGTGGACTCGTGAGAACGTAATCTGGACTCTGTTTCGTGGCTGCTTGGAGGAGGCGTATGTATCTACTAGTAATGTTTCACCACACGAACGGATACGACGCCGGGGACGGCTTGTTTGCGTGCTTGCTTGCGTGCTTGATTGATTGTTCATCGTGATTCGAAAGTCAGAATGGGAGTCTTAGGAGATGCAACGACTACTCCTGTAGCAGGCCGCTGGGCGGACTTTTGGTGGTATGTAGTAGTCTCGGTAGGGCCCAACATACCGACCTTGCGATGTCCAGGGTCCAAACTTCAAAGGCCGAGTATTTTGTGCGAGCCGAAACACCACGATGGCACTACTTTTGAGTACCCAAGATCTTCCACGACACTCCGTGGACGTTTCATTCCGCTTACCTACTACTTCCGGTACTTACCTGGTATGTAGGCTGCTTGCGGCCTGAAGGCTGGACTCTTGAAACTGAGGCTGGCACTGGGCACTGGGCACTGGGCAGAACTTAAGCCAAAGAACGTTTTCGACCGCACCTGCAGGCTGGCTGCAGAAAAGCCACCAGGAACTTGGAGCCGCCAGGAAGCCACCAGGAAGCAAGTCCGTTCCGATCTTTCCACTAACGCCGCACGGACTGGAGGGCTCTAATCGAAAGTAGTGGGGCTGGGGCTGGTGTGCACTCTTATGTAACCACAGGGTGTACGCTGCGTACCTATTCTTACGCGTTGTATAGGTACATCCTCGCCTCCCCCCCCCCGAGTGAGCAAAGATGACCGTCTCTCCGGCTGGAGGCTTGGAGCATCACCACCGCCGTCCGGTGGGAGCATGCGGGTATTGTACATAGCATATGAGGTATGTACCATACCGTACCGTACCGGTTACTTATTTACGTAGAGTAGGAGTGCACTCTACTCTATTCTACTCTGAAGAGAAAGAGAAATTCGTCGGCCATCCCCGATAATCAATCATCGATCCTTGCGGCGGATCAATTAGGTTTTTACGGTATGTACCGGTCGTATGTGTACGTACATAGCAACGAGTCTCCCGGTCCGGACGTTCATGGAACCTTTCCCAGAACCTTTTCTGGGCGTCTGCGCCGCGTGAGATACATACGATATCCCGGTTGAAACGTGAGGTGAGCTTACTAGGTTGTAGATGCATGCATGTGTACGTAGAGTACGGATGCTGTCGGAGTAATACCGTATGTAATCTTCACGAGCTGCCGACGGTTAGGTGGAGTATTCTACCTACCCGTGCGGACGGAGCGAGCGGATGTTTCGGAACTCGGAAGTTGGAACTCGGAGCTCGGAGTGGAGTGGAGTGGAGTATGTACCTAGAGTACGCACCCCCAGCGCTGGCGGAGGGGGGGTGATTCGGCAAGTCATGTGTTTGCGCGTGCAAACCTCCCCACCTACGTCCGTCGTCCGCACCGAGTGACATCGTCGCTATGCCCGCCCCCATCCCCCCATCCCCCCCCCATCCCCCCCAATCCCCATACCTGCCCCCATCCCCCATCCCCCCCCATTGCGGCTATTACGTGGGGCTTCGATACGGGCGCGAATAAGCGAAACCCTTTATTTGCTTTTCTTTTCCTTGATGCAGCCGCAAGCGTATGGGGTGTTTGTCTCCCATGTGGGACGGGCGAGCGAGTGACCCCCACACCCTCGTTCGCTCGTCCGCGGAGCTCGACCACATGGAGTTCGCCGCTGTCTCGGCTACGTACGTCAGATGAATGGATACAGCTGCTACGAATGCTGGCCGGTGCCGTGAGATGATGCCGATCTTCAGCGGAGATGTAGGATGTATGTATCAATGCGACGAGATGCTGCTCCGTGGAAGATGATGCGACCACCACCTAGGGTTGGGTTGGGTTGGATGCGAGTACCTATGATACCTGCCCATTCACAATACACGTACTCTACCTACGTTGTCCATCGACAAGCCCGAGAGACATAGCGACAGCCAGAGACACAGAAGGAGAGGCCCATTGCATCGTTGCATCGTGATCGTGGTACATAGCGGCCGGGGATGTATGCTGCTGCGCGGCAAGGTTTGAGCGAGGATAGGTGGGTATGTATGTATTCGTTGTCTGCGAACGGCGAGTTCAATTCGAGTTCAGTTCGGAGGGTCGTGCCGCCGTACCTGAGCGATGGATGGATGGATGAATGGATGGATGGATGGCGGCGGGCGTGCTGTGGGTGCGGGATATGTATGATGTATGTAGAGTACTCTACATGTGTCGACCGTCCGGATGGATGCGCCCGTCCTGGGAATGGCCACAGTCGGCGGAGCGTTTGGGGGAAAGTGCTGAGTAACTAGGAGGTAGCTGTCTAACTGGAACAGTTGCAGCGAAGACGTCTCGACTCTCGACACCGATGCCGGTATGCGTGAGTCTCGAGTGATGCTGGATGCTGGATGTCCGTTTCCGTTTCCGCTTCAGCTTCCGTTTCCGTCCTCATGTGGGACCGAGCATGTGGAGTAGAGAGACCCCGATATGTATCGGATAGAGTTGATAACTTGATAGTGCCCCGCACTGGCACTAGACCGAAACGGTCATTGCAGCCCAAAAAAACCAAAACCCAAAGGATGTGTAGTACCCAGCTACTTCCTTGCTTGTCGAGCGTGCAGCAACCCTCTCGAATCTTCACTCGACCCGCTGGGATCCCAACGAACATACTCCCACCAACAGAAATGGAGTCACTTACCGAGCCCGTCAAGCACGCCGCCGTCGACGCCGAGCAGGGCGAGGAGCAGCCGGCGGCCAAGCGCGCACGGACGACCGATGCGCGGGACTCACAGCACGGCGTTGCGCCGGTGAAGGCTGAGTGAGTGAATGGCGCCCTCTCTCCCGCGCGACGTCTTCTTCTTCTTCTTTGCAACTGACTCAATGGCCCACCTACAGGTTCATCGTACACCGCAAGCCGTCCTCCGCGCCCGCGTCCGCCGCCACCGACGACGCGGCGGAGTCCTCGCACCGTGTCGACAGCGAGGTCGGAGAGAAGAAGAACCGCAAGCGGGGCCAGAACAAGGCGCGACAGTTCCACTTCGCCAACGACGACGTCAAGCTCTGCCAATCCCTCACGCACATCCCGCGCGAAAGCGCGTTCGAGGCTGCACCGTGCGAGTATGCAGTCAATGCTGCCAGGGAGGGGAAGAGTATCAACAATAAATGGCAGAGAGGAGGGAGAGGCGGAAGGAGGGGCGGCAGGGGTGGGAGAGATCGGAACGACGAGAGGGAGCAGGCGGAACCGGAGGCTGCGGTGGAGGCTACGGCGGAGGAGGCGAAAGCGCCTGCCGCTAATCCAAAGTGTGCTTTTGCCCACAACCTCCGTGAGTACCTGCAACACAAGGCGAAGGATATCGATGGCGTCTGTCCGCTGTTTGAGGAGCGCGGCTACTGTGCGACCGGTTGGAAGTGTAGATGGCTGGGTTCGCATACCAAGGAGGTGGATGGCGAGCTATTCCTTGTGGTGGACCAGGACAAGAAGAAGGCGTCAGAGGAGAGGGCTACCAAGCTGAGGGAAGAAAATATCAAGAACAGCAAGGCTACCATTGGCGAAGCGCCTACACAGGAATGGGAGAAAGACCTTGGGGAGTGCGGATTCGATGATCCCTACGGTGAGGTTGTCAACAACGTGCCCGTAGGACTAAAGATTGCCATCAGGAAGAGCCAATTCCCTCTGAAGAAGAGTATGGTCTTCAACGAGTGGGTGAAGAAAGAGCAGCAGGAACAGAAAGCGGATGACAGGGCCGGATATGTGGATCCTCCACCGAAGCCGGAGGAGAAGCGGAAACTCTACATCGGAAGGGAGACCCCCATACTAGCTCCTTTGACGTTTGCCGCCCCACCCCCATCCTTTGACCGCATGACCGTCTGACGAGATATAGCACAACCGGCAACATGCCCTTCCGTCGCCTGTGTGTTGGCCTTGGAGCCGGATTGACCTACTCGGAGATGGCCATGTCCTCGTCCATCCTCCAGGGCCACAAGCCGGAATGGGCATTGATGCGTGCCCACGTCTCCGAGCTCCCTAACTTCGGAGCCCAGATCTGTGCCAACAAAGTCGATCAGGCTATCCGAACGACAGAGGCCATCACCAAGCTCTTCCCGACGGCTGCCTCGGGCCGCCATGGCCTTGCGTTCGTCGACTTGAACTGCGGTTGCCCCATCGATCTCATCTACCAAGCCGGAGGAGGCAGTGCGCTCTTGGACCAACAGAACAAGCTCATCAAGATGCTCAAGGGTATGAACTACGTTTCGGGCGAAACGCCCATCACCGTCAAGATCCGCATGGGAACCAGGGATAGCCACCCCACCGCCCAGAAGCTCATTAACAAGGTGATCGATCACGGAGACGTCCAGTCCATCACTCTGCACGGCAGAAGTAGGCAGCAGAGATACACAAGGAGCGCGAACTGGGAGTACATCGCTGAGACCTCGGCCCTGATCAAGTCGGTCAAGGCCCAGATGGATGCGAACGCCGACACCGCCGCCGATAAAGAACGAGCAGAGAAGCCCAATGTTTACTTTGTTGGCAACGGCGACTGCTACTCGCATATCGACTACTACAATGCTGTCGACAATTCCGGGGTAGACAGCGTCATGCTCGCCCGAGGTGCTCTCATCAAACCGTGGATCTTTGAAGAGATCCAGACGGGTCAGTACCTGGATAAATCTGCAACGGAGCGTATGGACCTCGTGCGGGATTACTGCAAGTACGGACTGGAGGTTTGGGGTGCGGATGAGTTGGGTGTGGCCACGACCCGGCGGTTCTTGCTGGAGTGGCTTAGCTTTACATGCCGGTTAGTCTCCTGTCCACTCTTCGTATCAATCTCGCACTGTGACTCACCGGTTATAGATATGTTCCTATCGGTATTCTGGAGAGGCTTCCGCCCAAAATCAACGACAGACCGCCATTCTGGAAGGGTAGAAATGAGTTGGAGACTCTGCTTGGCAGCAGTGACTACAGGTGGGTTCCGAACCTTGAGCTTATGCGAAATAGATACTGACGGCGTATTACCTTCGTATAGAGACTGGATTAAGATTAGCGAGATGTTCCTCGGCCCGTGCCCTAAGGACTTTTTCTTCACCCCGAAACACAAGGTTAGTCCGGATGTGTAGCTTCCCCTTGTTGGCGACACGTGCTGATAATTTTGTCCGTGCCACAGAGCAGTAGTCACGACAACGAGGCTGAGGGTTAAACATGGACGGGATTACGGGGATCCGAAAGTAGTGCAATCTCCTTGGGTTCCCACAAATAGGCTCCATCACATGAAAGTTCATCGCAATTCTTAGCAGGCGCAGTTCAAGCCACAGGAGGCAGGAAATAAGATAGAGTGCTAACACCATAAAAGTAGAGTGTGTGACGTGTGAGAGGCTGTGATGCTGTGATGCGCGCAATCGTGGCTTTCTTGTTAGTGACGTATGTGTGAACTGGTTACGTGGGTGCCAAGGTGGCTTGTGCGACAAACAGGACACAACCCACCCGCCCAAGTTCCATCATCATCACCCAACCAACCCCCGGCGTCCCAGTAACAGCAACTTTCTCTCCCTGTCCCTCCCTCCCCACTCACGCCACAGCACAAATACTTTCTATTCTCTCCTCCTGCTTCCTCCCTCTTCCACACATCCCACGAGCGAACTGTTCAACCACAATACCATCGAAAACAACCCACTCCCACGATATCCTCCCCCCCTCGCCTAAACAACATCACCACCATCATCCCTTAGAAATAGCCATCCCACGATGACGTTGTATTACTCCCTTGTAAGTCACTGCTTTCCCCTCCCTCAGCGTTCGATATCTTCACGTGTCGCCGTGTTGATGAGCGTTTCGGACAACTGGCGAGTTGGGGGGAGGACTTAAGTGAAGGGCCGCATTCTAATTGGTTCCTCGGTTGTGACGTAGGTGTTTTTCCTCCTCGTGCTGGAGATGTCCATCTTCCTGCTCCTGGTGTTTCCGCTACCCTTCACCTGGCGCAAGAAGACTTTCGAGTTCATTTCGAACAGCCCGTTGATAGCGAAACTGCAATACGGCATGAAGGTATGTGTTTCCCCCTCCTCGGACCCCGCGCATGCCGGGAGGAGAGTTCGGCGAGCTGACAGTCGTAGATCACTTTCATTTTCATCCTGATCCTCTTTGTCGACTCCGTCAACCGTGTCTACCGCGTCCAACGCGAACTGTCCGAGCACGCGAATGCCGGCCCTTACGGACAAGCTGGCGGTGACAGGATGGAGGTCCAGGCTCGCAAGTTCTACTCTCAGCGCAACATGTTCGTATTCCCCGGTGAACGATGATCCGCACGTGTTCAGTGTGCTAATTCCCTCGTCAGGTACCTCTGTGGCTTCACCCTCTTCCTTTCCCTGATCCTGAACCGCACCTACACCTTCATCCTCGACATCCTGAGACTCGAGTCGACCGTTAAGGAGCTCCGTGCTACCACCAACGCTGGCAAGAGGGATGGTACCACCGCTGAGGTCCTCGCTAAGAAGGATATGGAGATTGCCAACATCAAGAAGCAAGCCGAGGGTCTGGCTAGGGAGTACGAGGCGCTGTCGGACCGCTACAACGCGGCTGTGTCAACCGGCTCGCCGACTCCCAAGAAGGAGTTGTAAACGGGTCATCGCACATGTGACGGCCTTGTATTACGAGACGTAGGAGAGGGGATCGTGGAAGACTGAGAAGCGGGGGAGAACTTTGGGGAGAACTAGCATGATTGGTCTGGGTGGAGCCGGGTGTACTTTTCATTTTGTATGCGGTCAATTTTAGTTGCAATTGTGACCGTCCGGATACTACAATCTGTCATAATTCTCCTTATCGTGATCTGTTCTGTCCGTCCTGTGATCTGCATCTGACAACCGCCAGTAATGAGATGTATCAATCTCTTCCCGTGCTCCCGTGGAGATCATCTATAGATGACGTTTTTTCGATGTGGATTGAGTTCCGCCCATTTTCCTCGGTCGGATGTGACCCCGGAATGACATCAGCACTTGGCAGTGCCATTCCCTAGCATAATCAACCCCACTCCTCCAGAGCATGGATGATCTCACATAGGATAGCTGCCTAGCTCATGCAATTGCGTGGATGCTCCAAACAACCTCGATTTCCGCGCTGCCATCCGTACTCCTCTCCCGGAAGGCTCTATCGAATGCAGCTCCCCACTACACCGACCGACGACAGTAGCCGTATCCAAATGTCGCACGTTTGTCCACCAGTGCCTTAGTAACCGGCCGACTCATACGGCGTACAGGAAGCTTACGCTTGTCACCTCGCCCAGCAACTCTTCTGCGGCCGAACGCAAGCCGCGGCTCGACCTTCTACGCGGCCATCCGTCGACGCGCCTGCTGCCCACCCACGCCATCTACGAGGCCGCCGGCGTCGCCCTGAACTCGCCATCGCTGCTGCCGCAGGACTCCTACGCCGAGAACCGCCACCCTCTGGCCTACGGCGCCGACAACGGCAACGCCAACGTGCGCGAGGAGATCGGCCGGTGGTGCGCAGAGCGCTACCGGCTGCGTGAGGCAATTCCACTGTACGTCCCCCCCCCCCCCCCCCCCCCTCCTCTCCGTCCGCGGGGCTGACCGTGCGCGAAGAGAGCGGATATTCCTGACCAACGGGGCATCATACGGGCTGCAGACAGCGCTATCGCTGTTCACGTCGCCGGTGACGGGGTACACCAAGTGCGCATTCGTGCTCAGCCCGACCTACTTCCTCGCGGGGCGGACCTTCGAGGACGCCGGGTTCGCGTCGCGGATCGTAGCCGTGCGGACGACGCGGACCTCGCTGGATTTCGACGGGCTGCTGGCGCAGCTGCGGCGCGTGGATGCTGAGCGGCCCGATGTGTCGCTCGAGGAGGGGTTGCGTCCCCTGCTGCGCGGGGGTGCGCCACAGGCGGCGAAGAGGCTGTTCAAATTCGTCCTGTATTGTGTACCGACGTACTCCAACCCCACCGGTGAGACCATGGATCTCGACTCCCGCCGCCGGCTCGTGCAGATCGCGCGCGAGTGGGATATGCTCATCATTTGCGACGATGTTTACGACTTCCTGGGGAACGATGATCAGCCCGCTGTGCCCCCCATGCGCCTGGTGAGTATCGACGCCGAGACCCTGCCGCGGGATAAGCCCGAAGGCGAGACGGGAAACACGATCAGCAACTGCTCGTTCTCGAAACTGGTCGGCCCTGGCCTGCGCGCGGGATGGATCGAGAGCGCGACGGGAGTGCTGGCGAAACAGCTCGGCGACGGGGGTGCGAATCATAGCGTATGCCACCCGTCCCACCCTCCTTCCCCCACGCTCGGACTGACACCGGTATCAAGGGCGGCTGTCCCTCGCAATTCACGAGCACGCTGTTGTACCCTTTGCTGCTCCCCCTCAGCGCGCGCAACCCTGTGCGGAAGATCGACAGCATAATCAGCACATTGACATTAGCGTACACGCTCCGGTGCGGGGCTTTGGTCGCGGCTATCCACGAGTTCCTTCCCGCCGGTACCGAGGTCTGGGGCGGTCGCGGCGGGTTCTTCGTTTGGGTCGGACTGCCGAAGGAGCTGGATGCCTGGGAGATTGTCAGGCTCGCGGCGGCTTATGAGGGCCTAGTCGTCGCTAGTGGCGGCATGAGTGAGTGTCCTGGTGAGGGGAACGCATTGGGCTGGGCGGATAGGTGGCTTAGAATCGCGGTTAGTTATTGTGAGGAGGAGGAGCTGGTCGAGGGCGTTAAGAGGCTGGCGAGGGCGGTGGATAGGTGGAGGGAGGGCGAGAGGGCGGTGAAGAGTGATGTCGAGGTTAAGTAAACTTAAAACTATCGTCGTTGTAGATGTATCATGTGGGATAGAATACAGAATTCCGACAGGCGTACGAGCAAAATACTGTTGTTGGCAGTACTCAAGAAGCGTATAGGGAAAACAGGCAGTTACATCTGTATGTAGATTAAAGAGAATACACAAAGAAAGGAGCGACCTCAATCGTCCGCCACGACTAAGCGGAGAACTCGCGACGTTTCAACACGTTTCTTGGAATATTCATCCGATCGAGTGAGAGAACATGACGCACGTTGTGGTGCGGTTGCTGCGATTGATCCAGGAGCCACTAACTGATGCGCCGTTGAGGATGAATGGCTGCTCGACTCTAGTTGAGCGAGTCGAGTCAGCCTGGGGGGTGACGGTACCCAAACGAGGTTGAATGGCTGCTCGAGTGTTACATACTTGGAAGATTCCCCTTATTCGTCACTCGATCGCAGCAGTGTCTCGTGCTGTCTTCTCGGCACGCGTCGCGTTGGGTTGAACGGGAGCTGGTAATATGTGAAGTGGTTGGCTGGTTGTTCGCTCACGGAAATTGGACTTGACCATGGAGCTGGCGAGGCTGAATGGCTGCTCGAGTGCTTCTTGGAACATCCCCCTGGCTCGATCACACCAGGTAACGAGGCTGAATGGCTACTCAAGTGATTCTTGGAATTCCCAGCAGCTGTCGAGTAACTAGTCTACCCTGTGCTCCCTAGAGTCCGCAAGGTGTCATCCACACTCTGCCCGAGTCACAGCTCCAGCTGCTCCACGATCAAGAGAACGGGTGATGAATAGAGCTGGATCACGAAACTAATCTCGGAGCTGTCGAGGATGAATGGCCACCTACCTGGGTATTCTAGTATGTATACTAAATCATGGAATTAGAATGGGACGAGTAAGAATTGCGGATTCGAGGGTTGAGGCTTGAATGGAGTATATAGATCTTGGAACACCCAGCGGCTGTCGAGTACCTACCGTAGTTATCTTATTGGCGGCTGGGTACCTACCTCCCAAAGTAATCAGTGCTCCGTGGAAGGTGCCATCCACACTCATCCCGAAGAAACATCTCCAACTACTCCACAGTCAAGAACTGGTGGTGAACAGGGCTGGACCGCGCGACTACTCTTGGAGCTTTCGAGCTGTCAAGGATGAATAGCCGCCTAGGTACATACCCATCCTAGCACATACTTGATAAATACATAAACCCCATGATCAAAAAAGAAAAAAAGGTCGTTCTGCCTAAGCTCACCGCAGTCAAGTCCGTATCTCCGTATCTCCCTGCCCTGTACCTACCAGCATTCTTTAGCCAGTCTATAGGCTTCGTTGCCATCACTTCCAAATTCCAACGGCGATCCATGAGAATTACCGAGTGCGATCCTATGAATCAGTACCCAACTCACGCCGGTGTCTCGGAGCTACCATTCCAGCACTCACGAGAAAGGTCAGTAGGCTAGGCCAGGCTTCACCCCCAGGCTCCTCGGTAAGTCTTTGCCCTGCACTGTAAAATGTTCGTTAACCATCATTTGTGATTGCCCGCCGCCGCCGCTGTCAACGCTCAATATCTAACACCACATATGTCAGGCTTGAGCGCTGGCAAACCCCCCACGGCGTTATTGGTACGTTGGTGTATGTAGATATAAGGTTCGCAGCGTATCCGGCGAGATTGACAGTGCGTCTTGTTGATATGTATACTTGCGGTTCGAGCGGAATGGTTGGGGAAGTCTGTATACTCCGCGCAAGCGCACGAAGCCCGGCCGTGTGCTCTACATACACACGATACATACGATTACGTGGAGACGGGCGTTTGAACATGATAGGTCTAGCTATCTCCGAGTCTCCGGTTCGCCGCGTCGGGGGAGTCCGCCCCAGGTGGCAGGGACCGTCATCGCCGTGCTGCTGGTGTTGACGTGCTCGACAATCAATGCATGAAAAGCGCGCAGCCGCGCCTGCCAAAGGGAAAGGGCTGGACTTGATGGCGACAGTATCGACCGCATACCCGCTCACTCGCAATGCGCAGCCTTCCCTTCCCCTCCCCCCTACCCACTCCCCCCTCCATCCTCTACCACCCCACCGCCGCCTCGATGACGGGCTTTTTTGCTTTTCTCATCCGATCTAGGTATCCGTCTACTATTTAGGATAGGGACCCTTCGCCCCACAGTCATAGCATATCGTGCAGTTCATCTATCTACCAGTTAGCGAGTCCAATGATGCCCCCCTCCCTCCAAATATCGTCATGCGGGGAATAAATATAGATGTGTCAGGGCCTGGCTGAGTGCGCTGCACGCATGCAGTAGAGTGCACCGCCCATTCGCAGACCTTCACGGCGGTAGTGGCAGTAACAGTGGCAGTGGCAATCTACCTACATACGTGATTTATCAGGAAGGCTGTGGCCTGTGAGTCGAACGGAACGATGTGTGCAACTGCACACTTCACTGAGCTTCTTACCTAACTCAACGTTAGTTGTTATCTAGATGTAGGTACCATACGACTGCTGCCTCCAGCCTTCCTTTCTGCTCCCTCCCTCCCTCGCTCCCCTTATCCCTCATTCATTCATCCATCCCTTCCACCGCCCGCCCGCCTATGCTACTCACTAGCTCTGGACGAGAAGGAGAACGATCGACAGAATACCTCATTTTTTCACTTGTTCTCCCCACAGGTCGATCGATATATGGGAAACAATACGCGCGCTGCGGCGGCAGGGCTTCAGAGCATGAGCAATACCTATGCCTGACTACTCCACAGCAGGAGACGCGCACGTCCGCACGTTCGCACACCTGGGTGGGCCTGGTGGGTGGGGACATCTTACATACTATACATACTGCGCCCGTTGCTAACTAATCGGTGCGCTGATCTAGGGTTGTGACGAGTCGCCATGCTGTGTACCTAGAGCTTGTGGTTCTTACGTTTGGCACCACCAGCGCCAGTGGCCGCGCCGCGGCGATGATGATGCTGCCTAGAAGGTGCGTCAGGCACCAAACAGAATAACGACGACGCCGGAATATGTATGCACGAGCATAAGCGGGTGTGTCACGCATAGTCAGTATGTGAGTCGCACGTCCTCTTGAGAATAGGTTATCCGCTTCTCGCCTACTTACGAACGATACGGTACGATAAGGCTGTTGGGCTTCTGGATGATTTCGCTCCATACATACGGTAGGTACTTACCCAAGTCACTTATGTACCAGTACTCAGTACTCATCGCCGGTCCGGGGAAATATCCACTGATTGCAGACGGAAATATAGTAGCTCGGGATCTCTCGGGCGTCGGGAGCCGGGACAGAAGTGTGGGGAAAGGTCCGAAAGGACAATCTTGACTCACGGGCGAAGCCCGCAAGCGTTAGTTAACTACCGATTGCGCACGCTTCTGGGCAGTGAGCACCTGCATGGAACGTCAGATAAACGGTGGTATGTATCTTCCGGTGGATTCTACATACACATACGAGGTGAATTGGCAGCTGGATGAACCGGTTAAAGTATAGGTACGGCTAACTAACTGCTCTCATGTGTGTCTATGTGCTGCGCATCTGACGAATTCAGGGCAGTGGGCACTGCCTCGCCTCGCCTCCTCGAGTCACTGACTCCCTGACTCCCTGCGCATTCGCGACCAAGGTACATACATACATAGAGTACATACCATACAGTTCTTCCTTGACCAATACGACAGCGGTGAGGCAGTTCAGCTTCAAGATTGAGCGATTGCGGAAACAAAAAACGAAACAGTCTGCTATGCAGGTACCTAACAGGGTAACTACAACCATGTCGACCAAGGGAACAGCTCGAGGGGGTTCTCCTTAATTATTGTTGTGGAGGGAGAGGGGCGTGCTCACAGCTGAGCTGGGTGCTGTGCAGCCCAACCCAACCCAACGCACCGACGCCGACGCACCGACGCATGGATGATGGCTGGCGGCTGGAGTTCGGGATCTCGCGAGGCGTGTAGAGTATGTAACATATGCTACATACTCTACACGGCTCTGCTGGGTGGGAGGAGGAGCAGCCGAACGATTATTGAGAGTTGCTTGCTTATAGCACATCATAGATTAGTTGGGGCAGGCATGGATGCCACAATTCCACAGCCGGGGCTGGCTCGAAGGGCGGGTTTCTATCCGACAAAAAAGAAGGTTGGGACACGCACCCGTGTGCCCGCCTACATGCCTTGGTGCTCCACGGGCTTCCGGCACCAAGCCGCCCCAGGGTTTTTTCTTTCTTTTCTCATCATTAGTCAGGAGCCGAAGACCGCCCGACCGCCACGGCGATCCCGTGGACGGTGACGGGGTGGTGATGTTGTTGGCTGTTGGCTGCTGCAGTGCGTCCGCTCGCCACGCCACGTGCTTATGTAATGAGCTCTCGGCTACCGCAAGGTACAGTACTACAGGTACTGCGAGCAGTAGGTACTCTACTCTTCATACTTCCGTTCGAACCGCCGCTGGGACGACAGCGTCCCTTCTTTCCTTCCTTCCTTCTGCCTTCCTTCTTGGCTCCCGGTCTAGGTCTCGGAAGCTTATGGCGGCATGGATTTGTTTGGCTGGCTGGCCCTGCGCCCACATTTCCGGGGCAGCCAGATGGGTGCTGGTTGGTTGCTAGGTGTTAGGTTGCACGTTTGTCCAACCCCAGATTCCGTCTTGTTGTGGTCCTGTGGCCAGACCTGCAGCAGTGCGGCTGAATGGCTGGCTGGTAAATCATAGTTCCTGGGAGGTGGCAAATAGCAAAGCTCGGGGTCCGGGGATGGGTTGGTTGTTGTATAGCAGCATGGGAACATGGGTAGGTTCAACCGAAGAAAGGGTGTCTGGTATAGGAGGAAAAGGTGTGGACCCTGAACTGCCCGACCATGCAGGGCTTCAGATTGATTGATTGTGAAAAGGATGTGGACGTTCTCGAGCTTGGGCGTTTCTGGTCTGTCTGATCTGTCAGAGTCACGCCCCCATCCCACCCCCAACATTATCAGCAGCGGCACTGCTTACAGTATCCATACGAGTGCCTACCACCGGACAACGGACCAGCAAGCGACTGCTATCTAACTACCGTAACCAACCTATCAATTATTTTCTACACACGGAGGACCACGCGATATGATCGTCATCCCTATGCACAGGTGCTCGGTGGATTCGGGCATGCTCAACGCAGGATAAGTCACACGTAAAAATGACCGCGGACTGGCCTCGATCTGCAATCCGCCATCCGAAGATGTTGCCCCGACAGCCACAGCCGGACGCCAGACGGCCAGACGGCCAGACGGCAGTGGCCAGTTGGCTAGTTGGCTGGACGGTGGGACGGTCAGACGCCCAGTATAAAGCTATATGGACCGCTGCATCCTCTGTGGTCCAGTAATTATTCCAGATCTCTCCCTCCCTCCCTCTTTCTGTCCATTGTTTCGTTGTACGACATTCCATCGTTCGTGGCCCCCGATACCCGCCACCGCCCGCAACAACTCTTTCGTTACATTTTCTGTGTGCTGTTGAATCAAGCCAGCACCCGTCTTTCTTTTCGTCCAGCACATCAAAACACAGCCCAGGCAGACACGCACTCGAGCGAGCACTACCTGCCCTTTGGTGACCGTCTTACTCACCAACCCACCTACCCTTCCCTCCCCCCTGAGCAACGACCGGAGACGTGATTATCGCGCTCCGCTCCCCGAATTGGTAGCTTAATAGCTTGATAGGAGGAGAAGCACAAGAACCGTCCCTACAGGGTTCTGCAGAACAGCGTTTACTTAAATCCGGCCCCCTTCCTTCCTTCACTCCTGGCTCTCTCTATATCCAGACGAAAGTTCCTCCCTTCACTTCGGTCCTTCGTCTCTATCCCACGATTGTCTAGGCACCACCGTACCTTTTGGTCCAACATGAACTCCCGTCGTGGTTCCATCCAGCAGCCCGAGCAGCAGCCGCAGCAACAGCAGCCGTTGACTCTTCCCGTTGCCCCAGCTTCGTATATCGTCAAGACGCCATGTGTACCGACACCGGATTCGGCCTTACGACATCAGGCGTCGCGCGACTTATCCTATTTCCCGCTCCAGGCCGAGACCATCGTCGTCCCTTCGAACGATAACCTTCTCGAGAACGTTGATACCCTACGAAATAAGCCCCTCTGGACCGAGAGTCAGAAGCCTGTCAAGATCGCTGTCAACGCACCTCCGGCGCCGGTGGCGGCCAAGCTTGAGACACAGACGGAGCTCGAAGAACCAGTCATAACCGTGCTGCCGTCCGAAGAGCAGCAGCCTCCTCCGCTACCGCTTTCCTCCACACCGGCTGTTCTGGCCATTGTCGATCCGATCGTCGAGAAGAAAGTAGTAGCTTTCGAGAAGACAGCGCCACCGTCCCGGAGCTTGTCTGTCCTTAGTGTTCCGGCTAGCGTGATTGCCACGAGCCCGTCCGACAAAGAAACCTGGGACCGCACGTTGTCCAGGGTCATCAACGGTATCGTGTCCATCAAGGCCACGACCACGCGTCCCTTCGACACCGAGTCGGCGGGCGACTACACCGCCACCGGATTCGTGATCTCCAAGGAGCATGGATTGATCCTGTCCAACCGCCACGTAGTCAACCCGGCGCCAATCACGTCGGTCGCGGTCTTTGTCAACTATGAGGAGATCCCTATCTGGCCCGTGTATCGCGACCCGATCCACGACTTCGGTATCTTCCGGTACGACCCGGCGAAGCTCAAGCACATCAAGGTCGAGGAGATTGAGCTCCACCCCGATGCGGCGCACGTCGGCGAGGATATTCGCGTCGTCGGAAACGACGCCGGCGAGAAGTTGAGTATCTTGGGATCCACGCTCGCGCGTCTGGACCGACATGCGCCTTCGTATGGAGTTGATAGCTACAATGTAAGCTTCCCTTATCTCGTGCAACCCCAACCACATCGCATCTCAAACCATAGAATATGATTGGATAACTGTTTTTTCTTTTTCTTTTTCAGGATTTCAATACGTTCTACATGCAAGCAGCCTCCGGCACCTCTGGCGGCTCATCCGGTAGTCCCGTCCTGAACATTCAGGGCCACGCTGTGGCGCTCAATGCCGGCGGTTCCAACAGCTCTCAGAGCTCCTTCTATCTTCCTTTGCACCGTGTTGTGCGAGCTGTCGAGAAGATTAAGAGGGGCGAAATTGTCAGCCGTGGTACCTTGCAGACCGAGTTTCTCTTCAAGAGTTACGACGAGCTACGCCGCCTCGGTATGAGCGAGGAGCTCGAGGAGCAGTGTCGCACCCGATTCCCCAGCGCTTCTGGACTTCTTAGCGTCATCCGTGTCCTGAGAGGAGGTCCAGCGAGTGCCAACCGCAAGGGTGCATCCGCTGTCGAAGGAGTCACCGCGGAGGGCTTTACTCGTGTACCCGGTCTCGAGCCGGGCGATATCCTCTTCTCTTGCAACGGCCAGCACATCACCGGATTTGTTGACCTGTGGGAAATCATCGATGATAGTGTTGACCAGGAGATCACCCTTGGTATCTTCAGGGTTGGTAAGAACGGAGGTGCCAGCGGGATGTGCCAGGTGACTGCCCGGGTCCAGGATCTGCACTCGATCACCCCTAGCCGGTTCCTCGAAATCGGAGGCGCCACTTTCCACGACCTGTCGTATCAGATCGCCCGCAACCACAACTGCGAGCTGGGCACGGGCGTCTTCTGCGCCGCCTCCGGGTTCCTCTTGTGGTCGTCATGGAGTCGCGATTTCCTTGTCACCAGCGTCGACGGAAAGCCTACCAAGACACTCGACCAGTTCGTCGAGGTCCTGAGCGCGCTTCCCGATCGCAAGCGCATTCCTGTCATGACCAGGCCGCTGGGCAAGTCCGACGAGCACGTCATGATGGTGGACATGGACCGCCACTTCTTCCTTGCCGCGCTGTTCGAGCGCTGCGACTTGACGGGCACCTGGACTCGCAAGGAGCTGGAGGCTGCGCCCTTCGAAGTGGCCGAGGAGCCCCAGACCTCGAGCTCCGTCTGCGAGACTGAAATCGAAGAAGAGGAGGAGGAGGACGTCGAGACGATTGCATTGGATAAGATCAAGTCCGCCTTGGTTAACGTTGTCTGCCGCCTACCTTATTCTGTCTACGGAAACACTTCGGCGTCCAACTACTCCGGTGTCGGACTTATTGTCACTGTGGACCCGATTCCGTTGGTCGTATTCGACCGTACCGCCGTCCCCACCGAGATGCTCGATATCCGGTTGACGGTCTCCAACAAGAGTTTCCCTGGAAAGGTGGTGTACCTCGGTGCATTCACCCTTGTAACCTTTGATCGCAAGCTCCTTCCAGAGGACGTTACCCTCCCCACGTGGGACGAGGTTCCCTTGAAGGTCCGCGACGAGGTCAAGGTCATCGGTCTTACTTCGGATCAGCTCTTGGTGACCAAGGATTCGTCCATCTGCAGCATCGGCATGAACTTCAACACCAAGCAGTGCAACCCTCCCCGCAACCGTCTGATCAACGTTGAGAACATTAACGTGCTCGAGTCTCCCAGCTGCTGGGGCGGTGTAATCGTGCGCAAGCCTGCCACGCCCACGAGCACCCACAACGTATCGGCGTTCTTCATGGCGGTATCGTCCCAGAACCGCGCTGGTGAGGACGTATGTTGGACCCAGGGCTGTGAAATCCAGCGCTACATCATGCCGGTCGTGCGCAAGATCCAGGAGAGTGTTGGTACACCCATGGATGTCGAGCCGCCCACCAGGGATCTCGGTATCGAGTTTGCGGACTTGCCGCTCTCCACTGTGTCCACCATGGGGCTATCGGAGCGCCGCTTCAAGGGCTTCGTCAAGGCCGCCAAGAAGTTCCGTGGCAACCCCCGCCCGCTGGTCGTCGAGACCCGCCTGCGCCCGACCACCCCTGGCACCGACAAGGAGGCCGCACTCAAGATCGCCGACATCGTGCTCGAGATTGAGGGTAAGCCCATCTACCGCGTCAGCGAGCTGACGGAGCTTAACCTCGACAACAAGGAGCAGGTCGAAGTGATCGTGCTGCGTGGCCGCCAAGAGGTCAAGCTTACCATCCCCACGGTGGCATCATGGCCGTCGTCGGGCAAGACCATCGTCCAGTTCTTTGGCGCGATCCTGCACTCGACACACAGTGCCGCATTGGAGCAGGTGTCGTCGACCGCGGCCCTGGTCCCTCTGGACTCTCCCGGCGTCTACGTCGGCGGCGTATCCTACGGCTCCCCGGCACTCGACAACATCCGCCCCACACACTGGATCCTTGAAGTCGACGGCTCCCCCGTGAACTCTATCGAAGACGTGCTCTCGCTCGTCCGCGAGAAGCGCTGGCAGCAGGGTGATTACGTCCGCGTCAAGCAGGTGTCGCGCAAGGGAATCACCTCCCTTGTCAGCGTCAAGGTCGACGAACGCTTCTGGCCCACGCTGTGCTGGACCAAGGATACCGAGAACGCTGAAGGCGCCGGATGGAAGCAGGAGCGGTGGAGTGGCGAGGAGTTTGTGCTGCCTTTCGGACAGTAGACGTTGAGTTTTTGGGTCGGTTGGGTTGGCGTTGCTGTTGATTGATTGTCTGGTTGTCTGATTATGATTCCTTTCTCTTTCTTTTCTTCTGCTTTTGCTTTAATAGCGGACTGTTTTTTGGGTTATCTTGGATTTTAGTATTATCATTGGGGTTTGCATGGGATGATGGTTCGGGGTTTGGCTGACTGGTTGGTTGGTTGGTTAGTTGGGGCAGGTTTCGGGTATCATACAAATCATGGGGGTTTATCTTCTCACTCACTACTGTTTTGGTTTTTTGGATTTTGGATTATTACTTTTCTTTTGGCTGCGATAGATTGTTTTTGTTCGATCTCTACCACTACCTATTACCTCATTCTTAGAAACCAAACGGGCATTGCTGTACCGGTATGAAATAAGTATGCTTGAGAAGCTTGAGAAGTTTGAGAAAAGGGGGGTTAATGGATTACATGGTTCTGTAAGAAGTTTGGCTTGCGAGTGGTTACTGACGATGATTGATGTTCGTTCGTAAGATTCGGGATGTTGCTGGGTGAGAGGGACGAACGGTGATGGTTAACCGCCAATTATAGTAGAACTGCATCATCGACTTACCTGGGTAGATCAGGTTGAATGGTGGTTGATGGTGGCCAGGTATCCTCGATGGGTAGGCGGCTGATGGGTTCGATTGAGAGGGGCCTTTCGGGTCGTGTATGTACTATAATACGTACGGTAGGTGGCCATTAATCTTCGACACCTAGGTACAAGACTAGTCTCGCGATCCGGTACCATTCACTACCAGTTCTCCTGATAGTGGAGCAGTGGGAGATGTTTCCTCGCGATGAGTGTGAATAGCAACTTCTAGACTTTAGGGAGCACAGAGCAGGTATGATGTATGTAGGAAAAGTAGGTAGGTGGTAGGTACCCAGCTGCCGATAATTTACAACTACTCGAGTCTTGAGTCGACAGAAGCTGTGAATTCCAAGACCTCAACCTCAATCCTTGAATCTGCAGCTCTCACTCGTCCCGTCCCATTCCCGCCACCACCGCCACCGTAATAACGTATCTCCTTGGTCGCCATAGTCTAGTAAGGCTGCACACTAGGTACACTACTGGTACTATCTACCCTGTAATTAAGTGTTTATGTCGTCCTTGCTCGTCTGGTTTCGTTCGGTTTTCCTTCTTCATCGCTCTTGGACAGTTGGACTTTTTCTTGAATTGATCACGGTTTTGAACCTGTGCCCGTTTTGGGGTCTCTCAGTAGGGAGTGGGGAGGAAACGGACATGTTCCAACCCTGATCTAGATTATCAAGATCGAATGCTGAAGGATGACCAAACAAGAATATTCAAGGAAGTCCGCATCCATTCATTCGATCTTGCAACCACCGTCCATGGCCCCATCCGTCTCCCAAGATTCCCGCTCATCCCGCCATCTCATGACCGCACTGCCACAGCCTAGCCTCAACTGCATAGGTGCTGACAGATGCCAGCACCGCAAAACGGGTGATATCCTATGAAAAAGCTACCTACATAAGCACTCACCCCCTCCGATACGATTTGCGCGTGTGTGGCTGTTCCTCGCTGTTTCTCGAGTCATGGCCCATGGATTGGTCACGGCTAATGACAACCGACCGACAACCGACCGACCATTGGACGGCGCAGTTCATCCCGCCGCAGTCGCCGCACTGTCACTTCTGCTTCACCTGCTTCACTTGCTTCACCTGCTTCAATCCTGTGTAGATCCCGTAGGACTAGGTAGGTATTTGGAGGTGAAACCGCGTGCTTACAGGTGAACTACGGTACCGGGGCTTTGGTTGGTATGTTGTATGGTGACCACTGCACCAAGTGGAGTATTCAACTCTTGGGTTCCATCTAGCACGTCGAACGTCGAACATCAGACATCATACATCACAATCACATCAGACATCAGACATCACATCACTCGTCCGCACGACCTCCCATGACATCCCATCCCATCCCACTGCACTGCACACCGTGTTCCAACATCTTCACATCTTCACATCTTCACGTACCCCCCCCTCGGGGAGCAAGTATGGGAGCAAGTAGGTACGGGTATTATCTATTGTCTCATCCGTTCAGTACTTAGTTGGGTAGTTATATTCCCGCCGTTACGCGCTCGCGCCCGCCCTCTTCCCGACCGAAACAATCGACGGCAAGTCTTTACACTCAGTCGTTTCGTTAGTATTCAGGTCGACGACCCTAACGCCCTCGAGGGTGAGTAGACCCGTCGTCAGCGGGACGAAGCTGAGCTCCGTTGTGTGGCAGGCCGAGGGCATGAGCGGGCTATGTTCCTGTTAGAATGATCCAGCTATAGGGGGTGGGGTAGGGGAGACGTACCCGATTCTGACATCGTGGACCAACGGGACGAGTTCCGCGGGTTCCAGGTAGCGCGACTTGTGCGACTGGTAGACCATGGACTCGTCGATGACGGGCTCGGGGGGGTCTGCGCCCGCGGGGGTAGCCGGCAGTGTCTTTCCGTCGCCCACACGCTTGCGCTTCGGCGGGATGAGCAGCGCGAGCTTCCGGGTGCGGCTGGACCGGTTGACGACGAAGACCGACCACGTGAATGTCTCGCCGACGTACACTCGCGACGGTCCAGTGAACGTCACGGTGAGGCCTTGTGTGCCCCCGTCGGCTATCGATGGCCCGTGGCTCTGTGAGAAGCCGCGCACGTCCATGGGCGGTGTGAAGACAACGTTTGGGGAGGGGAGGGGGGCGGCCGCAGGATATCCTGGACGGATGCCGGATGAGGCCTGGACTGTGGCGCCGTGGACGATTGCGCCGAGTGATGGGGGTCGGTGGGCTCGCTGGATTCCCGCGTGGGGGGAGAACACCGGAGGAGCTGAGGGTGGTGCGAAGTCTACTGTTGTCGTCCAGTTCGTGTAGATTTGTGGGTGGCAGGTTTCAGAGACCAGTGCTGTGGCTTTGAGGCTGACCGATATCGCTTTGACTTGTGAGCCTGGTGGTGGTGTTTGCGTAGGCGTCATCTCGCTGCCGGTATCTATCTGTGTCAGGGTGTAGAGGAACGTCATGTCGTCGCGCGGCCGACATGTAACCGGCAATGCGGTGGATGGCGAATCCCCGACCAATGTCGCCTTGCCCCCGTCTACGGTGATGTCGACGCTGTTGATACTGACATTGCAATCGCTGAATGGCGTAATCTCAAGATCGAGGGATGCGATTACGATGTGCCTGCTACCAGAGGGTATCCGGGAGTATCGCAGGCGAATATTAATCGCCGGATAGATGTTGAACGCCCTCTTCGCCGCATAGCCCAGCGGTCGGATTGCTTGCTGCGGAGCTTGGGTGATCGGGATGACGCGAGATACTCTGTGGGCCGACAAGCGAGGGGACGCCTTAGACACCAAGGGGTCTTCGGCAAACGACTCGAGCAGGTTGACCCCCATGGGATGTCGGGATGTCATGTAATCATCTTCGAACAGCGGTTTCTGTAGCTCAGCAGGCCGCAAGGTAGCCGAGCAGGTGAGGAGCACTTTGGGATTGTTGAGACGGGCTCGTGGATGGCCGAGTGGAACCTGTAGCTTCCATACCGCGAGTCGCGTCGTCGACTCTCCGATCGAGATTCTAGGCGTATCTTTTTCGTTGATGACTGTTTGAAACAACAGGTGCACCGAGTCTTGTGTCCTCCCCGGATGGCCCTGTTGCTGCTTCTGTCCGTCGATCGCCGTGACCTCCAACGAAACGGCGAGGCGGGCGAGGTAGTGCTCGTAGAGCTCGTTGCTCAAAGGAACCAAAATTTGTAGGACGATAAAGACGGGCAGTTCCTCATCTGCGGCAAGATTTATCGGTGTTCAGTCGGAGTGGCCAAAAACGCACGGAGCAGCGGCCGTAGGAAAGGACGAAAGCCTGGCTAACCGTAGAAAAGATGACTCCGTTGCTCAATAGGTGCGACGGCCGCGATATTGGAGACGGTGGAACCCTTAATATCCCCGCCTGCAGCAGCCGTGATAACCTCAGCTATGTCGAGATCGGAGACGTGGGGCACAATCACGTCCAGTCGCGCAGTCTCGGAGATTTCGGTGGAGAGATTTCGCCTGTGGCCGCGCGGAGGGCCGGACATGACTGGCAGCATCGGGTGATGGGGACTGATGCTGATGGACGGCGGGAGTGAGGTCGGGCTCGTGGGAAAGGAGACGGAGGTGAGGTAGACGGTCGACAAGCTTCACGGACGTTTAGGCCAGCCCGGACACTAGCGAACATGCACGCGACGATATCGACCTGTCTTCCTCGACGACTCCTGATTGACCGTGAGCGCCACTCAACCGAAGCACCGGTGCTCTCGTCATGGAATGCCGACTTACAATTTGATACGAAATGTACTCTTCTCTCTCCGAGAATCTCTTTGTCCCTCTTCTCCGGAGTACCTATAACCAAGTGAGATTGTACGTACTTCAGCAGCTACCTATAGCTTTGTCGGAATTTGCCGGAATGTAATATTCAACGAAGGAAGATCTATTGACTGTATTCAGTCTACGAAGATCTAGAACGAAGTGAAGGCCGAAGGACGGAGAAACGAACGAACGGTGGTTCCTTCTCGATGTTTTGGGGGCGGCGAATTCGGGGCCGTGCTTGGCATGGTGTTGAGGGAGGGTCGTGCATGTCGTTGTCGCTTAGCACGGCGTCCTTTCTTTTTTCTTGTCGTTCCTCGAGTCTTGAACGGAACTCCTTCTCTGCTGTCTTCTGTACCGATACCACCCGCCCAGCAGCTCGGCTTCCATCTCTCCTACTCTTCCACCCCCCGGCCCAGCCTCCTGCATACAACAAACGAAATCTATAGTATCACCGCACCCCATCTGTCCCCCCGACACGTCTCTGTCCACGTCTCACAATACCGCAAATCTTATCGGTGCGCGTTTCGACCACTGCGACTACGCGGCTGACTTTGCTCTCGCCCGAACCCAAAGATGTCGCAAGTCTGGCAGGAGGCTAAGGCCGCCGACGGCAAGATCTACTACTACAATGTGCAGACGAAGGCAACCCAATGGACGAAGCCGGTGGAGATGATGAGCACGGCGGAGGTAAGAAGTCCCCCAACCGCGCTGCTTCGCGCTCGCCCGCTGACACGAACATCGCAGAGAGCATTGCAAGATCTCGCCTGGAAAGAACACAAGGCTGCCGATGGGAGGGCCTACTGGTACACCATCCCACCCCTTACGCGTTCGCGTCCCGACAGACACGCTGATCACACTCAATCATACAGGTACCATGCGCAGACGCGAGAGACCACCTGGTCGATGCCCGATGAATATCGCCAGGCGTTGGAGAAGGTGCAGGAAGCGCCGCCGCACGGGCTTCCCGCGATGCCCGCATTCGTCGCGGGAGGCACGCAACAGTTCGGCCAACAGCAGCAGCAGTCCCAGAATACCGAGCGTGCACTTGCGATTCCGGGGCAGCTGATGGAGGCTGCGGCTGATGGTACTGCGAGACCGATGACGTTGCCTGCGTCCATCACTGCGACCGACAAGAACGAGCCCCAGTATAGCAACTTTGATGAGGCTGAGGGTGCGTTCGTGAAGCTGTTGCGTCGTAGCAATGTTGGCGCCGATTGGACTTGGGAGAGGACGATGCGTGCGATCATTAAGGAGCCGCAGTACCGTGCGCTGAAGGATCCCAAGGATCGTAAGGCCGCCTTCGATAAGTACATTGTCGAGCTGAAGCAACAGGAGCAAGAGAAGGCCAAGGACCGCATTGCGAAACTGAGGCAGGATTTCTCTGTGATGCTCAAGAGCCACCCCGAGATCAAATACTACACTAGATGGAAGTATGCAATGCATTCAAATCTCCGACGCTTTGCGTAAAATGCTAATTTCTGTCGTCCAGGACTGCGCGCGTCATGATTGAAGGTGAAACTATCTTCCGTTCCACATCCAACGAAGATGAACGCCGACAGCTGTTCGACGAGTACATTCACGAGCTTCGCAAAGCCGAGCAGGAGCGCGAGCAGCGTACGCGGAAGGAAGCAATTGACGATCTTGTGGGCTTGCTCAAGTCGCTCGAAATGGAGCCGTACACTCGCTGGTCAGAAGCCCAGACGATTATCAAGCAGAATGAACTTTTCCGGTCTGAAGAAAAATTCCAGGCTCTCTCCAAGCTCGATGTTTTGAACGCGTTCGAAAGCCACATCAAAGTCCTCGAACGAGAATTCAACGACAAAAGACAGCGTCTGAAGACCATGAAGAACCGAAAGGAGCGCAAGAGTCGGGAAGCATTTGTTGTAAGTGGCACTGATATACTCCTCATCACTACCGTACAGATCGGCTTACCATTGACCAGGCTCTCCTCAATGCACTGCGCTCAAAAGGTGAAATCCGGGCTGGATCCAAATGGAAGCAAGTGTTCCCCTTGATTAAGGATGACGAGCGTTATCAGAACATGCTGGGACAAAGCGGATCAACGCCCTTGGACTTGTTCTGGGATATGATCGAGGAGATGGAGCGTGATGTTCGCTTGAAGAGGAACACTGTGCAAGATGTCATGGAGGTATGTTTGCTGGAAGCCTTATTCCTTTTACTCGACTAACGTTCATATGTAGGAAAAACGCTTTGATATCACTGAAAGTACCTCTCTCCAAGAGTTTGCCGAATTCCTAAAGAAAGATTCACGCACTGCTCAGTATGACCAGGATACGGCCTCGGTCCTCTTCGATAAGGTAATACTTTTCTCGCCCGTGTCTTTACCTGTGCTAACGATGCATTGCGCAGCTCCGCGAGAAAATCGTTCGACGCATCGAGGACGACCGCTACCAACAGGAACGCCACCAGCGCCGTCGCGTCGATGCCTTGCGCTCCGTCATTAGGCATCTGGAGCCTGCAGTAGAGGTGACGGATACGTATGACAAAATCCGACCCCGCATCGAGAGGACAGAGGAGTACCGTACCCTTGACTCTGACGACCTTCGTCGCACCGCCTTTGACAAGCACATCCGGCGCCTCAAAGAAAAGCAGGAAGAGCGCGACAAGGACCGCGAACGCAAGGAGAAAGAGAAGGAGCGCCACAGTAAACGTCCGGCAGCCGCAGATGAACCCAGCAGAAACGGTGGCTATGACTCCTATCACAAGTCGCGCTCCTCGCGCCATGATCGTGAGCGCTCCAGGCATCTTACTAGGACCCCTGAGCCAGATGCGTATGAAGCAGAGCGCCGACGTGCCGCCGGAGAGCGCGAGAGACAGTACCGTCGCCGTGATAGTTCCGTCCACCGCTCTGACCGCGGGTCCAGGCCCGACAGTCGCCCGCCCCGACACGAGCGAGACCGTAGCTCCCGCCCCGAGAGTGTCTACGACCGTGAGCGACGCGAGCGTGAGGAGGAGCGCGAGCGGCAGTACAGATCGAGAGGTGACGAGGCGCCGAGGGATCGCGATGAGTATCGTCCCCGCCGTAGACGCGGGATGTCGCCTGAAGACGACGAGAGAGACTCTAAGGTACGCCATTCTTTCCTCCTTCTTCTTCTTCTTCCCTGTGCGTGTCCGCCGGCAACGCGCTAACGCCGAGATTCAGAGGACGAGACGTGAGCGCACCCCTCCACGCACCCGTACCCCCCCGCCCAGGGAACGCATCTTTGATGACACCGTCCCGGTCATGAACTACGGTGAGGACCCCATGATGGACTACGGGAAAGACCCGTACTCCGGCCCCAGCAAAGACAGCAGCAGCAGCAGGCGCGCATCGAAAGCCAAGTCGGCGGCGGGAGAGCCTAGAGTAAAGGATGAGGAAAAGGCAAAGGTGACGACCAAAGATGCGGCGAAGACGGAGAAGGAGAAGGACGCCAAAGCCAAGACGGACAAGGAGAAGGTGGACAAGGTGGACAAGGACAAGATGGACAAGATGGACAAGATGGACAAGATGGACAAGATGGACAAGATGGACAAGATGGACATCGATGTGAAGGCTGAGGAGAGCGAAGAGGGCGAAATCGCCGAGTAGCTAGCTAGCTTAGCTTAGCTTAGCTTATCTTAGCTCGATCGGGTCAGGTCACGTGCCGATGACGTGGTGGTGGGGACCAGTGGGGACGAAAAAGTGGTGGGCAGCTCTGTAGCTTTTGCTTTGAAATATGAGGGGTTGTTATGTTAGAGTACAGTCTGTCTGTCACTCTAGGGGGTAGATGTGCTGTTGCTGTTGCTGTGTTGTGTTATTTGATTTCAGGCTGTTCTCGATCGAAAGCCTGGTCGGTCGTTAAAGTACTTCACTTACTTAACTTGCTTAGGGTGTGCTGGCGGATTTGAGATACTTGGCGCAGGACGTAGATGTTTCCTTTGCAGTTTTCCAGCCCAGCAGCCCCGCGGCCCCGCACATGGGAATTTGGGCGAAACATTTGTGATTTGTTTATTCGAAGGATTGGGGCGAGCAGAGTAAGGCAAAGCGCATGGCGCGAGCAGTGCAGCGAGGAAGAAGAGGGCCATGGCCCATGGGAGTCCTCCTCCAGATCAAATCAAACATTATTGGCCCCCCAGCCCTAGCACCAGCGAATTGCTCGATTACGGTATCGATATCTATCTCACCAGCCAGCATTGTAGGTGAGTACTCATCGATATTGGACCGTAGTTAGTGGGCATTTTCCTCAGCTTTGCCACTCCTCTACCAACGGGGTGAACCTGTGTACATACTGCATCCCATTCTCATGGCCAACGGACTGGACTGGCACAGTTCGGACGCCAATCGTGATGTAGGATATGATATATGTATGATATGTATGTAGAGGAGAGTATGCAATCTGCATTCAGGAACCTGTCCGCCCGCCAGCCAGCCAGCCAGAAGAGCGATGAGTGGCGATGGATTGATGGATGGAGGGGCAACCACAGGCAGACACAGATAGATAGACAAAGAAGGGCTTGCGGCCTGCGGCTTAATTAAATATTTGCCAGCCTGGCACTGGCACTGGTACGGGTGGGTTAACCGCACGATAGCCGGTGCGATGGTGGAAAGTCCGAGTAGGTACTGGGAGGTACTAGCTGCAGCTTCGAGACCGACCCGGAGCATATGTAGCAGCATAGGTGCTTTGGAGGCGTGAAAAACTTCTGCTGCTCGTAGAGTAATCTCGGCGATGGGGTTTAAGTACTGAGGTAAGTACTCTACTCTACTATAGCTCGTGTGAGCGAATTGCTCTGGGTTTGAGGCTGGCGGCGGCGGCGGTGGTGGTGGTGGTGGTGGTGGTGGTGGTGGATTATATTAACGAGGCCCCCGGGGATGGCGGAAGAGGGGGAAGCAGCAGCAGCAGAACGCAGCGCAACGCAATGCGGCCTTTGTTTTCCCTCTCCTCACATTATGCATCTAGAGTAGTGGTAGTATACTGTAGGTAAGAAGTAGTAGGGCGGGTGTTTTCCGTTTGCGTGTGCTGTCCGTCGTCGTGGTCCGCAATCTATCTATCCCCCGAGTCGAGAGAGAGAGAGAGAGAGAGAGAGAGAGAGAGAGAGAGAGAGAGAGAGAGAGAGAGAGAGAGAGTGTGTGTGTGTGTGTGGTATATAACGTGCGGATAGGGAGCGAGAAGTGGGAGGAGGCAGGTAATCGTCATCGGCATCCCCCGCTTTCAACCCCTCCCTAACTACCTCCACCTCTCCACCTCATAGCCCCCAGCTCTCCCGTCCACCTGTTGTTTCCACCACCCACCTACCTACCAACCAACCAACGCACCCACAACCACAAACAAGACAAAGCCACACCCTCCCTCCATCGCGATGTCCACCACCACGATCACCACCACACCTCCGGCGGTGTCGCCTCCCGCCGTCAGCAGCGGCAGCGCACACCTCTCACCCGCCGCACTAGAGGAGCAGCACCATCTGCGACACCTGCGGCACGCCCTGACGCTGGCGTGGCAATGCACTCCGACTTCTTCCGCATTCTGTGTCGGCGCTGTGCTGCTGTCGTCGTCGGGCACGGTTCTGTCGACGGGGTACTCGCGGGAGCTGCCCGACAACACGCACGCGGAGCAGGTGGCGCTGATGAAGCTGGGGTCGCCGCCGCCCGAGGGTAGCGTGCTCTACACGACCATGGAGCCGTGCGCGAAGCGCACCTCCGGCGACAAGAGCTGTGTCGAGCGCATTGTCGATGCCGGCGGTATCGGAACTGTCGTCGTCGGCGTTAAGGAGCCGAATACTTTCGTCCAGGGGAATCAGGCGAAGGAGCTGCTTGAGGTGAAGGGAATAAAATATTTGTATGTGCCCGGGCTGGAGAGGGAGATTCTTGTGGTAGCCGAGAGGAGCCATAAGAAGGAGGAGTAGTGGGCGGTGGATGCAGTGATATCAGAATGTGCTCGGTTTTTGTTTTGTTTCCGCAGTTGATTTTATTTTTCTTAACGAGGGATACTCGGGATACTCGGGATGGGTCTATGAATTTAATGACCGAACTGAACTTAAGGAACTGTCTGTCTGTTTGTCCGTCTATTGGCTGTTTGCTCGTTTGCGCCATCCCATTCCCGCGGCTTCAAGCCTCTGGCGATACTCCTCCAATCGCCTACTAACACTCACCCCATTCCACAACTCATCCCCATCCACCCCCCGCGTCAGCACCGGCATCCCGATCTGCTCTATCGCAAAGCTCGCGGCGACCGTGCCCATAGCCGCCGCCTCCACCATGCCCACGCCTCTCGCCAACCCCATCCCGAGCCCACCAACAAAAGCATTCCCACCGCCCGTCGGATCCACGACCATGCTATGGTTCCGCTCACCCCCCTCGTAATACGCCGGTAACCTAACTGCCCCCTCCGTGCCCACAACTAAACACCCCAACTTCCCCGCCCTCACCACCACCGCCCCGGCGCCCGCCTGCATAACCCTCATTGCCAGCACCTCCATCCTCTCCCACTCTCCGCCGGGCAGCTGCGACAGCAGCTCATCCTCCCAAAACGCCCCCAGCTCCTCCCCATTAGGGCTGACCACATCCATGGTGCTCACAGTCCTCAGCATCTCCGCCCGCTGCGCAGGCGTGCACAGATCCGGCACTGGTTCCCACACCGCGATCTGTCCCGCGGCCCCGCCGCCGATAAGTTCACGCCGCAGCCCTGCTGCGCGCGCGGCAGAGCAGATCAGGTGTACGCAACGGGCGCGCACGAGACCGCTGGAGATCAGGTCGATAGCTTCCAGTCGCAGCTTTGGAGTCAGGTAGTGGAAAGCGCGGGTGTCGCTGGAAGCGGAGGGGTAGGAGTTCCAGCCGCGCGTTGTCAGTCGCGAGGTGGAGCGCCGGAGGATCAGGTGCGTGTCTAGGGCTGTGAGTGGTGCGAGGAGTGACGGAGGGAAGTCACGTCCCGCGTCCACAATCCAGCCGATGCGCCGGGATTGCGGCGGCGGGGAGAAGAGGCGTGCGCCGAGGATGGCTGTGGGTGTTAGCTACCTATGAGGGAGGGGGGAGGGGGCATCCACCATATGTGCCCGCGCCGCCGATGATGTCGTCGACTACTTTGCGCGCGGAGGCGGGGCCGAAGTGGATTTGGTCTATCTAGGCGGGAGGTCAGGATGGGATGGACTGGGCCGGTGCGGGACGGGACAGGTGGTGGGTGGGTGAGTGGTACTATGAACATCCCGACTGCTCGCGAGGTTAGTTACCTCTGCCGGCTCATAGAGAGGTCGGAACACGAACGGGTGGTGAAGTCGAGCTCTCGCTTGTCGTCGTCGGCGTCCTCATGGCCGTGATCTGTCTGTTCTGTCTGTTCTGCCATAGCTTGCGGGGAATGCGGGATGCGGAGCGGGCGGGCTCAGAGCTGGAGCTCAGGTCTACTGGAGTTCCGGAGTTTCAGAGCGGCTTGTTTTGTTCGCTTGTCGCCGAACCGAACCACTATGTCGGGTACGCTACGGGGCGCTAGAACGCCGTGGACAAAGGAAGAAAAGTCGCGTCTCAGATCCAGCGGGGGCGGACGGCACAGGCAGATATCGTATGAGGAGAAAGAAGGAAGGAAGGTATGAATCAAACCCACGATGTCGATATATGGGAATGCGGGATATTTCTCGTGTGCGCACTGCGTAGCGTACTGCGTGTGGTTGCCATGGCATTTTATTGCGCGGCGTGCGTCCAATCTCGCTCTTGCGGAATGACGTCGCGCGAGCTCAAGGGGTGAACGGGGCCCCATGGGGGTTTAAAGGGGCTGAGACTTGGGCGAGGTTTATCTCAGCACATGTCCAAGTAGGCAGACTGTAGATACCGGTGCTTAGATAGTTGCTGAAGAACTCACTTCTCAAGCAATCAATCTGACACGGAGGAGAGATCGAGAGCGGGTGTGTTGTACAACCTGAAGTTTAGCTCTATTGTATTGCGTTGTTTTGTTGTTCTTTTCTCTGCCTTCGGAATTTATTTGTTGACACGAGCCCCTCCAAACAAATCAACCGAGACGGACACCAACAAGCACCACCGACCGACCAAACCCTTTTCTTTCCACCTCCACCTCCCTCTCACACTCACACACCAAAACCCACAACCACGTTCACCACCAGAACCACACAACCACAACCACAACAGAACGACTGACCCACCAGTACAGCAGTATCTTGCATTTGCCTTCGCTCGTACATACTCGCACACTTCACACGCTTACAAATTATCGCGCCATTTGGCAGTGTCCAGTCCAACACGGAGATGTCTGTGAAGGAATCACAGGCGTATGACCTGCTGGAACTCGTCCGCGGCCAGGGCGGTGAGCCAGCCCGCTCGCTTTCTTCCTCAGTCCAGTCCGCGCATGAGCTGGGTCGCTGACAGACAGCCACCATAGATGTTGACAAAAAGATCGCCGAGTTCGCGACGGTAAAGGCTCTCGTCAAGCACAATACAGTTCACGTATGTCGTCGTGTCCATTCTTTGTCGCGTCGAGTTTGGTTGCACGGAAAGGAGGAGGGGGGGAGAGGGGGGCCAAGGTTGGCTAACGGGTGCGCTTTTTTTCCTTCGCGCAGGCCGCCTCCATAGACGCTCTCTTCGAAGCGTGTCGCGTGGGCGCGATCTCACCCAACAGCACCCTTGGCGCACACGCCCTATCGTGTCTCGGACACCTGACGAAACGAGTATCGATCCAGGACCCGTCGCGTTTGCGAGCGCATGCGCCGAGCACACTGCCACTGCTCATCGACAAGCTGGGGGATGTCAAGGAGCGGAACAAGACCGTTGCCTTGGCGGCGATCATCGATACGTACAAGCATTGCCCGCAGGAGGTCGAGAAGGCCATGAAGGAGTTGGGGTTCCCGAGCAAGAATGCCCGCGTGCGCCTGGAGTCGATAAGGTGGCTCGCTCAAACCAATGCTCTCAATCAGGCTTTTTCGTTCAAGTCGTACACGCCACTCCTGATCGGCATGCTTGAGGATCCGAATGAGCCGGTCCGTGAGGCGGCTAAGAATATCGTGGTGGAATTGTTCGCGTATGTCACCCCCGACGTCCCACCCCCCGGTTGCTGACCAATGGTTTCTGACGGCGGGTTCGTGAAATAGTTCTGCGCCGGAACACGCCAAATCGGACGTTAAGAGAGAGCTGCAGAAACGGGGCGTGAGGAAGGGAATTGCAAACTACATCGTCTCGCAACTCGGCATTCCCGGCGGTGCGCCTGAGGTTCTTTTACAAGATGGCCAAGAGGAAGAGGCGGCTCCATCTAGTGCCGGCGGACGCGGCGCGGCGGCGAGCATCAGTGGTAGCATGGCATCCTCGACATACGTGATGAGCCTGCCTGGGGCTGAACTCGAGGAACTGCCACCCATGTACGTCAACACGAACCGGGAGTTGGAGGACATCTTTGATGGCATGATTCCACCGTTCGAAGGCAAGGAGTCCGAGCATAACTGGGTAGCGAGAGAGGGCAACGTCCTGCAGATGCGGAAGATGTTGAGAGGAAACGCATATCGGGACTTCCAGATCACGTTCCTGGCTCGAATCAAGTCGTTACTGGACGGAATCCTGAAAACGTTCAACTCGCTGCGAACTACGACCTCGACCATGGGAGGTCAGTTCATCAAGGATCTGGCCATCATCGCGGGTCCGGGCATCGATAACATGGTGGAGATTCTCTTGGTCAATGTCCTCAAGCAGTGTGCGAACACCAAGAAATTGACGTCGCAGCTCGCAAACCTGGTGGCGTCTACGCTCTTGGCCAACGTCTCGTACCATCCGAAACTGCTTCAGCATGTGTGGAATGCGTGCCAGGACAAGAATGTGCAGCCCAGATCCTATGCCCCAGGGTGGATCGCGGTTCTGCTCGAGACCCATATCGACCACAAGGCGCACATCGAACGTTCAGAGGGTGTTGAGACCTTGGTGAAGTGCGTCAAGCGAGGTCTGGCTGATGCCAATCCTGGTGTAAGAGAGAACATGAGGAAGACATACTGGAAGTTTGGTGCGATATGGCCCGATCACGCCCATGCGTAAGTATCCTCCGCTCTGGTTCTCGTACGGATAACGTGCTGACCTCCGTACAGTTTGATCGAAGGCCTCGATGGTGCCTCCAGAAAGCTGTTGGAGAAGACCAACCCTGATGCTGCTGCCCAACCTAAAGGCGGCGCCTCTACCCTTCGCCCACCTCCGGGCGGTCGGAGTGCCACTGCACCTGCCCGTCCTTCCATCAGAGACGCAATTCTTGCCCAGAAGAAGAGCAAAGGAAACCTCAAGTCCCAGATGACCTCTGCAGAGGTTGCCAGCCGAGCCATCTCGCCGCCACCTGCAGGACCTACCGGGTTGGCTTCCGCTCCTGTACGCAGGCCCCACATGAAAGCTAGACCAGCGACAGCGAATGACAATCAGGCGGCCCGTTCCGCGAGCCCAATTCCGGGTCGTGCGTCGCCGGCGCCGACGAGTGGTACGAGAATTAGATCAGGGACGTCACCCGCCCCGGGTTCTCCTCCTAGTGCGCGTGTCCGTGGAGCTACACCCGCCCGCGCTCAGAGTCCGCTCGTAACGGGTCCCCGGAAACTCACCGTCCTAGAACAGTTGAACAGCCCCGATTGGAAAGTTAGGGTTGAGGGAATCGTTGTGGTAGCCTGCATTCTCGCTAAGCGTTCACCGCCTGATTACGAAGGACAGAAGATGCCAACACTGCCTCCGAGTGATATCTTTGCGCCAACCCTGGCCAAGCTGTTTAACGATCCCCAGTCTGAGGTTGTCGAACATTTGGTTGCCCCTGAGGTCCTAGCGGAACTTGCGAAGGTAGTGCCAATGGAGCAGATTATCCCGAAGGTCCTTCTGCTCAGTGAAGGGGATGACGAACAGCATGCCCAGCCAATCAATGCCTCAACGATGCCCGCCTTGAAGCAGCTTATGACGGATGTAGAGGCTACAGACTTGCTCCTGAAAATAATCCAGGGAATGAACTCTTCAGGTGTGCTCACGAAGAAGCTGGTACCCGGATCATTCACGCCAACACAGAAGCGGAAGATCACTCATGGTAGTCTCATCTGGATGAACGAGCTTGCCGAAAGATGTGTCAGTGGAATACCAAATGTGTTTTTCACCGACAGAACCAGCTACAAGCAGATCCTCAACCGCTTCGTTCAGATGATGTCCACCATGAAGCCGCCGAATACCCAGATGCTGACCACCCTGTTGAAAAACCTGCAACGTCTGGACGAGGAGACGTTCAACAAGACGCTCGCCACGTACGAACCGGCGATTGCGAAGGAGCTCCGAAGGGCGTGGGGACTCAACGTCGAGGAGGATGAGTCGATCATCGTCGAGGAAAAGGTGGCCGATGTCGAGCAGGTGTTGGGATCTGTTCCTGAGGTTGGAGGAGCGGTGCCCAGGTCGCGTCCCGAAAGTGTTCATGTCCCACCTGCGCCACGACCTCTCACGCCGCCGCCGTTGTCTGCCGGTGCCGAGGAGGGCCTCAAGGATCTTCCCGCACTGCCGGCTTCTCCGGAAGCTTCAAATGACCGGAGAGGTCGCCAGGACGAAAACCCCGCCATCAAGGTCTACCAGGACCCAGTCATCGAGTCTAATGGTGCTGTCGCCACTACCGCCCCGCTCGAGCGTAGCACGCTGGCCACCAACAAGGAGTGGCAGAACTACGGAAAGCTGAATACGTCGGCCAACTCTCCGAAATCATCTGGAGATTCTGGAAGATTGCTGCAGTCTCTCATCGTGAAACTGCAGAATCGTGACATGGATACCCAAGCTTTCAGGAAACTTATTGGTGTTGCACGCGAGAACCCGGTCAGGGAACCGCTACAGGAAGCGAACCACGATGGTGCGCATGATATCTGGCAGGGAGGGTCGGTGTTTAGGGAGCTTCTTGTGACGCTGCTCGAGTACCTCATGGCCGAAGACATTGAGCCCTCGAGAGCGACCGATCTCAGGGTCCAAGGCCTGCTGGTTCTCAAGCAGCTGCTATCGAAGGCCGCGCCCTACTTTGACCGGCACGAGGCCGAGATCCTGACTACGCTCATTTCGCTGCGCGGTAAATACCCACAACACTCGCAGATCACCACGGCCATCGAAGAGATATCCGAGGAGTACTTAATGGTGGCCGACCCAAAGGTTGGAATCACGGCGATCTTGGACCTCAACCTGCCCGCCAGCAAGCCGACGTATAGACCGGCGACGCAGAGCTGGTGCATGAGCCTGCAATGCCTAGCTGCTCTCGTCGGTGCGTCGAAGTCGTCAGCACTCGAACCGCAGTACATGCGGCTAGGCCAGTTGGCTCTTAAGGTATTCCGTCCTGCTTTCCGTCGTATATTGGCAGTCTTACTGACAGATGTGATGTTAGTCGCTCAACGATGATGACTCGGAAATCCGCCGGTCGTGCGTGACGATGTGTATCGAGATGCATAGCAAGCTCAACGACGACGAGAGACTGTTCGACGAGATCCTCAAGGGGATGAAGTCGGGGCATCAGAACTTGCTCGCGTACTACTTTACGAGGAGAGAGACGGAGAGACAATAACAGCAACTGGTTTTCTCTTTTCTTCCACACTAACTTAGGCGCTTCTTTTCTTTTCTATTCTTTTTTCTTCTCTGTGCATTCTTTGTGGTTTTGTATTGCAAATCCCTGCTGTGGGGAGTTTTAGGTATACCTTTTTTTGTCTGGATTGTTTTTTTTTTTTTTTTTATGTTTTCTCGTCGTTTGCAGTTTGGCTTGTGATCAAAAGTGGGGATTACCTATTGGATTAGTATCGTTGTAATTGAATTTGAGAGGGTTTGTTTCTGTTTTGCGTGTTGCGCTTTGTGGTCTGCTTTGTTGTGTACTTAGGTTACCTATCGTAGGTAAGTTGGAAAGTGAAAGTTTTCATGCTCTGGTTGGTTCTGGATGTGTGAGGAATGACTGAATTCACCGTGAGATTCCAAGACTCGTCAATCGCGACAGAGGTGATACCCCATGAAGTTACCCTCCCCTCACGTTCCCGAAAACCCCACACAACAGGCCTAGTCCGGCCCGTCTACGTCCGTCCGTCTACGTCAACCACCGCACCACCGGAAACGCCCAACACCACACTCCCACCCCACAGCATACTCACACGCAACACACAATGGTACGCCCCCCTCCCCTTCCCCCTCCATCTACCTCGCTAACACCCCCAGGGCGGCGGCGGTAAAATTCCGTAGTTCACCCCCTCCTCCCCGTCCCCTCCCCCTCCCAGCTCCCCCGCCTATCGCTCACACACGGAACAGCTACCCACCCCACGTCTGGTCTCCATCAGGAGGCTGGTACGGCCAGCCCAAGAACTGGCGCGCCAACACGGCGGTCATGGCGCTCGTCATCGTCGGCTTCACGGCTATGGCCTGGAAGGCGTCTGCCAACCTCGAGGAGCGCTCAAGGATGCCGGATCCGGACAGGGTCTTTCCTAGTCGGAGTGAGTTCTCCTTCTCCAGTGGGGCGGGGGTGAAGGGGGGGTGGAGGGGGTGGGGGGGGATGGGGGAGACAAAGGGAGAGAGATGCGGGTGGACTGGGGCTAATGCGTGTGCGTGCCGACAGACTGGAGCAGGCAGATAATCGAGTTCGAGAAGGCGAAGCGCGAGGCTCAGGAATAGAGGGTAAGGGAGGGGGGAATGCTACGGGCTACAAGGATTGGGTAGACCGGTGAATACCGCATGCGGGGGATGGAATACTACACTGCGATGATTCATGGAATATGCGCTGCTACGATTGGAACTTGGTGACTGAGTGCTTGGACAAACTGGTAACGGGGTGTATGGAGGCTGGAGGTGAAATTACAATCGCGTGCTACTTCAAGATCCGGATATACCGAGTGATGTAGGGTGATAGAGAGTCACGCCGCCGCCGCAATTTCGATAATGCAGCGAGCGACCACGCTCTCGAGTTCTCCTTTCCTCTTATCACGCGTATGTACATGGCGGCGCCCTTGATTACTAGCCAGCAGCGTTGCCTGCCCTATCTCCATATCATCGGTGCCTCCCAGATATTCGGAGCCGGAGCGGGCAGGTGTGAGGATATTCCAGATCCCTGCCGCCTTCTCTATCGGGAAACATGTGGGATATCATGACGGAGTCCGCCGCTGCCCCACGGGCACAACAAATAAATGCATAAATATCATGACGTCCAACGCCCTTCCTCCAGCGTGTTCGCCCCAATTCATTTCCAGCCATGAAGCCCACCCTCCTCCTCCCGCTCCTCTTCACCGCCGTGCACGGCTGGGGAACACTGGGCCACCAAACAGTAGCGCTGCTGTCGCAGCAATACCTTCTCCCACGGACCATCTCGAGTGTGCAAAGCCTGCTGAACGACACTTCGTCTACGTACCTGGGCAACATCGCGCTGTGGGCGGACAGCTACCGCCGCGAAGTCGGCGGCGAGTTCTCGGCTGCGTTCCATTTCGTCAATGGAGATGATGCGCCGCCCCCAGAGAGCTGCGAGATCATCCTCCCGCAGGATTGTCCGGATGGGGGGTGTGTTGTCAGCGCTATTGCGAATTACGTGAGTGAAGAGGATGCTGTCTTTGCATTGGGGGGAGGGGAAGGCTGACGGGTAGTTATGTACGAATAGACGGAGCGACTCAAGGACCAGCACCTCACGACCACGGAGCGGCAGCAAGCGCTGAAGTTCGTCGTGCACGTAAGCCGCCCTCATGTCACCCATCCCACACCCCCTCGGAGCATACTGACCCCCACCAGTTCCTAGGCGACATAGCGCAGCCGTTGCACACCGAAGCTTTCGGCGCAGGAGCCAACAACATCAGCGTGACGTTCTGGGGGTACACGACGAACCTTCACGCGGCGTGGGACACGTCGATTCCGAACGCGATGTTAGGTCTCGCGCCGACCGCCGCCATCACCACGGGCGACAGTCTCGGCTGGGCGAACGGCCTGGCGGCCGCAATTAACGCCGGGAAGTATAGGCGCCTCGTGAAAGGGTGGCTTAAGTACCATGATGTGCAATCTCCGAAGGCGGAGGAGAAGGCCGCTGCCGCCTGGGCGAACGAGAGTAATGATCATGTCTGCGATTATGCCATAGTTAGGGGAGGAGATGCGTATAATGGCACTGAGATCGGGGGAGAGTATTATGATGGCGCCAGGGAGATCGTACAGGTCAGTGTGGCTAAGGCGGGGGTCAGGTTGGCGGCTTGGTTGAATCTGGTTTTTGCGGGCGAGACGGGGTTTGAAGGGTCTTGCAGGAGTTAGTTACTGCTAGATGTAATTGTACGGAGTACCTAATCGACTCGCTGTTATGTGTGTGTGTGTAATACCATCAGGTTGATTTGCGCTCGAGTTTACCCCCGCTACATGTCCACCGGCTGGTTGTGAATCTGTTGCGAATTTGACCCAATCCAAATCGGAGCAGACATGTTGGCAGCGAGTGATATCAAAGGCATCCGAGCGGACTCGAATGAAACACCCCCCAACACCGCCTGTATCGCTAGGTAAAGTCCCCCAACCTACGCTGTATCTCCGAGCATCAAATGCAAACCCCCATCGCTCGCAGGGCACACATGGGGGCACACGGGCGTACGCGGCTCTACGATCTCCACATCCGCATCCGCTACAGCACTGTTGCCCGCATCACCGAGGATTTGAAGTATGTACATACTGGGAGGACACAGCGATAGGGACAGTTCGAGCAACTAGACACCAGCGGCGGTGATGGATTTCCCCGCGCACACGCACTGGACCACTGGCACTCTCCAATCGGCGCTCTCCAATCGGCGCATTCCCCTGCTGATGCCCATGCCCATGCTCATGCACCACCAGCAACCGCAACAGATCTACCCACTAGTACAGCCCCTACAGCCGCTTCGGCCGTTGCAGCCTATAGCCTGTAGCCTGTAGGAGGGGGAGATAACCGCCAGGCGCCTACCAAGTATGTAGTTACGCGGCTGCGGCGCCGCGACCGCCATCTTCGCACCACCTGCACCACAATCCAAGTTCACTATTCTCACGGATGAAAGCTGAAACAGCGAGCAACAGCTCTTTACTGTTTACACAGGAAGTATGTACTTAAGTAGATACCTAGGTAGTGTCGATGGGCGGTGCGGAAGTATGATCGTACGGACGGAAGGTACTAGTGGAGAGGGAGAAGGAAACAAGAGGTTGAATTGACTGAGTACTTGGTTGAGAAACAAAAGAGCGGACAACATAGACGGTTTATATACGGCGAGAAAACAAGAAATGCAGTACTATACTGGACGACACCTGTCCTCCCAAATCCCTAGCTTTTCCCTTCCCTCATTGCAAATAACCGTTGCGCATACCATTGCGAATGTCCATTGCGTGTCCTACTTTTCCCACATTACATGCCCTAGCTTTTGAATTCGCCAGGCTGTGACGACGTAACTTTCTCCAGGTAGGACGCCACTGGACCACTGAGCCACTGGACCACTGGGTGTTTTCGAATTACTGTGCAATCGCCATCGTGTGATCGCCATTGTAGGAATGCCAGCCAGCAGTGAAGAAAGCGAGCGGAAAAGGAAGAAAAGAAAGAAAAAACAGAAGGAAAAGAACTTAGAAAAGAGCTGGATCCAAAACTGGGTTGGGTTTGGTTTGGTGGATGGGACGGCAACTATGTAAGTAGGAGGTAGGTACGTCAGCGATGATGCCGCACTACTCGTATACATAGGGAGCGAGAGTTCATACCCCCGCAGTGGAAAAGTGTGTTGTGCCGTATGTAGAATACGTGGCCTCGTCGACCAGCGAAGTTTCAACTTTCGAGAAGAAGTTTCCCCCCTCTGCAGTGGCTGGCACGCTACCATCCATAGAGAGGATGATTTCAGCGAAAATCGTGCAAGTACTTCACTACAGTGGTATGTAGATGTTCTAGGAAGAAGCCAATCAATTAAACTACCTAGCTACTTTTACTAACTACATAACAAAAGCAGTGCAGTTTTTTATCCAGAATTTTTCCCTTTTCCCCGCCGACAAGACCAAAACAAAACAAAACAAAACACAAAAACCAGCATAAAACAGCATTCAATCACACAACAATCTAATAAGTAGCAAGACACACTGGCGTTCCAAGCAGGGCATGGGCTAACAAAAGAATGTGATAACCCCGGACAATGATAAGAGGGGGTATAGGCTGAGCAGACTCCACAGGAGGATGAATCAAAAAAACAATAGTCTACTTGCGTGAGCCCTAACATGTAATCATAACGAAAGCAAAAAGAAAGCAAAAAGAAAGCAGCAACAAACTCGAAACCTTCCCAGAGCACTGGAACCATAGGCCGAGACTGCGACCCGAGCTATTTAGACCTGTGCATAGAGCATATCTTGACGGTGGGTTAGCATACGACCGAGGAGCAGATTGCCGGTCACTAGGGATCACTTACTTCCTATAACCGCCAGATACCAACTCAACGATGCACCGTTGTCCAAGTCAGGGGGACCGAAATAATGCGTAGTGAAGTAATCCCAGGCGGCCTGCGGGTCGACAATAGCGTAGTTGGCCATGAGAACGGCCTTCCATCCCCCATCCGCCTTAAGGTAACGGCCGTCGGAGAAGAACGAGTCCCACTCGAGCTTGACATATTCGGGTGACCGCATGTACGGCAGAACGGGGGTGAACGGAAGCATGTGGATTCTGGTGGAACGGTGTCAGCGGCGAGGCTCGGAGCAAAGCGGGGACGGTGGGCAGAAACTCACCCGTGGATGTACTCCGGGTTCATGCCGAAATAAGTTACGCAGTCAACCTTGTTCTCAAAGAGCTAGGACGGAGACACGTCATCAATACTGACCGGTTGAATAGCGACCGGTAGTGGTGGTGAACATGGGGGGTTACTTACAATTCCCGTGACCCTGTTCCCGATGAATGCTGCCGGGTGTGTGGTGTTGGATGGCATGATGTACATGTACTCGTTGATCGACCTGTGCATTACACCCAGCATCAATGTCCCTCGGGCTTCCATTGCGGCGTCGCCGCTAACCATTCCCCACATCTTCATGGCCCAGGCAAAGTTGTAGTCCTCAGACGAGGACTCCTCGTCTTTGCCATCACCGCTCGGAAACAGGCCCTTCGCCCACGAGTGCCCGTGATACCAATCAAAAGCTCGGGACACAGGAAAATAGGGGTCCAGAGCGCTAGGATTAGCGACGTCTCTGACAAGGCTGTTCACCCAGTCTCTGTTCTGCTCGAGGAACTGCGAGCGACCGTACATGATGTTTTCGGCTCTGACGATGCAAGCAGCGCCAAGGATGAAATATCCGTAATGGAATTGGTGATCGTTGTAGTGAGAGTTGCCAAAGTCCACGCCAGGATCGCCAGTCGCCCAAATCGACGACGAAATGAGACCCTTCCACTTGGTGTCGTAGACGAGCGGATGCTTCTGTTTGTTTTGAGTGAACCTAGAGACGGCCTCCTTGATGTCTCTGATTCCTTGGGCCGCGAGTTCGGGCATCGTCCCCACCATGGCCGCAAGCATAACGATCTGGTGAGCGGTTAGTGTCAGAAAAAAAGAAGAAAAAAACATCCAAGAACGCAAATGATTCACCTGTGAGAACTTTCCAATACTTTTACCAGCAAAGTACATCGAGTCAAGGTCGGTGGCGGCAGACATGTTCGCTTGCAGCTCCTTGGAAGCGGCTTGTGCGACTGCTTGACTCACAACGGGAGGCATGGTATCTCGATTGGGGAGCCATTTGAGGTCGACCGGAAGGTCTCTTTCTACAAGGTTCCAGGAGTTTCCAAAGATGCCAGTCATCATTCCCTTTGTCGGGGAGCGAATCTTCAATGCGGTTGCTCCAGCACGCGTGGCATTATCGAACGAATCCATATGATGCTTCAAGGCGAACATCAACAGCTTACCGGCTTTGTTGGTGCCTTGTTTGGCCCAGGTGAAGCCATAGGACCCGACGGTCCCATTGACCGAGCCGCTGAGCCTGGCGGCTACCGGGAAAGCACCAGCAGCAGAATCGATCAGATCCTCCTCGATCTTTGGGATGACCGAGAAAATGTCCTTCGAATCGGTCGGGACCTTGGCTACCTGCATGTAGCCGCTATACGGTCCCGGGGCGGTGAGGTATATACCTCCAGCGGACTTGGGAACTATGGTGAGCTTAGGAGAGCCCGGATCGGCCCATGCATAGAGGAACCACTCGGTGAAGCCTTCCATCGCGATCCTGAACTTTTGCATGCCAGGACGTGGGGTCTCGGCGTATTCGGTGACCTCCCTAAAGATAACTGCGGACCTGACGGTCGGCACCAAGTTGTCGTACCGAGCGGTGACGAGTCCCATTCCCTGGACCAGAGGGAAGGTGATCTTGTGGGATTCGTTGCCGTACTTGGCTCTGTCCTCGTGGATGTTGAGGTTGACACTTAGCTTTTCAGTCGAATCGGCAGTGATGGACGCGGTTCCGTTCTTGAACTCCTTGGCCCCGAAGACGAAGTACCGGTGGCTGGGCGAGTTGATGTAATACTGAACAGGGTCCGCATTGGGATTCGGGCCGAGGGTTACATGTTCAGCGGAGGGATGCGAAACTATCATTCCAAGCCAACCGTACTCATTCACGTAACGTAAAAAGTATGGGAGGGTCCACGTCGGCTCATGCTGCGTCGCGATCAACAGGTTGGTGTAGAAACTAGCCGATATCAGCAAGAAGAATTTCCGTTATCGGCTGTTGCACGTACAGATTTGTCCCGACCGGATGGCTCGGATCATCTAGGACGTTGTCTCGGGAAACCGGGTGGGTACCGTTTCTGGGGAACACGGCCAGTGGGGGCGCTCGGCTGATTGGCTGGCTAAAGATATCGGCCATTCCGTTGTGAGTTCCGTTGTTAGTTTCGTAGATGTACGTTCGGTTTCGAAATGAACCGGTAAAATTATAATACGGTCGGTACTCGCTAACGTTGTACGCCGCTGCGTACTCGCTAAGGTCGATTAACCTTGGATACTCGTTGACGATGGTTCCGTCCACAGGCGGTCCTAGTACAAGCAGGAGAGTTAGGAATCATTCCAGAGAGAGAAGCGAAGTTTGTCCGAGAACAGTCCCACGCGGTGAGGGTCAATAATGTGAATATGAAGAAGGGGGAGGATAGGGGAGTTTACTTGGGACTGCGAGGTAGGCAGAGTTAGCATGATATCAGGAGGAATAGGAGAAAAGGAAAGGGAAGATGACTTACCACCGAGGGCAAACTGTGCGTTGGTGACCAGTAGCGACAACATAAGACCGCTGATACTGGGATAATATTTCCCCATCATGGCGGATTGGGGGGGCAAAGGGGGGGGGGATGATCGGTATAGGCTTTAGGAATTGAATCGAGAGCGATGAGTTGGTGGGGCAAGACGAGGAAATCACAGTGATTCTTATACAATTCTAGTTCTGTGTGGAAACATAGAGAGAGTATATCGTCTCCCGTAGAATAGCTCTAATGCGAGCCAGCCCTGAGCTCGCTCACGGCAAGACATGAGGACTATACCTTCTTGCATGGCGCGGCCCGACACTTTGTCCCTCAAGACGTAATGGAAGGTTATGGGAAGGAGGCTTGAAGCAGCTGAAATAGAGATTTTACCTACCGAAGTGTTTTGAGTGACGGTGATTGTGGTTGTGGTGGTGATGACGATGATGACGATGATTACTGGAGGGGTGCGTGTAGGGAGAGTCGATAAGGTTGAATAGAGGCGGTCCAGAACGAGTCAATCGGGGCTTTATAAAGTAGGAGCTAGAGTACGTACCCCCAGCAAGGGACCGCGTGAGGGGGGGAGGGGGCGGTTGTGGATGGAGAGGATGACTTGTTGTTTAGATGTGCGGTACGACGTCGGATTAATGTTTGTTGACTGGGGATGGTTAGCAGCTGCCACTGGATCCCCAGATCGGCGTATTAGCGCGCATCATCTCAGGCCCTGCCAGGGCAGGCATGGGCGTCCACTCGGCCGTTGCTTGACCGGCGCGTGGTGCGGTCAGGGGACAGTCCAGCCCAATCGATGAATAAAAAAAAAGACGGCCCAGCCCCTCCCAACTGGCTGCTTCCGATTGATCTGGACGTAAGATAAGATAATACCTCTCGCGGCGTGCTGAACGAAAGCCGTCCATCAGAGGGAAACGCTCTACTGTAGAAACTCACATGGGAGACTTCCCTTTTAAGGCGGTACATCTTCCAGTCCGGTAATCTCCGCGCCTAATCGGGACTTTGGCAGATATTTACATTATGCTCATACATAGCAAACAGGTCGCACTCGTGGGAAAGCCTACTCCATTGCTGGACAGGAAACGCGTCACCGGGAGGGGGCTGAAGAGAGATACTGCGTGGTGTATGTTATTGTTATGGGGGATGGGTGACTGCCGTTATCGTCGTGAGGAGTTTTGCCCGAACAAGTACGCATGTACATACCGCAATCCACGTTTGGACCAAACGATGCAATTACAACGGACCTTAACTATCCTGCGAATGCGCATGCGCACCAAGTCACGAGTCATGACTGCAACGCCATTGCTGGCGCGGCGGCCCCGCACCAAATCGATTGATGGACGGCGTCGGTGCATTAGGTATGTGGGTAGCCCGTATCCGTGGCCAGGCAAACTCAATATACGAGCCTTGGGGCTGGCCGCATGTCAGTATGTAGAGTAAGTAGAGTATGCACCCAACTTCGGGTTTGATAGCGGCTGTCGAAGACGTCACAGGATGGTGCAATGTACTTACTTGAGACTTGAATTACTCGGAGTTTATGTCGAATACTTGGTTATGCATATTATTGGACCGTGGAGCCCAGAGTTCCATGTACTTATAGTTGGTCCTGCTGTCACCGGAGGGTGGTGCGTGCCTCTCCAGCACCGATGACCGTCCACCGCCGCGGCCGCGGCCGTACTTCTCCATTCGCTCCATCATGTGTGGGGTGAAACTCCGCCAACCACGCACTTGACGAGCGATGTGAAATGCACTCGAGCGATGCGGAAGATCCACTTAACGAGCGATTCCAAAAACGCACTTACATCGCCGTGGCGGCAGTGAAGAAACGCCGTCACTCCAGCCTCAACACGAGGCGAGAAAGTGAAGAAGCGAAATTTCCGCTGAGAGTCTGCTGACACCCGGTACCCAGACGAAAGTCCCCAAGCATCCGGATGACTGGATTTCTCCGTGTTGGTTACACCCGCACCGTTGCTTACAACCGCGGTTTCCCCGAGATGGTGGAGGAAACATCGCGCCTGGTGGCGAGTCTCCAGGTAGCTAAGTAAGTACCCGTACCTATCTGCCCCAACACTGTACGATGTTCTGATATGAAGGAAATACCGTAATGCAGGTATGGGAGTAGTGAATCATTCTACCGCCGCCGCCCCCTCTGATGTTGTCGTTCTCATATTCCGATTCCATCATTCGAAGTGGGGGCTAGGCTACCTACCTAATGTACCTAGGCAGCCACCGATAGCTATTCGTACAACATCTGTGCGTCATGTCCACCCTGCACCCCTCATCCCGGCGCAGCTTCCCCCGCATCCTCCAGATCCTCACTGTCTCCGAAAATACTTCAGACGAACAAGCCGAACCATGTCCGAAACCATCACACAGAAGCCCAACATCCCCTGGGAGGTGGGAGTCCATGATGCCCAGTACGTTACCAAAAAAATAAAAATCACCACTCTTCATGCCGGCCCCTTCGTTTTTTTTTAGAGACTGACAGCAACACACAGCTGTCATCCGACCGACACCATGGCCACCATCTCGACCATCCCCGAGATGAAGGCGGCGACGCTGGCAATCATGGGAACGCGCCTCGAAGACCAAGACCTCGTCGCGCAGGTTGCACGTTCCCACCCCTCGAAGGTTATCCCAAGCTTCGGGTATCACCCATGGTTCTCGCACTTCATCCAGGACGACCGCGACCTCGACCGCGACGGCCCCTCCGAAGAGAAGGAGAAGGAGGATGAGGAGGAGAAAGAGAAAACCCTGAAGCTACGGCATTATACGGCAGTCCTGACTCCACCCCCAGACGCCGACTTCATCCTGCAGCTCCCATGTCCTCGCCCGCTCTCAGCAGTGCTGCAAGAGCTGCGGCAGCACCTCGTGGAATTCCCGCACGCGCTGATCGGCGAGATCGGCCTGGATCGGGGCTTCCGTCTACCGCATCCCACGGTAACAGAGGGACCCGCCGGCTCGACGCCCGGCCACCGCGACGGCCGCGGACTGACACAGCACCGCGTGGCCATCTCGCACCAGAAAACTATCTTCCTGGCGCAGCTGGCACTCGCGGGGGAGCTCAAGCGGGCAGTCAGCGTGCACGGCGTGCAGTGCCACGGGATCCTCTTCGATTCCTTCCGCGAGGCGTGGGCGGGCCACGAGATCCCGCGCGAACGGCCCAAGGACCGGAAGCGGCGGAGACGCAAGACCGCCGCGGGCGATCACGAGTACCTTCCCGACTTGGCGGGGTCGGACGTAGAGTCGGATGAGGACGAGGGGGGAGAGGAGCGTGACGAAAAGCCAAAGCCGTTTCCGCCAAGGATATGTCTGCACTCGTTTTCGGCGCCGCTGGAAACACTGAAGCAGTACTTGGCGCCGCCGACGCCGACGAAATTATACCCTTCCCAGCTGTTCTTTTCGTTCTCGAGCACGATCAATGCCCGCCCCGAGAAGGGCCATCTGAGCAAAATCGAGGACACCATCAGGACTGTCCCGGACGAGAATGTGCTAATCGAGAGTGATTTGCATACGGCGGGTGGGGATATGGATGATGCGCTGGAAGGCGCTCTACGCTTAATCGTGCAGCAGAAGGGCTGGGATATGGAGCATGGGGTCAGACAGCTGGATAGAAATTGGCGCCAGTTTGTTTATGGAGATGCAGAGTGATGTACATTAGCAATTAATCACCCTCATACGGCCATTCTCATCGTATCATGCCCGTGAATTATGAATCGGAGTGGCGGTGTAGTCATATGTAGAGTCGAGCCACAGAGCCACAGAGCCACAGAGCCACAGAGCCAGAGCCACAGAGCCCGTGCACTTGCCACTCAACTACTTCCATAAGCCACGCATCTATGCCACAGTAGCACACGTATACACGATTCCACCTACAATATTAAACCTCCAATGCCCTACCACACACATCCAGTACTTGAAGTAGCTATACCTAGCAAACAACTGGCCCATCGATTTTCCCACCGAGTTCTTCGATTTTCCCATCTATTATATTATAGTAGACTACGTATTTCCAACATTGCATCACATACTTTTCTACAAAAAAAAACACCGCGCAATCGAATCCGTCTCCCAAGTCCCAACTTCCAACCCTAAATGCTATCCCATCCACCAAAGTATGTGGTGCCTAGTTCCGCCTGGATCCCAATCCCCTACGTAGCCCGGGAGACGCATCAGTATTGCGATAAACAATTGCGTCGGCCAGAGCTCCAAACCCTCACCCCTCGAGTCGAGAGTCAAGAGTGATGCATGCATCGAGTACGTGGATACTGGATACTGGACACTGGACGCGAGTACATCCAGACGGGCTACGCGGTTTATGCTTAATCGATTCCAACTTAATCTCTTGTGTCTTGATTGCGTCGCCGAGTCCACGACTCCTTGGATCGTCATACACAAGTTTAATCTTCTTCCTCGAGGCCACATTGCTTCCACCCTCTCTCTATATATACAGAGTCTGGAGTCTAGAAGTCAACCTTCACGCTGACCAGCTCCTCCGCCAGTGTCCAGAGCTTCGCCGCCGCATCTGTATCCGTAAGGTGTTCCTTCATGCTCTCCCTGGGGACCACAGTGGCATCCTTCATATACGCACCGGACTCGTCTGTTCATCACCACCACCATGCATGTCAGTCACCACCCATCACCTCCCGCAGCCCATATGATGCAGGTAAGTACACACCTTCCAAAGTCGGGTCCAAAGCCGCCCTCACAGACGTAGCTGATCCTGCCGCCAGCGATTTCACCACCTCGATTGGCGGGACACCTATTCGCACCGGATCAGATGAGCTCTATGTGAATGGGGGAGTGTGTATTAGGTATGTACCTCCGTTCCTCTCGGTCCCTAGCTTCCACGCCTCCGCGAACGACTCGGCACTAACGTCGTCTGCTAGGCCGGTGGTGTTTATGACTGTTGATGTGTCAGTTAACTAGGCAACCGCTACGTATGGCTGGGAACGTACGGCCAGGGTGGGCGGAGAAGGACAGCACTCCGCGGGCCTTCGCCTTCTCCGCGAGAGAACTGGTGAAGAGGATGTTTGCCGCCTTGGACTGGCAGTATGCGAGCCAGGGGTGGTAAGTTTCCCCGTCCTTTCACGGTCAGCGCATGCACCAGCAGATTAGAAGTCGTAGCTACGTACGGAAAAGTTCCAGTCGTCCTCCCGGAAGCCTTCCATATTCGCCGCGGCGGAGGTAACATTAACGACCCTGCTGCCCCTCTCCAGCTTCCCCTGCTGCAGCAGGAGATTCGCGAGCAAAAAATGCGCGAGGAAGTTCACGCCAAACTGCGCCTCGAAGCCATCAAAGGTCTTCGTGTACGTCTTCAGCGCCATCACTCCCGCGTTATTGACCAGGACATCGACGCCGGTCGGGATCTGCTCCGCGGCCGCGCGCACCGAGGCGAGGTCCGCCAGGTCGACCTGCACGAACTTCGTCTGCACGGACGGCGCCAGCGCAGCGATCGCGGCGAGAACCGGCGATACCTTGGATTCGCTGCGGCCAAGCAGGATGATCCGCGCGGGGTTGTGCGCGGCAAAGTCGAGCGCGGTTTGTGCGCCGATACTGCCGTTCGAGGGGCCGGTTATCACGACTGTGTGTCGGTAAGTGCATGAACTGAAAAGAGACGGAGGAGGAAGAAGGGACTGACAGGTCTTCCCCGTGATCTGCGAGGCGAAGAGATCGGCAATCTCGCTGCCGGTGGTGGTGTTGGTGTAAGACATGGCAGTGGTGGGATGGTTTGTGATTGAGGTAGCTACTATGGGAGTACTGGTGCTGATGTTTGCTGTGATGAATTCCGAATTTCTAATATTCGTCCTCAGGCCGCCGCGGAATATATAACGACAATCACGCCCCAAGACCGGGCCATTCTAGCCCGCCGTGGCGGCATCTTGCAAGTTCCCCGGCTAGAGCATCAGCCGAACCGCTTAAATCCGCAACCTCCGGGCCGTGCGTGCGTCTGACGGCAGATACATACTTACTCAGACGCAGTCAATCCCCGATGTCTTGTTTCCGGGCACTCGGTATTCCGATCCTTCGTTGGTGAGCCGGTACTCCGAAGCCCCGAACGTGTATCATGATTCATAAATGATTTTTCGGGATGAAATCACGCCGGCTGGTTACTCGCACACGATGTCACTCGCCTGCTGATTTATGCAGTGCAGGCTCACAGCCCGAAAAGCTCATGGGCTGGGCTCGGGATGATAGGCTAATGTGACAGGTAGCCCGGGCTGGAGTCGATGGGCCGGCAGCCTAGCCCGGGATATCAAACGGCGTTGGGCGGGCTGGATCCTATAGTTTTTAGGGCAACCCTGTGACAACAAAACGAAGGACAGAAGAAAGAGTAGAGAATGTAGATCGGAAACAGGCCCACGCCGGTAGCACCCTCAAGAAAGACAGAAGAAAACAGAAGAAAAAAAACAGTACATAAAAGGTAAAGCTACTAAGAAAACAGGCCCACAGTGACGGAAGCACGCCATGCCGCAAACATTCACAAGTCTCAACGATCTCCGGCTTCAATATTTGGTGCGAGATTGGCGCTCTCAGTTGTGTCTGATATCTCGTTGGGGGTGATGTGGGAGGTGATTCTGTTGCGGTTGTTGTTGGGACACAGGAGGTGGCCGTGCTGGATCACCCTCGAGGATACTGGCAGTGGAAAGAATCATTGGAACCCACTCGCTACGGCCCACCAGCCCGGGCTGGGCTACAATCGCCGGGCTGCTGGCTGTCTTTGATTGGGCTGGGCTATTGTCTGCACTGGCTGAGACTTCCGGTTGATTGCGCTCTACAGCGTCTGTGGCCTCTAGAGCAAGGAGCAGCCATGGAAAGCGCTCGTACCTTTCCCGAATCGCCAGCTGTCGCGCCGTCCTACCGTCTCGATCTTTGGCCGCGACGTCTGCACCGCGGTCGAGAAGTAGCTGCAGTGTAGCCGTGTGCCCATTCTCAGCCGCCAGGTGAAGCGGCGTCCAGCCGAAGTTATCCTTGGCCTCGATGTCTGCACCGCGGTCGAGAAGTAGCTGCAGTGTAGCCGTGTGCCCATTCTCAGCCGCCAGGTGAAGCAGCGTCCGGTCGGAGTTAACCTTGGCCTCGATGTCTGCACCGCGGTCGAGAAGTAGCTGCAGTGTAGCCGTGTGCCCATTCTCAGCCGCCAGGTGAAGCGGCGTCCAGCCGAAGTAATCCTTGGCCTCGATGTCTGCACCGCGGTCGAGAAGTAGCTGCAGTGTAGCCGTGTGCCCATTCTCAGCCGCCAGGTGAAGCGGCGTATGGCCGGAGTTAACCTTGGCCTCGATGTCTGCACCGCGGTCGAGCAGTAGCTGTAGTGTAGCCGTGTGCCCATTCTCAGCCGCCTTGTGAAGCGGCGTCCAGTCGGTGTTATCCTTGGCCTCGATGTCTGCACCGCGGTCGAGCAGTAGCTGCAGTGTAGCCGTGTGCCCATTCTCAGCCGCCTTGTGAAGCGGCGTCCAGCCGAAGCAATTCTTGGCGTCGATGTCTGCACCGCGGTCGAGCAGTAGCTGCAGTGTAGCCGTGTGCCCACACTCAGCCGCCTTGTGAAGCGGCGTCCAGCCGAAGCAATTCTTGGCCTCGATGTCTGCACCGCGGTCGAGAAGTAGCTGCAGGATATCCGTGTGCCCATTCTCAGCCGCCTTGTGAAGCGGCGTCCGGTCGGTGTTATCCTTGGCCTCGATGTCTGCACCGCGGTCGAGAAGTAGCTGCAGTGTAGCCGTGTGCCCATTCTCAGCCGCCTTGTGAAGCGGCGTCCGGTCGGTGTTATCCTTGGCCTCGATGTCTGCACCGCGGTCGAGCAGTAGCTGCAGTGTAGCCGTGTGCCCATTCTCAGCCGCCTTGTGAAGCGGCGTCCAGCCGAAGCAATTCTTGGCGTCGATGTCTGCACCGCGGTCGAGCAGTAGCTGCAGTGTAGCCGTGTGCCCACACTCAGCCGCCTTGTGAAGCGGCGTCCAGCCGAAGCAATTCTTGGCCTCGATGTCTGCACCGCGGTCGAGAAGTAGCTGCAGGATATCCGTGTGCCCATTCTCAGCCGCCTTGTGAAGCGGCGTCCGGTCGGTGTTATCCTTGGCCTCGATGTCTGCACCGCGGTCGAGAAGTAGCTGCAGTGTAGCCGTGTGCCCATTCTCAGCCGCCTTGTGAAGCGGCGTCCGGTCGGTGTTATCCTTGGCCTCGATGTCTGCACCGCGGTCGAGCAGTAGCTGCAGTGTAGCCGTGTGCCCATTCTCAGCCGCCTTGTGAAGCGGCGTCCAGCCGAAGCAATTCTTGGCGTCGATGTCTGCACCGCGGTCGAGAAGTAGCTGCAGGATATCCGTGTGCCCATTCTCAGCCGCCTTGTGAAGCGGCGTCCGGTCGGTGTTATCCTTGGCCTCGATGTCTGCACCGCGGTCGAGAAGTAGCTGCAGTGTAGCCGTGTGCCCATTCTCAGCCGCCTTGTGAAGCGGCGTCCAGTCGGTGTTATCCTTGGCCTCGATGTCTGCACCGCGGTCGAGAAGTAGCTGCAGTGTAGCCGTGTGCCCATTCTCAGCCGCCTTGTGAAGCGGCGTCCAGCCGAAGCAATTCTTGGCGTCGATGTCTGCACCGCGGTCGAGAAGTAGCTGCAGGATATCCGTGTGCCCATTCTCAGCCGCCTTGTGAAGCGGCGTCCGGTCGGTGTTATCCTTGGCCTCGATGTCTGCACCGCGGTCGAGAAGTAGCTGCAGTGTAGCCGTGTGCCCATTCTCAGCCGCCAGGTGAAGCGGCGTCCAGCCGAAGTAATTCTTGGCCTCGATGTCTGCACCGCGGTCGAGAAGTAGCTGCAGGATATCCGTGTGCCCATTCTCAGCCGCCTTGTGAAGCGGCGTCCGGTCGGTGTTATCCTTGGCCTCGATGTCTGCACCGCGGTCGAGCAGTAGCTGCAGTGTAGCCGTGTGCCCATTCTCAGCCGCCCAGTGAAGCGGCGTCCAGTCGGTGTTATCCTTGGCCTCGATGTCTGCACCGCGGTCGAGAAGTAGCTGCAGTGTAGCCGTGTGCCCATTCTCAGCCGCCCAGTGAAGCGGCGTCCAGTCGGTGTTATCCTTGGCCTCGATGTCTGCACCGCGGTCGAGAAGTAGCTGCAGTGTAGCCGTGTGCCTGTTCACGGTTGCCAGGTGAAGCGGCGTATGGCCGGAGTTATCCTTGGCCTCGATGTCTGCACTGAGGTCGAGCAGTAGCTGCACTGTATCTCTCTGGTCGGAGATAGCTGCGCAGTGCAACGCCGTATATCCTCTCTGGTTCCGGGACTCCTTATCGATTCCTAACTTTTCTACAAGCATTTTGACCGTGATGTTATCTCCCTTGCGAGCTGCGTTGTACAACATGGCGGCCCGCTTCATCTCAGGGGTCAGGCGATGCCGAACCGTGGTAGTCATCTTGCTGCTGCTCTGCTGTAACCGTTGGAGTCCTTCCCCGGTGATACTGAGCAGTTGCGCCAGGTTATCGCGGGATTTCCGCTGCTCGTACATATCGCCGTTATTCAGCTCGAGAGGGTAGATGGGCAGAAAGATGACGGATATATTCGATATCTGGTCTAGGCTCACACCGGTGAGCTGAGACCAGTTGGATTCCGCGGTGCCGATGGTCTTGAAGGAGTTCGATGAAGAGTTCCTGGCTGCGTTCCTGTACAGCCGAGTCTCTCCCAGAATCCTGCGAAAGGATCGGACAGATGCACTGGAGAAGACCGAAGCTCTGGAGCGGACTGAGGACGCGGCAACGACGCCCACAAAGGAAGTGGCTGCTGACATGCGCTCCGATAGGTCTGGATTCGTCTGCAGGACTGTCGCCATGAGCTGCTTCATTTCAGCCATGTCGTTTTGCAGTTGCTGCGTTGATGAGCTGAGCTTCGTCAGCAACTATCCGTACACACGCGGTGGTCGGGTGCGAAGGAGATCATCCATTCTTCGGGGGAGCTGGGTGGAGCCCTGGGAACCTATCGATACACATATATCGATCGAGAAGAACTCTGAACTAACCATGTATAAACCGACAGCAACAGACTCAGCGAAGTCTTATGCATCTGTAGGTTCCGTAGTATCTTAGCGATATCCTGGTCTTTGGCTGCCCACTTGACGCGGTCCCAGGCCCCCAACTGATGTTTGGTGCCGTAGGCGTAGTCCGTCTTGACGCCTTTGAGCTCCCCATCCAGCTCCGAGAAGGTACACACGCAGCCCGTCAGGATGACTACCAGGTCGTCGATTGCAATTCTGGATTTGCGAGTCATGCTCTGCTGGGCGAAATTGACGATGAAGTCGTCTAACTGGCGAAATATCCCGTGCAGCGCTTGGACTTCTGCGAGAACGTTGCGGACAGTGCTGGGGGCGTCGATGGCGGTGGAAAGAAAGCCGATGACCTTGGCTCCGGCTTGCAATAACCCTGCTACCGATGCGGCAACCGAAAGAGGGTCCATCGTGGAAGTGGTGGTTGTCGGTTGACGCTCGTGGTCCGGTAGGCAGAGAGTGTTCGTCTGGCGATCGCGGGGTCCGTGATGTGCGACTTGTAATGTGGAGTAAGCGCACATCATGCATGGTGTCGGCTGGCACCTATCAAATCTTGCACGTTCCACGGATTCCACCAGTAATGTAGAGAGGACGTAGCTACATAGCTACTATAATGAACTGCATATATAGAAGGGCACCGGCCCGGAGTAGAAGAAGTACGAAGTAACAAAAACAGCTATATGATTTATGGAGACCAATGATTAATCCGAGCGACAGTGGGGGCCGCCGTGGACGGCGCAGCCAGTGAAGAGTTGGAGTGGGAGTTGAGGGAGCGGGAAGAGAGACGGGCGGAGAGGAGGCGGGAGGGAGGACGGCCCTGAGGTTGAGGAACTGGTGTCACTGCCGCTGTTACTACGCACTCCCCACTCCCTTCTTCATAGCATCTTATCTTGAAGCGGCAGGGCGAGGCGGAGTGAGAAGCGGGCCTTCTTTAGTGCGCTCTGATGGTAGGAGTTCAAGCACGGCACCCGAGTGCTTCCTAGCTAGAGCTTGCGATTCCGGGCCGCCGTCCTTACTGGTTCGTAGGCGCTGCCACCCGAGCAGTTCCCGCTCTCATGATAGGGGGGTGGTTTGGTATTCCTCATGGATGACGGAGGGTCGGATTGTGGCCATAGGTATGGGTACATAACTCCTCATCATACGCAGTGTCTTGCGAGTCCTGGAGGTAGCGGGCAGCATTCTTCGTCCCCAAAGACTTCGGACGCAAACCCGAGCGCCTACCAGAGGAGCACCGGACTCGTCATCGCGGCGCCGCCGCGCTACGCTGCAAGGCCACGCCTCCATGTCTACTGCGAAAGGTTTTGGCACATCATCCATGGCTTGCGACAGTTTTCTGATGGAATGAGCTGCCACGGAAGTTGAACGTGGTTCCGTTGTCGCCCACGCAATGAGGCTTGCAAGAAAACGCTCTCTGGACTCACCTACCTACCGCGGCAAGCATTCCGAACACACGTATTCCTCCGCTTCCTACAGCAGAGACAGCAGAGACAGCAGTTATTCGAAACGCCATATGTGGGGCTGGGCACGACAATCGGAACTGCTGACGGAGAACCCGTGGAGCACATACGTAAAATGACTGTGATAGCCTAGTAGATGTCGCCAGGTGGTGTTGGGAAAGTAACGCGGGGAGTGCTGTTGTCGAGATCGAGGCTTCTCGGGGGCTGTTTGGTGAAAAGGCTTTATGTGCATGGATTGCGTGGTGCCTCGGCGAGACGAACGAGCGGTAGGCCCAGTGCGTGCCAATGTACAGCACATGCTCTCGCTCATATGTGCTCCCAATGCAAGCCTTGTGCGCGAGTTGTGACCTCTTTCGAACCACGAAGACGGATACGCATATGATGTCACTCGCTGCTTGGCCCGCGGACTCTGGTAGATACGTATTCCTCATGGAGGGTGCGAAATAAAACGGGAAGGTCTCTCTCTCTCCTCATGGAGGGTTGGATAATGGCTATGTATGGGTAAATATCTCCTCCTCACCATACGCAGTGTCTCCCGAGTCCTAGAGCCTGGAGGCAACGGACGCGGCAAGTATTCCGAAAACGCATATTCTTCCGCTTTCTACAACAGAGACAACAGAGACAACTGTTTTTTCGAAGTTGTCAAGATTGAGGCTGCTCGGGGGCTGCTCGGCGAAAAGGCTTTACATGAACAACATGGGTGTTTGAGTGATCGTAATCTACCTACAGGTTACCTTGGTATATCTAGATATACTGGAGGGGGCTTCGTCGGGGGGGAGGGACGGGCGGTAGGCCCAGTGTGTGTGTGTTGATGCGCAGCACAGACACTCACTCATATGTGCTCCCGATTCAAGCCTCGTGCGTGAGTCCTGACTGGGAGTCGAGTCCTCCCTTCCATGAAGACGGATATGCATGCTCTATCACTCGCTATTTAGCCGCAGACTCTGGTGGATGGAGACCCGTCCGCCTGTTTGCGTGGCTAGAATTTGGCCGCGCGCCGCGTTTGTGGTAGGTAGTTGCGTGAACGCAGTGTTCCGTCTTCACGTGGAGGGCGAGGAGTCGTAGATGTAGGTCGAAGCTCCCGATCAGTCGCACTGTACTAGGTATAGCTAGGTTGATGACGCTCGATAGATACACATCTCCAAGACCCTATTCATTCTTACTGAGGCCCCCGCGTCTACTACAGACTGCTCGCGTATGGACAACCGACGCGAACGAGGGAATCACAACTTCACAAGTGGTCTGTGGATGGCAGAGCCGACAGAGGACTGCATCGACAAGGTGACATACCTATGCAATCGGCTGTCTTCGGGTCTCGGTATGTAAGATGTATGTAACTCCTGCATTCTGGTGTGGATCAGCGAGAGGAGGAAGCGAGAGGAGGACCTGTCGGCGGGAGAAAACGAATGTGGTTAGTAGTGGGCATCAACGTTGGCGGCTATGGCGGGGTCTTCTTCTTCTCTTTCTTCTTTCTTGATCATCATCCACTGAATACCTGCACGATCAACCTCTATACCCTCTTTCTTCTGTGTGTGCTCCCCTCTCGACCCCTGGCCGGCCTGAAGGGGTGTTGGCCAAGGAGCCGTCAGCAAAACCGGCTTTCGAACTTTCGATCGGGAAGCTGGAGTGCTGCGGGCTGCGGGCTATGGGCTATGGGCGGTGGCATCGCATGTGTGGAATTCATACCCAACTGGTATGTAGGAGCACTCCGAATCAGGGCAGGACAGGGCAGGGCAAGGCACACCGCGGCGCCACGATCTCGAGGAGCTGCCTCACTCGATGTATGTACTCTACATACAAACGACCGCACGGGAAGTTCCATCTATTCCAGCCCGATGCCCGTATGCATTCTGGTCTCCTCGCTATACCCATACCTCCCGCGCGACAAAAAGAATCCTCCGGAGCTTGCCGCTGCATCCTGCAGCCAGCGGCGCCCGAGTGATCTACTGTGATTCACGTCAGAGACTTACGGCCGATACGGTACCGTAGTTACCCAATGTGCTGCCTGCTGCCTGCTGCCTAACATCAACGCACGTCAGGAGCGTAGACGGCCCGATGGGCGTTATGCAGTGCCGCAGTGCTTAAGGGTGGTAATATTCACAGCCAACCAACCACACTTTTTGGAAATTTGCCGGCCAAGGGAGAAGGAGGAACTTGGAAGGCGGAGTGGAATTTCGCTTCGTCCTGACCTGCCCGCCGCAGTGGACCGACCGACAGCAAATATACATGCTTTTGTGGATAGTTTCCTTCTCGTGCCGGTCCACGATACCCCTTCCGACAACCCACTCAGTCCCCCTGCTGCGATGCGATGCGACAGCGCATGCCGTTTCCCAGTCTTTAGAGGATGCGCACGCCTCGTCCGGTGCGACGAGGCAAAGCCTACACATCACTGGTGAAGGAGAAGTACGTACGTACGAGCATACGTACGGACATATTTGCCCCGCTCACGGGGGTTTTGGAGGGGGTTATAGCAGCGTCCGCTATTTGTTTGTTTGCTGACCTGCCTTCACGCATCTAGACACCTATATTACGATCGATGATGGCGGCATGGGTGTGTGTATTTATGCTGTTCCTGTCGAATCCTCCGTCTGGACGGTGCCAGCAGCCAACTTATAGGTGGGGGATCTCGAACAAAATGAGCGAATACCGTACCTACCGTACTCGATGGATGGGTGTCCCCGCTCAGATTCATCCGCAACTCCGCAACTGGTCCTCCGTGTGAAGGTGTATGTAGAGGACAACCCGAAAAGTGCTCTAGTTACTCTACTATAGAGTAGTCTCGACTCTCTCGCACTGTGCAGCTACATACCAGTGGAAGTTTGGATGGACGGACTAGTTACTATATCCAGTTGGCCACGGCGGTGGTGACGAGAATGATTCGGGATCGGAAGTACCGCCAATCTACCAGTACATAACTATCCTATATACAGAGATGGTTAGACGCGCTTGAGCGGAAACACCTGGCGCGAGATACTTGGTCGAGTATCTACCTACCTACTACATACTTGGTAGGTAGGTATCTGGGTAGCCATCGGTTCGGCACATACCTACGGTATCGATGGGACCTGGAGGTTGTTTTTATTCCCCTCGGCTTCGTACCGTACCGTATGTACTCCTCTACATACGATGGATAACCGTAGGCAGCAGAGCAGGTAGAAGAGAATGGAAAGGAATAATTCATTTATTGCCCGCAATAGCGAGCCACTCACGTCACCATCCGTTGATTTGAATTATTTTCTCTCTCGCAGAAACAGAAACAGAAACATCGCCAATCGAATCTGAACCCCCGTCCGTCTGCCTGTCTCTCCATCTCCGAACGTATACGCTATCCTATTGGCGGGGACCCCACCAAAGAGGGCACTTACATAGTCAACTAGCACCGGCGGAACTGTTGGTTGTTCCGGAGGCTTTCCGCATGCAGTTAACGCGGCCGGGCGGACGAGCGGCGAGCGACCAGCGACTTCCGCAAGGCCCTTTCGCTCGGAAAAACCTTAGATACAAATACGTGCGCAGCGGCCGCCCGTGCATGGAGGGGCTGAGAAAGAGAGACGGACGGGGTGGTTGATACGGGATGCGATACACGACTACGACGACCACGATGACGATTGACGGGCATGGAAACGGGCACGCGACCTACGGTACAGCTGCGACCGCCGACGGTTTTTCTACGACGCGCAGAACGGACTTGATACTCGTATTGGAGTGACGACTGCGACATGCGGGATGCGGGGGGTTTACTTTTTTTTGCCTGGTGAAGCCTGGGATGAGTGATGAATTGCGACTTGGGATTGGGATTGGGATGCGAGTGGGTGGCTGTTGGGTTGTGGTTATGGTGGAGGTGGAGGTGAGGGTGGTGAAGGTGAGGGTGGTGAAGGTGGTGGTGGTAGTGCTGGTGGTGGGCACGAGGTCCATTTCATCAACGAGGATCCGGATTTGACCGTCAAGAAATAACGTTGTTCGGAACCAAGCAGGCAGGAACCAGGGGCACGACGAGAATACATCAACTCCGGTGAAGGATTTGCTGGCGAGGTACCGAACCGGGAGGGTGGTTTATCCATAGCAGGCCGGTTTTTTTGGCCAGGGTTGTGGTCGAGTTGAGGTCGAGACTCGAAAGCGACGCGGATCCACCCCCTCCAACCTCATGCCTCGTTTCGCGCGGATCAACTCGAGAGTAACGCAACCGGCGCAACTACCCTATCGCCGTTGCTGCTGCTGCGCTGTGGCCGCCGCCGGATAAACGCACACGCGCCATGCGACGTCGACCTGCCTGAAGAGAAGGGAGCGATACTGGACGGGACGGGGAGTTACGCGTACGGCGCGCTGGCCACGGCGATTGATTGATTGCCGTCGCAGTGGAGCAGGTTCGGCTGGATATATACTTTCCAGCCAAGGAGGTGAGTAATTGCTGGATGTACTCTAGGTACTCTAATACCCAGTATACTCTATGTGCTTCGGATCCACTCAAGCTGGGAGATCTGGAAGAGATACCGCCCCCATCCACACACATCTTCATCCTCACTCAGATCCGCGACAGGCCAGCCACTGCATGAGACCCAATTTCATGTCCGGGCGAAATAGAGTGCTCACCTTCCTTCTTTTTTCTTATTCTTATTCTTGTTCTTCTTCTCGCCTGCCCGTGGGGGCCGCCGATTTGTCACCTACCTTCTCTCCTCCACAGTCTGTCACACGAAGAAAAAAAAGAATTGCCACGAGCACTGCACACTGCAAACTGCACAATGCACGTACTGCGAGTTCGGAGGTTTCAGCAGCTTGCGCGATCTGGGCATCGGATTCTTCCTGCCACGAGGGAATGATCTACATCCCTCATTGCACAGGTTTTTCCTTTTTTTGCCTCTCTGTGGGTGTCCGCCATTCCCATTGGACAACCGGCAGTAGAGTAAGCAGAGAGGAGAGAGGAGAGAGGAGGAGGTAATGTGCGCGTGCCTTAGGCCCCCTTTTTCACCGCCAATAGACGCAAGGCATCAAAGACAATTTACTCGCCATCCCGATTGTAACCACCGACTGCCGCTGCCACCTCCATCATCTCGCAACGGACAAACGCTGCATTCGATACCTGAGCGCCTATTCCCCTTCCGGTCGAGGAGGAGACGGCCCCGCCGACGAAGAGCCGATAACGAAACTTTCACGAGCGATATATTCCCGCAGCGGTCCGCGAGCAAATAGAATAGATACGGTAGATACGCATACGCACACGCCCTCATCTCATCTCATGCGGCATGTCCCATTCATCCGAATCCAACGGAGCACCGTGGGTCTACTATACCTACACCTACCTATCCGCCATGCCAACTGGTGTGCGGTCGGCGGGTCCGGTGGAACGGGTGTTGCCAGGCCAATAGTTGATGAATGCATACACGCCCCCACGGATGATGAGATCGAGTCTTGTCGTCTGCTGCACGTCCATGTCTCGGATCCGACCATGGACAAGCTGGAATGGGAAATATGCCAATCGCATGAGGCGTCGCTTCTGGCTGGCTCCCAAGCCATCGGGTGAGCGGTTCGGAGACGACGACGGCCGAGATTCCGGGGTAATAGCGGGCGTGAGGTGGTGCGATGGATAGTATTGGATCGTATTGGATTGGATTGGTTGGAGTGGACGGATTGGACTGGAGGTAACCATATAGGCGAACGAAAAGCCACCCGGACCGTCAGCAGCATCAGCAGCATCAGCAGCATCAGCAGCAGCAGGTGTGCAGCGAGTCTCCGCCGATCCGGCCCTTTCGTCCTCGGTAGGTACGGTCAAGTCTCGGATCTCGAAAGCTCGAATGTTCAAATGCTCGAAAGCCCGAACGCCCAAATTTCGGCCCCTCTCTCCATCCACGTGGCAGACTCGACCCGATGCTGCACCACGTTTCGGGAGCGCAGAGGACTCAGTCGCTCAGGAGGGCGCTCGAATAACCCCCCCTCCCCTAGCGAGAATTCCCATTACCCGCGCCGCAGTCGGCAGTTCGTTTGCTTCTCTCGCACATGGCATGGAAGATTTCTCTCGTCCCTCCCTCCCTTCCCATTCCCCGGGCTGCTGCTGTCTTGGATGCAGCTACTGTGCTCTGGGTAAGTAGGTAAGTATCTAATTACTGGCCGCATTTCCTTCTGAAACCGCAAGTCACCCAACTTCGGAGCTTCCACTTTTGCGTGGCTCCCGTTAATTGGGAAAAGCTTGTTTTTGTTTGCAGTTGCAGTTGCGCGCACTCCTTCCTTCATTCCTTCCTTCCTTCCTTCTCTGTGGATTCACGAGGACTGACGGTCGACCTTCGCCGCGCTATACGGTGCGGCAATTTCAATTTCATTTGGTATATACAAGTACAGTACCTACTTCAGTAACCACATAATGAACCCATATAGGTCGGATCCCATCGCTTCCGGGGGAGCCGCTCGTTCACTCGTCTTGTCGCGTCCGTCCGTCCGCGCTGTTTGTTGCACTCTGCGTTTCCAATCATTCGATGCAAGCATCGTGGCGAATCGGGGGGGGGGGGGGGGGGGTATCACAGTTCACTTGCCTTTGCCTCGGCGAGGGATGGCTATGTTACCATATCTGCTTATCGTGATTCATGGTCTCGCACGACGCAGACTCGCCACCACTTCCGAGTTTCGGGACTGGCTGGTGTGTGGAGTATACATAGCACTCTAGTTAGTTAGTCAGTCAGGGAGGGGAGGGACTCAGAGGAGGGGTTAACGTGTCTGGCATGTGTCTGGCAGGTGTCTGGCAGGTGTCTGGCAGGTGTCTGGCCGGTGTCTGGCAGGCAGGCAGCACCCGGGGTTTGCCTGCAAACCGCTCGCTCCCAGCTGGCCAGCTGGAAAATCGATCGATTACACACACATACACAATATACATGAGATAGGGATCCAGACTACCGAACCGTACCGTACCTAGACTCTAGACTTCAGAGTGACTGCCGTACCGTACCGCCTTCAAACGCAATATATGAAGCATGTATGTAGATGATACGGTAGCATGTAGATGATAGCTGAGACCTGCCAGTGCCGCTGCTGCTGCTGTCATCGCTACATACTCGGCAAAGCACGCAGAGGGACGCAGAGCACGCAGCCTTCCGTCTCCACTGTCCATATGTGCGTGGTTCCGACTGAATACGGGCTGTAGCCTGTAGGTGCTGTACTCTCGCCAATGTAGGCAGACCTAGAGGCTTGAAGCTCCCAGAAAGAGCAGCGTACTTCCACCTCCGTCCGCCGCGCCGCTTGTGTCCCCGCCCCCGCCCCCGCCTTCGCCAATCCATGCCAACCCCCGCAAACTTGCCAATCCGCGTAGTCGAGGCTTGGAGGCTGGAGGCTGGAGGCTGAAGGCTGGAGCGATTGAGCTGCGGATTGGATGGGTGGGCTGGGCTGGGCATGGCTGGATTGGATTGGATTGGATTGGACTGGGCATGTATGTGCCATGGACATCGAACATACCAAGAACATCCGGCACGCGGACGAGCCACAAGCACACACGGCTGCATCGCTGCACAGCCCCGTTCACGATCAGAATCCACGATCCGAATCGCTGTCGAGCACTTCTACTCGAGCACATACATACCTCATACCTCCTACATACAGGATACAGATACCCACAGCGCCAGGACGAAAGCACGTACATACGCACGACGTATTACGGTTTACCTGTAGGTACTACCTGTAGGCACATATACACACACATGTATGTAGTGTGGTATATCTAGCGTGCATACGTAGCCCCAACATCCCCACCATCCACGCCGTCGGAAGCTGGGCGTCCGCCGTCCACCGTCCGCCTTTCGCACTCCAATGTCCGTCCGGCCGTCCGGCCGTCCGGTCGTTGACTCTTGGAAGTTGGCGTTGGAGTTGGTACCTAGCGCTCGGAACGGCCGAGCACCAGCGACCGTAGCCATGGCCATGGCTGTGGCTATGTATGGCCAGACTGGAGTGTGGAGTGTGGGGACAAGCTTAGCTTACTAGCAGGCTACCTAGCAGGCTACCTAGCTGAAGCCTGGGCCTGGGGAATTGGACCTGGGGAATTGGGAATGTGGGGAAAGCAGACGGCGCGGCGGCGGCGGCGAACGGGGTCGGCGACGGCGTTGGTGTTGGCGTCAGCATCACATCGGCGGCGGGTGCGCCGTTCGGTGGTCACTGGGGTGGGGAAAAAGCGGGGAAATCTGGGGTTGCCGGGGTTGGAACTTGGTGGAGTTTCCTCTGGCGTGGTTTGGCGTGGTTTGGCGTGGTTTGTTTCGTTTGGTTTGGCCTGGCGCGGCGTGGTGTTTGTTTGGCGTGGCGCGGCGTGGCGCGGCGTGGTGTGGTGTGGTTCACTGGTTCTCTCCCACGAATTACAAGCCCCCGCGAATTACAAGCCCCCGCGTATGGATGTACAGATGTATGTACATGGGAGGCCTGGGCACCGTGGGATACGAAATGTGGGGCACGGGCACTTGGAAGTGGGAAGTGGGAAGTGTTAGATATGTGGGATCGAAATGTGGGATCGAAGTTGGAAGTCAGTTAGCCCCGGTGGAACGGATGCGCTTGGTGAGTTCCTACCCAACGTACGTATGGCACCTCCACATATCTATGATCGCGAACGTTGCCCAGGATCTGCACGGTGCAAGCCACACATCTGGGGGGATCTCTGTGTGGTTACTGGTATCATGGTGGTGGTATGGTGGTGGTCCTGGAGCACCGTTGTACAGTAGTTACATAGCGCGCCCCACAGCCGACCAGCGAGCCGTCCAACATCTAGCAGTCCAGCCCTCGTCCCAACCTCCTGTGCAGATACAAAGCCTGGTCTGCTCTGGCTTGGAGTCTGGTCTCCTCTGCTCTGGCCAGCTCTGGCGTTCCCCAGGTTATGTATGCCCCGCACACGGATCTTGCCAGTGGTATAAGTACTAGCGGTGCTAGTAGACTTGGTACATTCGCCTCCCATCTCCAAGCCCAGATAGACGCAGATACCTGTGCATACATACCTTGGTTGTATGTAAGTAGAGCACCCACCTGTGCGACTGGGCCAGCCGCTGACTCACGAGTGCCAAACATCCCGACTCGGATCATCCACCTATCCACCCATCCACGGACCACCCATCCACGGACCACCCACCCACGCATCCATCCATCATCGCGGCTGCAGCACGCCATGCTTCTGCCACATGGGGAATCTCAGAATCTCAGCTCACGTCGGATGGATGTGCGTTCGGGGTGGGATGTGCGTTTGGGGTGTGCGTTCGTGGTGTGGAGGGGAGAATCTACGGAACGTCGTTCGATGGGCCGATGCCCGACGCCGCTCACGCTCGCGCATCCATGGCCCATGGGACGTGCGAGTAAAGTACGAGTAGAGTATGTACGGTACGGTACCCACCCGTACCGCCGTACCGCGTTGTGGTAGTATATATGAGTGTGAGGTATGCATAAATGTATGTACGTAGGTTAGGCAACGGGGAGAGGGGGGATGGGAGGAGGGGGGGAGACACGGTACTGGTAATGCAGCGGTTTATTGCGAGCAGTTGGGGAAATAGAGCGACAGAGCGACAGAGCGACAGAGCCAGAGGCCCAAATAGAGGGGAGCCAGAGGGAGATCGATCTCCAGCGCACTGCAGAGTCCCCTCGTCGCTCTCGCGGCTCACGAGAGTGTGCGTGTGAGGGTGCGGGGTTTTCCCATCTACATACCTACTCTACTCTGCCTGTGTGTTGTGCCGATTTCGTCTCGATCTGTGTCTGGTAACGAACCATCACCTCTATGCGTGTGATAGGCAACGGGGACCCCGGCTACTCTGCTCCAGCTAGTCTCCATGTGGAACTCTACGTCAGATAGAGTGCGGAAACATGGAAGAAGGGGGAAAAGCAAATACGCAAAGCAAAAGCAAGCGAAGCGCCGCAAAAACCGTCCCGACGCGCGCTCGCATGCGCCGCGGCGGATGGTCTCGCCGTTTCAGGTACATTTTCCGAAGGCTGGGAAAAGAAAGGAAAAGAAAGAAAAGAAAGGAAGGGAAAGGGAGGGAAGGATGATGATGTCCCCCCACCGATGAACGCGCCTTTGTTTTTGTTTTTGTTTTTTACTTTTTATTTTGGCTGACGCCCGTGTCTCACTGGTTTGGAGCGACTTGACTTTGACTTGAGATCTGATCTGTCGCGAGAACAGACATGATCGCTGCTGAACGGGGACGGAGGGAGGGGGGAGATACGCTCTGTCCGCATCGATATCTACTATCTATACCATAGAGACTGGCAATGGCCATTGTCAGGTAGAGTGCTCTACCACACTCACCACCTACCACTATAGAGTCACTATAGAGAGCCTTGGTAAGATGCACCCACTCACTTAGCACGACCAACCAGCCAACCAAGTCCTAACGCTTGGGTGGATACTCTATATACTCTATCCATAGTGGAGCACTTGCGACGGGCGACAAGGTTTTTCAACCGCAAAAACTACTGCGTCTTTGTTTCCCCACATTTTTAACGGGGCAAGGCTCGCTCACTCTTAAGACTCTTAAGCTTACGACTCTAATACTCTAGCTAGGGTAACCATACCATGTGTGTAGATACTCGACAGTCTCGACTAGGTAGGAGGGTAGCAGACACTCTAAGTAGGTTGTCGACGGGGATTGTAAGCACCGGTGTAGCGCGACGACGCTTTTAACCTCAGCCAATCCTGCTCGTGTCAGCTCGAGACGAGTGCGAGTACTACTTTATAGAGTAGTAGCAATTGCATCCTGCGAAATCGGGGGGGGGGGGGGGGGGGGGGGGGGGTGGGGGGAGAGAAAACGGGCGGACCTTCTCCGAGCTGGACCTTCTCCGAGCTGGACTCTTCTCCCTCTCTTGGGTCGTCCCGAATGGAGCGGGCAGGCTGCAAGAAGGAGGAGAAGGAAGATGAAGAGGAGGAAGAGCATTCATCCGGAATGGCATTCATGTATCGTCTCTGGCTGGCTGGCGACGGTTACATAGGAGGTAGGTACTCGAGTGCTCACTAGAGTAGGTACGTTAGGTGGTTACTCTACACCTAGTGCACTGCCAAACCGACCGCCAGACCGACCTCCCCCCCACACCTACTCTGCTCTGAGCCTGTCCACAATCTGCAGAAACTAGTGGATGTTCTGCACCGCGCATTGGCAGACACACCCTAGAGTACAGGCATGTGTTTGTCGGCCTGCGCTCTTGAATATCTTGATATCTAATCATCATCATCGTCGTCGTCGCCGTTCAGCCAGACAAGCAGGTGGCGGCGAGAGGGGAGAGAGGATGACCATTGTACTCGCTCACGGGCAAAGGGGACAAGACAAGACAAGCCGTGGAAAGCGAAAAACGAGCATGGTAACGAGAGGCTGGACTCTGCGTGCAGTCTGCAGCCTACAGACAAAGGAGACGAGGGGCTGGATGTCTGCGGTGCGTCTAGCTCGCACATATCTCTTGGTGCGGTTGCAGTCTGCAGGCAAAGTCCCGAGGGTTCTCGCAGACCCCCCACCCCCGGGACTGGAGCGGAGCGGAGAATCCTCATGGAAATGTAACGCTGGGCTGAGCTGTGGGAAGCCGTCGCTGCCACCGCAGCAGTAACTCGCTCGCATTGCCACACGGTGCCTGCCCACTGCGGGCATATTCCATTCCCGCGGTTTCAGGGCAATCGTAGCGAAGCAAGTAGGTATCGTAAGTATCATACATTGTACATGCTATCGCTCGCATGCTACATAGAGTACCGATCCAACTCCTTTTTTTTTCTGCCACTTTCCCAGATATCGCCGCCGCCGCGAACCCGCAGCGGCAGAAACGGGATCCAGTTCCAGCTCCCGTGGCCTTGATGCCCTTCCTGCCTACCGTACTCACATACCCGCTCTCCTTCTCCTTCTCGTTGTGATGTAGCAGTGCTTGGTATCCCATGGGTTCGACGATTCAGTGCACACTGCACAATATAATCCTTCCTACCTATATTCAGAAACCCACAGCTGCCTGCGTATCTACTAACCAATGTAACCATTATACCCTGCGTCCCCCAATGGCGCTGCTTTTTTTGCTCTTTCTTTGCTTTTTGTGGCTTCGGAAGAATACTCGTCACACTTGCCCCCCCCACCCACCGTAGACCCAGCCTTATTCCCCCCCCCCCCCCCCCTCCTCCCCCCAATATAATCTTCAGCCAACCAATGAGACGACTGCCGTGCAGCTGCTACCGTACTCTACAGGGGAGCTGTGGAAGGTTATTGTTATTATTATTTATTTAATTTTTATTGTTACTGCTGCTGTGGTCGTTCACGGTTGAGTAGAGTAGAGTACTCTACAGTGGTTCAGGTTCCTCTGGACCGACGTCCTCCGCAATCAGGTATAGCAGTTCTCTCTCTGTGTCTCTCTGGTGGACAGTGTGTCTCAGACGAATGTAGGTACATACAATTGATCCAACTGGAGAAAGTACTTATACCCCCCGCCGTGCCCCGTCACATCCCGCCTTTCCTTTCCCCCCCTTCTATTCAGACATCCCCATCCATCCATCCACCTGGCACTCGAAACAACTTGGCCCAGGACCAAAGAAAGAAGCATCGACATCACAGCGAGACTCAGCGCAGTTTTCGCAGTCGTCCCCCGCCGACTCGGCTTCCTACATACATACACACACATTCATCGATCGATCGACGAGATACACAGAAATGGCGTCGACACCGAATTACAACTCCTCCTCGGGCGACCTGGGCGAGAAGGAGACCGTGGCCCACGTACAAGGGCCTGGCTCGCTGGAATCGGGCTCTATCGGATTCGATCCGGAGGCTACAAAGAAGCTGTTGAGACGGATGGACTGGCATCTGGTGCCTTTCCTGGCTCTGCTGTACCTGTACGTTCTCCCTTCCCGACACGAGTAGAGTGAAGAAGAAGAAAAGATCCCCGGACTGACGTCGCGCAGGCTCTCTTTCTTGGACCGCACAAATATCGGAAATGCCCGTCTGGCAGGTCTCGAGAAGGATCTCGGCATGACCGGCCTCGACTACAATGTTGCTCTCGCCGTCTTCTTCCCGTGGTACGTCGCGGCCGAGATTCCTAGCAACATGATGATGAAGAGGACCAGCCCTTCCATGTGGCTTTGCGTTATCATGGTTGCCTGGGGTGTTTGTAAGTTTTTCTTCTTTTTCTCCCCGGACAAATATATCAAAAGTGAGCGATAGGCGCTGACCAAAAAAAAAAGGCATGACTCTCATGGGTCTGGTTACCAACTTTGGCGGTCTTCTCGCTGCCCGTATGGCTCTCGGTATCGCTGAGGGAGGTCTCTTCCCCGGTGTCACTTTCTACATCACCCTCTGGTACCGGCGCCACGAGTGCGGTCTGCGAATGGCCATCTTCTTCTCCGCCGCCACCCTCGCCGGTGCTTTCGGTGGTCTGTTGGCTCGCGGTATCGCCGAGATGGACGGAATAGGAGGAAAGCCCGGTTGGGCCTGGATCTTCATCCTCGAGGGCATCCTGACTCTCGCCGTCGCTGTCGTCGCCTACTGGGCCATCAACGACTACCCCGCCACCGCAAAGTTCCTGAGCGCCGAGGAGAAGATCGAGGTTGAGCGCCGCCTGAAGGAGGACCGCACCCACTTGGCCGACGAGTACGACATGAAGTACTTCTGGGACGCCATGAAGGACTGGAAGATCTACGTCCACATGTTCATCACCATCGGAATCTACACCCCGCTGTACTCCATTTCGCTCTTCCTCCCCACCATCGTCAAGAACATGCACTACACCAACGAGAAGTCGCAGCTGATGACTGTGCCGCCCTACGTCGCCGCCTGTGTCATGACCATCGCCTGCGGCTACTTTGCCGACCGCCACCAGCAACGCGGCGTCTACATGCTCCTGTGCTGCGTGATCGCCATCATCGGCTTCACCCTGCTGATCGCCACCGACGACCCCCACATCCAGTACGCGGGTACCTTCTTCGCCGCCTGCGGTATCTACCCCGCCGTGCCCATGGGAGTCGCCTGGAACGGCAACAACATTGGCGGCTCGACGAAGCGCGCCGTCGGCATCGCCATGCACGTCGGCTTCGGCAACCTCGGAGGTGTGCTCTCGGCCTTCTCCTACCGCGCCACCGATGCGCCCCGCTACTTCTCGGGCCACGGACTGCTCATTGGAACCGTCACCATGAGTGCTTGCTTCACCATCTTCATGACGCTCTACCTCCGCCGCGAGAACAAGCGTCGCGACGAGCTCATGGCGAGCCAGGGCCTCACCCTCGCCACCTACACGGACGAGCAGAAGGATGCAGAGAGGGAGCGCGGCGACGATGCCACTGTAAGTTTTTTTCCACCCCACCCCACCTCATCCACCACGCTTTCGAGACCATCCCACTGACTTTGTTCTTTTTCTGCAGTTCTACCGCTACACCGTTTAGAATGACGCCGATCGCGCGATCGCCATCGCCATGGTCATCGCCGTCGACTACGTAACGCATCTCATTGTTCATTTCTTTGGATAGAAGTAGATGGATGGGGGCTAGATGGATCATGTCCGCAACCGTTTTTTTCTTATCTTCTTTTTATTTTAGCTTGACAGCTTAACTTACTATTCGTTATACATATTTTTTTCTTCATGACTCTGCTGGAGGGTATTTAGCTGCCGCATTTTTGTAGTTTTTTATTTATTTTATTTTACTGTTGGTGAGGGGAGATGGGAGAGGGGAGAGGGGGAGAGGGGAGGGGGGATGGAGATGGGGGGTGGATGGGAATCGATATCGATATGATTACTTCTACGTACAGGTGCTGAGCGAGTGAGATTGTGAGTGAGGAAGTGAGTGAGCGGGCGAGTGAAAGATTGAGTCAGTGACCGAGTAACTATTATGTAGCGAGCAACCCACGGCGCAGTGGAGGGAAGCGGAGGGAAGTGGGGGGGAATGGGCAGCAGACGAAGCGGGAAAGCCGCCGAGTACATACATCTTAAGTGCATAGACTCCCTTCCACAAGCGAGGAGCTACTTAGGTAGGTGGGTAGCTCTGGCTGGTACTTGGGGTGCTTGGAGTGTTTGGAGTGTTTGAAAGTTGGAGTACTTGGAATACGTGAGGTATATGGAGTACCTACCCGAAGTACTTGAAGTACTTGGAGTAATTGGAGTTCGTGGTGCTTGGAGTAGTTAGAGTGCTTAGAGTGCTTGGAGTGATAGCTCGTTCCCAGGATAAGATCTCGGGTCCGTAGCTTTATACCGTATTGTACACGCACCGGGCCTCCAGTAGGTACAGTACAGTATCCGGACCATGGCGCGGCGCGTGGGAAGGGGGACTACAGTGGGCACGGCGGGATGCTGTGGGGTACGGTGGGCACCTCGCAGGCAACATCGCCGTGGGAACTGGGTATTTGGAGCGAGTGATAACGAGTGCGTGCTACGTGATGTGCAAGCCGGTTCTTTTCCGCTTCCACCGCCGCAAGCGAGGAGCTAGCGACGGCTGTGACGGCTGCGAGTGACGCGGAGAGTGATAGGAGAGTGACGGAGAGAGGGTACTTGGAGTGCTTGGAGCACCGTGACACCGCTCAACACTCACCGCTCAATGCCAGCTTCCCCGCTCAGTCTCAAATAGCGGCTCAACCCCCCATTCAACCTTCACCACTCAACTCCCCATTGAACCCTCCTCATTGAACCCTCCCCGCTCAACGATAAGCACTGGAAGCAGCAGTATTCTCCATCGTCCGGTCCGGCCAGTCCGAGCCTGGGACAGACAGACGGTCGCAAAAAAATTCCGCCAGGTCCGAGCCTGGGCCCTGGGAGGGATGGGCCGGTCCCCGTCCGACGGTGGTGGACGACCGTCATACTATATAGCATGGTAGTCACGTGAACATGATTCGACTGCTTAATGATTTCCTCGCAGCGGTATCCTTCGCACCACCGCGTCAATCCATCCCTTACCTGCCTCGCCAAAAGCTGTAAAAACTGCAGTAGGTATTCCGACTCGGCCGCCTAATGTAATGTGCGGCGCCTGGCCCGTATCACAGCGCTCGTTAGCAGGCACCATGTCCCACTATATCTCACTCGGCCACCAAACCGAAGGTCCACGCCCGAAATCAGGTTTTCACTCTACCCAAGGCTTGGCCTACGGCCGTCCGTCTCGTCCGTCCGCTGAAAACGAAAAAAAAACCTGCGCCTGACGGTCACATCCTACATAGGCTCGGACGTCCTAGGCTCGGACCGGGGGGGGGAGGCCCGCCGTCCGTCCTCGTCCGTCCTCGTCCGTTCTCGTTCTCGTCCCGTCCTCGTCCCAGTATGGACAGACGGACCGGACATGGAGAACGTAGTCAGTGACTGGAAGAGGATGAAAGAACTGTTCACATGTTTTCCATGACCAGACTAGACCAGACCCTAGACCAGAGTACGCACGCAATAATGCTTCGACGCTCTTACCAACGATCTTACCACCTCTTGTCTCTTGTCTCGTCTCGCCGTTCAGACATGAGCTCTCATTCGACGTCCGAACAAAAAACTAACTTTGTCCTCGTCCGTTACTCACCATTTCCAGCTAGTATCACGCTCACAATCCATATGATGCACGTTAAAATCATCACGTCACATCACCATCACAATCAAGAACACACCCATTCTCCATGTTATCCTCTCAATTACTACACAGTCCACCGACCAACCACAGACAGTGAACTAAGCTTCAAGTAGGTAGGAAGAACAAGAGATGAAAGAAAAAAAAACGAACCACAAGAAAACATTCATTAGTCATCAACGCGCAGACAAAGACAAAGACCAAGACCAAGATTATCGTAAAAAAACAGAAAAGAAAAGACGAAAGAAAAGAAAAAGGTCGTAGCAATTTTACAATATCCCGAAAGAAACGGAAAAAGGAAGAAGAATAAAGCGCCCTTAACATCCACAATCATTCGGTCGACATAGGAAAAGGTGAACAAGACCAGTAGGTAGCAAACCCAGAAAGAAAAAGAGAAAAGAACCCCTCACCAAAGCGTATCCAACCATTAACTAACGCCTTGCATTCGTACAACCTCAGGTCCGCGCAAAATGAATCCGTTTACACAGGGTAAGGAGCAGGCTGGGTGTAGCGGTCGTAAGTCTCATTGACGCCCTTGCTCAAGTGAACGGGGTTGTTGAGCATAACCGGGGGGTTGCTTCCAATGCTGTAGGAACTGGCAGCAGCGTTGTGGTGGGTGTTTCCGAAAGCGCTGGACCCGTTGCCGGTAACACCATCGTAACCGCTGTCCCTAGAAGACGGTCCCTTGACGGCGCGGCGGTGCGCGTGTGGAGACTTGCGAGTGACCTGAGGAGCCTTGGGAATGCCAGTGGTCGGGCTGGCAGAGCCGATGCCGAAGATGTCGTTCTGCCATCTGTCACCACGGGCAGCCTGGTTCTTGTACTCAGTAGCCCGAGTAGAGATGCCGCCGGGGAGCTTGACGTCCTTGAACATCGAGTCGTCTGCGGTGATAGCCATCTTTGCGTGCTTGTCGGCAACCTTGGCCTCCGCCTTCTGCTTGCGTGCCAAAAGCTCCTTCTGGAAGGCCTGGTAGTAGCGGGCGTAGATGTTCTGCGCGTTCTCGGGGTCGGGATTTGCCCGAAGCTCGGACTCAACCTTCTGCTCCTCCTGGTAGATGCGGTAGCAGAAAGCATCGAGGTCGCTGAACGTCTGGCGGATCTGCTTCTCCAACAGCTTGACGATCACGGGCTTCAAGACCTTGAGGAGGAGGGGCTTGAAGATGCCGAACAAGGCCTTGTGCTTCGACTGCTTGAGCTTGATGTTCAAGTGCTTGATGTTGACCTTGACGTCTTCGACCTTGAAGAAGCGAGCGCGATCGTGCTTCTCGGCGGTAGAGAGCTGAAGCTTGAAGCCGAAGCCCTCGCCACCAAGGAAGACATCGCAGACACCAGTGTCAGTGATAGCCGGGAAGCCCTGCTTACGCTTGACATAGTAGCTGATATCTCTCAGATCGCACTGGATCTGTGAGGCGGATACCATCACCTTCTGCGAGCGCCTGCTGTGTTCAGTCTTGCGTCCGAAGCGGAAGTGAGAGTCGTTGCCGATCTCAAGGACGTTGGGCATTAGGTTATCGCTCTCAAGCACCAAGTTCTCGATGACAGCGTCAAATGCGGGATCCGAGTACTCGATACGAGGCACCGGGACGTAGCGAACGCTCTCGAAGATGTCGGGAAGCACAACCTGGGTGACGTCTTTGATGAGGTGCTTCTTGAAGGTGGGCTTGCCGTTCTCGTCGTTGCCAAGATCGTTGAACAACTTCTGAAGCGCCTGGGCAAATCGGTTGTTGTCGGCATCGGCAGCGAACTGATCACCCATGAACTTGAACTCGTCCACGATGCGGTCGGTATGATCGCGGTAGCGGTTGCGAAGCAAGTAGTTTCCTTGGTCATAGAGCTGGTTGTACTCGCGGGTGGAGTCAGGCTGCATGATGTAACCCTCTTCCTGGAGGCAGCGGCGGATGTAGCGGTTGACCGCACGGAACCAGTTCTTGAGCTCGGGATCATTGTCGGCATCACGGTAGATGTCGTTGATGGCATCCATCAGGTCGTCGGTACTTGTGTTGTTGGCGAAACGCTCAAGGAGAACCTTGAGGTGGTGCTCGGCCTTCTGCAGGTTGGTGTCCTGGCGGGCATCTTTGAGACCGCCGGCACCCTGGGAAGTGATGTTCTTGCCGTGGCCGGTGTAAGTCTCTGCGAGATTGAGAAGGGTGTTGATAGCTTCAGTGTAGTCCTGGTGGCTTTGAATCTCGACGACCATCTTCTTGAGACGCCAGATGGTCTGCTCTCGGCGATCCTTGGGCATCTTCTCGTGGAAGTAATTCTTGGTGCGATCGCGGTACTCACGGCCCCGCTGTTTCTGGTCCTCGGGAATGTTCTCTTCGGCACGCTGATGGAGATCGTTGATGCCCTGGCGGAGGCCGCCCGCGACGTCGACACCAGAGTTGGTTCCCTGGCGCTGGTCCTGAGCGGCACGCTGGGCAGTCTGCCGAGGATCCCGAGATCCGTTAGGATCGGCAGCCTGGGTCATGTTGCCAGCGACGTCTCTAAGGTCGTTGCGGTCGACGGGCTTGTTGCGGTCGACCTTATCGCGGAACTGTTGTTTCAGGTTGTCCCGCGAGAAGTTGGGGGCATCGTGCCACTCGTGATCGGCAGCGGGAGCATCGATGTTTTCGAGCTCCTCCTGGGAGGGGTTCACGCGGCCCGCAGCTTTGGTGGCGGCGTCGCCGGCGACACTTCGGAGGAGTACGACGCTGTCGTTGAGGAGTTTGCGGAATTGACCTGTGCACGACGGTTAGAAATGCTCCTCACCCGAAATCATCCAGGGCTCGTCTTCGCTTACCATTGGTGATGATCAATTGACCCAAAGTCTTCAGACCAGCAAGTCCCTGCTCCTTATCTCTGTTCGCGGTGTCCTTATCGACCGGTGCATTGGGGGTTCCCGCTGGCACACCCTGCTGTCCAAGTTGGGTAGCGTGCCAGATGAACTCTTGTAAAGCCTCGTCGTGGTTCTTCAGAAGCAACAGCCTCTTGGCCTCCTCGACAACGTTGCGGAAATCTTCCAAGATCACCCTTCCTTCGTCCGAGAGCTTGCCATTGGGGGTCTTTAGCTTCTTGTGGTTGACGAAAGACGAGAGCGCAACGTCGATCTGGCTGTTCGAAGGGAGTTTTCCATTTGAGAAGGCTACACAAAGAAACGGGTGAGGTCAGAATGTGTGTGCAACCATAAGTGATAGGAGCATCGAGAGCTAATCAACTTACCATTGAAGATCCCGTATAGCCGCAGCTTGTTATCGACATCGGCATCTCTCTGCTGAGGGTTTGTGGGAACGTTGACTGAGGTATTCATGATTGTGATCTACGAGCGATTCGTCTGTGTGGGGAGAGGGCTGGGAAGAGAAAAGTAGTATGAGTGGTTTTGAGGCAGTATTCGCTTGTGGACGATGGGATTAGGTGGTGTATGGATTAGATGGATGGTATCAAGGGCAGGTTTGTAGTTGTGGTTGAATTATGTGTGATGGAAGTGGTGATGGTGGTGTGGTGGTGGTTGTGGTGGTGGTTGTGGTTGGTGTTTGTAGCGGTGGTTGTGGTTGGTAGTGGGTATCGTGAGTGTTCGTGTGTTGTGCTGAGTGAGGGGGGAAGTCCAGATCAGGGGAGAAAAGAGGATTATAAAGGGTGCAGCGGACGAGAGTCGTTCGCAGCAAGATTTCTTTCAAAGCCCGGTTTTCCCGCACTCCTTCTTTTTTTTTCACTTGCTTGCTTGAAATTGCGTGTGGTTGACTGGTTCGAGATCTTGCTTTGCGGTGCATGGTTTCCTTGGGGAAAGGTAGATGGAAGCGTCATGACCGATAACTCGCAGTTCTAGTGATCGACGTCGTTGTACCATTATGTCACCGTGCGATGACGTCGCAGCTACGTCTACGCCAATTCCCCAGCGATGCACGCACCAACCAACCACGCTGCCATCGTCCCGTCAATCGCCAATCGCACCGCCCAGAGTGCAGTCTGGTCTCAGATACAGTACATCATCATCACATCCCTACCCTTATAGGAATGGATCGTACCTCAGCGCATTGCTGTCCAGGGAAGAACCATCGCCCGTGGGACACGCAGCACGTCCATTCCCACTCTCGCCTGCCCATGTGAAAGGAAAAAAGTGCAGCGTCCTGCAGATTGGTCCTCGTGCTCTGTCACTCTGCTTTCCTGCTCAGTCGAGGGTAGTGACGCAGGTGGCTGGGCAGGTTTCTCGATCTTGAGCTCCCACGGAGCTTCCCGGTGGCAGCCAAAACGGTGGGCGACCACGCTCGAACGTTCGCGCTGCTCGCCCCTTCCACCAATGCCCGCCGAGACCGTTCGCGTCGCTTGCTTGGCTGGTCGGAGGTCTCTGCCGCTTACACAACCCTACCAATCCCGCACACCTCCCTCTGCCTTTAGCCTGCAGTCCTAACTTCCACGCGTCTCCCTGATTCGCGTCGTCGCGAACCTCGCATATTCGCCTCCCCCACTTCACGTAATCACCTCCCCCCACTTCACGTACCTGTATCGAGTTTCAGAACAAGCCTCCCATCATGCCACCCAAGAAGAAGGACAAGAACCAGGTTAGCAAAGCATCTGCTAAGAAACGACAGACCACTCTGAAGTTTCCCAGCAGCAGCACCACCGGCGGCGGCGATGGCGGGAAAGCCTCATCTTCGGCCACGCGTGACTCGAAAGTCGCGGCGATAGCTAGCGGGAGCGCTGGCAAGACCACGAACCGCAACGTCGCTGGCAGCGCGAAGACTCCTTCTCACGTGCGTCATGCGAAAGACACGGCGAAGATTGACAGCAAGGAAGACGGCGGCCCTGCTTCCTTCAACGTCGACCGAGCGAAAACGTCCGCGGCGACCACCAAGACGGCTGGTGCAGGCGGGAAAACCGCTGCTCCGATCGCACGTACTCTTCCAAGCCCGGCGGCGGTGGTTGACGGCAACAAAAGGGTTCACGGCAAAACCGATCCAGAAAAAACCCCCAGCTTTGCTGTCGTTATCAACGTTTCCAAGAAGACGAAATCCGAATTGAATGAGTTCGCCGAAGTCGATGAAGGCGGCTACGGGGACAGCGAGGACAATACAGACGAAGACGGGGACAGGGACGAGGACGATGAGCCGGTTCGGAGATCGAGTAGGAAACGAGTTCGTCGAGAGGCACCGTCGGGTGGCAGTGGGAAGGGCGGGGCTGGTTCTCGGGTCAAGGATAATAAACAGAAACCTACTGTCGAAAGTCAAAATGGAGACGATGAGATGGTGGCTAGCTCTGACGACGAGAGCATAATCACGCCCGCAGCCAGGAAAAGGCAAAAGCCAACACCCACTCCCCCCTCGACCTTGAGGAAGGGTAAGAAGAAGGTTGTCGAGAGTGAAGACAGTGATCTCGAACTGCCTATTACGAAAAAGAAGAAGATATCGTTGGATGACGATGAGGAGAGTGAGCCTACGTTAAAAAAGAACGTCACTTCACTGGAAGACGACAAGAGTGACTTGCCTCCGAGGAAGAGGAAGAGCTTGGTGAGGGGTCTTTCGAAGAATGACGAGAGTGACCCGGAACTGCCCACTCCGAAGAAGATGGTTCTATTGGATGACGACGAGAGTGATTCGAAACTACCGCGTATTCCGGGAAAGAGCTCTTTATCGGAGGAGAGTAGCAGTGACCACGAACCTCCTACCCAAGATGAGGAGGATATAAAGGAGGACATGGAGTTGGCTGCGGAGAACGGTAGGCGTAGTATCATTCCACGAGGAACTATGGCTTACTAATAATAAGACTACAGCCATCTTGGATAGGAGGGAGCGCAAGGGTGGGTCTAGCAAGAAGATGTCTTTCAGACAGAGGATGGCACATTTACGGGCCAAGCGTGACCGGAAGGCTGGAATTACTAGCTCGCAAGCCGTACGGTCTTCCACACCTTCAGCTTCTGCTCCTTCCTCTGGCGGAGATGGAGATGGTTCCGACTCAACCTCAGGCGATGAGGACTTGGACAGCTTCGTTGTGGAAGACGACCCCGACGACCTGATTGGAGCTCCCGATGTCCAAATCCCTCTCGAATTCACTTCGGCTGCACACGAGTCCGACTCTGAGCAGTTCAGGCTCTATGTGGAGTTCCTGATACACGATGTTCTGTTTCCCAATACCGTCACCAAAGGCGAAGTGGAAACCAATGCCGTCAGACGTTTGGAGACAGCTGCTGCCTCTTTCGGAAACTCAGTGATCCAGAGCGGTGCCTGGACGGCTTCATTCGCCAGAGCACTGAAGGCCAGACCCAACTTGGTTACTGGTGAGTGTGAGAAAGCAGATCACTGTGATGCCTGTAACAGGAACAACCAGCATTGCACCCTCACAGTTCAATTCTTGGGCCACCGTTACAACAAGGACACTCTCTGTGATTTGTCGAGTGGTGAGGAAGAAGAATCAACGGATGAGCATGGAGAAGAACTGTTTCCCGAGGACAAAATCTTCCAGCTTGGAAAAATGTGTTATACCAGAGCACGCAGTGCGCATACTCTGTTCCATTGGAAGAAGGAGCTCAAGGGCTGGGTCGAGAAGCACCTCGAGTCCACCGGTTACATTGATGAGGATGGCGATCTCGTGGACCAGTCGATCGGTGACACGCCGATTGAGGGTAGGCTGCTTTCATCCACCAATGGAGACCGCTGGCTAACGTGGATTCTCCGCTGGCGACAGATCAGATGGAATATGTCAAGAAGGTCATTCACAAATGTCGCAAGGACATCAAGGATCTCTACGGCGACTTCAAGCGTACCGTGAAGCAGGCGCGCGAGAGCATGGTGCGCACACCTGTCCCCCTACTCACGAGGTTCTTTGCTGACATCGCCATAGGAAGCGAAGAAATGGAGAGGCGGTGATAAGGCTGGTACCTTCATCTAATGGCTGGCATCGGCACCTTCCCCTCAACTCGCCGATGCAGTACATACACCATGGACGTTCGTTGGGTTTGGATCTGTTTATGTCTTCGGGCCAGGCGCATCTCGGGAATTCACTTTTACCCCTTCCATTGTCGGGGCGTGTATTTTTACTTTCGTCTGGGTTTCTTTTTGTGTTTACGATTTCCTCGGCGTAGGAAGGATTATGTTGCTGGGTTGCTTATCTGTTTAAGATTTCCTCGGCGTAGGAAGGATGATGTTGATGTAGATGGGCTACTTAACTATTTTCTGGCGTAGACATGCATGAGTACGGGGCACGGGTGGAGTTGCATCGCAATTCATTTTATCCATCGGTTGGTAGCATAGCATGGTATCGAATACGATTGTTTGACTACCCCGAGTGCAGCATTGTAGTAGCAGATATTCGGTCGTGCTATCGTGTTGTCGCATAAAAACCCACAATTCGTCTCGTCCGCATATCCGCCGCTCATTTCTTCCCCTTCTTCTTCTTGCCCTTCCCCTTTGCCGCGCCACCATCTGCCGGTGTCGGTGCTGGTGCCGGTGTCGCAGGTGCCGGTGTCGCAGGCGCCGCAGCCGCAGCGGGCGTAGCAACCTCCTTTTCGTTCGCCTCAGCCATCACCACATCTGTTCATTCCCCATCAGCCCCCATCAGCCCCATCCCCTTCCCTATCCCCATCCCCTTCCCCTCCCTATATCCATTGCAAGTATAACTCACCCTCCCTCTCCTCCTCCAGCACACCAATCTGCTCCCTGGCGAGCCGTTGCAACCCAGCAACCAACCGGCCGACATCGGCAATCTTTGTGGTCGAGAACTTGATCACGACGCCGGACACAGGATCGTACGTCTTCAGAGTCAGCGCGCCCTTGCCCGTCGCCGACGAGTGGTACGTCGTGGTCACTTTCGTGCTCGACGGGTATGCGCGAAGTAGGCGTACCGAGTGCGTTTGGAACTCGGCGGGGGTGGCGGTGAGTTTCATTGCGGGTTCAGGTTGGGGGTGGTGGTGGTGGTGTGGTTGGTTGATTGGAGTAGTGGGGGGAGAGGTCGGGGGAGAGGTGTTATGGAGTAGAATGTATGTAGGGAAGCGAAGTGAAGCTACATACAACAGTGTGGGGTTCGCGCCAAGCAACGACGCGACTCCCAGTGCAGTCCCCCAGTCTCGCCCAGACCAGCAGGGTAGTTAGAGCACCTCGCGCTATCCACCCAGAGCTACCTCATGCTCTACAGAGCTCCATTCACACCGATGTAATGTCCGTCCCGACCCCCTCTCGCGACTCCCGCGCTTCCGCCGACACACCCGACGCGCGCGAATACCTCGCAACCCTCGTGCACACGCTGAGTGACATCGAGCTGGCGCTGCTGCTGTGTCTCGTTGCGGACCGGCACTGTATTCTGACCACGGAGGCGGGCTATGTCGCGACGCTGGAGGAGGCGGTTGAGATTGTGGGTTTGCTTTCCACATCGCATTATGGCCTGAATGGGGGGATGGGAAGGAGGGCTAATGCGAAGGGAGACGGCGGAGTAGACTGCGCAATCGAAGTTCGCCCTTGCGGTACGCAGCGTGCAATGTGTGCCCGAGATGACGCTCGAGGAGTTTGTGGCCGCCGTTACGGGCGGCGAGGAGAGGAGAGGGTCGTCGGAGGTATGTAGGGGTTTCCCGAAGGAAGGTGGGAGGGGGCGGTCGTGATAGATCATAGTTAGGGGCTCACGACGGATGGGGAGTCAGGATGTGGCCCGCCAGTCGACACTGGGAATTCCGAACGTGCTGGTCCTTTGCGATCTGGAGAGTGCGGGTCAACTGGTTCAGGCGCAGGTGCTCGAGGTGGGTTTTGGCTTTTTGGCTTTTAGTTTTTGGGGGGCGGGTGGTGTAGTGGACTGGCGGGATAGGAGTGAGCGCTGATGAAAGAATAGCTGATGCGGACAAGAAAAATCACTACTACCGCGGGCACCACGGTGGTTGTGCCTGAAAGGTTTTTGATCATTGCGCTTATGGCGAAGATGAGTGGAAGGCTGAGGTTGTTAAGTCACTTGGTATGTTCCACTATTGGGGGAGGGGGGGGAGAAGGGCGGGTGGGTGGGCTGACAACCGGTTCAGCAAGAGCAATTCTTCATCTCGCACCATCACTCGCCGCCGGACTCGGGCGACGGCGACGACGACGACGCATCCTACACGGAGACGGACACAGACTCGATTTCGTACAACCGGCAGCTACACACGCGCCCTCCCACAGCATCGGACACATCCTCGCTCGCCTCAGTAGTCATACGCAAATACCCATCGTTCCAACCGCCGCCACAGCCCGAGACTCCGCCAATCCCCGCCGAGATCATCACCGAAACCCGTGCCCTCGCCGCCGACGTGTGCGTCAGCACCGAGATTCGTCGGTACTTGCTCGACATAATCGTGTTCCTACGCATGCACCGAGCCGTTCGCGGCGGGGTGACGGCGCAGGCGACGGTGGATTTCGAACTGCTCGTTCGGTAAACACCCCTTCCCCTTCCCCTCGTCCCCTCGCCCCCGTCCCCCTCCATACTGAAAGTAGTAGATGCCTCGCGCCCCTCCATAATCTGGATTTTGCCACGCCAGCGCTGGTGAGTCTCGCGGCGTTTAAGGTGTACGCGCACCGCATCGCGCTAGCGACATCCGCCGACGACGAGAGGAGCACGCTCTGGGGAAGCTCTAAACAGGCTGCCGAGACGTATCTTGCGCGCATCGATGTGGAGGCAGTTATTGAGGATGTTTTGGCGGGGGTCAAGGCGCCCGTGTGAGCTATCGTGCTGCTTGTAATCAGGGTTGTTTTATCGAGATTTGCGTCGTATTTCTGTCGACTCCGTCATATGTATCTTGGATTCTTAGTGCACCCCGTATCATCCGAGTGAGGTAATCCTGAGATCGTGCCGGCCGACGTGGGCGTGGGCGTGGGGTGCGCATGTATGTAGCTCTTATCGCTGGACCCTGCCGACGGGCCCCGCCTAACCGCGGGCGGGAGCGGCAGCCCCCAGCAACCTAGATACCTAGGCGAAACTCTATCTCCCCCTCCATCAACCTTATCCATCGCCATACCTCATAGATAAATACATAAACCTCACCGTCCCTCCCCACACCACCACCCCCTCCCCCTCCACCACAATCACGCCCATTACCACAGTCAGAATGCTCCTCCCAACCCTCCTCCCCGACCCCCCGGTAGCAACCCCCGAAGTCCTCTCACTGCTCTTCGAGCCCTCACCAGCGCTGCACGCGCTCATCGCCTCCGCCATTTCCACTTCCACCCCATCCCTAGCACTAGCAGGACGAGCACACCCAGCCCTCCACGCGCTCATCAGCACTCCCACTTCCATATCACCATCACCAGCGGAATTCCTCACATACGCCGACCTGATCGAGTGGACCACGTCACAGATCCTCTCGCTGCGCCGCGACGATCCGCGCTTACTGGAGATCCTCGCGTCACATCCTAGGCTCGGCGAGAAGAAGGTCGATAGCGAGGTTTCGCGGAAGGAGCAGGCGTCGCTAAGTGGTGGGGATAAGGAGGACGAGGGGGTGCGCTTAAGCGCATTGAATAAGCGCTATGAGGAGACGTTTCCAGGTGCGTTATTGTGTTCTGTTCTGTGCTGGTGTGGCTGGGTGAAGGTGGGAGGGGGGCGGGGCGAGTGAGAGTGGGTGCGGGTGGGGCGGGGCGAGTGCGGGAGGGTGCTGACTGTGCGCTGACGAACTGTAGGATTGAGATTCGTGTACGTCGCCAGCCTTGCACCTACGGTGTAGCGATTGTGCCTCACATGCTGACGGATAGGTACTCTACTTACTGTACACAGCGTCTTTGTCAATTCCCGGTCCCGCGACGAGGTAATGGCAGACATGGTTGCCCGCATCGAGCGCGGCGACATCGAGTTGGAGAAAGTAGAGGCTATTACTGTTCGTCCCCTCCTCTCCCCTACCCTCCCCCTCCCCACCATTTCATCTCCTCCCCCTCGGCCCCCCTCCGCCCCCAAGGTTTTCGTTTGCATGTCTCGCTTACTACGGGGACAAACGAAAATATGTAGGCCATGCGCGATATCGCATTAGATCGTGCGGCGAAATTTACGGTTGCTTTATAAGGCAGGACAAGAAATGCAAGGTAAGAAAGGCAAGAAAGGAAGGAAGGAAACATGCAGCAGAAAATGAAATGACAAGACAAGAAATACCACCCCTCCCATGATGTACCGTGCCGAACCCCGTAGCAAATGCATATTTCCGCTCCCCACCCCCGATTGATTTCCCCGGAATAAAAGAAAATGACGAGAGAGAGGGACAAAGGAGAGGGACAAAGGAGAGGAAAAAGGAAGGAAAAGAGAAAGCGGGGTGGCAGTGGCAGTGGAAGTGGCCAGTTCAGTTCGTCATAGTTGGAGCTGAGAATTTAGCCCCCTCGACTCCTCCTTGCTTCTCCCGGTGTCGGTTGAAAATAACACAGAACACGGCAGATGCTTCCACCACTAATGCAGCAGCGACGACTCAGCAACAGCCAATATCCAACCCCAAGCCCAACCCCAAGCCCAACCCCAAGCCCATACCTACACGCTGCCTGTCCAATTCCGCCTCGCTAGGCGGCGACGGCGGGCGGTAGAAGCTGGGAATTTCCTCGTACGGGTTCACCGCATGCTTCTCGCGCCCGCGTTCGCTGCTGCCGTCGTCAAAGAACGTCGCGAACAGTGGCTGCGGGTACGCAGTGGTTATGCACGATGTCTCCTCGGTCGGCGGCGACGGCGATCTCGACGGTGTATGCGGTGCTGCCCGCACCCGCCGCCGATGGAACCGGACCACGCCGTTACGCTGGAAGCTGGAGTGTGCCGCTGCAGCGAGCCGTTCCCTATGCACGCAATCCCCGATCAGCCGCCATCCTCTTGTTCCAGTGGACCCGCAGTCCACTCCCATTTCCGTCCAGTTACTAACCTAAACTCCCTCCTCGCCGCCTCCACCCTCTTCTCGTGCTCCACCTTCTTCGCGGCTGCATCCCGCCTGATCTTGTTGAGTATCGCCGCCTTCCTCAACACGCTGCCACCGCGGCCCCTGCCGCCGCGGCCTGTACCCAGCCGTGGTATCCGCAAGCCCAGGTTCGCCGCCGGGCCTGCGAACGGCGACGAGAGGCGCGAGGTGACGAGGTTCAGCCACAGCCGCCGCTTCTTCGCTGCCGGGGGGTGGCCGTCTGTGTCTGCATCCGAGAGGTCGGCGGGTCGGGCGCGCTTGAGCGTGTACGTGGAGGTGTAAGTGTGCGTGTAGGTGTGCGTATGTGATGGTGCGAAGGTGAAAACTACCTCGACATCGGCGACGGCGGCCACGGCGGGTGGAGCAAAGCTAAAGGTGATGTGTCCACCGGGTGTCATGGCTGGATGGAAGACATGTTGCGCGGGATCCATCGGGTTGCGTGGGGCATGCAAGTGAGCTGCGCTGGGTTGTCCGTTAGGGATGGGTTGCCGTGGCGAGTGGTCGAGTGTTCAGTGTCGAGTGGACGAGCTGGCTGCTGGGACTGTGGCTGGGACTGCGACTGGGGACCGCGGGATTTGTTTATTTCGCCGTTCGGGAAAGCAAAGCTTTGGTTCTGGTTCTGGTTCTGGTTCTGGTTTTGGTTCTTGTTCAGGGTCGGCTTCAGGCTCGGTCGATGTATGTCCGTATGTCCGTATGTCCGTATGTCTGTATGTCTGTATGTCTGTATGTCTGTATGTCTGTATGTCTGTATGTCTGTATGTCTGTATGTCTGTATGTCTGTATGTCTGTATGTCTTGTCTGTATGTCTGTATGTCTGTATGTCTGTATGTCTGTATGTCTGTATGTCTGTCTGTCTATGTACGTTTGTATGATATGTACGTATGGTATGTAGTCCGGGCCGGGCGGGCGGGTGCTTCCTTTTCTTCTGCGCGTTGAAGATGGTGGTGTGGATGGCGGGGGGAGGGGGGGAGGGATGAATAGTCAACCTCTATATCTACCCCGAGCCCGTCCCAGAGCCCGTCCCAGTCCCCAGTCCCAGCCCATGTCCCCCAGACCATGCATCCACCCACCCATTCACCCACCCCTCCAACGATCTCTCCGCCAAAGGCCCCTGGGCACTATCCCGCTAGCCCCAAAGACCCACCCACCCACCCATGCACGCGAAAATCTGGGGATGGATGAAGCGAGCGAGCCCTTGGTCCTTGCCTCCCTGACTCCCTTGACTCCTTGCAGACATGTAGGCAGACAGACACACAGACCAGACAGACCAGACAGACAGGTCAGACCATATTCTGGTCCGGGCCGGGATTGGATCCATGCGGTGAGGTGAGCGAGGTGAGAAGAAAAAAAGGGGAGGGGAGGGGAGGCATGCATGCATGCAACCCATCACCATCACCATCACCCATCACCGCCGTCCACTGCCCATCATCATCATCGTCAGTTAAAAAAAAAAGAGGAAGAAAAAAAACTGTAGGGTATGTAGGGTATGTAGGGGATGGAGGGGGGAGGAGGGATGATCACGCCGCCTTGCAGCCCAACACGGCGGTACCGTACTCTACTCTGCCGTACTCTGCCGTGCTCTGGAGTACGGAGGGTGGGTGCAACTGTGCAACTGCAACTGCTGAATCGGTACTTGCTGGATCGATGTGTGAATTCGCAGCTGAGCGGCCGGGGGGAGGAAGCTCACGAGTCGTCGCTGGCTTCCGTGCGAGCCCGAGTCGACCCGTGGGCTCCAGCTCCAGCACAGTCGTATGTCTCGCAAGCGAGCGTGCGAGACATAGCGCTTGGAATCGACGACGACGACGCGGTGTCTGGACTCTGGAGACACATAGAGTGCTTTTGGGTAGGCAGGTAGGCGTCGAACGCACGCACACACACTCATGGAGAAACACGCATGGAGACGTGGAGAAACACGCATGGAGAAACATCCAGGTAAGCCACCGGGCTCGGGCTCGGGCTCCAGGCCCTGGGGAATGGGAAAAGGAAAAGGGGGAGGGCGTTCGTGATGACGGTTGCTGGCTCGTGGACGAGGTTCTCGTTAGATGGAATGGGCAGAATAGTAGGCAGAATATTGGGTACTTGGGTACTTGGGTGTAGGTACTACTGGTAGGCAGTGGAGGACACTCATAGAGTACCTGTGGTACACCATTCTCTCTCCTCCCCTCCTCATTGATGCCCGATCACACCCAGAGTCCCAGCGGCGAACGCGGCAGTCCTCCTTGTGTTCCTCCCCCTCCACCTCCCTTACTCTCCTCGCCTCGCTTCGCCTTTGAGCACGCGCACAAATACGAACTACGGTCTGCGGTCTGCGGCCGAACAAACGAATTGAAGCCCACCAAGCCCCCAAGTTACCATGGATTCAATTCGATTCGATTCAATGTTGGCGAGGCGACTGCGACTGCAACTGCAACTGCAACTGCAGATGCATGATACTCCCTCCGGTGTGTATGTAGAGTGTCAACCCAAGCCGGGGTAGTTTCTCTACTGTAGTTACAAGACCAGGATGGGAGATGCAGCAGAGCCAGATGCAGATGCACCGAGCTCGAAAAGGGCGTGCGAGCGGCCCTTAAACCTTGGCGCTGGCCACTGGCTGGTGGCGAGTGATGAAGATGGTTGGGCGGGTTGGAAAGGGTTGGGCAACGGGAAAGGTTGGGAAGGTTTGGCGTAGGCGGCGGGAAACGGTGGAAATGAGCGCCGTGGTAGCCGAGACGACGGCGGCGACTACCGTAGACGATGAACGAACGGCCGTGAGGACTCTGGAGAAAAAAATTGTGATATCTTTGCGGGCGACCCGTAGGCTGTGGACTGTGGGCACGCACCTAATTCGATAATTCGATAACCATCTTTCGGCCTCTCTGGTTCGAGGTTCGGGGTTGGGATAGTCAGTGGTCAGTGGCCAGTAGTCACGCCCAGAGTGGTTGGCCGTCTCGTCGAGTCGAGTCGAGTCGCGGGTAGATATCGTCAGTTTAGTGTAGGTAGTGCTGTTCCGAAGACGGTTAGATATGGAATGCGCGAGACATTGGCCAATGGTCTAGTTATGGCCAGGCCGGCTGCAGTTGGTTCCTACTTGGTACACCTAGTAGGTACAAAGCTTGTAACTGCGATTCAACGTTCTCCTCGGGACCCTCCTCCACGCTTTTTCTCCTCGTGGACGGTGGCCCTCCCCTCCGAAAAGTCCGAAAAGCCCGAGCCATACGTTGCTTTTCCCGAAGGGCCAACACCCTGCCTGTCAGGCTGCTCTTCGATTTTGTTCTTTGATTTTGCCCTCCAGAGTGGAGAGTGCAGAGTCCACTTTGCCCTCCAACCTGGCCCTTTAACCTGGCCCTTTAAGCTCTAACTTTCGGTTCCTGCATTGCTACATACACCGCTGCATCACTGCACTCCATCGCCGCCACCGCCACCGTCGCCATCGCCGCCAGCAGTGAGCACAAAGGCAAGCGCGCCGCTGTAACCTTTTGTTGTCCTCCTCCTGCGCCTCTTTTCCCGTCGAGACGGCGCTCGCAGATCTCCGGGGTATTGACCGGGATGGAGAGGAGAGACTGGGACTCTGGGAGAGGTTGGGTGTGAAAAAAGGAATATGTTGGAACTTGGAGGTAAGTAGAGTACATATATGGGAATAGAGTTTGAGGGATGCGGATTCGGATTGGGAATTGGAAGTTGGGGTTAGTGCTGGTACTCTGCTGTAGGCGGGGGAAGGCTGAGAGCAGTGCTCTCGTGTCGTGTCGTGGAGTCGGGGTTGGATCGGAGGGCGTGACACGCCCATAACCAGCAGCTGTCATGGCTATCTCTTGCGAATCCTAATTCCGATCCTGATCCCAACAGATAGCAAGCGCTTCAAAGTTCAAAGTTCAATCCCTTCCCTTCCCTTCCCTTCCCTTCTCGAGCTCGCTGAGTCCGTATCCCGTACGTGGCCAGTTGGAACGGGGGGAAGCGTAACCATGTTCCGCAGCAGCTCAAGACGAAACAAACAAACAAAACCCATCCAGACCGTATGCAAATGTCTTGCAGGTTGGACCGTTGGAGTGATGTTCTGCATACATATGATAGTACTCTATGTATTGTACTTTACTTGTTACCATCCGTGCCATGACCGGGTATGTATCATAGAGTAGAGTATCTCTTCGTGGTGGAACTTGGAAGCTGTTAGTATACGGCCGGTAGGAGTGATGAGTGCACAATACACTCGCAAGAATCGCCTCGTCACTAGGTATCGGTACTAAGAGTTGTTGATTCGACACAACAGGCTCGTTTGGCTTTGCTCCCATCACTCGCAGTCAACACATAACCACCGTCTGTCGGAGTTTCTGTCGTCCGGGCTTCCGGGCTTCCGCAACCTTTGTATATCTCTGTAACTCTGTTGGTATTGTGAAACTTGTTCTTGTCGATTGCAGAGTAGGTATTCATGACAGAGCTCCAACCCTGTAGATACACAGGTAGAGTACATCGCTACATAGACGGTTGGATGTTTCTCACGACAGAGCTTCAACCCTGTATTCTACACAAATAGTTAGATAGATGGTTGGATGTTTCTCAGCAACAACCCAGTCCGGCGTACGCCCACCTTCATACATACTCTTCATACCTGCCTGCCCGCGAGTCAGTGGCTGAGACTGGAACTCAAACTCGAACATGAGTTATTTTTCTGCCGTGTTTCTTCAGCTTCCGTCTCCAGAATCCAGATTCCGTCTCCTCTCGGGTTCACGCACAGGGACGGACGTCCGTCGAGGCTGTTGACGAGGATGATTCCGGACGGAGATGAGATGGAATCCCCAGCCCAGTTCAGTCCAAAACAAACGGGGACGGAGACGGCAGCGGGAATGGAAGTGGATGGTGATTGGTGATTGGTGATTGGTGAATGGCGAACCCGGTTGGCTGGCGTCCCGTTGCGTTGCATGTCGACTCTCGAGACTCGAGACTCGATGCGTCGCCCGTGTACATACGAGTACGAGTACGTAATAGCAGCGGCAGCAGGAGCAGGAGTAGCAGCAGGAGCAGCGTCTCTTTGAGTCCTCTCATTTCACCGCCGCTGTGGTGCACCGCACCGCCAGCTCGCACAGCCAGCTGTGGAGCCCATCATACCGGTATCTACTGCCTATACCGTAGAGTACTGCGTCGTGAAAGCGATTCCCCCGAATGGCGGCACATGTGTAGGGTACCTATGTTAGGGTTAGTTGGGCTAGGCGAAGATCAGCACGCTACTGGATACTGCTAGCATGGCAACTGTCGAACGCTCGTGCCGTCGCACCATCACCGTCCAGGCCAGCTAGAGAAATCCGCCTGTTTTTCTTTCTGCCTTTGAAAACACACCGTGCCCAGAGCAAAACTTGACGATGCTCGTGTGCTACCTACACGAGTAGAGTGAGTATCCACTTCCTTCCTCTACCACATACCGGTATGTAGTAGCTATTGCAGGTCGACGTTACTCTACGCTCTCTCCGGCAGCGATCCATACCCCGCCCCGTTGAACTTCTTGGCTGGCAGCTGGCTGGCTCCGTTGTTTCTTTTTCGTCTGGCAGGCCGGCCGGCCAACCACGAATCGTCGATCGTGTCGATTCGCGATCACCGATTCCCCACAGTAGCAGTGCCGTGTGGTTCTCCGCACTCTGTTTCGCTGCTGCGGCAACGCGAAGGGGGGAGGGAGAGGGGGGAGGGGGAAAACAAATGTGATGTCCGAACAGCGGTAGGTACCGTAGCCAAGTTTGCGTGCGTGCGTGCGTACGTGCGTATTGTCGTGTCTGTCCGTCGGCTGGAGGCCGGTTGGCTGGCTGGCTGGCTGATGGCGAAAGTTGACGATGCTGCCGGTGATGGCGAGAAAAAAAACAGGTTGTGACGATAGTTACTCTACCTACGGCTTCATTCGTTCCTCCGTGTTCCGCGTTTGTTGCTGCCGTGATGCTCCTGCTGCTGCTCCTGCTGCAACGTCCACAGAAGCCAATCTTGTTACATAAAACGAACGCAAAAATCTGCTGTCGCGCTTCGAGCGAACGAGCGAGTGAGTGAGCACCCCTCGTCGAACTTTCCGGAGATCTGCGACGGCCTGCGTCTGGGTTAGCTGCAGTCTGCCGGTCTGCGGTCTGCAGGATGCACTGCAGCATGGCTCTGTCCGTCCGCTGTCCTCGTGGCACAGCTCGCGGCTGGTGGTTGTGGAGAGTAGAGATGTAGAGTAGGGGATCGAAAGGCTAAGGCCGTTGGTCACTGGTGATCCTGCTGCCTATGGAAGAGGTATGTAGAGTACCAACCCCGTAGGAAAGAGGGAAGGAGGGGAGGAGGGAAGGGAAGGAGTCTGGCCTGTGGGAAGGGGGAGGGAGAGGTTCTAGTGCACTGTAACGTAACCGCTGACCGCGAAGGCGGAAACGGCCACGGCGGCAGTGGCGATAGAGTGTACTCTCAGATCTCAGCTCACAGATTCAGCTCTCAGCTCTCTCTCCCTCTCCCGCCCATCGCCGAGGCGTTCGTTCGTTCGGATTGGATTAGAATGCGGGCTGCAAGCACTAAAAACCGGCAATCCCTTCCCCCTTCTCCCTCCTCCCTCCTCCCTCCTCCCTCCTCCCGCCTCCGTTCTCGTCACTTCCCTCGCCTCCCTCCCCCGAGCTGCATAAGGCTGCTTGCAGCACTCGCGCTGCTGTCCACGAAGCGCCTCCCACCCCCCTCCCCGATTGCAGTCAAGAACCCAGATCTCCATCGCTAACTAGAGTACTCTAGTTAACGTTTCTAGTTCAGACGCTGCACAGGTGGGACATCCATCCATCCATCCACCCATCCATCCACTTCGCACCACCGATGGCTCGCAGCTAGTTCCTCTAGAGTAGAGTGGAGTGCGGAGGCGGCGGCGGCCACACACACCCCAAATCTGGAGGTGTTTCGGCATTGCAGCGGAGGCTACGGTATCCATTGGTGCTGGGCGCTGACTATCGTCGTAACTATCGTCGTATCGTTGGTGTTGTGGTTTTTTTTTGGGTGTTTACTTTTTGGCTGAGATGTTCCTACGGACCTACGGTCGAACCCAGGGGCCAGGTGGTGCGTGTGGAGAAGACGGTAAGCCACCGGGTTTCCCCATACGTTCTTTTCCCCCCCGCTCGGTCTGATCCGAAGTACGGATTTGGTTTGAACTCTCTTGGGCTCGATCATGCCTTCGCTGGAGAAACTCTCCTCCGCATGGAGTTGTATCCCGTGCAGAGTAGGTACAATCCACACCTTCCCAGTCCACGTCGGTCAGTGGTTATACTCTACCTATGTGAATAGCCGTTGCAAGCGCCATGTCCGTCCGGTGTCCGTCCGGCGTCCGTCCAGTGCCCACGGAAGAACAGAAACTTCCTCAAACTTTGAAGCATGCATTTGCATGTTGCATTCCCAGTCTCCGTCGTGACTGGCAGTGCAGTGCAGTGCACTGCAGTTTCCATGGGGCACTGCGGGGCGGACAGAGAGAAAGAAAAGAAAGAGCAACTTGAAAGAAAGAAAGAAGCAAAGAGCACTCCAGGTCAGGCCGACAATGTTCACAGTTCGAACGTGGATTGGCCAGCGTGGTCTCCCCGGAACTTGAAAGAAGAAAAAACGGATGTGGATGGTGAGCCGTTGTTGCACGAGGCTGCATATAGCTGAAGAATTTGCTTCGCTCTGCTTTGCGCGACGAGACGAGACGTCGTACAGCATGACGAGGATGGGAGGGAGGGCTCAGGAGGCTGTCAAATGATGAGATGAAACACGAGGGCGGGCGGCGGAAGAAGAAAATATACGGTAGGTACTCCATGGACTTTGAAGTTTAAAGGGTATGGAGATACTATTTAGGTAGTTGAACGCCTGCGATGATGTCTCATGTCTCACTGCCCTGTGGAAAAGGTAGGTACCGTAGGTACTGATGTCTGCGGATACACCCTGTGGGTATATGTAGTACCTATACTCGACCGGCGGTATCCTATTGTATGTACAAAGGCAGGTAGTACATACTGCCTAGCAAGCACATACAGCATCATAGATTAAGCCGGGCGATTGAAGGAGCGTTTAGGTTTTTCTTCCGCCGGCTTACATTTGACGTATACCGTAGATATGCCAGGAACCCAGGTCCCATGGCCCCATATGCGTTAACAAGAACCATGGATAGAAATGCTCAATCCACCTACCTACTCTACCTGTTGGTAGGCATTGAACGGTCTGTCTGTCGTGTCGGAAGGCGGGGGGACGTGACGGCAGTGAGGAAGTATGTAGAGTACGAACCATGGATCATGACCGACCATTCTCGCAGGCCGAACCCCCCAGGGCCCATCATCAGTGTCACCCAAACCAACCCCTCTTTCCTTTCTTTCCTCTCTTTCCTTCCTTCTTTACACCTTCGCTGCATCCAGATTCCATACATCCATACATCCATACCGTAGCCCATAGCGAACCCCGTGGCCAGTAGCCACCAGCCATGCCGGAAATCCCGACAAAACAAAACAAAGCAAAGAAAGAAAGAAAAGTCGCCCCGCCCCACCCCTCCCCGCCCAAAACGAAAAGGAAAAGGGAAAAAAAAAGGAAAAGGGAAAAAAAAAGGAAAAGGAAAAAAAAAAGAAGAAAGAAAAAAAGGAAATATTTTTCGTTCGGCCTGGGCCGTTCCAATTTCGCACTAGGTGGGGCCCGGTGATGCCGTGACGGTGACGGTGATGGTGACGGTTCCGTCACTGTTCAGTGTTCAGTGTGCAGTGTGCAGTGTTCAGTGTTCACGGCTGTTTCTGTTTCTGTTTGTTCCCGTTAGAAGGATTCTAGAACGATAGGTGCTGAGAGACGAGAGATGAGACGAGAACATGCCCCTCTTTGGAAATTACCCAGGTCTCGTCGTATGCAATAGCTAGAGCCGGGATATATAGTGGGTGCTTCTAGAATTTCCACCGCGTCATGCATCACGGCCCACGGCTCGCCTCAGGCCTGGGCTTGAATATTTGCCGGATGTATCTTGACGAGAGCGTCGAAGATGTAGGTAGAGTATGAAGTTGTAACGGACCACCAACGGTCACCGGTCGATCACTTCGAGGAGTTGCTTCCGGAAGGAATTCTCTCGAAAGCCGTGGAGTATTCTGGTCATTGTAGAGTAGGGAGTACTCTACAGGGCGGCTGGCTGCAGTTTGACATGTCATGTCCCGCGCAGTACGCACGGAGACACGATCGGCTTGAGGTAGGTACTCGCATAATGTACGTACATATCCGTCCCGGTCGCCCGTCGCCCGCCATAAGGCCCGGCGTCGGGATGGTCGCGTTGCTCGCACGAATCCAATGGTTACTAATGATCGCGTCGGTATATTCGGTACACACCTAGGTATTAGGTTCGGTCACCCTCAACAGGAAATCCTAACCTTGGGCTGGATTGACAGATATTAAAGTTTTTGGAAAGCATTTGACATGTATAACCGATCACTCAGTTACCAGCAGATATCTCTCCCTATCTTGACTCGCGAGCTTTCGGTTACGTGGAGTGACAGTTCATGTGTGGAATAGACAGGTGATGGTGGCGGACCTCTGGTGATATGCTATGAGTGAGACGAGGTGCCTCGCGCTAGTAACCGTGGCGACGGCTCGGCTTGGCTTGGGTTTTGGCGTTTCCCCAATGACGTGCATCGCCTCTGATGACAATAATGTCACTGCACCTCGTCCAGCGACTTCCAAGGTACACGTTGAAAACAAGAAGCTGTCAGTCTACTTTATTCGCCTGCTGCGATACTTGCTCAGCTGCTCCAGAGTACTTTGCCCCCCTCGCCCCCATATTCAAGCATTGCGTGAATGGGAGCTCTCGCATGAACACGTCTCTTTCGCTCTCGTGCCTCTTCTTCTAGTTGTAACTTCCCAGTGATTTACACCAGGGAGTTCTTTGATCAGCACTCGGCCACCCACCAGCCCGCACCCTGCACTGACTACCACCACCGCGCGGCGTCGATCTGGCATCTGGCATATCGCCCCCGATTCTTATCTTATCCGGACCTCACGTCTTCCCCTGGTCCGCCGACGACGCCGCCGCCGACATCTCTGTCCAGAAAACCTACCTATCGCTTCACGACACCACCACCCCCGTGCGTAGGAGTAATCTCGGACCTCCTCGTATACAGTGCTAGCTACCTGTAGCACCCCGCCGTCAGTCAACGCCAACATGTCGACGTCGATGAGCTTACCTTCGATCAAGATATCCAAGAACGTGTTGGGCGGAGCTGGCAGGAAGAGCGTCGAGGTGCCCACGCCAATCAGCGAGATCGAGACTCCAACCTCTCCCGTAACAGAGAGCGATCGGCCAGATACAGGCGGGAGGGTAGACAGTTAGTTCCACTCCCCACTCCCCACTCCCCACTCCCCACTCCCAACTCCCCACTCCCCCGCAGATCCGCGCTCGGTGTGGGCGCCGGTTTCAGTGGTAGACCGGAGAACATGCATGGCTAAACAAAGGTGCGCGAACTTTCCAGGTCCAAAAGCTTCGACGCACGCGTCGGCGCTCATCAAGGCCGATATCGAGAAACCATCGACGCCCCCACGAACAGCTACCGCTCGAAGGGGAACTCTGCCGCGGGAGTCCACCGCCGACCCCGTAACTCTATCGATCCTGCGTCGTACCGGCACCGAAAACGCCTCGTCGAAAATCCTCCGGAACGACGGCAGCGATGATTTCGATAAGGGTGGTGGTGGTGGCGGCGGTGGAGGTGGTGGTGGGAGTGGGGGCGGTAATGCGCAGGGCGGAATGAGTGCCAGTGGACGGGTGGATAGTACAAAGTCGGGACTGCGCACGCAGACCGGAGGGAAAAAGTGCCGATCACCAACCGGGCTTCCCGTTCAATGGGCGCCTCGTCTCGTAATAATTATGCATGGATGCTGACAAGGTTGCAGGAAAGGCGTATCGTTTCTCAGCCGCATCATGGGAAACAAGAAAAAGGCGGCCGACGAACTGGAAGACACCGACTCGTTTGATGGCGATCGGAGGACCGAGGGCATGGATGCTGCTGTGTTCTCCCAACCGATTGGATTCACTCCTACTTTCCCGGCGCCGCCAAAATATATCCGGGTTGGCTACCCGAGATCCAACTTCGAATCAACGTTTTGTCTAACGGTGATCTGATAGGTTCATGCGCACCAAAAGCCTCAGCGCGACTTCAACCAGATATTCCTGGCCCAAGAGCTTACCACAGACGCCCCACCCGCGGAAAACGGCCATGCGAAGGACGAAAACGCGGAAGACTTCGATCCCAACGCAGCAAAGTCCGGTGCCATTTGGGCCATGAAATTCAGCAAGGACGGAAAATATCTTGCTGCAGCTGGAAAGGACAAAGTCGTGAGGGTATGGCAGGTATTGGGCTCCAACGACGATCGTACCACGCATGAGCAGGGGGAGGATGCGGCAGGAACCATGGATGGAGAAGGCGAGGACCCGTATGCGGATGGCCATGGTGTGCGGCTTAATGCGCCCGTCTTCATGACTGAACCAATACAACAATATCACGGTCACACCGGGGATGTGCTGGACTTGAGCTGGAGCAAGGTAGGTACCGGACATGCATCCGGGAAAATAAGGGAGGCTGCTGACGAGTGATCAGAATAACTTCCTCCTATCGTCATCCATGGATAAAACTGTGAGGCTGTGGCACGTCACTCGGAAAGAGTGCCTGTGCTGCTTCCAACACAGTGATTTCGTCACTTCGATCGCGTTTCACCCGCGAGACGACAGGTTCTTCCTGGCTGGTTCTCTCGACTCGAAGCTGCGCTTGTGGAGTATTCCGGATAAGAGTGTTGCGTTCTGGAACGAGTTGCCGGATCTGATAACGGCCGTTGCATTCACACCGGACGGGCGGATGGCTATCGCAGGCTGCTTGAACGGTCTCTGCTTGTTCTACGAAACAGAGGGACTCCGCTACCATACTCAGCTGCACGTCCGATCATCGCACGGGCGGAACGCTAAGGGCAGCAAGATTACCGGCATCGAGACGGTGACATTCCCACCCAACGACCCTAACGGTGATGTCAAGATTTTGGTCACCAGTAATGACTCGAGGGTTCGGATGTACAACGCTCGTGACAAGAGCCTCGAAACGAAGTTCAAGGGCTACGAGAACACATGCAGTCAGATACACGCGAGCTTCAGTGATGACAACAAATACATTATTAGTGGAAGTGAGGATCGAAAGGTTTACATCTGGAACGTTGGTTCCGGTGACGCCGACAAGAAGGACAAGAGGCCGGTGGAGTTCTTTGAGGCGCATTCGGCCATCGTCACGGTTGCCATCATGGCCCCAATCAAGACCAAGCAACTACTGAGCCAATCCGGTGACCCCATCTTCGATCTCTGCAACCCGCCTCCGGTCACGCTGGTCAGCCGCACGGAATCCGTCACGTCCTCCAAGAAGACGCTCACGGCCCCTCCATCCACTGTCGGCGGAGACGACCACGTCTCAGCCGCGGGAGACGCCATAAAGCCGAGTGCATCCTGGAATGCGCGGTCTGCACATTCCGCAGGCAACATCATCGTGACCGCGGACTATTCCGGCCACATCAAGATCTTCCGCCAGGACTGCGCCGCAACCAAGCGCAGGAACGAGTCATGGGAGACGGCCTCACTGTCGAAGAGGATCGGAACCGGAATCCTTAGAAAGGGCTCGCTCAGCCATGCCTCGCCCGACAGGATAATGTCTTGGCGCCAGAGCATCGCGTCGACCCATAGTTTGGAGGCGGGATCCATACGAAGCCGGAACTCGATCGCAGACCTGGGTTCAGGAGTTCGCAACTCATCCCCTAGGAACAGCGTCATGTCCATCGGCTCCACAAGCTCCAAGTTTGGCCGGGGAGTTGGTAGCCTCCGCTCCCGCGCGCAATCGCTTTCGCAAGGCGGCGGCAACTCCAAAGCCCGGAACGGTAGTGCCAACCGGAACTCTGTCCGCAGCGAACACGAGACCCACGACGCCAAGCAGCAGCAACAGCAACACAGGGACTCCCAGCTCACGCGCGAGCTGACACCCCAATCCAGCAACATCTCGGAGGGCGGCCGCGGGAAGCTGCCAAGGAATATCGTTTCTTCGGATGAAGACGAAGATGGCATTTTTAGCTCCGACGCCGAGAGTGAGGGTGAGGCTGTTCGATGTAGAAAATGCAGCAGCACAAGCTTCAAGGCCAAGCAGAGACGGGGAGAACATAAGCTGGTTTGCGTAAAGTAAGTGTGCTCCACTCCATTCACACCGAGGACTTGCATGCAGGATGCAGACAAAATAACTAACACTGTGCCAGATGCAATACTGTAATGTGATTGCGCGAGAGAGCGGTGGGTTGTGCTGCGATTGTGTGTACTGTACGATAGTTTCCTCCGTCCTGTCCTGTTCTTACATACTAGATACCGTGTCTCCGTTTCCGTTCCATTCTCGTGTGGCAACGTAGCTTACCTACTCTGTGGTGCCTTGTGCGTGTGCGTGTGCATAGGCATGCGAGTGTATATTTCTCGTAGGGATTGTTCGTTTTTTTGCTGTTGCTACTAGGTACATACCTCTACATTTCCCGGCCATGTTCTGGCACTCGATTCTTCCGTATGTACTTGCTTGTACTCTAATTGCTACTACTACTTGGTACCGACTCCGTTCCTCGTCCTGCTTTTCTAGGGGAGGGGGGGCGAAGCGCGAGGGGATAGAAGGTGGGCAATCATATGGGATGATCATTCCGGTGGATGAATCGCAGGGCGTACTACCTAGTAGAGCATCACGGCGGTGACGAGTGACGGGTCTGTCCGTGTTTTCGTGTTTTTCCTCGTGACGGGGTTCAAGACCAGAGACAGAGACCCTCTCGTGTCCGTCGATAAGGCGTGTAAGTACCGTCGCCATGTCCGAGGTTCTGGCTGGACCATCTTTCGTGCCCAGGCCCCAGGGGAGGGACCGAACGAGATGGGTGGAATTGCTCTGGGGAGTTGATCTTTTCTTGTATTTACATACAATGTAATTATCTTTCATGCCTTCCATCATACGTACAACACCCCAAGTCATGCAACTGCCACGATCTAGTAAGGCTGAATAAGTAGGTACCTACATACATAAAACAATGATAGACCAACAAATCCAACAAATCCAAAAATCCAAAAATCCAAAAACGTGGCAAGGAATGGAGCGTGGCAGGAACGGTGTTGCTAGATACATTAGGTATGTAGTAGACTCTGCTCACCGGCTTAGCGGTCGATTACGGTTGTGGTTGCGGTTGTCGGTGATAGTCTACGGGATCACGTTCATGGCATGTAAGTACGGTAGAGTCGGAACGAGCTATCACTCTAACTTCCATAGACTCCACAATCTCCACGAACTCCACGATCTCCACGAACTCCACGAACTCCAAGCACTCCACGAACTCCAAGCACCCCAAGCACCCCAAGCACCCCAAGCACCCCAAGCACCCTCTCCTATCACTCGCAGCCACAGCTAACTAGGTAGATCGGTAGAGCAGCTCCTCGCTTGCGGAAGTAAGGCAAAACCTCATATTCTGTCTAGTTCTTCGATAGGGGCACGTGTCAGGCGCGCGAACAGCCGCAGCAGCAGCGGGTTGGTTTGGATTGAGCTATTGCCTGCACTGGCTAGGAGTTCCGGTTTATTGCGCTCGCCGGCGTCTGCGGCCTCTCGATCAAGGAGCAACCGTGCAACGCGCTCGTGCCCGTGCCCTTTCTGCACCGCTAGCCGCCGCGCCGTCATACCGTATCGGTCTTTGGCCACGATGTCAGCACCGCGGTAAAGCAGTAGTCGCAGTGCAGCCGTGTGCCCGTTCTCAGCCGCCCAGTGAAGCGGAGTCCAGTCGGTGTTATCCTTGGCCTCGATGTCTGCACCGTGGTCGAGCAGTAGCTGCGGTGTAGCCGTGTGCCTGTTCACGGTTGCCAGGTGAAGCGGCGTCCGGCCGGAGTTATCCTTGGCCTCGATGTCTGCACCGCGGTCGAGCAGTAGCTGCAGTGTATCCGTGTGCCCATTCCGGGCCGCCTTGTGAAGCGGAGTCCAGTCGGTGTTATCCTTGGCCTCGATGTCTGCACTGAGGTCGAGCAGTAGCTGCACTGTATCTCTCTAGTCGGAGATAGCTGCGCAGTGCAACGCCGTATATCCTCTCTGGTTCCGGGACTCCTTATCGATTCCTAACTTTTTTACAAGCATTTTGACCGTGATGTTATCTCCCTCGCGAGCTGCGTTGTGCAACATGGCGGCCCGCTTCATCTCGGGGGTCAGGCGATGCCGAACCGTGGTAGTCATCTTGCTGCTGCTCTGCTGTAACCGTTGGAGTCCTTCCCCGGTGATACTGAGCAGTTGCGCCAGGTTATCGCGGGATTTCCGCTGCTCGTACATATCGCCGTTATTCAGCTCGAGAGGGTAGATGGGCAGAAAGATGACGGATATATTCGATATCTGGTCTAGGCTCACACCGGTGAGCTGAGACCAGTTGGATTCCGCGGTGCCGATGGTCTTGAAGGAGTTCGATGAAGAGTTCCTGGCTGCGTTCCTGTACAGCCGAGTCTCTCCCAGAATCCTGCGAAAGGATCGGACAGATGCACTGGAGAAGACCGAAGCTCTGGAGCGGACTGAGGACGCGGCAACGACGCCCACAAAGGAAGTGGCTGCTGACATGCGCTCCGATAGGTCTGGATTCGTCTGCAGGACTGTCGCCATGAGCTGCTTCAGTTCAGCCATGTCGTTTTGCAGTTTCTGCGTTGATGAGCTGAGCTTCGTCAGCAACTATCCGTACACACGCGGTGGTCGGGTGCGAAGGAGATCATCCATTCTTCGGGGGAGCTGGGTGGAGCCCTGGGAACCTATCGATACACATATATCGATCGAGAAGAACTCTGAACTAACCATGTATAAACCGACAGCAACAGACTCAGCGAAGTCTTATGCATCTGTAGGTTCCGTAGTATCTTGGCGATATCCTGGTCTTTGGCTGCCCACTTGACGCGGTCCCAGGCCCCCAACTGATGTTTGGTGCCGTAGGCGTAGTCCGTCTTGACGCCTTTGAGCTCCCCATCCAGCTCCGAGAAGGTACACACGCAGCCCGTCAGGATGACTACCAGGTCGTCGATTGCAATTCTGGATTTGCGAGTCATGCTCTGCTGGGCGAAATTGACGATGAAGTCGTCTAACTGGCGAAATATCCCGTGCAGCGCTTGGACTTCTGCGAGAACGTTGCGGACAGTGCTGGGGGCGTCGATGGCGGTGGAAAGAAAGCCGATGACCTTGGCTCCGGCTTGCAATAACCCTGCTACCGATGCGGCAACCGAAAGAGGGTCCATCGTGGAAGTGGTGATTGTCGGTTGACGCTCGTGGTCCGGTAGGCAGAGAGTGTTCGTCTGGCGATCGCGGGGTCCGTGATGTGCGACTTGTAATGTGGAGTAAGCGCACATCATGCATGGTGTCGGCTGGCACCTATCAAATCTTGCACGTTCCACGGATTCCGCCAGTAATATAGAGTAGAGAGGACGTGACTGCATACTACCTATAAGGCGAACTCAACACCGCCACGCACCATCGTCGTGCGAATTCTGTCACTGTGAAGTCTATTGTTCGAACATTCGGTCGTTATGTACGAAGTCCACCGTTTCACGAAACCATGAAGCAAAAATGGAGTCCGCGATCTGGTATCATACCGGAAGGAGTTCAGTCATAGAGAGACGACTCGGCTCGGGACGAACGAATACATATCATTGCGCTACGAGAGCATTAAGCGGGATTGGAGCTGGCGGCAAATATATAGCAAAGGAACTCAAGATCGATAAAGCTACAGCCTCGAGGATTTACCAGCGGTATATATCGTCAGTACCTACGGTACTCCTTCGAATCGAAAACGATCCGGTAGACCGTAGACCCCCGATCCTCGACGCCACGGAGAAAGCTCGTCTCGAAGCCTTTGTTTCCTACATACCTATCCGCGACTCCCGTACTCGACGTCTCAGCGGGGACGCAATCTGTAATGAAATAGGCTATGCCTGTGATCCCAAGACAGTTCGAGGGATATCACAAACGGGCACCGAGAAAAAAGTTCGATTTCAAACCTGACAACAGACTGGATCGGGTTACCTGGTGTCATTCCAGGCTACATTGGACTAAGGAGGAATGGAAAAGAGTTATCTGGACCGGTGAATTCTCCTTGTCGACCACAGGATTTGGTCACCGTCCATATCCTCTGAAAGTTCATGGGCCTGTTTTCTTTCTTATTGCTTTGCTTTTCTAGTCAATCTAATCGGTTCATTACCCGTACCTGTCGAGGGTCTTTCACTGGGAAGGGGTGGTTCACTGGGTTTTCCGCTCAGACAAATATATCACAGCCGATCACTCGTTCTGTTCTATCTAATCTAATAGTGCCATATATTTGTTTACGGCGCTTAGAATTTCGTAGTGGTAGTGGTGCACCACTTTCTCCAGCACGCTATATATCTATCCACTTCGTGTGCGGGCACGTAGGCCCATACCAGTCTTTACCGCGTATCTACTTCGCCGGGACAGCTTTTCATTGGTTAGTGTACTTCTCTCTCGCGGGCAGGCGAGGGACGCCGATTAGCTAGTCTCGCGGCGGTGGCTCTCACTGGTGTGGACGTCGTGATCTACTTAGGTCTATAGATACGTCAAGTTCGGGGAATCGCCAACAACACCAACCCAAATCCGTCCGCGAGTCTAGCTATGCGGCTCTCCCTGTTGTCCTACTGGCCCAATCAATGGTGATTCCACAGACCACCACCACCGCCATCATCTTCCACCCATACCAACTCTTCTTCCACCTCTACCAATTCATCTTCCTCTTCAGTAGCTTGTCCGTCGACCGGATCGGGCGTGTATCGGATCTCGCTCCACAGCCGCCATAGGTGTCCGAGATTCTGGCTGGGCTGTCTTCCGCGCCCCTGGGGAGGGTCCCGACGAGATGAGTGGAATTGCTCGGGGGTACATACATAACCTTTTCTCTTATGTACATAAGTATCATTTAATGTCACTCGCTCATACCTAGTCGCTCGATGGCGCTGGATTTTTTTTCGAACTTCAAAACCCTGATCCTAACTCGAATTTCCACAACATTAATACCAGGTAGGTGCTGGTACCCAGTATGATAATCGACGGGACGTAGGCTCGAACACTAACTAGAGGTGTGATTCCATTAGCCGTAGGTATTTGGCCTGGATGCCGGTTCCTGCTGCGGCGGTGGGATCGGCGTGAATCCGGAATGTTGGCAATTACTCAACATGTTCGGTATGCACGAGGAGTTAGATAGTGGGGGCGGGGTGAATCAGTGTCCGCCGGAGGTTAGCAACTGGCTAGTATCAGGTGCGAACGAAAACACCGACGCTCAATGGCCACTGGCACCAGTGAGTCAGTGACTCTCCATGACTTCATGTGACACGTCTTGGCACCGACGACAACCGACGCGCTCCATGTAGAGTACTACCTACCATGTACAATACTCTAGTACTATACCCACCCCACCACCGAGCCCCACCACTCCGGTACCTACACAACACTCGCACGCACAATGTTCGCCCTCCGTCGCGCCCCCACCTCTCCTTCGAACCGCCGCCTCCTGAGCACGCTTGCAGTGCTCGAGCACCGCGGCGGGCAGATATCAGCGTCGTCGTTACCAGCGCTCACCGCGGCGAGCAAGCTCGGCGGCCCCGTGACCGCATTCGTCGCCGGGACGGACTCGGCCGCGATCGCGGCGCTGGCGGCGAAGCTCACGGGGGTGCAGAAGGTCCTCCACGTCGAGAACGCGAAGTACGATAAGGTGTGTGTGTATTGGTGCCCTGGCCCCGCGGGCGGAGGTTAATCGGCGGATGAGAATGAAACAGGGAATGCCGGAGAACTTTGCGCCGCTGCTGGTGGCCAATGTGAAGGCGGGCGGGTTCACGCACGTGGTCGGCGCGCACTCGGCGTTCGGAAAGAATATTCTCCCGCGCGTCGCCGCGCTGCTGGACGTGCAGGCGGTTTCGGATATCACGGGGATCGTGGACGCGAACACGTTCGTGCGCCCCATCTACGCCGGTAACGCTATCGCTACCGTCAAGTCCGCACAGGCGGTCAACGTGATCACCGTGCGGGGGACGGCGTTCCCGGCTGCGACGGAAGAGGGAGCCTCGGCGGCGGAGGTTGCGAAAGCGCCCGAGGACCCGGATACGGAAATGCTCACGGAGTGGGTCGGGGAAAATCTGGCGACAAGTGAGAGGCCGGATTTGAGCACCGCCACGAAGGTCGTCTCCGGTGGACGCGGGCTGAAGGATCGCGAGAACTTTGAGAAGTACATGCAGCCCCTGGCCGATGCCCTGGGTGCCGCGATTGGTGCTAGTCGGGCTGCTGTCGATGCGGGCTTTGCGGATAATAGCTTGCAGGTGGGCCAGACAGGAAAGGTTGTGGCGCCCCAGCTGTACATGGCTGTCGGCATCAGCGGGGCTATTCAGCATTTGGCGGGAATGAAGGATAGCAAGGTCATTGCGGCGATCAATAAGGATGCCGATGCGCCTATCTTCCAGGTGGCGGATGTGGGATTGGTTGCAGACCTGTTCCAGGCGGTGCCCGAGCTGACGGAGAAGCTGAAGGAGTAGGGATTGAGCTGGTGGATGGTGAGTGTACAGGGGAATTCGTGTATATAGAGTTGAAAGAGGATCTCCGGGCAGTTACGGATGTGAGGGCATAATCCTGCCTCAATGTGGGCACACCACGGCGATTGCCTACCTATGTCTATCCAAGCGGTGTCCAATTGTATGAGTATACCCAGTTGCGGATATCCCAACCCGCTCTATAGAATATGATACAAGAATATATGGCACACCCGTACCACTCTCTCCTATTCCACCACCACTGCTCTCACCATCTATTTTATCTTCCTCGTCTTCAACTTGATTGTCTCGTTGTTGACGAAGATACCCTGCACCCATCAGCATCCGACCGCCACACACCATCCCTCCGCACGCACTCACCTTTCCCTTGTACGGCTCGGGTTTCCTCCAGGCCCTAATCTCCGCGGCAAACTGTGTAACCACCTCCTTATTCGCACCCTCGAGCAGGATTCTCGTTGGCTGGGGGGTACTGGCAGTGACACCGACGGGCACTGGCAATTCGACCGGGTGGGCATACTGGACCTTCAAATTGACGATCTTCCCGATGACGGGTCTCTCCTCGATGCTGGCCCTGTACCCGACACCGACCAACCGCAAGATCGCGACGTGGCCCTCCGACACGCCGGTGATGTGGTTCTGCAGCATGGCGCGCACGGTGCCCCAGCGCTCGCGCTGCAGCCGCTCCCGCGCGTCCTGCGGCGTCACCGTCACTTTGGCGGCCGCAGTGTCGATTTCCACACTGATGAAGTCGGGCACCTGCAGCGATAGCAGGCCCAGCGGGCCTTCGACGCTTCTGCAATGCTCGTCAGCCCCCGCGCCCCACGCTACCATTCAATTCCAACCGGACGGAGGGACGGAGGAGGGGGGAGAGGTACATCGTCCCCATATCCTGCTTGCGACCGGGTCGCGGCGTCGGCGCGATCTTGGTGAGTTTTACGGTCGGCGGGAGCGATATCGGCATGCCGCCGATCTTGCTGCGGAGCGGCGCCACGGTGCTGAACGCGCGGATGGTGCTGGGTCGGCTGAACATGGCGGGCAGGTGCTGCTGCGGGTATGGAGCGTAACTGTGGTGAGGTTTGGTTTTAGACGTGGGGTGGAAGGCTTGGCGTGCAGGTGGGTGGGCGTAAGACCGAGCGAGTGATGGCGGGGTGGAAAGGGACTCCTGGGCGGCGGGAACTTGGAAGAGCGGTGCAAGGTGCAAGGGAGGCTTTCTTGCTGGGGCTCGTCGGTAGACCCGAGGGCGCCTACTCTACCTACCACGAGGCGTTGAGGGAGTGCTCATTGCATTCCCACTATTTGTGTGGCTTAAGTGTGGCTCACACATTGATTTGCATGTGCCTCTTCGGCCACATGTAGTGTACTGAACTCTGACAGCCCCAACTTCAATGGGGCGTCATTCAAGCTTATTCGGCTTCCGATCTGCACCATGGCAAATGCTTGAGTCCTCGACTCGCACTCTACATACCTCGGAAATTGCCCTTTCCCATTGATTGTCCCACACGATCGGTCCTTGCCGGCACGGTGATGCAGAGCACAATCTAATTCGCGGACATCTGCTCCGGCAGGTGTAGAGTACAATGAGGCTCTTCTTGTGCACTTGCACAGTTGCACTCATGGTACCATATGACATCACCCCCCACTTCCGCGATCATCGATGAGGGGGGGGGGTGGAACAGAAAAGATGTTCACAGAAAAAGCAAGCCCCGCCACCGTGTGTATGTAGCCCGTGGCCCTGTGGTGCCTGTCAATCGTGTGTATCCATGTGTGTGAGACTTTCGACTTCCGGTGTCCCAGCAAGCTACCGAGGCTGTATCCCGTGAACGCAAGCAAATGTTTCAACTTGCACTTCGACGCCCCCCACTACTTGCCGCCACGACCGCTACCAGCACGACCACGGCCACGACGACGACGACCACTCGAAACCTACTGAAGATGCACTACGCGGCCAAGATCAGTCTCGGCACCCTGGCGACGGTGGGCGCCTTCGCCGCGTACTACCACACGACGGCGCGGCGGCGACAGCTCCCCGGCCCGGCTGGGCCGGTGCTGGCAGACACCAAGATCGTGATCCCTCCGGCGGCGGCGGGGGCGGGCAGCCGCTCGCGCGCCGCATCGCTCTCGACGCAAGCCGCACCACCCAGCGGCGGCGGGGAAACGCAGAACCAGCGGGAGGCGAGCCAGGACACGCAGTGGCAGCGGTTTACGGAGCGGCTGGCGGCGGCGAACACGTCGGTGCTGTCGACGATCAGCCTCAACAACATGCTGCCGGACTGGTCGATTGGGCTGCCGGAGTGGATTACGCGGCTGCAGCGCGAGCTGAATATGGAGCCCGGGTCGATGGCGGATACGATCTGGACTGAGGCGTGTGATACGAGTGCCAACCCCGAGGTGGCGTGGGATGCCAGGGTCCGCATTAGTCCTGACCTGTGTGATGAGGAGAAATCGTTTCTAAGGAAGAGACGCGAGTTCACCCGCAGGGCCCTGGCGAAGTATTTGGACCTGCCGGAGAATGAGGTGCATATGGATGATGTCCCCGTGATTGCGACGACCGGGTCCGGCGGCGGGCTCAGAGCTATGGTGGCCGGCGCTGGATACTACCAGGCGCTGCATGAGGTGGGACTGTTTGATTGTACTACGTATACGGCGGGAGTCTCCGGTAGCTGCTGGCTGCAGTCCGTGTACCTCTCGTCGATCGGGCAGCAGTCGTTCACGAGGGTCATCGATCACTTCAAGCAGAGGATCGGTGTGCATATTGCGTATCCGCCCACGGCCCTGGAGTTGATCGATACCCCGCCGACGAACAAATATCTCCTTAGGGGTGTGGTTGAGAAGCTGAAGGTTGGTCACTCGTCGTTTGGGCTTGTAGATCTATACGGACTGCTGCTTGGAGCACGGCTGCTGGTACCGAGTAGTGTGAAGGGGAGTGGAGGGAGCAGTGAAGGGGAAGGGGAACTGCCGGCGTCGTTGGACAATGACGATCTCAAGTTGAGTCGGCAACGGAGGTTTCTAGAGGATGGGCAGAGTCCGCTACCGATCTACACTGCGGTTCGCCACGAGATCCCAGGTGAGGGAAACGAGACCGAGAACAAGAACATAGATATGGAGAAGGCACGCGAAGAGGAAAAGAAGCAGAATGATTGGTTCCAGTGGTTTGAGGTGACGCCGTTTGAGGTTTACTCCGAGGACCTCGAGGGTACGTACTTTATATCTACCTTATCTAGTTCAGTTCCTTGCCTTTGTTGACGCCGCCGGTGACAGCTGGAATTCCCACCTGGGGCCTGGGCCGGCGGTACGAGAACGGCGTCAACATTGACCGCAAAGTGCCCGAGATGAAAGTTCCGCTTCTATTCGGCATCTTCGGCAGTGCGTTCTGTGCCACACTCGGCCACTACTACGCCGAGATACGACCATTCCTCACGTCCATCAGCATGCTGAAGATGTTGGACGACATGGTGCTGCAAAGAAGCGACGACCTGGTCAAAGTCCACCCATTCGATCCCGCCGCCGTCCCCAACTTTGCCAAGGGTCTGAAGGACAAGCTTCCGCCGACGTGTCCCGAGAGCCTTCACGAGTCGGAGGTGATCCAACTGATGGTAAGCCCCGTCCCCACCAGCGTCACGATAAACCCCGGGAATAACACAAACAGGATGCGGGCATGTCCAACAACCTCGCGTGCTACCCACTGATGCGGAAGGGGCGCAACGTCGACATCATGATCGCCTTCGACTCGTCCGCGGACATCCAAGTAGCGAACTGGATCGGGTACGTCGAGGGGTACGCGAAGCAGCGTAAGATCCAGGGCTGGCCGGTCGCGATCGGCTGGCCGCGCACCGACGACCCTAAGAGGGTGGAGCAGGAGCTCGAAGCCGCGCAGGCGTCGTCCGCGGCAGAGGCTAAAGAAAAGCTTGAACACGCACAGAATCAGGACCGCGAGGCGAAGCAGGCCGAGGGCGCAGAGCTCGCAAAGCAGAATAAGAACACCCTCGGCCCGTGCACTATCTGGGTCGGCAGCATGGAGACCCGCGAGTCCGAGGATGAGCCGCCAAGAAGCAAGGTCGTCGAGGAGGAGTGGGATCTTATGGGGCCCGATGCCGGTGCGTGATAATAATACTCTACCCTACCCCCCCGGCTTACTACTCGTGTGGTATGGTAATGCTGACTCCGCCTGCCTGCGCATCTAGGCATCGTGGTGGCGTATCTGCCGCTCATCAGCCATACAGATGTTCCCGGCGTAGATCCGGAAACTTCGGCTTACCTGTCTACATGGAACTTTGAGGTACGTGTTTTGTTCCACCGATCGATTTCTTCGCACCAATCAGTGTATCGGCGTTTCCCTTCCGCTCCCCTTTCGTTATGCGGTAGGGCTGAGATGAGTTGAGTGTGTGTGAGCCGCCTTGGTGGCTTGCTTGCAGCCACCATCTCACCCACATATCCCGTTCTTCCCAGCAACGCCTGTATGTACTCTTTAAATGCAGGGCTGACACTCCCCTCCGCAACCATAGTGGACACCCGAGCAAATCGACAACGTCGTAACACTGGCGAAGACGAACTTCAACGAGGGCGCGGACCGGCTCAAGCGCACTGTGCGCGCCGTCTACGAGCGCAAGAAGAAGCTGCGGCTCGAGAGGGAGCATAGCGACGACGAGCTGCGCCACGGCGAGAATGAGAGGAGGGGGGGGGCGGATCAGTTTTCCTGAAGCCGCGCGAGAGAGAGAGAGAGAGAGAGAGAGACAGGGAGGGAGGAAGGGAGAGGGAAGGCGGGAGGGAGCGCGGGGAGGCATGTCCGGGTGGTGTGGTCTGAGATGGTATGATACGATGCGATGCGATGGGGATGTTCTGCAGCTACCTACCTAACCTACATATGTACCGTAATGGATTGGATTGGATTGGATTGGATTGGATTTGTTGCGATGACGGGAGTTTTGGTGTTTTTTTCTTCTTCTTTTTCTTTCTTTTCTTTCTTTTCTCACGCCTTTTTATTTTTTTATTTTTATTTTGCTCATTCTATTTTGGCTCTGTTGGTTGGCCCGGTACGATGGAGGGGAGGGGAAGGGGGTTCCGGCTCTATGCGAGACGAGACGATACGGATGGATAGGGTTGGAAAGGCAGGTAGGCAGGTATGATGTGGATATAGATACCATATACGGGTTACGGATTCGACAGTGGACACTGGAGAGTGCTCCTCAACCACTTGCATCGGGGGGGGGAGGGGGGGGGGGGTTTTCTGCTCTGCTCTGTTTTGTATCGCAGAGTGGCAGGTGGGTGGGTGGTGTTTCCTTTGTCCTTTGTCCTCTCCTCTCGAGTCCCGACTCTCCACTCGTTCGCGGTATATACTCCATCATATCATAGAATAGTAATTAGAGTAACAACCTATCTGCCAATTGACATCAGACGTCAATAGTAGTTGGTTGGTTTTACCTCTCGTTGCTCAAGAGTCAACTTTTAAGATGTTTATATTTTTAGAGCGACACAATTACACAATTGTTTGGTGTTTGTGGCCGCCGGCCGGCCGGACTCCGGAGGGTTCGGAGGGTTCGGAGGGCTCGGAGGGTTGGGAGGCGGCAGGCGACGGGTGCTGACGTGCTTCTGCATCTATATCTGTGTCTGTCGTGTGCTTCTGCGTCTGTCGTGTGAGTGTGGGTTTGGAAGATCGTCAGTCGCTGCGACGATGGTGTTTTCTTTTTGCGAATGTGCAGCGAGAGTAGAGTAGAATGTAGATAGGGTATCTAGCGAAGGAATTCGGGATTCGCCGAGTTGCCATACACACCCACACACCGACGCAGAATGGCGACAGAATGATGTGATGTGATGTTGGGTGGAGGGGAGGGGATGGAGAAAGGGAGGGCCCATGACGAGGAGCCACGACGGGCAGCCGTGAGAGCTCGAGAGCTATGCAACTATGTGCAGCCGGCCGTGCCACCGGGTACTTACCGCAAGCAAGCTCGAGGCCGCATCGGCTCTCATGAGGATATCGGTACCTACTATGCTTTCTATGGGTCGAGTCACCGGACTGTGAAGCAACGTGGATGGGATGGGATGGGATGGACCTGATATCGCTCGCAGTTTCCTTTCATCACCATCCCCGCCCTTCGGCCACCCCTCCGCCACCCAATCGCCCAATCGCCCAATCGCCCAATCGCCCAGCCAACCAACCAAACCCGCTCGCCACCGCCGACTGCGCGCGCATGCAGGAGCAGAAGTAGAGCACTCTATTATACATGCTCTATGATACCACACATGCATACCGGTATTCTACTCTATATACACATGATACATACTCCTACATACTCTACATACACACTCTACTATATGCAGGACCGCCAGGCCGACTGGAGTTGTACCTGCCGTGCGGCGTGCGGGCACACGAATAACTGCTCGTCGTAGAAGTCTGGGCGGTTTGAACATTTGGTGTGCACTCGCTCCAGAGGCTAGTGCGAATGGGGGCATGCCGCATGCGCATCCATCGCAGCCATCGAACTCGCTCTGTATGTAGGGGACTCTGTCGCGTGCTCCCTCTTCAGGACAGGACAGGACAGGATAGGATGCGTCGGATGCGTCGGTCAGGTCAGGTACTAGTTACTCTGGTTAGCATATACATACCGGGACTACAAATGTATCTAGAGTGAGTATGCAAAAGGCCAGTTGTACCCACCTAAGGGGGGAGGGGGGAAGGGGAGCATTCCGATCCGCGTCTGATCCGGAGCAGCATGGAGTTTGTTCGGCGTTCACAATCACGGCAGCAGTTCGGATGGGTGGGATAGGCATGGAAATGGAAATGGAAGCTGGAAGCTTGGAAGAGATTTCACGAGTTGGGCTGGGTTGAGTTGGGTTGAAACGAAGCAGGAGTCCACTGGCCTGGCACCCCTCCCTCCCTCGAACCCCCCATTCACCCACCCCGACCCTCCCCCCGGCCCACCCTCCGCCCCCCGCCCCCCGCCCCCCGCCCCCCGAGAAAAAAAACAACGGAAACGCAACGGCAACGGCTGGAAGGAAGGCAGGCAGGCAGGAACTCGACGTCTGACAGGGGTGGGTGGGTGGGTGCTCGGTCAAGGTCTCTCAAGGAACGAACGAACGGGGGACGGAGGGTCTGAGCGGGAGATCTAGTTGCATGCTGGCCGCTACCAAGGTGCGAGTACCGTAGAGTACTTAGGGTCGGGGTCAGACCGCTCGCGAACGAACGGAACGAGTCGTTACCAGAGAGTACCAGAAAGCGGATTGAGGGAAGAGACGACGAGACAAGACGAGCGAGACAGAGACGCGAACCACCACGGGAACGAGAACAATAACAATAACAACAACAACAACAACAACAACAACAACAATAACAACAACAACAACAACAACAACAACAACAACAACGAAACACAACGAAAGCATCGATTCAGTCATCGCCCTACCGGACAGTTCGCATTCAAGGTCTACGGACCCACTCCCGCACACAGCCTTCGTCCTGCTACATACCACCCCCACCGCCTACACCAAGAAACAGGAAACACTCCGCCAAGGAAGCTCGGAAAAGAAAAGAAAAAAGAAAAGCAGGCCTATCGATTGGAAAGACAGAGAGAAAACCTGCATCACTTTGTGGAGATATATGGTCGTGTGTGCATCTTCTGGCTTGGGACAAGGCCGTCGCGCTGCATGAAGGAAGGGCGGGAAGGGGATTGTGTGTGAACACATAGAAAAGAAGGCACGAGCAACGGGGACCGCCATCTTCCTCATCATCGGATTTCCACTACTCGACTACCACTACTACGGTACTCTACATACGAGCAGCAGCAGCGCTTGCATCCAACTGAAATAGCCTGAGCGTTGTCTGCAAGCAAAGCAAACGGCTCGAGAAAGAGAGAGAAGAAAAGAAAAAAACCGGACCAGGCTTAGTTACTACTAACTGCTGCTTTGACTACTATTACATGCGTCTGGCGCATAACAGCTCGCCAGCTCTCCCTTCTATCTACTTCATAACACATACATCCTTCTAGTTCTCTACTATTCTCAATTCCTCAATTCTTCTTCAACTTGCCCCTCGTTCCCTCCATCTTCTAGTCGAATTACTATCACTCTTTCCAGTCTACCAGCGATCCCTCCATCACGTTCCGGTCTATTTAGATAGAAGACACTCGTACAGCTTCGAAAGAAAAGATTCAGGGACTAAAAGCTGGAAGACTCCGTTCTCTCCGTTCTTTTTCCTTACTGGGAACATCCTGCTTCTCTTTAAATCCCATTGCTCCCCAAAAACTTGTCCATTCAGATCAAAGAGGGCTTGATAGATCGACATCATGCCTGCCAGAAACATTCACTCGTTGTCACTTGCGCTTTCCCCTGCATCCAATGACGATGCCATAAACAACCCCCCGAGGACAATCAAAACAACACCCTCAGCCACCGACACCACCGCCGGCTCGCCCCCAAATAAAGCATGTCGTATGGATATGGACGATTGCCGCTCGATGGCTTCGTCTTTGGGAATCCAGTCGTTCGATCGCCAGCACCAGAATCCGTCGACCATCTTTCGGCAGGGCTTGATAACGCCCACCACGCCCTGCTACCATCACGAAGGCAACACCAACAACGACAGCAAGGGGGGAAGCAGTGGCAGTCCGAGACCAGCCGCCGCGGCATCTCTATCCGCTCTAACCAATGCAATGAGCATGTCGGCTATCGACAGCCCTCCAGACGAGGAGGACATTGGCTTCTCGCTCGAGGAGTTCGCGAAGAGCTACGTACCGCTGTCACACCTGCCTACACCGCCGCCGTCGGCCGCATGCTCGGTAGATCTCCATGCCGAGCGTGAAGTCGGGGGGCACTTAGTGGAAGCCGAGTTCTGGGGTGTGCACCATCACTCTCCCCCTTACTCGAAAAGAAGCTAACAAGTGTTGAATAGGCCCAGCAAAGTATTTAGTCAGCATGATACCGCGCAACGCATTCCGGGAGCCTCCCTCGGTCACGATGATGGCGGTGATCCTGCAGAACGCGAATGTGCGGCTTTCGGTGGTGTCCCTTGCCGGCTGCATTCTCGACTGCCTATCCGACCAGTTCGTGAAGCTGTGGCGACGGCGGTGCTGCGATGCTGCCGACGGTGCCGAGGCGGAGCTGGGCGAGGTCCTAGCTGTGGCCGCACTCGCCATCAGCATGAAATTCCTTGAGGATTCGGTAAGCACACACACCCTCACGACGTTCCTCGTTCTCTTTTGCTGACAGCGGCGGTTGGAATAGGCATACACCAACAGACTCTGGACACATAACATCTGCTCCGACATCTTCCCACTGAAGGCGTTCAACCTGACGGAGCGCCTGGTGCTGCACGACATCGACTACTGTCTGCACGGCATCTCCTCGCCTGAGCAGATCGGAGAGTGCTCCGACCGGCTGAAGCAGTTCACTGCCGAAGCTGCCGGCTTCAGACCACACCAGCAGCAGAAGCAGAAGAAGATGGATGAGCCGGCTGGGTACTTTGAGGCGAGGACTGCTTGGTTCTAGCTTTTAGCGAGACAGGGGGGGCGAGTGCATTGGGTTTATTTTTGGGCGTTTTTTTATTATTATCTACATCCCTTTTCCATCCCCCTATTTCCGATTCCCCCATGGAGCGAGCGGTTTGCAGCGTCATATCATCATTATTTCGTATGGGGGTGTTTTGTGGCGTTTTTTGTTTGTTTATTTTGAAAAGTTTGTTTATTTTCATTACTCTAGGCGCAGACTGGGTGGGGATGGATACCGTAACGCATGTCGTTCGTTATCACTGTTTGCAATGACATCGATAGTCAATAGGGGGATGGGGGAGGGGCGGAGGTGTTGGTTCTCTTTTTGCTGTACCTATTACTCTCTGTAATTTCACCATCATCACAAACACACGTGCTCGCATCCGTGCCAAGGTTCTCAACTGGTTGCGTCGTAACAGTTCTATGCTCAGTTTACTCTAGGTATTTTATTTCCACGTGGGGAGCAAAACAGATCACCGCGCCTCACTCGCCACACCCTCCTTCTCGCTCTGCTCCTTCGCCTTCTCCTCCTTCTCTGCCTTGACCCTCTGCTCCTCAGCCTCCTCATAGCCCTCGGTGACCATATCCAGAATCCCCAGCTCCTCCTCCTGCTCCTTGGTGCGGTCGACATCGACAATCGTCAGCTGCGGGTCGGGGTCGGGCGCACACAGGTTCTGCACGTAGCTGGCGGCGAGCGGGTCGTCGAGGATGCACGTAAACGTTCTTTTCCCGTCTTTCGCGTCGCGCAGCCCCTGGAAAAAGACCTCCCACTTCTCGCGGGTGTCCTTCTCGATCGAGTCGCTGGTCTCATCGTCCGCGCCCGAAAAGATGCGCTGATGCAGCTCGTCGTGGACCTGGGTGAGGAGGCCCTCGATGGTCGTGAAGCGGCCGCCCAGCGTCCCCGGCGTCAAGTCCAGGTTCAGCTCCGGACACGTCATCCCGCACGTCTCGGACTTGAGGATATCGCGGGCGAGGTCCTCGGCGTCCTCCACCCGCAGCGTGATGATCCTCCCCTGCGCCGGCACCGCGCCGCCGGTCTTGACCTCGTTGGACTTGTACCCGCAGCTGTCGCAGACGGTGGACATGATGACGACCTCCTTGAAGTGGGGGATCTCGACGAGTTTCATATGCGTGCTGCAGGGGCGGACGCAGCTCGGACACGTCGCGGGGAACGTGTGCACCTCGTCGGGGCGGATCTCGTAGTCCTCGTCCTCGCCGGCGCGCTCGCGCGCCTCTCGCGTGCCCGCGTCCGCGTCAGTTAGCCCCAAACCCTCGTTTTGCAACGCCGTACGCTCGTAGTGCTTGCTCGTCCACTTCCCGCGCGCATCCCCCGGCTTCGGCTCGATCCACGAGTTGCCGGAGGGATCATCGACGACCAGGGTGATGGGCAGTGCGTTGCCCGCAAGGACATCTCGGCCGCGCGCGATGAAAGTTGCGATCTGTGCGTGCGCCTCCGGGTCGGCAGCGAGCCGCTTGCTCTGGTCGCCGTCGAGGTCCTCGAGCACGGTGGAGAGCAGGCCCTCGACGGTGGTGAGCTGGCCGCGCTGCGCGGGGATCTCAAGGTCCAGCTCTGGCACGCGGCACACGCACGTCTCCGACTTGACGACTTGGCGGTCGAAGTCCTCCTTCGCCGCCAGCTTGAGCGTGTACGTGCACCCCCGCTCTTGGATCTCGCTTGCCGACTGGATCTCGCAGTTCTTGAAGAAGCAATGGGGGCACTCGAAGGACATGAGAACGACTTCGCGGAAAAAGGGGATGCGCGTTAGGAGGAGACGCGTGTTGCCTTGCTCGTGGCATGCCATGCATAAAGACTCGATGTTGTCCATGATCTGTGGCTCGTCCGTGTCGTCGATGTTGTCGCCTTGCGCGAGAACGTCCACGGCGTCTACCGTGTCGCCGATCGAACGGAACATGTCTGGTGCTGCTGCGGCGGCGGGCTCGGCAGCCTCGGAGGCGTGCGGCATGGTGGGCGCTGTGCTTGCTGTCTCTTTTCTGCGCGGTGTCTGTGTATCTGAGTATCGCAGTCGCAGTCGTTCTTTCTTTCTGTGCGGAAAGTGTTTTTCGAGTGGCGGTTGTATGTAGTCGGGAAGATGACTGACACAGAAACTTTTCGCGGGGTAATGTTTATGGTGGGGCCACACGCAGGCAACTTGTCGCGGCAGGTTCCGAATGTATGGGCTCTACTCTAGAAGCATCTAGTCAGATCTGCAGAACGGCAGTGAAGTGAAGGGCTTTTTTAGAAAGATTGCTTGGTAAGGCTGGTATGCAGCAAAACAAAGTAGATCACGGGAACGACGAAAGAGTACGGAGAAGAAGAAGAAGAAGAAGTAGTAGTATGGTAGTAGAGTAGAGGAAACGATCCTATGCGGTCTCAATGGAGATTGATGTTCCTACCAGTAGCACGTAGAAGCCTTCGCACGACCCATCCACTCTACCACCACTTCCACCGTCCCTTCCACCGTCCCTTCCACCGTCCCTTCCACCGCTCCTTCCCTTGCACCTACACCTACACCCACCCCACTCACCCCACCAACCACCACCGGCACACTCTCCCCACGCCCACCACAATGATCAAATCCGTCCTCGGCTCCGCAGCCGGCCAGCCCACGATGCCGCAGCCGCTCGTCTTCGTCACGGGCAACGCCAACAAGCTGCGGGAGGTGCAGGCGATCCTGGGCTCCGCAGTGCCATCACTGACGAACCGCGCACTGGACCTGCCCGAGCTGCAAGGTAGCATCGAGGAGATCACACTGGACAAGGCGCGGCGTGCCGCGGCCGAGGTTCTTATCCACTCCCTTCCCCCTCCACTTCCCTTCGACGCACGGCTAACGAGGACGGTATGGGTTGGGTGGATAGATCGGTGGCCCCGTTCTAGTCGAAGACACGTGCCTATGCTTCAACGCGCTGCACGGGCTTCCGGGGCCGTACGTGAAGTGGTTCATGAAGGAGCTGGGACACGAGGGGCTCAACAACATGCTGGCCGCGTATGACGACAAGAGTGCGCAGGCCGTGTGCACGTTCGCTTACTGTGCGGGACCTGGCATGGACGCGGTGCTGTTTGAGGGCCGCACTGACGGGAAGATCGTCCCCGCTAGGGGCCCGAAGACGTTTGGTTGGGACGCCGTGTTTGAGTATCAAGGGCTGACGTGAGTACTGATCTGTGGTGGTGGGGGTGGGCAGGGTGGGCTAATGTGGGTGGGTGGTAGGTATGCGGAGATGGACAAGGAGGAGAAAAACAAGATCTCGCATCGGGGGAAGGCGCTGGATAAGCTGAAGGTGTGGCTGGCGAAGAATCACTGCTGATCCGCGGGAACCTTACTCTAGAGCAAAGGAAGTAGGCACAGCTTGTGGTTTTCACTCGTAGACACGGACACGGGCAAGAAGTTTGTTTTGTTTGTTTGGTATTACAGCCCTTGCTTGATTGCTAGCTGTCTATACACCCGCGGGATGGTCGGACTCCCAGGCTTTGACCCACTGTGTTATCCTCTCGACGTTGCTGTCGATCTCGTCGGCGTTGTCGCTGCGCAGCTCGATCACGATCTCCGGACTGTAGGATTCGCGCGCCTCCTCGAGGATCACTTGCATGATCTCCGAGTCGAGGTTTTCCTGTAACTTTTGTTCTGTGCTGTGTTAGTTCCGTCGAGCCGCGCAGTAATCTTTTGTTCCTCCCTCAATTAATCGGGAAAAGGTACCTGGGTAATTTCTGTGCACACATGCTCATTAACATCTTCCTCTGCACTTTAACCCTCGGGTACACTCTCACCTCGCCTTCAACCGATCATAAAGCAGTTGCGAATCCACGCGCAATACTACGACCAGGTCCACCAGGCGCTCAGGGAACACCTCGCACACATGCCAATCGATGATATTCCCGCCCAGCTCCAGCTGCGGCTCGATCTCGTCCAGCAGCTTGTCCTCATCGACGATCCACGTCTGCAGCTCATCGTCGTAGCCCTCGTGGCACGCCTTTTCCTTGACAACCTGGTTGACCGAGAGGTGTGTCAGGCCCGTGGCCTCGGCGAGCGATTCGCAGTGGCTGGATTTGCCTGTGGCGCGCATGTCAGTCTGGATGTTGACAGAAACCGGCGGGAGGCGAGGTACCAACACCCGGTGTACCGGTGATGATGATGTTGGGGCGTGTGCGAGGCATTGCGTTGAGTGGTGGGAGTTGTAAGTTTGGCGTGGTGGGGGACTTCGCGATAGATGTAGTTTCGAAATTAAGATTTCTCGTGTAACGTGGTGTAAAGATCTCGGAACATCCCGAAGAAGTGGCTCGCCTCGTCGAGTTGGACCGCGACCACCCGCGGCGTACATAGGGTGGCAGTGACGTATGATATTAGCCACCGCACAGCACAGTACACTCAGCACCTAAATAGAGTCCAGCAAAGAAGAAGAACAGCTCTCTTCAACTAAGGCAGGCATCCTCTCGAATCACACACGGCCAGCGCAATCGGCGGGAAGATTTGCATGTAACTATCTGTACCCGTCCACAGCTGCGGGCTCTCGAAACACGGCCATTGAGAAGCCGTGCGTGACGCACCCAACCCAGCCCAAACCTCGGCTGCTGAGATACCGGTTTGATTTGCTCGTGAATTTGAATGACCTGCGACATCACCTCTGGGCCTGCTGTCTTTCCTTCCCACCCTCTCCCTCCCTCCGTTCACATTCCGAACGAACAACCACAACTACGACGACGACTTTCGCAATGCCGGGATCAAGCCGAGTCCCCGTGTCGCTGAGCAACCTCTCATCGTACACCAAGGCCGCCGCGCGCCGCAATCCCAACGCCGTCTTCAACTTCGACCTGTAACCACGCTTCCCCTTCCCACTTCCTTCCACCCACACACACTAACCTCCCCGCGCCAGCCTCCGCAACATAATCTTCGCGCTCTTTGTCCTGCGACACTTCCGCAAGGCGATCCGACAGCTGCGCGGCCGCGGTATCCTGGGCACCCTAGCGAGCTTCTACCGCTACCTGCAACGCGTCGCGTACGGAGTGTTCCTCGGGCTGCCGTGGATACGCTCAAAGGTGCAGGGCCAGATCGACGAGGCGCTCAAGAAGCTTGAGGACCGGCTGGTCCCTAAGGGTCCCGGCGTCACGAGATATACCACCTTGCCAAAGGACGGACTTGACAATGATAAGATCAAGGAGATCTTGAAGGAGTATGTTTTTTCTTTCCTGAGGAGAAAGAGCGAGAGGGGGCAGATGTGAATGCTGATGCGGAACCAGATTGAGCGAGCTTCACCATGCCGAGTGGGAGAAGGGCCAGGTCTCCGGCGCGGTGTATCACGGAGGAAAGGAAATGCTGGATCTCCAGAGCGAGGCGTACAGAATGTTTGCCGTCAGCAATCCGCTGCACCCGGATGTATTCCCCGGTGTCAGGAAGATGGAGGCCGAGGTTGTCGCTATGGTGAGTTTTTGTTTGGTTTTGCATGATTTTGGGTGAATTGCGGCTGAGACTTGCAGGTTCTCGCCATGTATAATGCTCCCCTCGGTGCGGCGGGAATCACCACCAGTGGAGGAACCGAGAGTATCTTGATGGCTTGTTTGGCCGCCAGAGCGAAGGCGTACGAAGAGCGGGGAGTTACAGAGCCGGAGATGTGAGTCCACCAGTCTTCACATCCGTTGCAATGGCTGACAGTTCCGCCCAGGGTCGTTCCTACCACTGTCCACGCTGCGTTCGACAAAGCAGGCCACTATTTTAACATCAAAGTGCACCACGTAGACGTGGACCCCGTAACGTTGAAAGTAAACCTCAAAGCCGTCAACCGTCTCGTGAACTACAACACCATCCTGATCGTGGGATCAGCCCCCAACTTCCCGCACGGAATCATCGACGATATTACTGGATTGAGTAAGATTGCGCTCAGGAAGAGGGTCCCGCTCCATGTCGATGCGTGTCTCGGCTCCTTCCTTGTCCCCTTCCTCGAGAAGGCGGGCTATGAAACCGAGCCGTTCGACTTCAGAATCAAGGGTGTCACCTCGATTTCTTGCGATACTCATAAATGTACTCCCAACCTCACTCTCACTCCAATCGACTGTCACTGACGCTTTCCAGACGGCTTCGCACCAAAGGGCAATTCGGTCCTACTGTTCCGCACCAGGAAGCTCCGCCAATACGGCTACTTCATCACCGCCACCTGGCCAGGCGGTGTGTACGCCTCACCCACCCTGGCAGGCTCGCGCGCCGGCTCGCTCATCGCAGGTACCTGGACCGCACTCATGAAGATCGGTGAAGGCGGCTACATCAGCTCCTGCCGCTCGATCGTGGGTGCCGCGAAGGCGATTGAGACTGGTATTCGCGAGAAGCTCCACCCCGACCTCTACATCATGGGCGAGCCTCTCGTAAGTGTTGTCTCGTTCTCGAGTAAGACGCTGAACATTTACGAGCTCGCCGATGAGATGAACTCCCTCGGCTGGCACTTGAATGCCCTTCAGAGCCCGCCCGCGCTGCATATCGCCTGCACCAGGCCGACTGTAGAGGCGGTGGATAAGTTCTTGACGGATCTCGAGGCCGCGGTGCAGACCGTTAAGCAGAAGGGAAGCGATGCCGCCCCGGGCAATACCGCGGCACTGTATGGAGTGGCCGGAAGCCTGCCGAATAAGAGCGTTATCAAGAAGATGGCCACGGGGTTCATCGACACACTTTACAAAGCGTAGTAGTTTGTAGCATGTCATTCATTCATTTGTCTTCTTCATTTGCGTGCCTGTTTGTTTACGTATGCATTGCATTTCTGGTTCACATACACGATTGGAACATACATATCACATCGCATCATGATGTATACCTGTAGCTACTACTACTGCCACTACTACTCTGCACGCTTACTCTGTCGCTCTGTCTGTCTGCCTCACACCACCGTTCAAAAACACATCTATACCCGCTTTGCCGCCGCCGTGTATGTTGATTTCAAGGGCAAAATATACATGCTAGTGTTCTGAACCGAACCATCCTCCCGGCTCAGCTTCCAGGTGCCTCCGACTAAGCGTCCAGTCTGGCCGGGAAGTTTCCGTTCTCTGCAATGCAATCCCCACATCAACAACATGGACCTCGGCAAAGGGGGAGGAGGGGAACAAACCGCGCTGGGTATCCCACTTGTCCAACCAGGCGTTGGGGCACAGCGAGCGGTAGGCGTAGTAGAACTGCTTGCAAGGCATGAAGTCCTCGCCCTTGGCGTTGACGCACTTGTGGTAGTCGACGTAGTTTTGCCAGCAGTGCTTGGTCTGGTTCTGGTTGGGGAACCGGGCGTCGAAACCTGTCACACATCAGGGCGTCAGCGGTTGTGGAGCTGGGGCAATTGTAGCCGCGGGTGGTGGTGCTGGTGGTGGTGATGCGATGCGCCAAGACGTCGCGGAACAAGGTATTCGGCGGAGCGGCGGATTGCGGGTGGAGAGTTCCTGCTGCTGGAGGAGCTGACGGGTGCCGTACCTGCAGTCACGAACTTGAAGGGCTTGGTCTCTCTCTCGTCGTCGGACATGATTGCGGTGGTTTCGTTTCGTAGGGGGTGGTGAACGAGGTGGTGAGTGGAGATGTGTGAAACCGGGTGTTTGGGGGGAAGGTGATGATGGTACGATGAAAAGTCGGGTGATGGGTGTCGGGCCGGGGAATTTGTTACCCGGCACGTGGGAGGGGCAATGATGGTCAGTTCTTTTCAGTCAATTCACGATCATAACCACAACAATACGACATAACGATGAGACCACCACCGACTTTGTTTTCAAGAGCGTTGAATGTGGCGAGAGTTCCGTGGACCTGTGTGCAGTGCACCACCACGAAGGCCATAGCGACACCGTACAGCGCCTTCAAGACGACGTCCAGACAGCAGTTCTTCTCCAGCACGCCACTACGGAAACAATCCACCACCACCATACCGCCGACAGCAACAGTGCCACAAACATCACGACCCAACTACCGACCGCAGTACCGGCAACGAAACCAAGACTTACTGTACTACACACTGAGGTTAGCCCGGCGCCCTTCCCCCCGGAATTCCTCGGCATTGACATATCACCGCGTGCAGTCTCGGAATCGCAACGCTCACGCTCGCGTACGCCTCTGTCCCGCTCTACCGGGCAATCTGCCAACGCACCGGCTTCGGCGGCGTGCCAATAACCGACCAAACCCGCTTCACGCCGGACAAGCTGATTCCTGTGACGGCGGCGTCTCGGATCCGCGTGACCTTCTCCTCCAGCGTGTCGGACGTGCTCGAATGGAAGTTCACACCGCAACAGCGCGAGGTGCGCGTGCTCCCCGGCGAGACGGCGCTCGCGTTCTACACCGCTACGAACAACAGCAAGGAGGATATCATCGGCGTCGCGACGTACAGTGTCACGCCGGGCCAGGTCGCGCCATATTTTAGCAAGATCCAGTGTTTTTGCTTCGAGGAGCAGAAGTTGAATGCCGGAGAGACGGTCGATATGCCCGTCTTCTTCTTCATCGACCCCGAGTTTTGTGACGATCCGGCTATGAAGGGAATCGACACCGTTACGTTGAGCTATACGTTCTTCAGTAAGTGATCCTCTTGGTTTGAAGGAGTGGACGTCTGCTAATGGATTTGCAGAGGCGAAGTACGATGACAATGGGAATGTGAGGCCACTACCCGTGAGAAACTCGGCCACTTGAGGAGGAGGCTAGGTTGTATAATAGACATGACGGAGTTGTACGATATTTAGACCGGCTCTGGGAGACTGGGACTCGGAGTCTTGTATATAGAAAATGAGGCTTGATGCAAGATCACATGACGTCACTCGTCAGATGCCACACAAGTGCGGCTCCAAAGTGACGAACCAGCCACTTATGCAGCTCGCCTAATTTCAGAGTTGCGCATTGAAACTGGGGAAAGTGGTGCACCACTACGAAATTCTAAGCGCCTTAAACAAATATATGGCGTTAGACCACATAGAGCAGAACGGGTGATCGACTGTGATGTGGTATCCCTCTTCCTCAAACCTTCGCATGCAAACGAAATGAAAACAAGCAAAACATTATCAACGAAAAGAGAAATGAAAGAAATCCCAACAACCAGAGACCCCAGAAACCTCCAGCCGCGATAAAAGAAAAGATGCGAAAGAAATGATCGTCTCAAAAATGCGGCCAGTAGTTGCTCCATGGAACAACGTCGAAGGAGCCCTTCGGAAGGCTGCGAAGACTAATGAACGACTCGACTACCACGAAAAACCTAGCAGCGAGGATGAAGAGGGCATGGAGAGCTAAGAAACTAAAGAGTAAGAATAACAACAACCGCCTCATGTAATTCAGCACCTGGTATTTCCAACCTCGACTCTTCGTACCCCTTCTCTCCATACCTCGACTCTCCGTACCTTGATTCTCCATACCTCTCTCCATACCTTGACTCTCCGTACCTCGATTCTCCATAACTTTCAGGCTCGTTTTGCGTAAAATTTCGTTGAGCTCATCCATGCCTCGATAAATACAGATTCCCAGTGGTATCCCGGTCGCGAGCCCAACTGAGGAGATCCTCCGGAATAGGAGCTCAACTTCACTTGGCATGTGTGTATTCCATGCCCCGGCATGAGCACCGCCATAAGTCACAGAGAAAGCCACAAGCACAAGCCACGATTTCCTCCGGACCATTTTGGGCCGCGCAGAGCCACACTGCAGCACCATACGTGACCGAGCACATAAATTCGACCGAGCCGAACTGTCAAACCTAATTTCCCGAGGCCAGAGGCTAAATGCTGTGTCGCATCGATTTCGGAGGGCGGGCCCTCTCGCAGAATCATCACCATCGGATGGGGGCCACAAAAGAAAGGAGTTAAACCAGCGGGTATAGTAGAACAAATGGTGGAAATTTTGTTTCCGAATACGACGGCTGCGTGTACGAAAGCGGTTGCCTTCCAAGCGCTCAGGGTATTTTGTGTCCATATGGGCTGGTTGGCTCTCTATCCCGGCGTCTGCAGGCACGCCAGGCACGTGAAGCACATCCTCAACCGTTTCCTCCACATAAGAAGTACGATTCTTTGCTCCAAGGACCGTCGGAACATCCTTCGCATCGTTCCTGTGAGGGATATGGTCCTGTATGACGGGGTCTGCAGGCCCATCTCGAACCATACCCTTCACGCGAGAAGTAGAATTCGGTATTCCAGAGTCCACCTGCACATGCGGTACTGTATCTTTCTTGTAAGTGTCATGAGTCTGTTTTCTGAAAATTGGTGGTCGACGGTCGTGGCTTCCATCGAACGAACAGTATATCTTCTCCGCCAGGTCTGGTTCGAGACGCAGCACGACGGGGTATTGGATATCCATTGGCTTATGCCACCAGAACCCGTATATTGCAACAGCACAAAGCACGTGCATGATGGTGTGGAGCTCGATCAGCGTAAGAGGGAGTCGACTTGCCAGGCGTCCGGCTCCCTGGACGACGAGCCACTGAAAAACATATTAGCAGTCCTCTCGTTACCATTAAAAAAGGGGGAAAAAAGAAAAAGGAAGTATTTATGGATTTCTTACAAAAGCCTGGATACAAACAATGACCTTGGCTAGCCCATCAACTTTCGATTTATCCTTGACCACCCGGGCTCAAGGTCTTCGGCCTCTATTCCACCTTGTGCGTATAATAGAGCAAAGCCCTGGGGTGTCAACGTCACAGGATGTCCATAAGCCTTCTCGGGCCCAGGATGCACAGCATATCCCCCCATCAGAACGAAAAATGCAGACGTTAGGCTGAAGTGCGGTTCCTGTATATCCAGTCGGGTTCTCTGTATCTCTAGGATTTTCTTTCGGATTGCACGGGTCTCGAGGAATTGATTGTATGCGATCCAGAGGACAAATTCCGGAGCAAACATTCCCAGAAAAATCCACCAAAGCCTGAACAGGAGTAATCGTACACGGGTCGGTTGAGGGTTGATATTCATGTGTACCGCCGTCCACACGCAGAGACCGAGCGTAATGAGGCACGGCAGCAAGATACCCATGGTCCCCCACCGTGTAGGTTCCTCGCCCCACGACGGCTACGTTTCGGCGACTGGAAGAGCGAGCGTGCGGCGGACATGGCTCGCCGCGAGTAACCCGATGATGGTTTTCATCATTCTGGCAGCGCTTAGTTGCAGAAATCATGTCTTTGATGGAGGACCAACCTGCTCGCTTCCTTCATCCGAATATCGATTCCCTCATTTTGTCTCTTCTAAAATCCGGCGATGATAATTGTATGTAGGCCACGCAGAATTCCTCACACCGGCACTCCTGGCGGTAAGTCTTGGGAACTGCGTGGAAGAGGAGGACTTGGTGTATACTGCAATCCGTCGTTCCGCCGTCGCTTTCGTTCGTGTCGCCCGGAGAGCCGAGTATAGTACCGGTAGCTCTTGGCTGTTGAGTTGACAGAAAGCCCCAAGATAATATCCCGCAGTAGAGGCAACCCGTCTTCTTACGAACTTTGCGTTTCCCCCGCTTTCCTTAATTTCTTCTTGTGATGCACACGTGTTCGACACTGCCACCTCTTGCTGGCCAACCTCACGAATGTACGTCGAGCTGATGGCCGTCACATTCGCCCTACCATTGGTTTGACGTAGCGAAGGGTCTCAGATACCACCTCAACAGCCCGTCCACCTAGAAATTTGCTTTTTTTTAAGGTAACACGCCGCCAGTTGGGGTTGACTGGATTTATTGACTCGACCATCAACTACATTAACCATCATTCGCTTGGCTTGGTGAGTCATAACATCCCCATCCAATCTGAGTTGAATTTCGTCCGTGTACATACCTATGTGTTTCCGCTATCAATCCACTGGTTTGCTTCGGTATTCTCTAGCCCACTGCTTCCTACGAAGTCTTCCCTGCCAAATCAACCATAGCTTCCATTAAAATACTTGAATATAGCAAGTGTGTTTCCGTAGGGTAGGTATTGTCGATCAATCGAACACACATTCAGTCGTGAATCGACGGTGATATCTCACAAGATCACTCGGTTGTCTTGTTGAGCTAGACGGACCGGATATCTCTTGTATTTCTGTTCGATAGCTCTGCCATGGTCTACTAAGGTCGGATGCAATGATGATTAAACAAAAAAAAATAGTCTGTTCGATAGCTGTTTCTCGGGGTCGGGTCGTGGTTGGTTATTGATTCGTCGTCCTTTTTTATAGCTCGCGATTTTCTTCTGCGCGCCGCTCTTGAACATCCCGACGTCTTTCGGTATCCCACGCATTGATCCACCTCACGCATACTTCTCGATCAAACTCTTCCCAGGGTCGGTGCTTTCTCCTACGGGCATCGCGTTGCTGTCGTGTGGTGGGTGTCGAACGCGTAGCATCGCAACTTACTATTGAGTGCGCGCGCCAAGACACTCGCCCATTACCTCGTCTACTGACAACCACTCCCACCTCTCTAATCAAGCGGGTGGCCTTCACCCCACGGTCCCGCCCCTCCACCTCCCATTCTTCCTCCTCCATATCCTCGAGTCGCCAGCAATGAAGGGTCTACGCATGGACGAACTCTCGGCGGAGGTAGAAGTCCTAGAATCGTATGTGCATGCATGGGCCCCGCCGCGTCCCGTCCACACACCCCTCTAATCAAGCTCAGGAAGCTCGCCAAAACCGCCGAATTGACCAGCAAAATCTCGCTTTCGCTAAAAAAGCTATCCGCCAGCGCGCAGCAGGTTGAGACTGCCGTCAAGCCAATATACTCCAAGACGCAATCGCTTACTGTGCTCTCGTCGAGTGCGTGCCAATCTATATTGAGTTGGTCTACGGGAAGGTGCTGATCATGTGAGTGGCATAGATATCGACGAGACTATCAATGCGATTGACCGAGTGCGCCAGCCATCGGATGCTGTGTCGAAGGAGGAGGGGACCATACGACGGGGGTGCGTACATGATTCTTCCGGCGGGGATTTTGCGGGAAGGTGCTGATGCTGGGTGTGTACAGGCCACAGAAAGTCGGGCTTACCGCGTACCTGGCATCGCTGAAGCGGGTTAATGAGGGCTTGTCCGTGCTGAAGCAGTCGAATCTACGGAGCTCCCAGAAGGTTGTGCAGCAGATGACGGGGCTGCTGAAGGCCGGGAGCATGCAGCTAGAAGAGCTATTCCGACAGTCGTTGGCCGAGGACTCGCAGTCTGTAGAACCGCTACATTATATCACCAAAGGTTCTACTCTATTGTTCGTATTGAGGAGAATAGGAGCTGACAGACCGGCTTCTTCCTCGTGATAGATCTTCCGTTCCCGACCTTCAGCTCGCAGAAAACGAATACCCTTGCTGTTTTGAACGATTTCCTTTCCTCAACGCTTGCTACAGCATCAGGGCTACAGTCCAATGCTACCACGATCTATGCCGAAGTGCGTGGGCCGTACATTACCTCCTCGTTATCCACACTCGCTCTCGCGGCAATCAACACGACTCGTCGCAATACCACGGCGGCGTATGAGAGGGGCTCGAACGGTATCGGAATGTATACAAGCTCACTAGAAGGCATATTCGACGCCGAGTACGAAAACATCTGCCACCTCTTCGCGTCAAACACCTGGTCGACGGTGTACCACGGCACCACTGAGCCCGCCATGGCCGTGTTCAAGCGTACGATACAGGATCTCAACACCTTCATCACGCGAAACATGTCCACCGATTTGTATCTCGCCTACGAGATCATTGAATGCGTGCAGCCGACCAGTGCCCGGCTGAAATCCAAGACTGGAGAGCAGAGGGAGTTCACGGATGCTCTGAAACCGATACGACAGACGGCGCAAAGCAGCTTCAACTTTATGCTCGAAGACTTGAAGCGTGCTGGGCAAATAATGGTGGTGCTGCCGGTAGACTTCACCGTCGCCGAAATCACCAAGGACACCATGGCACGCCTGCAAAAGTTATCGGAATACCAATCGTCAATCTCGAGTCTCCTCGTCGCCCTCGGCGACGGAAACTGGAAGCGTCCCTATGACTCTCTGAATCCGAATCTCACCTCCTTTGACGTGGGCGCGGACGGTGCTCTCCTGCTATCCCACTTCCTCCTCGAGATGGTGGACCAGCTCATCACCGAGCTCGAAGGCAAATCACATGGTCTCCTCAAGAAGAAATCGAATATTGCAGTGTTCATGACCAACAACGTATCCTTTATCGAGGCCACTATCCGCCGCAGTGACTTGAGCAAGATCATGACGGGCACTGCACTCAGCAAAATCGAGAAGTGGAGGAAGGATGCTATCAAGCTGTATATGGAGTCCTGGAAGGAGTGTGCAGCTTTCCTGATGGATGTTACGTACACCAAGCAGCAGCAGGGTGGTAAGGGCCTTACGGGCAAGGAGAAGGAGGGGGTTAAAGATAAATTCAAGGTACTTACTCTCCGCATCTAACTACCCCCCTCCGCCCCTCACTAACCTGAGATAGAACTTCAATATTGCCTTTGAAGATTTGGTCACCAAGCACAAGGCCTATAACTTCGATAAAGACGTGCGGACCATGCTCTCCAAGGAGATTGGATTCGTGGGCCCACTTTATGGAAGGTTCTATGATAAGTATAAGGACGTCATCAGCTCGAAGTATGTCAAATACGATCGGCCGAGTTTGGATGCGATACTGGGTGGATTGTAGTTAATCGGATGGGCTACGAAGGGGATGGAGTTTTATATCATGGCGCTTTGTGTTTTTCCTGTACGTTTTAATGATGGTGGCGATACCCAGTTAATTTAATCAGCGGGTACTTCTTATACACAGTGACAGTTGTCTGATGGTTTAGAGGGGGCCCTGCATCGTAGGTCTCCCACGGTATCACTCGTGGATAGCCAAGTCCCCGGACCTATCTCGGCCCAGTGCAGCAGTATGATAATTGCTGCCGAGGCACCTGTCATGCACGCACCCCAGAAAAAGACGAGTGAGATATCAAACTTTTTTAATTCACATCTCCAAGGTATCAAATAATTCCCCAAGCGCACGTCATAACCCGTAGCGACTTCATGTACATGTACACCCAACGAAAGAGAAACAGAAACAATAATCAATCGCCAGCCAGAACCGGAAACCCCCCTTACAAAACCTCATTAACCCACAGTCCCGCCATTCCCATGCCGGTGCCGATACACATGGTATTGACAAACAGCTTCTTCTTCTGTCTCCGCATCTCTGCGAGGCCAGTGACGACCTGTCTGCAACCCGTGGCGCCGAGAGGGTGGCCGAGGGCGATGGCGCCACCCCGGGGGTTCACCTTCTCGACGTCCAGCTTCAGCTTGTCGACACAGTACACGGCCATCGAAGCGAATGCCTCGTTCAGCTCAAAGATGTCGATGTCGTCTACCGTGAGCCCGAACTTATTCAACAGCTTGGGAACGACGATGGATGGACCAATACCCATGATCCTGTGGGCGGTGGGTTAGCAAGAAACGGATAGACCAGTGAGGGGAGGGAGATGACAAACCTGGGAGGAAGACCAGCGACTGTGGCGCCGCAGAACTTTGCGAGAATAGGCTGTCCCAGCTTCTCCGCTACACTTCTCTTCATCAGCAGCACGGCGGCGGCACCATCCGTGACCTGGCTCGAGTTTCCACCCGTGCTCCGATCACCCCACTGCGTGAACGCCGGGCGGATCTTGCTGAGCCCCTCGTAGGTAGTTCCGTAGCGAATGCCGTCGTCCGCAGAAACAGTAACCTGCTTCTCCTCGCCCGTCTTCGGATCCTTCCACGTCGTGGTGATGGGAACGATCTCCTCGGCGAAGAGCCCGGACTTCTGCGCGGCCTCGGCGCGCTGGAACGAGGCCGCCGCGTAGCGATCCTGCCGCTCGCGCGGGATGTCAAAGTCGCTGCCGACATTCTCGCTCGTCTGGCCCATGGTCATGGAGCAGTCCGCGGCGTCCTGGTTCGCGCCTGTAATGGCGGCGGAGAATCCTGGGCCCTGCTTGTCCACGTTGAGGGACATCTGCTCGATTCCGATCGCCACGCCGACATCGATGGACCCGCAGCTGATCTGGTTCGCGATGTTCTGGATGGCCACTAGGCCGGAGGAGCAGAAGCGGTTGGTCGAGGAGACGGAGGTGGTGTTCGGGAAGCCGGCGGCGAGCGCCGCGGCGCGCGCTTTGTAGGGGACGCCGACTTCGTTCACGTTGCCGACGCAGATATCTTCCACTGCTGATGGGTCGATCTTGGAGCGGGAGAGGAGGTGCTGCATCAGCTGCATCAACAAGATGTCGACGGGTGTGTCTTTGAGACCGCCCTGGTGGGTGTTAGCAATGCGTGTGTGGGAGGGAGAGGGGGGGGAATTACCTTGAAGGCTTTGGTCAATGGCGTGCGCATAGCACAGGTCAGGACTACATCGTCGGCATTCTTTGATGTCCTGTATCGAAACGAATCATGAGCTCAACCCCCCATGCAGCGCATCCCAGAGAACCTACACAGCTGAAACACCAGAGGTGTTGCCCTTCAAGTGACCGAGGATGTTGGAGAGACGTTGAGAAGACATGGTGTAGTATGTGGAGTATGCTGCTACAATGTGGAGGAAGGAAGAAGTATGGAAGAAGGATGAGAAGTTCTTAAGGTAAATCCGGTTGTTGCGGAGACCGCGTGCGCGTGAGCTCGGCTCTTCCGTCACAAGTAATGGGCCGAGGTCGAGGTGACGGAGCTAAATAATTGTGGCAACAGGTGCTACACAGCTTGTGATACGTGAACCGGGGTTGACGCACCACCCCCGCACAACCCGTGGATACCAGTGCCGGTACAGAAGGAAGGCCAATAGACAACTCGGTCGAAAGCGGTACTTTCTACCATTTTGGCCGATGGAAGGCCGACGAAATGCCGACTGCCTATACGCTGACCAAATGGCCACACGCGTGGCGGAGTAATTCACGCCTTATTCGCACGGGAAGCCGGCATCACTCGGGCGTTCAAAGGGTCTGGTCTAATTCATTACTCCGAGACTCATACACCAACACTACTCTCTAATACTCACTGTGCGCTCGCTCGCTCCCTGACTTGCCCTTTCACCCAGATAAGATACAACCCATTCACCGTGTGTTGATCCCACCCCACCTTGAGCACTTCAAAGACATCCAAGGAATTCAATGGTAAACACGATGGGCTCCGTCGTTTCGATCTTGACGACGTCGTCGATGGTGTGATTACTAGTGCTCACCATTCCGCCAAACTTCGTTTCGGTATTGGTCAAATTCCACTCGAACCCCTCGGTAGAGATGGTCGAAGGGCCGCCGACGGGAATGATACCGCAACACGGTCCCAACAGCGACCGTGGAGTCTTCACAGTATTCCTCCCCGGTGCGAGCAGGAACGTCACGTTCTGATCGCTGAAGAGGTATATCTGTCGCCCCAGACCCGGCCCTTGCTGTGCAGTGAACAGCATGTGAATCTGGCGTGGGTAAGCGTCAGCACCTCGCTCCCGTCTCAAGATCGCAAATAACAAAAACCCCTTACAGAATGAAAACTCTGATCAACTCTCCCGCCGACTGCCCCGAGCGCGACAACAGTCAACTTGGGATGCTCGACTCTCACGCCCTCGGCGGTAAGTGATGCTTCGACCGTGTTGGGTGTCACGAAGGAATCTGGCGGGTCATGGGTCGCGATGTAGCGCATGCATTTGCCGAAGTCTGTCGAGTTCTGGTCTGCATCTTGAGATACTTCGACGCCTCGGGACTCGTAGTAGGCTCGCACATCGGGACGGAGCGAATCGAGGTCTCCGATTATCGTATTGGGAAGCTGGGAATCCGTTAGTGAGATACTTCTTCACGCGCGGAGTTGAGCGGGGTGAATCACAAATTTTGGTCTCTCTTTCGAGCTCAAGAAATCGAACAACCTATTTGCACCTCCATCTGCGCAAACACGCACCGTCGCTATTTACACATCATCAGCTCGAGCTCCGTGTGCCGTATGCGGCGAGGCGACTAACTGTTTTTCCACAACGCAGTAAAAAACTTGTTGGTGATTTTTTGGTTCAGTATCAGCAGTGCGAAAGGCGGTCTCTCCCGGGCGACCTCTCCGGCGTCGTAGTAGCTCGAAGGGTCCCAGTAAGTGACCGCGGGTAAGGGTTCGACGCAGGAACTGCCGACCTTCGACTCTTCGCATCCCATGGTGATTGTGTAAGTGCTGTTCTGGATGGTACTCTGGGACCTGGGTCGGTAGCGGAGGATGAGAGACAAATGGTGGAACGGGTAGGCATGCTATGGAAACGAGACTGCGAGGTATGTACCTAAGCAAGTAGGTTCGTAGGTGTTTACGGCAGAAACAGAGTTACAGCTACATCCGGTTGGCTTCTAGAAGGAACTAAGTGCTCTGCCACCATGGAAGAAGCATCGCATCGCTTTCAATGTTTCCATTTTTGATCCAGATTCCCGTATATCGATATTTCGATTTCATCTAACAAGTAGTAGTTGACCGAACAATTTCACAGCCGAGTCCACTGCCTGCGCGGCAGCGGCAGTCGCGGAGAGCCGCTAGTTAGAAACCAAGCTACCGAGCAAGCAACGCTTAGAAATCCGCAATTCCGCATCCGAAAAAATGCCCAAAACACTCGCAAGCAAGTTCCACTGACGTACCCACCTCTCCGACGACGAAACCGATCCCCACCCCCGACACTCACTCAACCACCGCATCACGATGTTCGGTACTACAGCTCGCTCGGTACTGCGACGAAGCGTCGTCTCTACCCCTCTCACCCGCCAATCCCGAACCCTCTTCATCTCCGCAGCAAAGCCGCGATGGAGCCTCAAATCGACCGCCCTGCGATGGGTCGCCCTCGGTGGAGTAATCTACTACTACGGCACGTCTAGCGCTTTCGCCGAAGAGCCGAAATGTACGCCGACCTACCTACCCCGGGGTTCAAACTAGCTCTGACGTGGTGCAGTCATCGAAGAACGGCCGCCACAATCTACAATCGACGAGGAGCGTCCCCCATCGCTGATCGACGATGTCAGAAAGGCGGCGAAGGAGAGGCAGGGGCAGGCAACTGAGGGCGATGAGGACTCGGAACACGTGTCACCCACCGTCAAAAGCGAGGCGAACGGCGCACCCGTGGCGCAGCCCGGTAGCAAGGAGGTGGGATCGATTGAAGCCGGAGCTGGAGAACTGGCGGAAGAGGCTGGACAGGAGGGCGCCTTTAACCCTGAGACTGGGGAGATCAATTGGGACTGCCCTTGCTTGGGCGGAATGGCACATGGACCTTGGTATGTTGCGGCTGGGATGGGGACAATAGCGCGGAGGTGCTGATGAGATGCAGTGGAGAGGATTTCAAGGCGGCTTTCAGCTGCTTCGTTTACTCGACAGCTGATCCTAAGGGTGTTGACTGCGTCGACAAGTTCAAGGCTATGCAGACTTGCTTCCAGGCGGTATGTGCTCCATTGCCAAGTTCACGGGAAAACTATGCTGACCAACCGATTCCAGCACCCCGAAATCTACGGTGCCGAGCTCGATGACGATGAGGACGAGTTAGACATTGAGAAGCCGGTAGACGCACAGGTTGAGGAGCCGCAAGAGTCGCGTGTTGAGAGGCCAGAGATCACAGAGGTCGATCCGACGCCGAGTGACGCGCCACTTAAGGACAAGAAACCGGAGGACAAGCCGGAGGACAAGAAGCCGGAGGACACACAGTAGAAGATGTACGGATGTGAAGAAAAAAAAACGCCGTTTGTGATGTACAATAGACAAATCACCAAATGCATTATCTAAGGATCGGACGTAGTATCGCAGGTTGCGTGTGGATTTACATGACCATAAAAGAAAGAAAGCACAGTCTGTCACCCGAAAAAAAGAATTGATCCCGCTCTGCGGCTTAATTTTAGTCTGTTCCGTTTCCGAGGCTCTCGTGCTCTCGTGACGGGTTGTCACGAGGGGTAAGTACTTGGACAGATCCCTAGTTGGGCCAGAAGGCTTGGTGAAACCAATCGCAACTGGGCCAATCGACATACGTCATAGGTTTGATTGGAGAGAAACTTTCAAGTACAAAGCCGCCCGCGTCCGATTCCCCGTCTTTCGGACACCACATCGCACACCAAACACAAACCACACCACCACCCACCACAAACACCACAACCACCACCACTCATCCACCCATCCAAACTTCATCATGTCCGAGTCAGGTTCTGAGATGTCCTACGCCGATGTTGTAGCCAGCGGCCCCCAGCAGTCGGCGGAAGAAGTGAGTTCCCTCGTACCCCCACGATCGTCGGATCACATGCCTTGGTATCTGTTTGTATGTTACTCGGAATCACTAACACGAAATGTTTCGATTCTAGGCGTACGTCCAACCTCTCATGACGATGGCAGTCGCGATGGAAACAATCCAACTGACGATGAAACATACAGCCGTGCCAACCCTGTTGACGAGGTCATACCCACCGACCAATCCGTTGAGTCCCTCATCGACGTGAACACCGGAGTCGCCGTGGTGCCCAACGACTTCTTGGAGCAGGAGGTTTGTGTTTCCCCGGCCCACCCACTACTATCCCACCCCCGCCGGTGACCCCGCTAACCCACTCCACCTCCAGGTCCAGACCGAGACACAAGCGAAGCGCATAGAGCTCGAGGAAGCTGCCGCTGCCGAGGCTGCCGAAGCCGCCGAAGCCGAGAAGAAGGCCGAGAAGAGGGAAGCGAGAAAAGAAAAGGCCTCCGACAAGGCATCCGACAAGGCGGCAAAGAAGGAGAAGGCGAAGACTCTGGCGCAGAACCCGATCATTCAGGCGAACGGAGTTCTCTTCGCTATTGCGGCTATCGCTCTCGGCTTTGGCGCCTACCGGAAGCACCAGGCGGGACAGCTCACCTGGAAACTCGCCGGGCTCTGGAGTGTGGGAGTCGCCACGCTTGTGGGAGGCGACTATTGCCTCAGCAACTTCCTGTGGAAGAAGTACCCTTTCTCGAAGAAATAAGCTTGCGCTGCGGGTGATGGTGTAGCAACTGTTTCTTCTATTTCTTCCCTTCTCCATCCACTCTTCTCTCTATGTGCAAACCTCTACTCCTCATCTCATCTACATTTCTTTCAGTCTATTTTTGCGGGCGGGCGGGATGGCTCTTCCATGGTTTTCTTTTCGGCGAGCGGGGTTCTCGGGAAGGGGAGGATAATTGTAAATGGGCGATTCTTGATTCAATCTCCATTCGTTCCCACTCTACTTGCGGTAGGGTGAGGTGTTCACTTGATTTCCATCGAGATCCACTCGGCGGGCGGGTGGGCGATGATCGATCTACATACGTGGTGTGCGGTGGGTGTGCAGAATTGGCCAATGAGAGAGGGCGGAATTGCCGAGCCACCGGATCACCGGGACGTTCCGGTTATGTGACATGCAGGCAGTTGCGCGTTGTACCAGTAATATCATGTGCTTAGCTCAGTCATGTTAGCTTAGTCATGTTGGGCGCGCAAGCCGTATTGAATGCCCTGACTTTTACATACTATGCAAAGGTCCATAATTGTATGACTAGACTTGCAGACTTCACCTTCCAAAGATCGATCCATATTCGACAACCCAGCGCGGACCAGCCTGACGAGTGATACTTTATGATGAGTTGGAAATTGGGATACTACTTCCTAACTATCCATCCACGCCTCTGTAGTACCGTAGCCTGTCGCTATTAGAGTTGCCTGTAAGTGCAAGTAGAATATGTACAGCCTTCTGAGATCTGCCTCCCAGCGACCCCGAGTGCCATCCGATGCCTGTCCACAACTTTCACACCCCGATGATGAACGTGCACCCGCACATGCAACTCACACACTTCCCCCACGGAACAAGACCAAAACATATATCAAAAACGACAAGCTTCGAACTTGCGCGGGCGAACCCATGAGATGCTAATCGACTTCATAAGTGGAAGTATTCGAGTCGTACTACTTAACAAGGTAGGTACCTATGTAGGAATACATGTATAGGCTTATCCTTTGGCGTGTAGATTAAAAGCTACATTATCTGTACCAAATGATAAACGGCCGTTCATTGTATCTCACTCTCTGACAAGCTACCAGCACAAAAAACTGCGTGCCCGTAGGTCTGAAAGCGTTTGTTAATCGGAGGTCGAAGGAGATCGAACCGTACTGAGTGGAACTTCATCGTGATGAGCACACGTGTGGCTGGCTCGAAATGTTTGTAGTTTTCGAAAGTGAAAGATCCGGGGCCGGAGAGCGCAATTGAAAATGGAAGGATGATACGGCTGGGAGATAATCGGATGTGGCAGACTGAATGTGCTTTACCGGAGCAATTGAGCTTAATGATTTAGAGTGGTTACGGCCGTCGCGTCTTTGTGTGGCTATTCTGGCTTGTTTTTTGAAGCCACCTATTCGTGTAGACGGCCGGGTGATAGCAAGTGATTTGTCTTGCACCAGCCGTACTGTGCCGTACTGTGCCTTAGCAATCCGCAACCTTAGTGCAGTGAGGGTCTGATAGTCACACGTGTGGCCGGTTCGGAATATTTGTAGTGTTAAACGGTGAAAGATCCGGGGCCGGAGAGCGCAATGGAAAAGGGAGGAGGAGACGATTGGGACATAATCGGATGTGGTAAACTGAATGTGCTTTACCGGAGCAATTGAGTTTAACGATTTGGAGTGGTTATGGCCGTCGCGTCTTCGAGTGGCTATTCTAGCTTGTTTCTGGAGGCTATCCATGTAGACGACCGATTTATAGCGAGTGATTTGTCTTGCATCGGCTGCACTGTGCCTTAGCGATTCGCAACGCTGGTGCAGTGAGAGTCTGGTACATACATACGAGACAAGCAGATGATGTGAAGTGATCTTCACATTTCACTCGGCAATCTCTGCCACTCTACACAGTAAGTGCAAGAACAAGTGCTTGGATCTCACAGGGTCACCTCCCAGGCCCAAGTGCATAGCTCCACCCAACCACCACCCCAGCAACTTTCCAAGAAATCTTCCGATATGCACACCATATGTATCGTTCTTGCTTCGACTTTTCTTCATATGTAGTGCCTCCTACCCCGCTAGGATATCCCGGATTTTCGGTACAATTGACCTTTCAAACGTGAATCGGTTGGTTATTGGGCCGACTCGATCATTCGGCCTGATCATCTGGCCGGCGTGGGCTCCCCACGGCCATTGCCATTCGAGTCCCGCTGTAACCCCAAAAGAAGGCCCCGTGGCGTGAGTCTGGTTGTGAGTCTACATAGCTTCTAGGCTTCGGTCGTGCGTACGCTGTTAGCCAACTGTCTCCAAGTTGACTTGAAATTCCTGCTTCGCTGCCGGGCCCTTTGTGCCATATCTCGTCTACTTCTGAAGAGCACTGTTGTGTATTCAGAATACTTTTTAGGTATTAGAATACCTGCTTAAATGGAGTAAACATAAGAAGAGGAAAGTTAAAAAATAAAAAGAATATATCGACAACGACAAGATTCGAACTTGCGCGGGCGAACCCATATGATGTCATCAACTGTTGAGCATTCGAGTCATACTCCTTAACCACTCGGACACGTTGCCATTAATGAAAATGTGTTATGCCCAGTAACCATACGGTAAACAAATCCACTGTTACTCTACCCATCTCCAAAATCGTACGATATCTTCATAACCACGGGCAAGCATATCGATATGGCCCACATCAGGCCGTTGGGAAGTCGTGTAGATTCAACCGACGACAACGACATAGGTTCTAGCGTTCCCTCCCCCTGGTACATGATCTTCGCGATTCCGAGTCCCGACCCGGGGACCCCTCACCACCCCCACCCATATTGGCCAGTGTTAAGCTCGCAGCGCTTGTTTCTGATATCTCAGGTTCATCCGATATAAGGAATGGCGCCTAAACTCGCAGCCGCGGTATTGACTGGGTTTGGTTTATCCGGCTGCCGCTAGACTTCACTCCTTCATCGTTGCGAATATCAGAAGGCATAACATAGAGCTTTAAATCCACGGTAATATTAAGAACAATAAAAGAGAGGTTCTCTTGGGGGCATCGGCAAGGGCCGTGGATGGACTGCGTGCCAAGGGGCGACTCGTTTGTTATTCTATTTTCTCTGACTTCAAAGCCAGCACAAGCTGCTCCTCCGGCCCGGTCCTTACTCGGACACGGATCCCACCAATTCGACCTACCTGCCGGCAACCCAACGACGACTTACGCAAACTGACTGGTAGGCAGGGGGTAAGCTGCGGAGAGTTTTCATCTTCCAGCAGAGACCTACAATGCAGAATACTGTCAGCTAATGCCATGGAATCAAGGAATGCGGTTGTTCTCCCCGTGCATCCTGGCTTTTACCTGAGACCTATAGCAGCTCGACGTAACCACTCCATGGACTTTCCAGATTCCAGACGCCTGCGCTCGAACTTACAGCTGGGCATTGACATGCTCAACATTCTGTCCCCAGAATTAGTACCTAGTGGCCCCGGCGTTGTACCGAACGGCAGGAGGCCAAGATAATCCGTCCTTCAGCCGGCGATCTCAGCATTTCTCGCGGGGTAGAGATCCAATCTGCCGGGTCTACCACTGGTCACGCTGATACATACCAATCCGGGCATGCTATATATGGCTGGAATGCTGCGGCCACCTTCTGGACCGGATCGGAATGCGTCGCTTACCTCTCCACGAGTTTGTAATACTGAGGGTCGATGGCCTTCACTGCTTAGAATTAGGTATGCATGAATGGCACTGAAGTTTGATGTGCGGTAGGTATCCGATGTCAAGAGCGGCAATTAGTGTTAATTAGGCGCGCGCAGCCGGCGCATGACTTGCATGATATCCGCAACACGTCTGCAACAAAGGGGGTTCATGCGTTAGGAGCATTGTGCTAAGCAAATCTATATCTATTAGTAGTTGCGAGAGTCAGGCAACTAAATCGAAGTGACGCTGGCGTTAGTTAGCATGCACGTCCTAGACTTCGGAGTTCAGAATAAGTGATCGCTTATGATCTGTGTCTCGTAAGCCACAGCGCAAGTAGAAACAATGATACATATCCACATTTTCGACAGTGCGGAATTTTACCCCGCGATCTACCTTTAATCCAACATTGCGACACAGTGAGAAAGACCTAGTAGTTGTAGTAGAGTCACTTCCAGCGGGCGCCACGGGTTCTGCGGGGGCCCCACACACAAAAGAGGGTGAATCACGCTGTAAAAAGCGCATATTAGAGCCGCATCTATTATTCGCGTGAGCCATTCCAACTGAAACTCGCAGGTGGAGATCCTGATAGAAGAAGATGCGATTGAGTATGGGAATGTCAAGCGCCATTTTGGGTCACGACAGCTGGTCGCCGGCGATCTGCGGGACAACGCGAAAACCAGTGAGCAGTAATTCTGCCTTTCATAGTTGTTCTCTTTTAATACTAGACTCAAATCACATCCGTGGTAGCCGCGCGTCCAGATTGGCCTCAGAGTGCGAACAGCTGGTTCGGTCACCGGTCAGGAGTCGAATACTCTGTAAGCCTCGAATCACATTGAGTCACTCGAGCCCGTGATCCAGCTTGCTTTGGCGGGTAGGCAGTACTCAAATACCTCAAGGGCGGGAACCAGAAACAGGCCATCGTTAGCGCAAGCTCGTGGACGGTCTCTCCTCAGACGGCCTACGGTAAGGAGGATCATAATTTATGACTCGCGTTTCGAAGCTACGGCTCCCCGGCATTACCCCATAGGGACAAAATTGCATCCCCGAAATCACCGATTTTCCTCCGAATTAACCTGCCGTGCAGCATATCCATCACTACACCCCCGAATAACACAACCCTCCGAGGCCGCTAGCAAAAACAGGAATAAAAGCACCCCTTGTCGCCAGAAAATGGATTCGAGGCGGAGACATGACGAAGAGAAGATCACCATCGCCACCGAAGTACCAGTACACACTGGTATCGAGCTGAAGAAACCGCTGCCATGGCCGCGGGGCCCGCCTCTGCTATTCTGCAACGTCACGCCGTCAGCTTCCAACCGCCCCTGACTCCTGAGTCCACACGAAGAGCAACGCCGACAAGGAGTCGGACAGAGCAATGAGTAGAATAGCTGACAATCTGGCCTGCGCCATCGAACTCTTCACACACCGCTAGAACCCCCAACTGGAGTATGTAGGTATTTGGAATACATAACATCTGCTAAACGAGAACGCATTAGTTACGGTACTTGGAGCACTCGAATCGACCGAACGCGCACAACGCTAGCGGACAGGTGGCGGAAAGCAGCAAGCGAACGCAATGGTGATTAGATCTCAGTCGTGGATCTCACGCACCCCTTCAGCCTCCTTCTCCGCCATGGGATCGATCCCGCTTGACGTTTGATCTGGACTCGTTCTCTTCGGCTGAAGGATCTGCTTGCAGGAATTAGAACCCGACTAAAAAAGCAACATATCCCGTCGCATCCAGTCACTTGAGTGCTGAGAAGCCGCGGCAAACGTTGTGGCTGGAAAAGAAACAGGTCGGTGTCAGTTACTCATGCATAAACCCCCAACATGGCGGTTTTGCAACGGATCGTGGCACAGAAAATCAAGCGGCCAAGCCTCTGTTTTACTGCTTCGCAACCATCAACGCAGGAAAAGTCTCACCATCCTGCCCGGGAAAAAACAAAAAACAAGAGAAAAACAAATAACAGAAAAACAAAAACAAAACAAAACCGCAACACGTATCAACCACCAGCAAGCAAAGCAAAGAAAATCCCCCACATCCGACGGGATCCCAGGCGACCCAGAAAGTAAAAACGCCCGAAATCCCAAAAGCCACAATAAACGCACATCGGCAGCATTCGCCCCGATGAGCACTTCTCCTCCGGCCCAACCACCCACCTTCCCCCGCTCCTCTCAGCGGCTACGTGACCAGTGACCATTCAGACCCGGACGTGGACGGACGGACGGGGGGCCTTGGCCGCCGCAAACCACCGACTCCCCGGGGCTCTGTTCGTTCAGCCTCCGCGCGCACCCGCCGCCAAAATGCAATGCGAATGGCAGTTCAGTTCAGCCGCTCGAGCCTTCACATCTGCATTGCGTACGTACTACATGGGGTCGAGATGGGCTCCCCGTATTCCCTCCTGTGGCTCTCACTGGTCGTCGTCTCGAAGAGGGGCCGGGTCTCGCGATCGGGCCACTCGGCTGGCTGACACGATCTTGGCTTGGGCTGGTCCCACCCACCCACCCACCCACCACTCACCTACGGCTGCAGGTACGACAATCGAATACCTACCATACCTATGCTCCACCATGCCAGTGTGCCTCCTACGGCCCAGCCAAAGGGGGCTGTGGTTACGGTACCTCAACGGGCCGCTGCATAGAGTGTATGTGTACTTTTTCTCTCGCTGTCCACCCGGAACGCGGAGTGCGCCCTTCTTCTTCTTTTCTTGCCGGCTCGGAATCCTCTGGTACCCGCGGCATGGATGCGATGGAGAAGGAGAAGGAGGAGTGGCATGTGGGTTAGGGGTCATTTTTGACCTGTCTGCTGCTGCTGCTGTGGGGGGAAACGACACCCTCTCACCCACCCTCCTCCACCGAGGCGCCAAATTTCCCAAACCCAAGGAGTGGAGTCCACGGATGATTTGCACACTCTACATAGCACGGGACCCGTTATGTCCGACCCCGACCCCCGACCCCCGACCCCCGACCACCGCGCCGACAGAGGACTGCTTTCTTTTTCCCCCTCCCCCGTCCCGCCCGAGGCACAACATACATAAAATCACCAGTGCAGTCCTGAGCCTCGGCGCGGTGGTGGTGGTTGTACGAGCGTTGCTTTTTTAGGCAATTGACGGCGCTAGGTATCCATACCTACCAGTCACTCCACTTGCTTGTAGTCAGGATCTCTCATTTGATGATCTTCCGTAAGGCAGAAGGAGGACATCAAATTATGTTGGAAGCCACTAACAAGCAGTTATGGATCTACCGTGCCCGACTCTACTCTACTCTACCACGTTGTCCGAGAGAAATTGAGAGGAACGGCAGAAAGCAGCCACCTCCCTCCCTCAGCGGGGCAATGAACGAACGCAATTTCGAGCGCCGCCGGTAGTTGCCATAGGTAACTCATTCAACATGGCGGCGGGCGCGAAGATCACTACTCCGTCGACTGTCCAGCGGCGCACGTCCCGCAGACAGACAAGGCTTATGTAGAGTAGGTATGTGCTACACATGACCTTGATAAAACATAGGCGCCGCGGCGTCAGATTGTGATCTTCAACGAAATGTAGATATCTACTGTCAGCTGAAGTTGGAACATCGAGGTATAAATTGCAACGGCCACTCTGCGAATCTCCGGTCCCCCCTCACCACCACCACCCGCAGCGAGGCCCGCACACGGCAGCGCGAGTCGAGTGACTATACATGTTGCCTTTTTGATGCAAACCACCGTATGGTACTTATCACCTACATACGGCCTATAAAAAGACAGTCCACGTGAGTTTGAGGAATGAGGAATGAGGGGGAAGGGGTGAAGTGTGGCAGGAGCGCTTACGCCACCAGGCCACCTTCCCAAGACCCCCCAGGCTCCTAGTAGCCGCCACGTTTGCCGGCCTCGGGAGGGAGGGAGGGTGGGAGGGAGGGAGCTGCTTAGTTGGCATCGGCAGCATTACATACCGGCTGGCGGTCTAGCCAGCGGCCACAGCCTTGTATGCCATATGTACGGTATAGGTAGAATAAGCACCAGCGGTCCAGCGCTTCGCATCTCGGCAGTCGGGCTCGGACTTGGACTCGGACGAACAAGCATTTGTAGAATATGCACGCATCAGCATCGCATTAGCATTACGATTACGGGGGTGCCGGTGGGAGTGCATATGTGCATACGAATCCTCCCAGTAGAGTATGTGTGGTAGGAGGTAGGTAATAGGTGGGTAGTTGAAAGCTGACGCTGCATTCTATCCCATTCCTTTTCACTGCTGTGTGTTTCCAGTATTCCAGTATTCCAGTATTCCAGTATTCCACTGTTTCCAGTTAACAAGGTATTAGTTGGGGCACGCAGCGAAGTCCGTGGGCGATCTGCTAGTAGTATGTACTGTAGAGTACTCTAACGACATGCTTGCTGACTTACCTAGTTCCTCCCCCGCGATATGTACGAGGTACATAGCATACGTACTCTTTTACTTCACACACAGCCACTGTCCTCCCCTCTCCCCTCCTCCCTCTATCCCCCTCATCTCTCCCTCCCTCTCTCCTCTCTCTAAGGGGGTTTTCCGAGGAATCAGCAGGTAGAGTATGATAGTTGGTGGTTGCAAGCCCCGCCGATCCAGAGTCGGCCGTGGCTGCTGCAGCCTGCATATCATCAGCCCTTCGAGAAGGACCTGAAACAGGCCACTGTCCTTGACTCCTTGCACACCCTTGCATGCCGGCAGGACAGTAAACCGTACCGCACTGTACCGCACCGTGCTGTAGTAAATAGACGTTATGTACCGCACTGTACTGTAGCAAATAGACGTTATTTATGTACTCTACAGGAGGGAGGGAGGAGGTGTGGGCGCGGGAAGTAGGAGGAGGGGGGAGTAAACAAAACACTAACCAACTAACCAACCTGCCGTACTCTACACACCGTTATGTACAATAGCTATCATACATAAATCCGGGGCGGGCGGGCGGGTGTAATATGATACACTAACTAGAGCAGTGCATACGAGCGGCGCTCTCCGCATGTCTGCCTGCTCATCCCCTCCCAACGGCGCGGTGCGTAACCGGGGCCGGGCCGCGGCTTGTTCCACACGACTCGGGAGGCGGGAGGGAGGGGGAATACCGGTATCTACTGGAATACATGCCGGTACTGGAGTACTGGAGTACTGGGATACCGTACTAGAATACCTGCTGCGTCGCCCTGATTGTACAATAGTTATAGGTGGCATACCATAGCATACCGTAGCATACAGTAGCATCGGCCGCCACTGTGACCAAGATCAAGACCAAGACCAAGACCAGAACCAGGGCCGGGACCGTGACCGAGTGGCAGCCTGCGGAAATCTACAGTCCTAATAGTAGTATACAGGATATACAGGATATCTCCATCATCATCCAAATAACAAACACTAATTTCTCGATTTCGCGACGATGCGTGCGTACGTGCGCTAAAGCCTCATGGCCGATCATGTTCCGCCCTAAAAGTCGACTACACACTCTACGTGCGTTGTATATGCACCTGCCCCGTTGCTAATCCTGGTCCCATGGACCATCCATCACAAACGGGCCGCCCTACTACCTATATCAATCATACGTAGAACGAGAAACAAGAGAAGAGGAGTCCGTGTGAGAATCATCGTCAATTACGTATACTAATTGTGTAGATAGTAGTAGCCAGCCAGCCATGTACCGTATAAGGTATGTAGGTAGGTCATGTAGAGTAGGTAGGTCAGGTAGGTTAGAGTGAGTATGAAGTAGGAAGGAAATCGTCAAAAGAAACCCAAAGCCCCATGAATCCCAAACCAAAAAAAAAAAGAACCTAGAAAAAATCCCCCCACCAGAAAAGAGAGCCATCTAATGTACAGAAAGTATATCAGACTAAACACCCGCCGGAAGCGAAAATGAAGAGCGAAAGAAAGCAAGAAAGAAAGCAAGACCAGAAACCGTGCCTTTCCCATGTAAAGTAGAATGCAAAAGCAACCATCCTCCATCCAATCCAATCCATCCACCGATCCATCATCCATCCCCCAAACTCAAAACCTGACATCCATAGTCCACCGACGTAGCCGTATTCGAATCCCGTCCACCCAGCCCAGGACACTTCCACCGATAGTCCTCCAAGTCCAATCCTTTCCTTTCCCACTGTCTTGCCAGACACTTCCTCCCCTTCCCAGTCGAGTGGATGTCGTATTAGATCCACCACCACCTCCCAGACCCTTCCCCCCAGAAGCCATCACGGTCCTCCCATTATGGCGATGCTCCCCCCAGTGACCCATATGAACCCCCCAAATATAGGAGAAGAATAGGAGAACCAAATAAACCAAATGAAACCAAATGAATACTCCGCTTGTGCTCCATATTGTTACATGCGCCGTTCTTGCCAAACTCTTCAGAAAATAAAAATAAAAATAAGCGCAAAAAAGGAAAATGAGCGATGCCGTTAGAAGTGAATGCATTGCCGGTCGTCAGAAAAACACAATGAAATATGCGTGTATAGATGCCAAGTATCAGTAAGTATCGACAAAGGAAATCAGTCATGTGAGAGGGTTTATGGGACATTAGCGTTGCTTGTAGTGTGTGGTGAGGTTCGCCTCCCGCCGGACAGATTTGCCCGGTCATCCCCCAGTACTGGATGGTCGCGTGAATAATAGGTAGAGCTAGCAGGGCCGGATCCAGGCTCCAAGAATGGCGATACATCCCATGAGCTACGATGGCCAGGTGCGGGCGGTAGAGGATGTGTCGTTGCGGGAATTGTTTGTGGTTGTTGCCATATGGCATGTGAAGCAGTCACCGGTGCGATGCCTGGCAGAGATATGTGCGTACTATCCGATATTCCAGGCATTCGGCTCGCAGGTGACGCGGTAGAGGTTGAACTCCCAGGTAAAGGTGCCGTGCTCGTGGAAATGATCGAGGATGTTGTTGGTGCGCCAATGTCGCCAACGACCGGAGAGGGCGTCTTTCTCGGAGGCAGGCTCTCCGAAGGTCTGGGATGCGGCGCCTCATGGGGTGGAGCCCCGGGATAGGGCGACGCCCCAGGAACCGGCGGAATGATTGAGGCGGTCGACGAGTAACTTGCAGACTTCTGGGAGTCAGTGATGAGGCCAAAGTTATGGAAGGGGGATATAAACTCACGTATTTTCCAATGATCTTCTTCAGAGCATGCGGCAAAATACTCCATGCAAAGACCTTGACATCCTTCTCAATGTTCCTCGGCTTCGGGCTCGGAAACTGCATGATGAGCTTAAAGAAGCTTTCGCAATCCTTCTTTCCCTTCGATACTGTCAGGGGCCTGAAACCTTCTAGGTTCCGTCGTATCCTGTTCTTCTCCTCAACCGTAAATCGTACGGCGATCAACGATTCCAGAAGATAGATGCAATCGACACTCGTCACGTAGCACTCGTTCCTCTCCGCCCACCAGATGCAGCTGACGCAGACGGCGCTCGTCGGGCGATCACTCTGGGGAACCGGTCGGAAAGTGGCGTGGATCGTGTTCCCCTTCTGCTGCCGCCAGAATTGGACCAACCGCCTCTTGCTATCCCACTCCTCCGCAGTCCAGTGTTTCGCCATATCGCTCAAATCTCCCTGGATCTGCAACACTGCTTTGTGGGGGTAGATCGAGTAGGGGTTGAAGCCGGGCGGTCCGCGGCTTCCTGCCTCGCCCTTGTCGGCCAGGGTTGAAGTCCGAATGAGCGTGGGGTTGGGAAGCTCGGGCGGCGCCAAGACGCTCGCGGTATCCGCGGGTGAAGCCGCAGTGAACTGCGTAGCCCATCCTCCCTGTGTTGTGGGGGCGGATGATGCGTGGGAGAGCTCTGAAGGTCCACCGTAAGAGTATGGGAAGTTGCGGGGCGAGGCCTGGGGTTGGTATGACCCGGAATGCGCCGAGTCTTCGTAGCTGGAATACACACCGTAAGAGCGCTCGCTGTTTGTGTTGGTGGCGTACGTAGAAGTGTATTGCGGGCCGCTAGTATGCGGGTACCCATATGGCCCATAATCTTCACTTTTGGGGCGCAAAGGCTGGGCGGCAGCGCGCTTCGCTGGGGCGCGCATATCCGCGGAATCTCCGGAAGCTTTGCGCTTCAGGGTGGCGCGGGGTGGTGACGAGTACGAGACCGGTGCCGGCGCATCGGGGTAAGCAAACCCGTTGGTTACTTCTTCCATGCCCAACTGCTGTCCCTCCTCGTCCTCTATCAGAAGGAACACCTTGACCTGCGACGACCTCCAGCCGGTGCTTCGGAACGGCGGAACCGGAACGGTGATCTGATATTCATCTGGCCGGTTCGTCGGTTTCGGGCTTGCGGTGTTGTTGCATCTGTAAGTGCCAAAAATGAGTCGGAACGAGCGCGGATCCGTGGTCAGATCCGTTGCCGAGTGCAGATGCACCGAAAACAATGCCCCATCTCCTCCGGCGCGTGGATCGCTCCCCACGATCTGCGGAAGCTCACCGTACTGCCGTGAGCCATAGATGGGCTCGCCGAGGGTTGTAGGTGGATGCTGCTGCGCGGTTTGCTTGGAGGTGATTGATGGGCGATGTCTCGGGAGTGGTTGTTGTTGTTGTTGTTGTTGTTGTTGTTGTTGTTGTTGTTGTTGGGAGCTGGCCGTCGAGTAGTGAGATTGAGACGGATATGATCCATAGGCAGGTGGAATGGTGGAATATTGCGCCTGGGCGGGTCTCGAATCGTATTCTTTCCAAAGTCAGTCCACGTCCCGCAAACCAGTGCAGGGCATGCGAGTCAGTTCTCACCAGGTGCCTGAGATGTTTTCCCGTAGCCCGACATCGACAGCGTAAAGGCCCGAAAGCCAGGCTTGGCCAAAAGGCCCTCCTCAAAGGCCAGGCTAGCTCTACTCGGGTAGTACGATGAAGCGTCGAGAGGTGTAAAGGCAGGAACTCCCACGGGAGTCTTTACAGACTACGGAGGGATATGTAAGCATTTCGTGGGACGCTTCAAGTTATGTTCAAGGGAATCGCTTCGCACCTGCGGAAGCGGATAAAGTGCGGCCACGATGAAAGCGGTTGAGAGTTGATGGAGGAATAGTAGGGAAACAGCTGTACGATGGTACAGTTGAGGTTGACAAGTTCCGACTCAGTTTGCTGGAGATTCTTTATTTTTTGTTATGGCGTGTGTTCGATATGCAGGCTGTGAATTGCGGCAATGCTGGTAAGCTGAGATTTCTGTCTGACAGAGGGAAGGCAGGGCTACTTATTACTAGTCTTCCGTGGAGGCGGCTGAGGGAGTAGGTACGGGAGTTATGTGAAGGTGAAGGGGGGTGTGTGTGAGTGCGGTGTGTGTGAGTGTGTGTGAGTGTGGGTGGGGAGGGGGTAGTGTAATAGATGCAAAGGCGGAGTTGTTGATCTTCTATAAGGCGGTCAAGACTTGTTCGGCTAGCAAGCAAAAGCGTAGTAGAGCAGGTAGGGTATGTGGGTAGCACGCCGAAAGATCCACACTGGGGGGTGTGAGTTCTGTGTAAGGGTAGTAGTTCTGTGTCTAAAGCCGGGGTTGGGGTGGGGTGGTGATTAGACGGGTCTCCGGCTACACTAAGTACTCGGTCGTTGCACCGGGAGCTTGGGGGGGTGGAGGGGGGGGGGGACGGGAGCTGATTGCCTAGCACCTATAGATGGAGTGGGCCTCAAAAGAGGCGGCAGCGCAGAGGCGGCAGCACAGAGGAAGAGCAGGGCAGGGAGACAAGCAAGCAAGGTAGGCAGAGTAAAGCATGTCGAGTAGATGACCAGGGCTGGCTGGGGGTGGGTAGGCAAGTACCTGAGAGAACCGCGCTGTCGGGAGCGAGCGCGGTCTGGCCAAGCAGCGAGCAGTCAGTCAGGCCGATACCTACCATTGCTTTGGCGACCTGCCAGAAACCAACTTGGCCGAAAGCGCAAGGGGACCGAGACGGAGATGCTGCAAGGGAGAGGAACGAGCGAGATGTCGAGCGCGGCAAGTGTCTGAAAAGAAGGACTTGCTCCGCGAAAAGAAAAGAAAAGAAAAGAAAGCAAAAAAAAAGAACACCGAACAGAATGGCAGTAGCCACAGCGGCAGTATCAGACCGAGTGGGCGTGCCGTTTAGGACCGGGTACCAGCTATTATTACTATCATCACCATCATCACCATTGTTGTTGTTTTTATTGTTGTTGCATTGCTATTATTATTATTTTTGCTTGCTTGCTATTAACGCCTGCGGTAGAGTAAACACAGCTCGATTGTCCATCGAATGCCCGAAGCCCCTTTTCCTGTAGTCACATACTGGCGCGTGTTTATTTTGTTCCTTCTATGTACTCTATCTACGTAGGAAGCCGGCGGCCGGAGCACGGAGAGGGCGTCGAAAAAAGGAAACCACGGGTGGGGAAAAAACAAAGGTCAACTATACCGGACGTTGGACAAGAATTGCTAAGATCTTACTGCAATGCCCGCCGTCCTACTGATGTACAGTGTATCTAGATGGATTGGTGTGATGTACGTAGTATGTGCGTTTATGTGTGTGTGGATGTGTGGGTGGGTGGGTATGTACGAGCGGGACCAAGCAAGAGCCCGGAACAAGGGGGTGGTGATGGTGGTGGTGGTGGTGGTGGTGGTGGTGGTGGTGGTGGTGATGCTGGTGGAGGTGGTGGGTGAGGGAGGGGTGGGTGCATGGAGTGGGAGGAAAAGGGTAGAGTGCGGCGCACTCCTACCCAGTCCGCCCAGACGGAGGGATCCAACGACTGCCGCCATACTACCACCACTACACCCCACTGACTACCACTACATACAATTACCTCTACCACTACCCATTACTACTACCACTACCACCACTCACCATAGTTACCACTACTACCCTCCATACCACCTCCACTGCTCCCGTACCACTACTATACTCTCCGTACCACTACGCTCCATACCATTCATTCATCGCCCTTATCACGTCCTATCGGCGTTTGGGCTTTCCGATGGGTGAAGGTCCGGCGGCGTGTGCGTGTAAGTACGTGTGCGTTGAGGAAAAATTGAGCTGAGATATTGGCGATCCCAACTGTAACGAGCACATTGCATGTTGGTCATAGGAGGAGTCGGAGGAAGGAAGGGAGGCCTCTCTTGGTTCGGGACTCGGGAGTGCCCTAATCAGGCATCAAGGGGAAAAATCCCCATAGCTGTGCTTCGGAGGTTGGTCAAAATGGTGATGAGGCGAAGGAAATTGGTCATCATTCCCTCATGCGAGGCGGGCGGGTTCTTCAAGGAGGCAGGGAAGTTCTTCAAGGCACAGGGAGAGACGCGGAGAGAGGGAGAAGGCGGAGACGGGGGCGAACAGCAGGAACAGCAATTGCTGGTGCTGCAGCTCAAGGCACTGCGCACAGCACAGCTCAGCGGGCCCAACGGACAGAGCAGATTCTTCCTGGCCGACCCAGCTCATTAACTGTGAATGGCCGCCCAGGCATGCGTCGTCGGAAGCGATCCGCCAACATAGCCAGTACTTACCTCACTCTAGTGCCGAACAGCAGATGGTGCATCATCGAAACCCGAGCAAGAGAGAGAATAAGACACTCCATGCGGGCCTAACTATTCATACATACTCGCTCGCGTGTTCGGGATCGTTATAGCTACGGAGATCAGATTCGGCATCTGATCTCGAACGGGGTGGTGATGGCGGCGGTGGTAGTAGTGGTGATGGTGGTAGTGGTGGTAGTGCTCGGCCACAATGCTACGGCGGCGTACACGTAGAATGCCTCCCTCCACAGATGGGGTCAGAGCGCGCGCTTCGCTTTCCAATGAATACCACCACCGGCGAAAGAGCTATGGTCGATTGACATGCACAGTGAGTGGCATTTGGTTGCATCAGACGCCACAAGTGACAGGAAAAAAGGCGAGAGTTGTCGTGTTCGAGGAGAGGAGACAGGCGGTTGGTTTGGTTGGTTGGTTGGTGGTGGAAGCGAGCTGGGGGCATCGTATCCAGACCAAACCCACGGACCCTTTGAGCGAGTATGAAGTTACCGTAGTTAACCAAGTTGCACTGCCAACCCACCACCCTGTGTCATCCTCCTCCTCCATTCGCGAGCAGCGCTCTGTGGAAGTAGTAAAAAATAAAAAAATAAAAAACGCTGTACTCCCGATTAGCCGGACATCGAGTAGGGTCGATACCGTACCCCTTCCTTCCTTCCCTTCCCTACCGTGCTCCATTGACTCTAGGGGCAAATCTGTGGATCTACGCAGGTGAGTCCGATTGATGTGATGACATGCGGCAGTGCAGTGCCTACTCTACTCTAGTATTTGATGAGACAGCAAATATTCCTATGTACCAGCTGGCGTCAGTGCAGTACTATATCTACTATAGAGCACGTCTGTATGTACTTGCCGCCGCCGCGCAACCTCAGATCTCTCCTGCGACGCGCATAGAGTAGGTACCAGACCGCTCGGGTCACAGCCCAGCGCATCATCGTCATCGTCATCGTCGCCGTCGTCGCCGTCGTCGACTTTATCATCAGCATCATCACCATGATCATCATCATCACTTAGCCACCCCCCCCCCTTCCCCCCGGCGCTCGCCAGGGCTTTCGCCATCCCGTCCGTCAGGGCGGGCAGGGCCGACGTGTATGTAGAGCTCCCCTCTGCAGTTCATTGCAGGCCTCACATTTAAGATCTCCATAATATCATAGTTGCGGGTAAACGCCCCCCCAGCCTCCAGGCCCCTCCCCCTTGTAAGTTACATACTCCTGGTTCAGTGGTTACCTAGGTTACTCCTTTTTTGAGTGATCGTCCCCAAAATAGCCTGCGTACACCGCAGTGCGGTGCGGAAACCGAAAAAACAGGGGTTTACATATGGTACTCTAGGTATGGTATGGTACTCTAGGTGCGGTCGATCTCGCGAGTCGCAAAACACCAAGACCCAGACCCAAAACCCAAGAACCTTATCCTTTGCATCTTCGGTAACTTGAGGGGTGAGTGGGTGAATGGGGGTGGGTGATACATAGAGTGCAGTGTAGGTAGTGCACGGCGGGCCGGGAGGGAGGGAGACAGGAGAGAATGTGATGGTAATGGTAAAGGCAATGGCATGGGCAATGGCAAAGGGTAAAGGCAAAGGCAAAGGCAAAGGTAAAGGTAAAGGTAAAGGTAAAGGTAAAGGTAAAGGTAAAGGCAAAGGCAAATGCAAAGGGCATTAGGGGTAACCACTTCCCTATTTGACTTGACTGGCGGTACAATACGCGTACATGTGTAGAGTACGGGTGGCCCGGTGCGTAAGCACTGGATTTGAAGGCAAAGAACGTCTGCCTGGATATGGCACATCTGATAGGGAGGCGGGCATTCGGGCGGGCATTCGGGCCTGCAGGAATACCTAACAAGTGGCTGACTAAATTGGCCACCCCGTCCGTCCGTCCATCCGTCCGTGCTGCCGGTCCGAGTCCCTTCTTCGCAAGCAGTCCATCTATCCAGTCCTCAGTCCAGTCCATCTATCCGGGGGAGAAGGGGTGGGGGGGTGGGGGGGCACTGCACCCACTGGACGAAACAATCCCAACCATGCGCATGGCGTGCAATTCAGCTCTCTTCGTCTTCGTTTTTGAGGGGGTCAAACCCGAACGGACGTCGGATGGTGATACAGGAATAATCAAAAGTAATAAACTATAGTAGATATAGTAGCAGTACGCAGTGAGTAGAGCAGAGCAGATCAGAGTAGAGTAGAGTACGGAATGCATGAAATAAAGGAGCGAGCCTAGAACTTTGAACTCCGCACGCCATACAATTCCATCTACATCTCTAAACTGAACCAAATGTTTCCTCCACGAAAGAAAAAAGAAACGAAAAGAAAAGGAATAAAAAGAAAAGAGAAACCGACAGAAATCCAGACAGAAAATCGAAAAAGAAAGGAAAAAAAGAAGGAAAAACACCCCCTCCTCCCGCCCGCCCGCCGGCCGGACCGGACCTTCACAGAAACGGCCGCAGATATTAGACATGACATGACGACGACAGCGACGACGACAGCGACAGCGACTACATAGAGCACACGGTCAGATACGGTACCGCTTAGCACCAACCGATAACCAACCAACCCAACCCAACCCATCCATCAATCGCGTCGGATGATCATGGGTTCATCATGGGTTCATGGATTCATGGACTGTCTGGCCTCCACGTTCCGTACCGTACCTAGCTGTCCATGGTGAACCTACATATCTACACACACACATACAGACACGTTCCGCTCTTGCCCCCTAGGCCGATTCGGGATACATACCGACCCATCCCATCCCCATCCTGCCTGCCTGCCTGCCTGCTCCAAGCAGGCAATCTGTCCGATCATGATCGACGGCAAGCGGTGAAATGAACACCGATACTCGAGGCTTCCCGGGGGGGGCTGTTCCAGCACACGCAATGGGTTGGAGTAGCGATCACGATTGCAGTTGATATTGATATCCCGTGCGGGCGGCGGCCAGCCTCTTTTCTGGGGCACTTGGCCCGTCCGGGTAGGTGGGCCAAGCAGCTAGAGTGGAGTAGAGTAGAGCACTAAACCATACTCCACTGGTAGATATCTGGGCAAGCACTCTATTATTTCGCTAGCGACCCTTCCGAAAGGGTAGCAGCCGCCGCCTCCGCCGCCTCCGCAGCAGCAGCAGCAGCGTTCCGCCCTGCTACATACTCGCGTCGGTGAGGTCGCTCGTGGACGCAACACGATCCGCGTCCCACCTGACATCGGAGCGGACTCTGCGGAGTGGAGTGGAAACGGAAGAGGAAGCAATTTCTTGACCTCACGCGCGCCAGTCTTGTGGGTGGGTACATTACGACATAAATGTTCTTTTTTCTACATAAACATGGAACACAACTCCTTCCTGATGGTATCACAGAGAGTAGATGTGAAATGCCTACCCAAGTAAGTATGATATCCAAATACTCTACATACCCTACACGGGGGGGTACGTACCTACTTCGATGTAGAGTACTGGGAGAGCAGGTGTGCATGTAGTTACTCTACATACTGTACTCTACTATACACAGTGCTGCGCGTGCAGCATGTATGTACCATCCTGCATCGCTGTCACCGATCACACATCTCCCAGAGATATCCCTGGACCCCACCCGCCGCCGAGGAGAGCTGGCAGCACCGGCATCTGCACTGAGCATTTCAGAGTGTGCGGCAATCTTGCGTATGGCACTAACCCGCATTCGCTGCCCCCGACTAACCCACTGCCCGATTGGGATCGGGGGGTCGGATTCGCTCCGCTCAAATAATTGCTTCGCTGCTTTCGCTAGTGCCTGCTCCAAGCGGCGGCCGGAGCCTCGCCCTCCCCTCAGGCCCCAGGCAGATCATGCACGACAGCCCCTCTCCCAGAGAGCGAATCGAGTCGTCGATTGGGCGCAAGCATCACGAGGGCGATACCGCTGCATTCGATATCTGGGAAATCCGCCGAAATTCTCCCGAGACGCACGGCCGGTCATCTACTCACCAACACGGACAACAGAAAACGGGGTGCCCACCCCTAACAGCGTCCACACACGGGCACTACCCTAGGTGAGTGGCAAATACTCTACATATCCACACACACTCACAGCACACTCACGCTCACACTCTCAGCGCGCTCACTCTCAGCGCGCTCGAGCTCACTCAGCGCTCAATCCATGAACGGCATCATGATTCGCCCCCCCTCTCCGCCCCGGACCGCACCCTACTGGAAGAGCAACATCTTCACTCCGCCGCCGCCCATCTCTCTCGGCCACCACCCCCCATTCACTCTCTATCTTTCTCCCTCTCCTGGACAGCCCCCCCCCCTCCCATCGCGCTCGGCGGTCAGAATTCCACTCGTGGCTAATGCGCGCTCAACCATATGCGAAGGTACATAGAGTACTTTGGAGCACCTCGCTCCGCTCAACAATAATTCGACTTGTTTGGTTTACCCGGTAGCGTCGTTGCTGGGGGGCGGGGGGGAGGTCGCGCGTCCAGGGTTCGGATCAGCGAGCGAGCGAGTGAGTGAGCACGGCTGGGTCACCGAGTCACGCATGCTTGCGGGTCGGCTTGGTTGGCTGAGAGCGCAAGTTGTCGCGGACCGGAGAGCATGAACGTGGCAGGTGGAACCTCCCTCCCCAAGCGGCCGCCGAAGGAAGGCGGCTAGCTAGCTACACAGCTAAGCTATGCTTACCGTACTTGGCTTGTTCACGAGTTGTTTTGTTTCTCGGAAGATTACCATGGTCCGCCTTCCCCCCTCTCCCCCCCAGTTCACGGAGAGGGCGACTTGGACGCGCCTTTCGACGGATGGTTGGCGCAGATCATAACTGTTTGATCTGTTCCTCCGCCGTGATGGGAAACGATAATAATACTACATATAGAGGGCGAGTACTCTTGGCACCGTATATTACTACTAGTATGTGGTACTTCGAGTAGCACCGCGTCGTCGTCGCCGGCCCCGATAGAGCTCCTCCCTACTCTACTCTACTCTCCGTCACAGGGGATGACTTGAAAGAGACTAGCCACCATCACCATCACCATCACCACCACCATCATCATCATGCATATCTGGAGTAGACACCCGGGCAGGTACCCAGGTACTTCCCTATGTCGGTACTCTACTTTCCATCTAGGTACTCTACTCTAGGCAAGTACCTAGGCAATACTCGATGGCCGCCCGTCTACATATGTACCATCCCGGTTCCCAGCTCCCAGCTCCCCCCCCTCGCCCCTCCCATCCCCTCCCTCCCCTTGAAGAACCCCCTCCCCCTCCCAGCTCCCCCTCACCACCTGCGCCGACCCAAAACGACTGTCAGATCCACGCAGCCCAAGCGCATCATACCGAATCTGTTTTCCGTTTCAAAGCATCGTCCAACGCGGCCGGAGGAGTTGTATCGTTTCAGCATAGAACGGGAAGGGAAGCCACTTTTTCGAATGATCGGCGCTGCAGGTCACCATGCTTGTCCCTTGGCGCAGTTGGTTTCCGAGAAGGTTGAGGGAGGGGGGAGGGGGGGAGGGAAAGAAAGCGATAGCCGCTCCAAGTGCCGTAACAAGGCCGATCCTGTTTTCGGCACCACAGGCGGATAGTAACACGATCTGAGTGAGCACAGGGTCGCGAAAGGCGATTAGCGGTTTCGACAGGGATAGGGATATAAGAAGTCGATGTGGGGGGTCCGCGCATCGAAAATTGCACATCTCAAGCGACACCAGGATGCCAGTGATGAGATCGAGGCTGTGGGCCAGCCGGGAATCTCTCTGGCTGTTCGATTCAGCTCCTGCCTGCCTGTCTGTCTGCTCGCAACGCGGCGCGGCAGGCTTGACATGGCTGAAGTGGCTCCTCCTCACCTAGGAGAACCTTCTTTTTTTTTTTGATTCGACCCCATCTTACACACGCCCTCCCCCCCCCCCCAATCCCCAATCAGTGTTTGGCCGCGCACGGGAACAATGTCTCGATTGACAGCGGATCCCCGCATGCAACACTTCTTCGTCTTCTGTTTTTTTTTTTTTGATTTGGTTTTTGTTTTCTACAGAGATGCGACCCATTTCGGAGACCCCCCCTTCCTTGGATCTTATTCTTTGTCGCGTCCGAACACCACAGACTTATCGATCGACTCACATCGCGCTATCCGCAACTCTACGCAGGGGGGCAGGGGGGAAGGCTATGCCGCTATGTATGTAGAGTTCTGACATGGAAAACCATCAGAGTTGAGCGAGCAAGCCGAGCACTGCACCGCCGCACGTAAAATAGAACAGAAAAGAAAAAAAAAGAAAAGAATAGTAATATTAATGAAGGATAAAAAGAATGAGGAGGAGGGGGAAGAGAATGGATTGGCTCCTCTGTCCGCAGAACCTTCTGAAGGTATCTTGTGCTTCTAGAGCAGGTACCTAGAAAGTAGAGTCTCTGAGCTCTTGTCCAGTCGGCGGGCTCGATACTTATCGACGTACTTCATACTATACCCAAGCAACCGCAGGTCCGCAGGTCCACAGTAGTATTTCACATTCACCCTAGATCATGTAAGTATGGTATGGTAGGTACTCCGGTTCGCAAGTCGACTCTGATCACCGTGCTATCACCCCTTTCCGATCTCGAACGGCGAGATCCACCGCAATGCGGAACAGAAACAAGCATCGCGCCCCCCGCCCCGCCCTCCCCGAACCACGATCTCTTTTTCCAATCATCGCTGGGGCCACCCGGACGTGGTTACTCTACTGCAGTCTGAACTTCTGAAGTGTTAGCTCGGTGCAGCAGCAGCCTTGGCTCAGGCTCATGCTCATATGACATGAGCACCATATGCTATCCAACTCCAACTCCAACTTTCCCTTCCGCTGGTTCGACTGGGCATATGGGACACCGGGGCATATCTATGGGACATGCCTGTCAAAAATGGTCATCCATCCACTCACCGCTGTTGGATCTGGATTGAATCTTGATAGGTGATAGGCCACTGAAACATTTCTACGAGCCGAGCTGCCCGCTATGTATGTACATACTAGTATGTATCTAGTTTATCTCGACCGCATGCTACCAGTGCTGTGGCCACTTTACAGGAGAGGAAGAACCTCGTTGTCCCCCCCCCCCCCTCCCCCCCCTCCCCCTTAGTCTCAACCACAACTACATCGGGACCCCCCTCCCCCCCAGATTACGCAGGCTGTGAGATCTCTCCCTTGGGCCCTTAGGGAATCTACCGCTTCCAGCAACTTCAGAAGCCACTGAAGCGGGCGAGGGACGAGGTGGGAGGGGGGGGGGGGGGTGGGTGTGGGTGTGGGGCCCAGATGATGACAACAGCTGAACGGGAGGGTCGGATGACCCGGGTAGCGGTAACCATAACTATTCTACTATTCTACTAGGTACTGTACTATTACTACTCCACTCTAGAGGATAATGCGGACCACATACTTGCATTTCGTTACGAGGGCCTGTGCAGTTACTGTTCATGCGTCGCGTTGGTGGTGGATGCGGACAGCTCTTGGACCACCGTGGTACGGTAGACCAGACCAGGCAAATGGGGCAGGCAAGATACCCTGAGGTTGCTATTATGCTCTACTCTGCTCTGCTCTGTTATGTTGTACTGTGGATATGAATGAATACCCATCGGCCACGGAATCCCAAATCCCCCCCCTCCTTCGTGACAATCGCAAACCAACATACGCACCCTTAACCAAATCGGCGGTGTCGGGGTGGATCCAAGTGGACTCCACTCCAAACGCGCGCTCTTCTAAGCAGCAATCGATCCGCACCATGGTGTAGAGTGGGGAGGGGGAGGGGGTGTATCTCTTTTTTTCTTTCCTTTCTTCTTATTTCTTTCCCACACTGCTCTGCTGTGTGACGACCACGTCAATGACGGCGATCTGATTCTGATTCTGATACCGTAGCCAAGGTCCCAAGGTCCAAGGATCCCGCAGCGCAGCGCAGCTCGATGGGATACATACATCCATGATATATACAGACATCCGGAAATGTGTCTTCCGGAGGGCCTGCAGCTTACAGCTTGCAGGCCGCTGGTTGTGAGTAATTCGATGGCTCTACTACTGCTAGTGAGCTAATCTGCATACCTATCCGCGGGAGAGAATGGAGAGATTACATACGGTTGGTTGGTTGCATACATACATAAATGCTACATAATATACATAAGATAGTATAGGTAGGTAGGCTAGCACATATCTACCGGAATCTCGCAAGTTGAGACCTTCATCTGGGTTCTGGGCGATCAATCCAGATCTGTACTTTCTTCTCTACTAGGTACTAGTAGAATGACTAACAACTAGTAAAGTAGTTTTCTCGAAGGAGGCAGAAACCGCGTTGGTTGGAAAGGGCTGGGGAGAGGGGGGGGGAGGGGAGAGGGGGGGAGGGGGGAGGGGATGGAGATGGGGGGGTGCGGCAGATGGATCTTCTAGCGCAAGCACCTAGGAAGGTGTCCGAGAAGGATCCCATCCATCCATCAGCCGTCAGACTCAAACCTGCGGTTGAGACAACGAGACTGCTGCAACTATACTCCGCCTATCATACCTACGGCTCGAACTATGTACGGTAGAGTACTAGGTAGCAGGTAATAGTAGTAGGTAGCCTGGCGGACATGTCTCAGCTGTCTCAGCTGTCTCTCTCAACGGCGGCGGTCACCCATCATCCATCATCCATCAGCTTTCCCATCTTCCCTTGGCGAAAACTTTATCTTCCAAAGGGAGGGAGAGCCTAGTCACATTCGCCGCCCCTGGGTCCCGGCTCGCAGTGTCGAGTGACAGATTGTGAGCTTCCTCGAATAGAGCCTGGGTTTTGCTCGTGTTCAACTATGCCGACTGGTGGATCCGGACCTGCATACCATCGAGAGATCTCGAGACTCGAGAGGTACTGTATACTTACGCACAGGGGCTGGTCCTTGCTTTCAACAACCGCAATACCAACACTCATCTCCCCTCCCCCCGCCCCTCCGTATGTAGAGGTCGAATTGCGCTACATACTGATGTGTACCGGTATGCTGCTCAAGATACCCAAGTAAGCATCTCACTACCCGCTCCCACTCTATGTAGAGTCTACACACACACACCAGCGGCCACCTGGGTATGCAAACGATGCAAATGATGTAAAAGAAGGCTACTTCAAGCTCTCAGCTCCGCCAGTCTGGATCCACATTCGCACCTGCTGTATGTACATACCTACCCTTTGAGGGTTGAGGGTTGAGGGGTGAGGGACGAGGGGCAGGCCTACTAGTATTGGTTTCAGAGATCCTGCACAGTTCATGTACCATCAGCTCACTAGGTAGAGTAGAGCAGAGAGCACCCTGAATGAAAGACGGGGCTCCAGGGGCGAGAGCGACGGGGAGGGAGGGAGGGAGAGAAACGTTCCAAGCCTCTTTCAGCGTACATTTGGAAGAGTATCCACCCCCTCCCTCCTGCTCGTCGGTCTTCCCGAGTTCAAAGCCTCTCGAATATGGATGGATAGCTGCCGACTTGGATGGAGTAGGAATGCTAGAATTTCCAGCCAGCCAGCCAGCCAGCCTTTGCTCTCCCCCCCATCTTCAACTTCAACAATCAGAATCAGATGCATGCAGATCCCTTTTTCGCTCGCGAATCGGCTTGCTGGCAATCACACCCATTCGAGCAGTAGCAGTGGTGGGTGGGTAGTGGGGAGGGTGGTATTAGCATTGGTGGGTGAAACGCCTCCCCCCGACCGACATACATACAGCATACATATCATACACACGCACATACATATCATACATACAGCATACATACAGGTGAGACCTATCCATCTCAAGGAGCAGATGCGCCATCCATCAGCAAAGCAAGATGGCCGCACCAGCACCAGCCAGCACCAGCAGCGGCAGAGTACACACACACACACACACACACACACACACACATCGTCAACTGAACGCCTGTGCCAAGTCAGAAGCCCCGCGATTGGCGAGCCCAAGAACTGGCTTGTGATTTGCCTCTGCCGGTGCTCTGTCTCTGCAGTTCGGGCCTCTGCCGGCGTTCTAGCTAGTCGCTCCCCCCCCCTCCATAGATCGTGTGTAGCTTTGTATGTATGTATGTAGCTGCACGCACGCATGCTCGCTCTTCACCGTACGGATGCGAGCGGGACAGGACAGGGCAGGGCAGGACAGATGAGAGTGCGCGCGGGCGCGGGCGGGCGGCTTGGACAACAGCTGTCATGGACGCAACCAGGTGGTGGTGGTGACGATAATGATAAATAATGATTGTGATGATTGCGATGATGATGATACATAGAGGTGGCAAAATTCCTCCACGCCCCATCATCCATCCTCGCACTCCATAATTATTTCTTGGTCACAGGGGGACAACCAAAAACACAACAGGAGATTCGTTTCATTAACTCATTCCCACAACTCCGCCCGCCCCGTCCGCCCCGGTGAGCGAGCGAGAACAAGTGAAAGGATCCTCCCTTTTTTTCCTACTCAGAAACCAAAGAAAATTGACTGACTGACTGACTGACTGGGTCATAACCGTTGAGCGGCAGCGACATCAACATCAAAAGGAAACTGCAATGGCCGGACCGCATCGGCAAAAGAAACCTGAGACAGAATATTACTCCGGCCCCACCCAAGACAGAGACGCATGCTCTTCTTACAAGTTGCTTGGTTAGGTGTCGGGCCGAATGGATACATAATCGACTAGCAGAGAAAGCCACTTGACATTACAACTCCAGTCTCTCCACCAACCTCCAACTCAACCACTCAGAAAGAAAGAAAGGATGAGGCATCCTAGCAGAGATCCGTTATCTGACAATACCTGACTCTGCATACTTGCCTCGGATATTCGTATTTTTTTCTTTTGTTTTCTTCTCTTTTTCCTGTTGCAACAATCCCATGTAGACAAAAGAAAACACCCAGCAGTAAAGTAGCAGCACAGGCTAGTACATGTGCCGAAACCGTCCCCCCTCCCACCACCTCCCAGCTTTCTTGGGGGCTATCTCAAGACTCGGAGAAGCCCTTCGGTGCCGCCTGCTCCTTCTCCTTTTCGTCCTTGCCCATGATGTAGGCGTACTGAGCGTGCTTTTGGTCCTCGCGATTGTAGCTCTCGCGCCGCTGGTGGAACTTCTTCTGGAGATCCTTGAGCTCGGCGGTCGGAGCTTCGCCGGACGCACGCCTCAAGTGGTGGGCGAGATCGCTTTCGTAGTGGTGAGATGACCGACGGGTGTGCGCGAGCGGCAGGGCTCGCTCGGTAGTAGTGCTCGTGTTGGAGTCCTTAGCTCCGCCCGATTCGATGCTGGCGGCCGAGGCCAGTGTGGAGGGCGAGACCATGGGGTACGTCTTGGTCTGGGTCTGGGGCTGCTGCTGCTGCTCCGTAGACGATTTGGTCGAGTCCATGATGCTCGGTGATTGGTCTCGGTGTGTCTTGATGTGTCTTTTCTTTCCCGGTATTTCTTTTTTGTCTCTCTCTCTCTTGTTTTTTTAAATCGCCTGCGGATTTGTTCCCCGCAAAGTCAGCCCAGTCCGTCCCAACTCCACAGGAATGAGGGGGGCCAGGTCGCAAATAATAATAATTGCCCATCATCGGGTTAATGTGATACGTACGATTGGAGGTGTTCTTCGATATCGAGTTGCTATCGTGAAATGGGGGGGTGGAGGGGGGGTTTGAGGTTTGTGGTTTGGTGGTTGAAGCGGGAATGGGTGAGGAGCAAAAGCGGGGACGAACTCAAGGCGAGATGATAGCAAAAGTGGTGGCGGCGATCAATCTGGTGATTGTCCTGGGTCCCCTCTGCCCCGCCCGATTCCCTGCGCTGCGTGCGGTGGTCGATCACCAATCGGGGAACCCTGTTCTGCATCGAGTTTCTCCTGTGGTTGGTACGAATCGGGCGCGAGGCGCACAGGGGAGGGGAGCGAGGGAGGACGAGAATCAACCGCCGATCTCTACCGGTAGCCACCCCCCGATATGTGGATTGTTGTATCGTACTCTAGATAGGTATCCCAAGTGGCTCAGTCACTGAGCCACCCGCCCTATTACGCCACCACCAACACTTCGGAGATTACGCAGAACACGGTTACCCCCTTCGAGCGCAGACGGCAGTCTCGGGGCGCAAGGAGACAACTTACCGAACGGGGTCAATGCGCCGTCTCGCCCGCCAGCCTGCCGCCGGATCTCCCACCCAACTAAATATCTCGGGGCGTTTTCGAGCAGGATCCTACTTGTACCTATCCGACTTCGCTGCTACCATCCACCCTTCAGTCGCCAAGCAAGCAAGTTCAGGTTCTCCGCTCTCATAAACCGCTCCCAATCCACTCACTCTCCCGGTTCACGCGTTTTCGGCCAATACTTCCGTTCCCCCATGATGCGCCATCTCCGATGCTAGCAGGGCAAATCCTCCGCGCCCCCGTCGACTAAAGCGGTAGTGGCCTCTCATAATCGCTCACTCGCGATTTTCCCACCAAAAGCTGGCCGCCCACCCGAACGCCGGTTTACGCACGTTTTTTTCCGCCGCTTCCGAGCGCTATGGCGCGCGCGCGCTCTCCAGTGGGTGTATCTCGTTCTCGCTGACCCATGATTCACCGAACTAAGACATTGTTTTAGGTCCGTGATGCGATAAGAAACCTCCACCAGAGAAGTGAGAGAGAGCGATGGGCGGGAGGCGCGGGGGGGAGGGAGAGGCATCCTCACCTTGCTGATACCCGCCCTAAAGCAAGCGCAAACCAAAAGTCGAGCGGGGGGAGGGGGGCGGGGCGGGAGGGTGGACGGAAGCGAGGGGAATCATCCCCAAGATGGTGGTTTTGAGGGGTACATCCCTCCATAGCCAGCTGAAGTCACTTGCGCATCATGGGGCCTATCGACTTTGGGTATGATGTAGGTTTGTTGGATGGATGGATGGATGGGGAGAGTCCACAGACCGATCACCGATTGTTCAGCCTTTCACCACACACCACCGCATGAACTGGCGGACCAACGACCCCTCCTTCAAACGATAGCGGCAACACGACTCACCGCTTTCGGATAACCAACATTAGAAAATGGGATCCTGGAGTTCGGGGAAAACGGTCTAGATCGTCCTGTCGGTTCGAACCGGGCTGCTCGTCCACAAACAGTCGCCTGGTCTGGCTGGATGGCTGGATGGATGGATGGGTGGCCGATGACCGGACAGGCTGCTCGCACAGACTGTTTTGCGACAACCAACAGTGTTGGCTATCATCGATATTTGTCAAAGGCATCATGGGAAAAGCAGTGTTATCCATACACGCACGAACAACTATTCCATAAAAAAGAACAAGAAGAAAAAGAAAAGCTTGTCTGCGTCTGTTCCACTGGAGGAACGGTTTGGAATTAGAAGTCATCCGATATCCAGCTTCATGCGCCACTGCAATTGGTGATAGCGCCATCATAAGACCTGGTGTCTCAGAGAGTCCGACTTTGTCTGGTTAGCGGGGAAACCTACGTGTACTTTTTCCACCGGGGTTTGCTGGGTCTTTCGAAGTTCCGGCTGGGTTCACCATCCTACCAATTGGATCGACATTCTGGCAAAGTGCTGACTTTGCATCACGAAGTTCTGAGTGCCCCCTCCCGAAGAGGGATCAGCTGGTTCCCGTTCCGAAGTACCGACCGTCGTCCAGCGGAAGACTGCCTACTTGCTCGCTATAGCGACGGAACCGCGGGATTTTCGCAGCCCCACCCATGATCCTCTCTCTGCTTACCTTACCTGCAGCCAGGTTGGTGGTTTCGAAGTTGCTCGTACGGAATAAGTATTACGAAGGAAGTGCATACATTCCTGGGTAAGTATGCCCTCCCCTCCCATGGGCTTGACTTTAATCTACTGCATGAATTCAGTTGGGGAAGGACCTCCGACATCGACGTTGCCGTTTGGAAACCCTCCAGCAGATCATAGCCCCGCATTGTACGGGTTGGTACTCCCTTCCAAAAACCGCTCACACAAGGGGACTGGTATGGCTCATTGCCCCCCCCCCCCCCCTTCCTCCGTTTAACCATTGGCACCGGCACTTTGGGCCTCTCTCTACACATTGGGCTGGTTGAGTCCACTCCGCTGCCTGCATGCAGCGTGCAGAAGTTCTCTTAGAGGCACATAGACACCTGGGGTTCCCGTTGTGGATGCAGCCGTTTGTGCTTGCTTGGTGTTTGATGGATGGATGGATAATGACATGCTGAATGAGAAACAAGGCAGTGGAGGGGTCACAAACCAACCAGCATGGAGATGCATCAACTCCACCTTAGCAGGCTCCACCACCACCACAACTACTCGACGGTAGCTCGCAGGCTTGCATCCATCCCCCTGAGTGACTTAGAACGCCTCCGATCTGGCACACCGCTACTACTATAAGTCAAGTCTTTCGATGATTCGACGGTGCATGTCTGCCGCTCCGATACGGTGGTGGATCACAATTCGTGAAAATCAGCCATGACATTTATGACCGAGGGCCCGTCGGTTTGTCAAGACTCGACTCTAGCATCTGCCTTGCTTTTGCTTGGCCACACTGTACTGTACGTTACATATGTACACATGTAAGAGCCATCGTATCAGGCGGATGAATGAGGCCGAGGGGGTGGGGCGTCGTCGTTGGTGATAGTGATCGATCAGTATGATACGATAGTAGCCACTAAGCATCGATGGGATGATAAAGCCATCTGCATACTACTACCCATCCGCCGCAAGTATTTGGAATTAGACTGGGCGCCCAGTGGCCTATGTACGTCCGCCTTCGAATATCTTGAACGAGGTGGTGGTGGTGGTGGGTGCGCCCACTTTTCAAGTTCTCCGCATCATGCATTGGTATGTCTTGGGGACGACGAGTCCGACGATGGGGCGATGGATGGGTTGGTAGTTAGCTGGCAAGCTGTGGCAGTTGACAAGTACAGTAGTTATTTGTTTCCCGCACACACAGTCAACGCTGCCTGCTGTTCCAGAATCGACATCTGACACCCTTAGCACATGAGGTATGTACCTAGTCGACTCCCCAGTTCTTCTGCGGCTTCCCGTGACATATACGCCGCTCCACCCACACATCCCACACATCCTGCTCGAGCATCTACCGTGAGACAGGCTGTTCCTAGACGATGCTGCATTCCCTCCCCCCTCGCTCCTCCGCTTCCTTCTCATCCTCCTCATACCATTCGGTGAGTGCATGACCGACCGCCCCCTGGGCCCTCCTCCTCCAAGCTCGAGCAACCGCACTATAGCAAACAAAGGCTTTCGGTTGGCTGGAACATGAAGGAAGTGTAGTTGCAGAATTCAGTTGATCTGCAAACCATCGTGTCTTCCGGTCGGTTCATAGGCAGGTCGTAATGGGAAGAGCAGGGCGGAACAGGATCCGGCCCTTCCAGGCGGGAAGCAGTTGCAGTTAGTGGCAGTGGCAGTAGCAATGGTGGCAGGCAGGCATGGCAGTAGGGCTTCCAAGTTCCTTCACTATTCATCACTCATTGGGTTCGCCCCCTCCACGGAAATGAAGCCAGCGCGAATCCGGCGAATCCGTCGATTCGGCAGGATGGGGTGCGGAGGAAAAATTAATTTTGAGTGCTGATGACCATGGTTTCGATTGGATATGTACGGTAGTTACTCGTCAGTCGTTCCTTCCAGAATATCGTCGTTCAGCCGGTACGGTACCATCGGTACCGACGATGAGGGATGGGATTGGTTGGTTAGCTGGTTGGGGCGGTGATCGCGGGAAGGTGGTACATGCATAAGTTACATACGCATCACGACACACGTCCTCGTCCTCCTCCCTCTCCCCTTAACAAACCATCATCGCCACATCCTGATGATTGCGCTTTGGTCCTTGAGTCGCTCTCCCCGAGAAGACGGCAGATGCAACGTCAGACAGAATGCGGACCGAATAGTTATTTCCGACTGAATCCTTCACAAAAAAGAACCTCCTATCTTTTTGAGATCTCACTTTTTTTTTGCGAACATGTGCGAGCACGAGGCTTGGGTTGCTGGGTTGCTGGGTGCCGGGTGCCAGGTGCCAGTGGCGATCACTCGCTCGTCGTCGTGTGCGCTCCACAAACAAAACGGTGACACCAGAACGACCGCAGTAGAGTTGAGAGTAACTACCGTAGAGTAGCTGGGTTCGGTGACGCCTCTCAGGGAATATTAGCGCCGGACCGTCGACGAGGTCGCTCGCGTCGCCTCGTTAGCTGGTTTAAGCACTCACCCGGCCCCCCGCTCGCGCATAATTTCCCACGCCAAGTACATACCAGACCTAGAGTATCTAGGCAGGCAACGAAAGTGTGGAAACTCTGCTCTGCTCTGGAGTTCGCTCTGCTCCACACACGTACATTACGCGGCCGGGGGGCGGGGCTGAACCGAACCGAACACACCCACAGCCCGCCCGCCGGGTTTCCGTGCGTATGGGGTAGGTATGGTACGGTATGGATCTTTGCTTACCGGCGCTCGCTGCTACTGCTGCTGCTGCTGGGACCTCCCCCACCCCCCAGTGAGTCCGAGGCAGGCAGGCAGGCCGCAGGCGTGTTACACGAGCCCCGTCCCCCGTCCCCCCACTCGCCATCGTGACGGGAAAAAAAAACTCGGCCGGCTGCTGCTGGTCGACACGCGGTGCGAGCGTGCGTACGTGTGAGCGGAGGCGAAAGAATGGCCCATGGGGCGACGTCCACCCCGACCCCGGCCGACGCGCACGGGCGCGCGCGGGCGCGGCGATAATGATGTGAATGCAGGTAGTGTAGGTCGATCGCTACTAGAGTATGTACACTACAAACCTTGTACATACTCATGTACCTTGGTAGGTAGGTAGCTGTCGAGTAAGAGGCAGTGATGTGATGCGACCCTGATGCGATGCGTCTCGCCCACGGCGTGGGTTTAGGGCTGTTCAGTGTCGACGACGCCGCGCCGAACAGATACGAACGATCGATCGTTCCTTGCCGTCGTGCCGTCATTTCACGGGATATCACTCGTTGATGTCCGTCGCCGAGATGGATGTTGCGTACTCTATCAGTGTGCCGTGTGAGAAGACCGTATGCGACGGTAAATTGGTGTTCTCTCGCTCTTGGAGTGCCCTATGCTGGTTCGCCGTGGTCGATAGTGGTAAGGCTGTATGTAGAATAAATCGATGTTCCAGGCTCTCTCGGGAGTGCCCTCGCCGGCCATCCCACATATGTACAACTAAAACAATAAACTCCCGAATTGTATGATCTCCTGTGTGTTCCCGAACGAAGGTCGAACGGCAGCATTTGTTGTGCTTGTGGGGGTGCTGAAAGTACCTACACCATTCGACGACACAAGGGGTTAGCTACCGGGAACCTAAGCCTCATCGGCGTGGGTGCCGTCGAAGCCGCGACCTTGCCGGATGGGGACTGTTCGAGGCGGTGGTAAAGTCCGTTAAATGGCCAGACTTTCGGAGGTCATGTGGTTGAGTATAGTATGTAGTGCCCTCTCCGTGGACCATTGCGGCCCGTTCTTCAGTGTGGTCACGCACCAGGTAGTTAGAGTATAGCTGAGGTATGTAACAAGGGTTGTTTCCCTCGCTAGGTATTAGAGCTCCGATGGTCTTGAAGTCGAACTTGATGGGTGATTTCCTACCGACGTTTTCGCCGGTTCCGAGGAGCGCAGTTTGGAAGGACTGTGGGACGTCAACACCCTACCTACATATCATCCCGTGCGATAGCTCCTTCTGGTACATACCGCTCCTTCTGAAAGGACTACCGGTTATTGTGCCGGTTTAGCCCCATTGCAAGGCCAGTTAAGGGCCGGGCCGTACTTCTCGAAGTAGTTCTGAATGCACCTGCCGCTGGATAGTGGCGGTTTGAGCGGGCTGGCCTACATACGGCATGGAAAGAAGAGAGTATCAGCAGCGAGAAGTATTCCCCCCATTTCAGGTGGTATGTACACAGCGGTAATGTCCATATTTGAAAACCAAACTCCTTGAGAAGGGAATACCTATGCCGCCGAAGGCTGGGATAGTGAAAGTGAAGTGGTATGGCGATTTGTTAGGTGTTGTATATTGGGAGGATGGATATTTTTGTTAGTATGTAACACTTTAGTTGTACATACTGACGATAGAACTTGACAGATAGACGATACATGCAGCATCTTCAACTGGGAATACACGGTATCACTCGGTGGCATGGATGCGCCAGAATATCTTCGTTCTGCCACGCTTTATTTTTTTCAAATGCACAGATTTAACGCGCGAGGTTCACGGTGAAGCTTCTCATCAGACATACCTTTAGACAGCTAGGTGGAACTCCGGCGCCGAAACAGGTTAAATTTGTGAAGTTTCTCGGTTAGGCCACTGTAGGTTCTCACCAGCTTGTCGTGGCTGTAATTGTTGTCACAGCCCAGGGAGTGAAGTATAGAACCCAAAACCTCCGTCCGGCCAAGAGTGAAAGTCTTTGGCGGAGCTGTTTTGCTGCTGGAGCCTGGCATGCGTTAATCACGGAAGCGCACTCGTGATGCTGTATTAATCTGTGGCTGCGCAGTGTGGCTTTCACAGTTGCACTCTGTTGTGATGACGTCATAGCTTAGCGCGTTTTTAGTCTAGTTATCAGGCCGCAAAGATTGACAGCCGACTTGTCACTCCAAATCACCTCACGCGCCTCTCAACGCCACAGGGCCGCCCCTCCCACCGCGATTCACATTGAAGCCTATTCATAAGCTTGTGTTTGTGTTTCGCTGTCGTACTGCACCACTATCCTCCCTTCTTCCACGCTTCTTATGCGGGTACTCGTTTCCGCATGAGAAATCACTCTCTGTGCTTCCCCCGGGCGTATGCCACTACGGGTTTGGCTTTCCTACATGGCCGGCGGCCGTGCTTTCCAGGTGGTAGTGCCATCTCTGCGCTGCCGCGTACTCGGCAACTAAGTGGTCATAATAAAAAGGCACAAACACCAGACGACCCAGTATGGTTCCTTCTGGCAGATGCACATATCGGCGTCAAGACGATGCCGCGTCTCAATACATTTTTTAGCAAGCATTTCTTTCCAGAGTTCGAGGCACAGCGGCCATCGCAAGTCCTGTTTCTGGGCGATACGTTCAATATCCGTGGAGCTACGGATCCGGCTCATCACCGGTTTTTTACTGATGTGTTGTTCCAGATCACCACGGCGAAGTGGGCACCGCTGGTTCATCTTTTGGTCGGGAATCAGTGAGTCTTTTCGTTCCGATTTCTGCTCTTGTTCTAGGTGAGTAAGTTGAGTGCTGACCAAGGGATTGCTAGTGATATGAAAAACCGCTTCAATCGACAAGACAACTCGGTGTACCCCTTCAGTCTCGCCTCAGGCAAGGTGAACGTGTACTCCGAAACCACATCAAACACATTTGATAATGTCAAGACGGTGTTCATACCCTACCACATCGATGACAAGACTGTGCGGGAATACATTTCCTCTACGTCCTCATCCGATACAGTGGCGTTCTACCACGGCCCGGTGAACGGCGCCGTTATGAACAGTCACAAGCTGTGCGAAGACGCAGAGGTATCTCCCGGTCACCTGAAGAAGTACAAACATGTCTTCCTGGGCCATTTCCACACGCACGGCCCGGTCGGTGGGGAGAAGTCGAGAGTCGTGTACGTGGGCTCTCCGATCCAGTCGAACATGGGCGATGCGGGGGACACAGCCCGTGGATTCATCAGCTATCGTCCACGTGCGAACTCCTGGGTCCTGCATCGGAACCCGCATGCCGAGTATTTCGTAAAGATACCGTGGAAGGGACTTGCAAATGTCGATGAAGGTCAGGTTGCGGGGAAAAAGGTACAGCTATCAGTTAAGGACGATATTCCGGCCAGTGAAATCGGCAAGGCACGAGATGCTTTGTACCAACTCGGTGCGGAAATGGTGGAGGTATGGTACAAGAAGGCACCAGTACCTAAGGCGGAGTCACAAGAGGTCCTTCCAGACGATGTTGCCATCAACCCCGAAGCAGTAGCGCTTACGGATACTGTTCATGATCTGGTCAACTCCTTCATGGATGCTCGGGCCGATGCAGGGGTCGAAGTCGACGAGGTACGAGAGGCCGAGCGGAAGGCCTTCTTCCTCGACTTCATCAAACCATATCAGCAACATTCAGCCCATGCACAGGAGGGAGCAAAAGGTGGTGTTTTTCAGGGCGACTTGGAATCCATAGAGATGTACAACTTCCGTGGGCTCAAAAATACGACCTCATTCCACCTCGATAGCATGCCTCCCTCCGAGGTGTTTTTGGTTTCTGGTGCGAATGGGTCTGGAAAGTCAACGCTCATCGACTCCATAGGTAATTCCAGTTCCGGACCCGGTATCAATGATAGGGATTAACGGGCTGCAGTGTGGTGTCTATTCGGCGAATTCGTGGCCACCCGAATTCCAGTGGAGGAGATTTCTTACAACAACGCCTCCGAATGCTACGTGCGACTACGTTTCCGCAACGGTTACACCTTCGAGCGGTCACGGCGCGGAGGAGGGAAAATCAAGAAGGTGACATTCAAGATCTTTGGGCCGGATGGAGAGCTACAGGAACATGGACACGACGCTACAACGAGTACTAAATACCTGGTTGACAACATCCTGCATATGGATCTATCCATGTTCAAGCAGACTGTAGTGATCGGTGATAATGCGGAGTATTTCGTGCGTGCAGCGGGAGACAAGGGGAGGACCGAGTGTTTGGATGCGATGTTTGGGCTGGATTTCTTGAGAGATATTAGAGATGAGTTGACGGAGATGTCGAAGGTATTTGCCCTTCTCGCTGGGAATACGGACGACTGCTGATTTGTTGCCCGAAATAATAGGAATTGACGCGTGAAGTGGCGGAAGCTAAAGCCACCAGCAGGGAGGTATCTCTGCAACTCGTTGAAAACCAACGGCAGTGGGACTCCCGGCAGCGCGAGATGTCTGACGAAGCCACTCGGGCAGAGACCCTAGAACGAGAAAAAACCATCCTGGCCGTAAAGCTCGAACACCTCCGTCCTCAAAGGCTTCAACTCGACGAGGTCATTGCCCAGAAGCGAGCATTGCTTGACGTCGTTGATAGCGAAAAACACCATATACTTGCCATCATTGAGGGATTCTCCAACAGGAATCGGAAATATCGGGCGGCGGCGAAGGAACATGAACAGGTGCGCAAGAATCGGGATGAGTTTCTACGGAAGCAGCATGCGGATGAGAGAAAGGCGCAGGAGGCAGCGCGGAAGGCACAGGAGGCGGAGATGAGAGATGCGCAGCGGCCAGTGCGGATCTTACTCTCACTCGTTAAGAGCTTGTGGACGAGCTTAAGGGACATGCTCGGACTGCCGCCAGCTGTTGTCGAAGAAGGTAACCTACCCCAGCTGCTGGATCCATTGACTGAAGGTTAACATCGCTCCCAGAGAATTTACCAAAGACGCACAACCAGCAACCCTCCCCTCCATTCTACGACCAACATCTCCACGAGTACATCAATAAAAAGATAGAAGCCGTCGATAGTATCACCTCCACTCACCAGCGCCATCTCCAGCAGGTCCTATCCCGCTCAACTACCATGACCCAAGACCTCAAAGTCCCTCTCTCACGCGCCCAACAACTAGACCAGGAGCTCTCATCCATAGAAAGGCGCATCTCCTCCTCCTCAGGCCAGCTCCGTCTCATCGCCTCCCAGAAAGTTGGACACCTCCGTAAAATTGCCGCATTTTCAGCCCGGGACATCCAGCTGCAAGAACAGCTGTCCTCATCCAATAGAGGGCTAGAAGTGAAAGAGCACCGTCTCGACCTAGCCACATTCTGGAAGACGCAGCTGGCAGATACCGAGCGCAGCAAGGGCGGCTTCCTCACGCACTGTCGCAGCGGGTACGTTTCGCACATCAATTTATTGATCCCATCGATTCTCTCGCGGCTATGCTCGGACAACGAGCAGCTTCTCTCGACCGAACAGCTTCTCTCATTCGTGCTCACGGCAGATTTCAAACTCCTACCCTCGTCAGACGCACTCTCACTCGCCCGTCGCAGCCGCGGCCAGCTGACGAGAACGTATCTTGCACTGTTTCTGGCCATGTTTGTCACCGCGAGAGCGAGGATGCCGTTTAGACCGAACTTTATGTTTATGGATGAGATCATCGATGCGCTGGATGAAGCGGGCATGGATGGGCTCCGCGCGTGGCTGGCGGAGTATCTGAGACAAGAGGGAGGGAGGGCCTTCTTGTTGACACATAGAGAGGTCCCTGGTGGGAGGAGTATTGAGGTTGTTAAGGAGGCTGCCGGAGGGACTGTGTATAAGTTGAAAGATTAGTGAGAGGCTATTCTATCGAAAACACTGTGTTTTACTGTGTGGATAGGTGAATGTTTGTCAAGCTATTTACACTACTGCTCATTTCCTAGCGTCATAAAGTCAAACGAACAGTCGGAAAATAACCTAGAAGACCCCGGCCTGCCAGGCCAGCAATCCATATCCTCAATCCCGCAGATACGTGAAGAATATCGATGACCGACTAAAGTCGAGTGACACATCTTATCGATGAGCGCGTCGCGAAATATTATGCTTCATGCAACCTAAATCCGGTAATTTGCTTCATCTCCCTGGAATACATCATGCATCCTCTATATCCTACAAGATTGTATTATTTCGCCAGAGCCACGTTCCATGCGTGTGCTTTGACCTGCTTGCTCTATTCGACGGTTGAATACGGTAATATGGCTACCAATCATATCACAGCTCGGATGGTCTAGTGGTATGATTCTCGCTTAGGGTCACTCCCTAAGTACAGGAAACTGATTGCGAGAGGTCCCCGGTTCAAATCCGGGTTCGAGCCGTAACTTTTGTTCATGTCTTGACAGACATGACGGTCTTTTTTGTGGTTCTACCTAGAGCTGTTTGGTTTTCCTACTCGCGATTCAAGCCAATAATCAGGATTGACATTCGTTTGGAGGGGACCTTTACGGTTACAACGACAGCCGCCTGGGGGCACCTGTTGAGTAATCTTCGTTGGAGAGTAGCAGCCAGACGCAACAATTATCGGGTTCAGTGTTTTCGGCATGGGATAGATGATCTACCCATGAGACTCAAGATAGAACATTTGTAGGATATTGGCTGCGAAAAACTTTAGAAATCACCGCGCTAGGTCTAGTTTTTTCCCCATCATTATTCGCATATCCGGGCTGAAGCCAACTGATTTCAAGTTTCAACGCGTTGTTTCCGTTGCATATCGAGTGATAACTATGAACGAATCACACGGCTTATGTAACCAATGGCGGGATCCCGCTCCCTCGGTGTCTAAGCGGGGTTTCTCGGGAAGGTGCCTACCCCGCATCCGCACACACCCCCGCGAAAAGGATTGTAAATTTTCGTTTGCATATTAAAACAAAGCTCCCGCTTCTAGCACTTGTAACTGCATCGGTTGGTAACTCAATTCGTTTCAACAGAGGGTAGAAAGGCGCAATTGAGTTGGCGCAGGTTTGAGGTTGGTGTTTCGTATGGTAGACTTCTTTACCCAAGCTTAAGCGGGAGCGGCCGACCGGGTGGACGGATTGACTGAGAATGGTGACATCACATGAATCTCGATGATACCCCCAGGCCGGCCTGAAGGAACGAGTGTTTGCGGAGAGGATGCAAAAGATAGGAACGTTAACCCGCATCCCCAGCCAAATGCGTCGGTATGAATTGTTTTTCTGACACATCACGCAACACACCGTGATCGCCTCATTATTTGAGCGGAAGGGGCAAGCCGGGGGAGGGCACGTTGGCTTGGCGTGGAGTGAAAGATCTTCACTATCCCCAACACCGTCTCTTTAAGCCCTGCATCTTTTCTATCCTCCTCAAACCTCCTCTCCCCACAAATCACCAACCACAAAATGTTCTCCGCAAGATCAATCCTTAACACCGCTCAGAGGCGCGCCTTCTCTGTTTCTGCTCAGCAGGTACGTAATGGTTAGGTGGATGGATGTTGTCTCTCTCTACTTGCTGGCTTGGGGTCTGTGCTAACAACTTCGACCCCCATAGAACTTCAAGGTTACCGTCCTTGGTGCCGCTGGCGGTATCGGACAGCCTCTGTCCCTTCTGATGAAGACGAACAAGCTTGTCACTGACCTTGCTCTCTACGATATCCGTGGTGCTCCCGGTATGCAATTCCTCTTGCCGTTATTTGTTGTGCTCGAACAGCGGCGCTGACATGGAATCAAGGTGTTGCTGCCGATATCTCCCACATCAACACCAAGAGCAGTGTCAATGGATACGCTCCTTCCCCCGAGGGTCTGAAGTCGGCCTTGTCGGGTGCTGAAGTCGTCCTCATCCCCGCCGGTGTCCCCCGCAAGCCCGGCATGAGCCGTGACGATCTGTTCAACACCAACGCCTCGATCGTCCGTGACTTGGCCAAGGCGGCCGCCGACTTCGCCCCCAAGGCCAAGATCCTCATCATCTCCAACCCCGTGAACTCGACCGTCCCGATCACCGCCGAGGTCTTCAAGTCCAAGGGTGTCTACGACCCCAAGAGGCTCTTCGGTGTCACCACCCTCGACATCGTCCGTGCTTCGCGCTTCATCTCTGAGATCAAGTCGACCGACCCCGCCAACGAGGCCGTCACCGTTATCGGTGGTCACTCCGGCGTCACCATCGTCCCCCTCCTGTCCCAGTCCAACCACTCCGAGATCTCGGGCGAGGCCCGTGACAAGCTTGTCAACCGCATCCAGTTCGGTGGTGATGAGGTCGTCCAGGCCAAGGAAGGTGCTGGATCTGCCGTATGATATCCCCATCTCCATACTGCGGATGATGAGATACTGACGATACCACTCTAGACCCTCTCCATGGCTTACGCCGGTGCTCGCATGGCCGACTCCATTCTCCGCGCCGCCAACGGTGAGAAGAACGTCGTGGAGTGCACTTTCGTTGAGTCTCCCCTTTACAAGGACCAGGGCATCGACTTCTTCTCGTCGAAGGTCACTCTCGGCCCCGAGGGTGTCGCCAAGATCCACGAGGTCGGAAAGGTCAACGAGTACGAGCAGGGTCTCCTCGATGCCTGCATCGCCGACTTGGCGAAGAACATCACCAAGGGCCAGAAGTTCGTCAAGGAGAACCCTTAAATCAATTGAATAGGGCTGGAGCATGCGTGTATTTTTAATTGGTCATCGGAGTTTAGAAACAAAATGTCTGCTTGGTCATGATCAAATGTCAATGATGGTTCCAGTGTTACTACTACCTAAGCGTTTCGTCTCTGTTCTGTAATGTGGGTCATTGAGGGGTGAGTTGTAGGGTTATGTGCTTATCAGAAGTCTCTTCTCCCATCGTCGTTGAAATCTTGGCGCGTGATGATCTACGCAATTGCACTCGTGACTCCAGGGATTTGTTATGTAGGGCAATGCCATCACCCTAGAGCGCCGCAGCAGACGCGATCTTCCCGTCCATCCACCGCGCCGCATAAGCAGCTCCCACGTCGCTCATCTAATTCGTTGATCGGCTTGCCTAGACATTACCGTCTGTGCTCAGCTCCAGCTTCAAACCCTAGATCACTACCGACCTGTCAGAGTGGTACTGCGCCCTGGCTAAAAGAAACAGTATTTAATCGTGGCTTTGCGGGCGAAACTCTTCATGTAACCTCGCGGGCATCCTGACCACCCCCCAACCCTCGCCCTCAATCCGATGCTGCTGCAGCGAAAGCATGAACGACGAAGAATTCTTTTCCGATGATGCGACCCTCGACGCCCTTGACGAAGACCAACTACGCGCTCTGGAGGAGGAGGCGGTGAGGAGCACTCAGCAGTCAGAACAGCATTTCGCGCACAACGACGATCACTATGTTCACCCTCCGCAGTACCACTACCAGAATCCGTCACAACATCTGGGCGTCCGTACCACCGCGTTTAAACCCCCAAGGCAACAGAATGTGCAACAAAGACAACAACAACAGCAAAACAATTACCAGAGACCTCCGTCGAGCTATGTTCCATACTCGCAGCTGCAGCGCGGCGCTGCCACCACCACCACCGCCTCGAATCATCTCAAGCCCCACCAGCGACCATTCGTCCCTCCCCAACGCGGTGGCTACAGCTACATCGAAGAGCCGACGCTACCCGCCTACGTTTCCAACACCGCGACGGCGAAGCACCAGGTTCCAGTCACTGTCGACGAGGTTTCGTCCGACTACGGGGACATTGAAGGGCTCGGGGAGTCGGCCGAGCTGTGGGAGGAGACGGCGCCTACCGCACTGAATGCGCACCATGAAGTCCAGGAGTATCCGGTCATTGGCGGAGGCGCGGATGTGTACCAGCCCGCAGAGGGTGTGCAGGATTGGATCGAGCAGCAGGAGGAGCTGGGACAGATTGTGGAAGATGTGGTTATGGCTAATAGCCAGCACGATACTACTGGGGCGACCACCAATGATGTCTACGCACAGCAGCAGCAGCAGCAACTGCAGGTGGATGTGGACGTTTACAAGGTGCAGATAGCGCAGGTATGTTGTTTCTGTCCGAGTCCACGTGTGGTCTTCGGTGTTGGCTAATGACGTATGCAGCTCGAGAGACAAGCGGAGCAGATGAGACAACAGCTTCAGCAAGTCCAGCAGGCAAAAGTCGGCGAAGTTGCAATCGTACGAAACAAGCTCGAACAGACCAGCCGTGAACACGAGCGGAAACTGGCATCTGTACAGAAAGTGCACGCCGAAGACGAGCAGAAAAAGCTGTCGGAAATCGAAGCGTTAAAGGCAGAAAGAGACCGGCTACTCACGGAAGGGTTATTCCGACAGAAAGAACTGGATGAACTCGTCAGGAAGGAAAAGGTGGCCCGGAAGAAACAGGAACTGGCGGCCTTTACACAGATACCCAAGAGTCAAGAGGTGACCATGGTCGACATTGACGCATCCCGGAATCGTACCTCGACACCAAAGAAGAATAAGAGCTATGCACATAGGGATGGGTTCGAAGATGATGATATGTTTACAGCCCCAAGTCCGTCCAGACGAGCCATGAAGATGGGGACTCCAATAAAGTCAGGTCTCAAACGGAAACGCTCCGTCAATGGCAGCCCTCTGCCTCAACTACCGCTCAGTCAATCTCGTAGCAGCATGATGATGCAGGTTGACAGGATTCCCATGGTGGACGATAAGGTGTTAGAGAGACTTTTCTCCCACGATGATCGGTTGGAGGTCAGTTACATCATTGTCAGTGTTGTGCGGGTTCTAACATGTTCCTCAGTTCTTCGAGGCGATAATACTACATAGATGTTCCATCACGCAGGAGCGGATCTTTGACGCATTGATGAGATACTCGTTCCCGTCGACGCCAAAGATGACAATCTCCTCATACTTTCTGGACAAACTCACCACATTGCGTGCATCGGCAGAAAAGCAGGCGTTTTCGGTTGGCGTTTCTCGGGTTTTGCTTGGCATTTGGGCTCGGTGTCTGGAAGAAAAGTTTGTGGGTTCGAACCGCTCCATGTCGTGCGGTATATGGTTTCTAACGAATGGTAACAATAGTTTGGCCCGTTGTCCATGGTGGTGGAATTGTTTCGGTTTGGGATTCTTTGGACTCAGGGTAGTCATTGCTTCGAGGTGATGGACGAGGCACTGGCCATCTTGCAAGAAACGGTGGACATCAATGCGGCCCCGATGGCGATGACACGCGAGTACGTACTGAAGGACGGAGTGCCGACCATCGCTTGTCTCAAGATCATGGAAGACATTGCGCTGACGACTCTCGGAGATGAGGCGCACGTGAGAAGGTATGCCCCTTTTGGTTCTGCCTGGTAGAAGGTTCCGTTTGCTGAGTACAGGCCCCTCCAGATTCTGGAAGCAGATCCGCGTCGATTTCCCCATCATGTGTCTGCACCCCACACAGCCGTTGGACGTTATCCGCCGCATGGCCAGCGTCCTCTGCACATCGGTCGTGAGCGATTCCTTCGGCCCGATCACGAGCGCGCAGCGCAAGAACGAAGCTTTCCTGCTCGAAGCCGCCACGAAACCACTCGAGATGGTGCCGAGGCAGCCGTCGAAAGATAAGAAATACACCCCGGTACAGGTTTTGGAACTGCGGCAGACGCTGGTGCAGTTCCTGGGCAGTGTCTGTAGCATCGAACTAGGAATGCTGGCATTGGCGAAGCACGAGCGTGCTGTGCTGCGCCTGGCGCTCAGGATCGGGGAGGAGGTGGATCAGTGCTACGAATGGAGGCTGGGGGAGGGGATCAGGTGTGTCTGCTTTGTTCATTTCTTCTCTGATAGATAGAGCCCACTGATACTAACAATTTTCACAGAATCGATTTCATCAACTTTGCTGTCCGCCTCCTCCACGGCATAATCACTAGCCATCCCGAAGAAGCCAACGGGAAACTGGCCACGAACCATAAACATCTCGTGTCGATGGTGCGATTGGCCTTTAGCGAAGGGATTGCCCAGGAAGCGGGGTTGGAAAGCGATGCTGTCGATTGTGCGTTCGCCCTGTTGGAGAATATGGTTACGCCCGATGAGGCACTGGCGCTGGAGAGGATGTTTAATACGTGATGTCGTTTCTTCTTGCTGTTTCGTTCGTAGGGGAGCTGGTCAGGCAAGCGCTAGGATAGCATAAATGTCTGATGTAGAGTACTGTAGACCATATTTAGCCACAGAGTGGCTGTCGCCGCGAAGTAGCACGATGCGACGATTAATCCTGCACGATCTCTTCACAAGCCATGACTCGCTGCACGACGTTAGTAGCTTAGTTATCACTCGATATGACCCAACAAGGTGTAGCGTTGAAGATTACCTGGCCGAGCATATATCCAGCCTCATCGCAACGTCGGGTCTTGTCTTGTCCTTTTCCTCCCACCCCGCTGCATGCCTGTCCGGCACATCACACAATCGCGATGTTGGGATTCCGTCCTCCACGATTGAGCACTGGGACGTTGGGATATTGCGGAGTCCGGCCGTCGTCCTCGTCTGCTGCGCGAACGGAAGATACTAGCATCTGGTGGGGTTTCGGTTGGCTACGGTGCGGGAAGAGGGGGGGGGGGCGATCGGAGGTGAAGAAAGCAGGCAGGCGGGGCGGGGGCGGTCCCAAATGTCGGTCAGCCAACCGACCGACGGGCCAGATCTTTCGTGATGGCTCGGCGAGGTTCCCGTAATGACCACGACCACGCTGGCACCACGTTGCTCTTCCCTTCTCTTCCCACATCGGCCCCGGATCTTCGTCTCCGTCTCCGACTCTCGGGGGAGGGGGGATCAAGCGATGGCGACGGCGACGGCGGAACCAACGGTTTATATATGTAGTGTACGTACTACGTATTGACCCTGCATGGGTTTAGTAGTAGTATCATAGGACCACGTTCGCCATCGCCATCGGCGGGATGGGATGGGATGGGATAGTTCCTATGGGGCGGGATCCAGACCGTGCGCCAGCCCGGTCGGCGGGGTAACGCGGGGGGCTGGGAAACGCAAACTTTTTTCTCTCTCTGAAGAGAGAGAAAGCCCTCTCCGTCTCGGTGTTAGTGCTCGCTCGTGGCCGGGGATCGGTGGCTACCGCATCGGACATTTGAGGAGAGACGGTTTGCGTTTCTTGGTCGTGGCGCTGCGCTGAGGCTGAGGCTGGGGTTGAAGTTGTAGGATTCCATAGCCTATGGCCGCCTTGTGTCTGCCGTGCACGACGACGTATGTGGAGTATTTAGAGTACGATGTGTGTCCCTACCTCTGGCCCGGCTCCACTGCGACGTGCCCACGGTGACGTGCCCACTGCCCAGTCGGCAAGCATCATCAAGTCATCTGTCCATGTTATCTGTCCAATCCGACCGACCGACCTAGCGGGTAGTTATAGAATTGGTAGTTATAGTAGAGTACTTTCCGACCAATGCTTCAATGCTTTAAATGACGGCATTCCGCTGCTCGGTGCTCGCTGGCAACTGGAGCGCTCCAACCCATATCATAGGTACTCTAGAGTACCTACATGAGGACAGCGGAAAGATGAATCCTCTGACCTCGTTCGGTGTCCACGTGGATTGCGCCGGCCGCCAGTCATATGTACATGAGTACGGTAGATAGGATGAGGTATGTACTCTACTCAAGTTAGAGTACTCTACTCGAGTAGTGTGTGCGGCGTACGGCGGGTCAGAATCCAGAATCCAGAATCCAGAATCCAGAATCCAGATTCAAGATATGCGATATGAGTGGGCATCAAGCGATAATTATAACAGAATCATAATAATGTGTCTCATCCCACCTCTCCGGATTCGTGGATGTGTGGATGAGTGGATGCTGCAGATCCCGTCAGCTGGCTTTTGTGTTTGCAGGTTCCAGTTTGCAGTTTGCAGGTTTTTTCTTTTGTTTCTTTCTTTTCTTTGGGATTGCTAGGGATTGCTATGAGGGAATGGGATTGGGATTGGGAATGGGACGGGGGTGGAAAGCTCGGCAATCATCAATGGCATGTGGGTATCATAGTAGTATTTCCGGCGCTGACTGATCTCTTTATAGTAGAGTGACAGAGTCTACATATCCGGGAAGTTCACGAGTTCACATGTAGACCATCATACCATCATACCAGTAGAGTACTTAAAGCAAGCAAGCAACTATTCCCGGAATACATAGACCTGTTATTTCTGGACGATATATACTCTACATACCTCTTAACATACGTAGATTAGGTACGTAGAGCAGGTATATAGGTTACAGGTAGGTAGCAGGTACTCAAGACTCTAGACTCTGGAGTAGAGTACAGCCGGTCCTCTACTCTAGCAAGTATTATACGCGAGATTGAGGGGCGGACTGGTGGCGGATGGTAAGGGATTCGCGCCCGGCCGACGCGGCGCGGCGGCATTTACGGGTTGCACGGGTTAATCATCATAACTTACATATCATTGGGGAGTGGAGAGTGGATAGCCGGGAATACCTAGAGTAGAATACGTGAGCGTCGCCGTCTCGTCGCCGTCTCGTCTTGTTGTCTCGTCGTCTCGAACAAAGACCGGCCGGAGACGCAATGTACATACCGGTACCGGTAGTAAGTAGAGTATATATGATAGTACCCACGGCCCAGTCGCCTTTAGGCTTTTACACGACATTCGGCGTTCGCGGCGGCGGCGGCGGGGGCCAGAACACACCTCAACACACACCTGCTGAGTTCTCGGGGAAGAGGTGCTGTGGCTTTTACTTGCTTTCATCATGATTACTTGCCTGCCTGCCTGCCTGCCCGCCTGCCTGCCTGCCTGCCCGCCCGCCTGCCTGCCTGCCCGCCTGCCTGCCTGCCTGCTTGCTTGCTTGATTTCTGCACTGCACATTCCAGTGTCTAGTGTCCAGTGTCCATCCACAGCGCTGAGTGCACACCTATACTAACCCGGCTGCGGTGTGAGGCCCATGAGACCCACTAACTGCTGTATGCTACTGACATGCATTGGCGCTGGGCTTTGCTGGGCTGGGCTCAGTGGGCTCAGTGGGCTGGGGTGCGATGAGATGGGGGGTAAATACGGTACTAGTACTAGTAGGAGTGGTGGACACTGGAGCGAAAGAGGAGTGAGATGTAGCCACGAGTATCAATATAGGTACCGTACATACGCTGAGATGGCCTGCTGGACTGGTGACTGGGGAGTCGGGACTGTGGATATGGCGCAGCTAGAGCAGGTAGATACAGGTACAGCTTACGGAAGGAAGGAAGGAAGGAAGTATCTATGGAAGGAAGTATCTACATAAGGAAGGGAAGGAACGGAAAGGAAAGGCCTTGAAGGCTGTGTGTATTTGCATATATATACCCAAGTACTTGAGTGGTACAAGATTACACAACATGCTCCGGAACGAAACGTATGTATTTAAGGACTTATCTCCCCCGCCCTTTCTTAGCCCGCCAGCGCGCGCGTGCCTCGGCGATGAAGAGCCGCATTCGAGACAAACAGAAGACGGACGGGAGAAGAGACCTATCGCATTTCCCCGCGTCGTTGGCGGCGGTGCTGGTGGACGCTCCGGAACGGCTGTGGGTTCAATTGGGATAACCGGGGGTGTTCCGTATTTTCGTTCCGATCTCGAAATAGGTGAATCCATAAATCGTAAATCACGACAATCGACTGGCTGTGGTGACTCGTGGGCTGCATACTAGTACCACTCTAGATCCATCGGGGCATCGGGCTCATCCCTGTCGGTGCCGGATCACGTGAGGCGGTGTTCGGTGTCGCGCGTTGCACCCGATGAGCGCGTCGTACTTTAGAGGGAAAAAAAAAACCACCGAACCGAACTGGGGGAGGGGAGAAAAAAAGATTCGTTGTCGAATGCTGCGAACGCTGCGAGGGGGCGACGGTGACCACTGACGAATGTGCGATGCGATGGAGATGCAGCTTTCCTTTGTCTGCTCACTTACTTACTTCTTACTTACTACCCCCATTCCCCCTTCCGCGCTTCCCGGAACGAAGATTGCACTGTTCGTTCGCTCGTTCGCTGAGCGCAAAGGTGTAATTCGTGTCAGGCTGTCCTGTCCGGTCCTGTCGTGGCTGGCCTGGCACTGGAGATTGGGATCTGACCAGACCATGGCGGTGGCGGTTACCCGAGCCTCTTTTCCGGAGAGAGACAGAGAGCGAGCGGAGCGCGCCTGGATGTTTTATCCCGCTGCCGCCTCGTTTCCCTGTTTCCCCCTCTGTTTGTTCGTTCGACTGGCCGACTCCCGCTGTTCCGAGGGGACGGACGAAGCGACGAGTCTCGAGGTGTTGGATCGATGGATCGCTGGATTGAGGGGTTGTGCGATTGTTTGATTGCTCGATTGATCGATTGACTGATCGTTTATGCCATCTGCTCTATCTCTGCTCTACTCTGCTTTCTCTACGCCCGCGTTCACCGACGCAGCCACACTGCCGCCTACATGTCCTCAGGGCGTGCAGAGAGCAGAAAGACCCACTGCCGGGACAGGCATCACTCCTGTTAACTAGCCGTTTGCCCTGCCGGCGAAGCAAGCAAGCAGAGTAAAAGTAGCAGAGTCGAGCAGAGCAGCAGAGCAAAGCAAGCAAGCCCCCTCCCCCCAACCTCCCTCCACGTTAGTTAGCTTCGTGGAACCGGCGCCCTTCGTGCTTTCGTGCTTTCGTGCTTTCGTGCTGTGTGCGTGCGTGCGTGCTGAGCGGTGTGTGGTGCTCGCCTTTCTTTTCTCGACCCTTCGCTCTGCTCCTCCGTCCACTCATCGCTCGTCCTTGCGTCAGAATTGCTACTGCTATACCCATTCTACAGTAGCGGTGTTGTTTCTTCCGCTTCAACGAATCCGTCCTCCGCTTCGTGTCGTCGTCGTCGTCGCTTTCTCTCCTCTCGTGTGTTTGACCACCACTCCCTCCCCCCGTATGCGTGAAATCGACAAGGCCTGCCTGAACATCGGTGTTTTCTTGTCACCTTCCCGCAACTTGCACATTATCCATACTGCCACTACACTACTGACTCTACATCCTACCTCGCCCTCGGACATTCCTCAGACACCACCGCCTTCCTGTCTGTCGTCTGTCTGTCTGTCTGTCTGACCGTCTGACCCTCTGCAAGCCTGTGCCTCCCCCCCCTCCCCTCGACCCCCCCGGAAGCGCGACAACACCCCCCCATCGATCTTCGCCCTCCTCTTCCCTTCTCCTCTGCTGCTGCTGCTGCTCCTCCCATTCCTCGATTTCCTCTTGCCGCACCGCACCGTCAACTACTTTACACGTGTGCCACCAACGAAACCACTTTACACGCTTTCTCTCTCCCTCCCTCCCTCTCCCTCTCTCTCATCTGTCGCTTCCGTTTCGTGCCTAACCCACTCCACCCCCTCCCCTCCCCAACCTCCCAGCCCTCGTTCACACCCGTCGATAGCGAAGGGGGAACAAAGTACTTTACCCGAAACCAACCACACTACCACTACCACTACCATTACCACCAAAACCACCACCAACTCCTCGACCACCACTACAACCCCCCCAACCTCAACGCGAACTTAACACTCATCCTCTTCCTCCCTGCGAACAACAACAACATCTCCAAACATTTCGGCAAAATTAATTTTTCGTCTTTTTCAAAAAAAAGACAGTGATCCTTCCGAGATGTTGGACTCATCGTCGCCAAATATCCACCACAACAATGTGGCGGGTATAAAACGGTTGCTTCCAGCATTCGAGCCCACAGAGTCTCCGCCACGTTTCAAACGACAGAAACCTCGTGCCGAAGCCATCACTGATGAGAATCGATACCCGACGCCCGTGCCGTCATCCTCAGTCGGGGTCATCCCTTCATCCCCTCCGCTGGCTCCGACACAGATTGCACCAGTAGAACATCAACAACAACAACAGCTGCAGCAGCAGGAACAACCACAGCAACAACCACAACTGGCTCCTCGGAGACCAAACCTCAGACGCACGCAGTCGACAGTATCGGAACGTGCGCCATTGTCTGCAGTGCCGTCCATCACCCTCCCCGAGAACGGTCAGCCAATATTACTCGGCCGATCGAGTAATTCCTCGCACTATAGGCTCTCGGCTAACAGGCTCATCTCGCGGGTCCACATCAAGGCCGTTTACCACGCTGTTACGACAACATCGAAACCAAAGATTGTGATCGAGTGTCTGGGATGGAACGGAACAAAAGTTCATTGTCAGGGCCGCGCCTGGGAGCTTCTGAAGGACGATATCTTCGTCTCCGAGACGGAGCATGAGGAGATCATGCTTGACGTCCATGACTCCAGGGTAGTGCTGGCTTGGCCCATCGTTACCCGTGCCTCGTCGTCGTTCTCCTCGACTAGTACTACCACCGCCACCGGTGGCCCGCCGACTGCTGGCGCACCCGCCAATAGGGTTATCAGGAGTCCGTCTCCGGAATGGGAGGGCAACGACGAGAATGCTATCCCTTGGGAGGGTGCTCAGCGTATCAGTGCCAGGGCAAAGTTGACTCCCGTCTCGCCCACGCCGAGACGTAATGTTGGCAATTCGTTGAATGCGATTGCTTCCGCATCCATGGCGGAAACTTTCTTGGATATCTACGAGGACGAACCGGAAGAAGAAGGAGAAGAAGAAGAAGGGGAGCAGGATGAACAGGAACAGGAACAGGAACAAGAAGTCGAGGCTGAAGATGAAGATGAAGATGAAGCTCAGATTGAATTGCCGCCGCTGGTCGAAAAGTCGACCTCCAGATTTTCACGTTCCTACTTCAAGGATGTTCCCGAGGCATCGACCGACGTGGTCCATACGGATGAGATTGCCCAGAGCTTCGATTGCGAGCCAATGCTTCCTCCCATGTCTCTCTTCTCCACCAGAGATCCCCTCCGACACAGGCCCAGGACGCCACCATTGCTCACTCGCCGTGCCAGGGACACATCTGTGACGCTGCCCCCGTCCAGTGTTGAGCGTCGTCGAAGTGCATCGACCTCGCCCTCCAAGTACGTGACATTGCAGAACCACCTCACCAACCAGCTTGCCTTTTCTCGCGTCAACACCATGCCGCTGTCGGAGCTCTACGCGAACCTCCCCACCGCTCTGGCTGCTACCGTTACCATGGAACGGGTGAAGGAGATGCTCTTGGGAGCCGAGTGCATCGGTGAGATCAAGAGGAGCGGAAAGGACGCGGCCGGAAAGCCGCTCGAGAACCAGTACTACTACATCCTGGAACAGGATAAGGACGATGGCAGGAAGTCTGCGGTCGGTGGAAAGGCCCGCATGAGGAATTGCAGGAAAGAACACAAGGTTTGCTTGTCCCCCCTTTTTCACACGATGGATAGAAACGAGGACATCGGCTGATTACATGGCGCTCGGCAGCAATACTACTGGAAAAAACCAAAGAAGATCTCGTACTAGGACCACTGGATCCCTAATGGTTTCTCTAACGGTCTCATGGTGCGCTGATGGTTTTGATGGATGGATGGATGATGATGGGTAAAAAAAATATAGGAGGATGCTCCTTTTTTACTTTCGCATTGCCTTACCCATATGCTTTTGTTTTTTTGCTTTGCTATGCTTGGTGCTTCGATTTTTAGCGCTTCTTTCGATTTCTGGGCTACCAACCTCCTGTTCACTGGAGGTGGGGTTGGATTTGCAAAGTTTGCCTGGCTCTTTTTTTCTTCTTTTCTTTTCTTTTCTTTCTTCTTTTCTCAACGAATTGTTTTTTACTCTACCTACGTCTTTTGTTGTCTGCTTCCGTTCTAGTACGGCCGCGTCTTCTGGCTTGTGTTTCCCTTCTTCTTTGACAGAATTAACGATATGCAAAGTGGCCCCCGTCGTCGTCGTTTTCACTTTCTAGTTTTGTTTTCGTTTTCTTGTGCGGTGTGCGGGGTTTCCTTGCGATGATGATGATGCGTGTGTTGCGTGCAAGTTTGTTTTCTTTCTTTTTTTCTTCTTCTTTTCTTCTTGACTTTTCTGGTTTTTTTTTGGTCGGTCTAGGGCTGTTCGCTGTTCGCTGGGTCTAGGGGTTTGGGTGGTGGGTTTGGGTTCGGGAGTTAGGGGGCTTTGGAGGAGATAGGGAGGGAGGGAGATGGGAAAGAGAGGGAGGAATTGGATGGGAATTGGATGGGATGGAGGAGTAGAGGAGGAGGGGATGGAGGGAGGATAGCTACATATCCTGACGTCGACGGAATGGGTGACGTCAGTGGGATGTTTGGATATGTTTGGGCCGGGTGGGTGGGTGGATAGGTGGACGATGGATGGATCATGGGGGATGGGGGGATATAAATTTACCTCGTAAGAAGTGGGTCCGTTGGTTTACGGGTTCGGGGTAGAGGATGGTATTCCGACGTTGGGGGGTCGAAGGGGGGATTTTCTGTTGCTGTGATGGACATGGGCGGCGATGGGTGGGCGATGGGCGGCGGGTTGCATTTTCCTTACAAACGGCTGTCTGTACATTTCATGGTTTTGGGGGAAATAGGGAAAGAAAGAGGGAAAGAAAGAAAGAGGGAAATATACGAATGAGCATTGGGCACGGAATCGATTCTCTCTCTCTCTCTCTCTCTCTCTCTCTGACTGGATGTGATGGTGTTGCGTTTGGATGGGTCGGCTAGGTTAACTGGAAATGACGTGCAGATTAAAATTTGACGCGAGAAACACGCGACAAATACGCGAGAAATACGCGTGGTCGCGTGAGTGCGCGTTTTTTTCTTTGCTTTTTGCTTTTTTCGTTTAGCTGTTGTTGTGTTCCGATCTGTGGACGTGGACGTGGGCGCGTAGAGTCCTGGAGGGGATGGAGTGTTTGTGTTGTTGTACCACCACTTGCTTTGGTACTCCACTTATCTGTTTGTGTGTCTCTCTCTGTGTGTGTGGATGGTGGGGTGCAAGCTGCAGCTGGAATTGGCTGGTTGCTGGGCAGTGGGGAGATTACCGGTATCGCCGCCGCCGCCACCGCCGTAGCAGCAGCAGCAGCAGCAGCAGCAGCTTGGTTGGCTGGTTGATGCAGCTTGGTTTATTGGTTGATGCAAAACCTCTGCGTGGGCTTCATTCGTGGGTTTCATTCGTTCATTCGTTCGTTCGTGGGATGGGATGTGCCCCCTACCTCCCCTACAGCCCCGGGGAAAGGATGATGGTGATTCGTGAGTGGTCGAGTCCCGTTGGATTTAGCCTTCAGCCTTCAGCCTTCAGCCTTCAGCCTTCAGCCTTCAAGTCTCAGGGACATGAGATTGCGTGAGAATGCGTGATGCGCAAGTTCCAAGCGCGCGCTCTGTCAACGGATGGGGGAAGCCGGCTTTAGGTACTATAGTCTATCGTATGGTTCGACGTCTATGCTTATACATAGATCACACACCATCGGAATAGATACATCGTCGGAATACCAGTACTATAGAGTACATTATCCATTTCATACATACCGTTCATCTCCTCCCATTCACTCCCTCCGCTCCTCTCCCCTCCCCTCCCCTTCAGTTCACCTCCTCCCCTCCGACATCTACCCAAGGCGAAAACACGCTCCAACGATCGTTACAGGCCCTATATAAACACAACCCAGAAAAAGAAAAAAGAAAACTCCAATATACATTAGGCACAGTACCGTGTTGTGTAGTACTAGTGGTGAGTGGGTGGGAGAACTGCGTGCAGCCTCACCCGTCTACATTATCATCCCCTATCATCCCCTATCATCCCCCTATCATCAAAACCCAGACCGCGTCTACTTCTTCATCCTGCCCAGCACCTTTCCGACCGCCTTCCTTATAACGCTGCCGCCCGCCTCAACATCCTTCTTCGAGTGTCCAACGGTAACACTCGCCATCAGCATCGGCGGACCCTCCCAGCCAAACCTCCTACCGGGCGCAAAATCCGTCGCACTGGAGTCCTTAACCTTCTTAACTCTTGAGATCATGACGCCGGAGCCCATGCACTCATCGACGATATCGACGAGGACACGCTCCTCGATATCCGCGCCCTTCTGCTCAAAGATATCATTTTTCAGGTAGAATAGACACCTCGGATTCTCGGGGGCCGAGCTGATGAGTATATGTTCACAGCGCTCGAGCTGCTGTCTGAACAGCCGCATTTTCTCGCGGAGGTCCGTGATCAGCTCTGGGTTCGACTCGAGGAGCTTGACGGACTCGGCCGCGGCGACAGAGAGCATTGCCGGCAGCGCGGCGGAGAACACGTAGGCGGACGACGAGATGCGCTGGTGCTCGACGACCTCGAGCGTGCCTGCGCAGAACCCGCCGCCCGCGCATAGCGCGTGCGATAGCGAGCCGATCAGCATCTCGACGTGCGTCGTGTCGATGTTTTGGTGCTCCGTGGCGCCGCGCCCGGTGCGCCCAAGAACGCCAAAGCTGTGCGTTTCGTCTAGGATCAGACGGTACTTGAAACGGTTCTTGAGCTCGATGATCTTGGCGAGGTCTGGCATGTCGCCCGTGTTTTCGAAGAGGCCTTCGGTCACGATGAAGCGCCGCGTGAGTGGCTTGCGTTTTTGCTCCTTGGCCACTTGCGTCAGGACGCGCTCGAGGTCTTCCATGTCGTTGTGGTTGAACCAGCGGACGGTGGAACGGGAGACCTAGAGAGGTTAGTCGTACGTAATGCGGCGGGATTTCGGAAAAGTTACCTGGAGACCCTTCTGGATCGAAAAGTTGACGGCGCGGTCGGCAATGATGATGTCTCCACGCTTCGAGAAAGCCGGGATGACGGACGAGATGGTGGAGAACGCCTGGGCATAGACGATACACGCCTCGACGCCGAGGAACCGTGCGATCTCCTTCTCCGTGTCCATGTGCACATCCTGAGTACCGTAGAAGTTTGGGGGCCCGCAAGCACCGACACCGTAGCTGCGAAGAACCTGCACTCCGCGTTCCTTGATGAGCTCGTTCGCCACCAGGTTGTAGTAGTTGGTTGAAGCCAGGTTGGTCACGGACTTGCCGTTCGCCAGCTTCACCCGGGGACCAGTGGGTCCGGCAATGATGGGACGGCGCTCCTCCTCAAAGACTTCGAGCTCGGTGGAAGGTGCGACGAGGGGCTCCGGTGACCACTCTTCGACTAATTCGTCAATCTCCTATCGTGCCCAAGGCCGTGATTAGTTCCGGAAACGAAGCTTCGTGACGCGGGAGTGGATCGCTTGCAACAAACCTCTTCGGTCAGGTCCATTGACTTCTGTTTCGTAGAGTACCGTGGAGCGAGGAGGTATCGCACGGCGAAGAGGAAGAGACATAGTTCGACAACGGAGCGGATAGGGTCGTTCTGGTAGGAATTTTGGACGTAGCGGAGCAGGATCGAGGAACCGGGGACTCGCCGAAATTTCGTAGATACTTCGTCGATGGTGCTGTTGAGGAGCACGAGGGCGTGTTGTAAATCCATGATCGCGGCACGTCGTGGTGGTGGTGGTTGTGGTTGTGGTGGCCGAGAGTGTGTGCTGTTAAGCTGCGGCGCTGAAAGTTGTGGTGTGATGGGATCTCGAAAAGGAGAAATACTCGGAATCGTGGCCTTCACGTGATGCCGGGGTCCGGAGTTCGGGTCAATTCCAAAGCATCATTTATCACTCGTCCTCGGGTCCACGAAGACTGCTGATTTTTACGCCGCTGGCATAAATCCGTAAGATCAAAAGCATGAGTTATATCGGATGGCATTATTCGAGTCAGGTTGTCGTATTATCAATAGAAACCCATGTCAGTAGAAATAAGGTATTGGTCGGTCGTCATGTATGTGATCTTCAATGGCCAAGGGAGTGGCCGTATTGGGCGGCCGGCAGTTCACGGTTTACTCGTACTCGGGCACCATATTGTAAGAACAACCATTAGTTTACTAGACCACTACCACTCGACACAATGGCTTCGACGATCCCCTCAGAGTCCACTCTCGTACGGCGTGTTGCAGCCTCCCGAAAGCTCGAAAAACAGATCCCCCGCATTAACCTCATCTCCATCATTATCCGCGTCGCCCAATTCATTATCCTCGGTGGCTTCAGCCTTGCCTATGCAATGGCACAGCCTCCCGTCTTCCTCGACACTTTCGTCTGGCCGCAGAACACATCGCCGCCCTACACAATGACAGTCTATCGGAACACCACCTCTGGTAGTGAAACACGGGTAGAATACTTTGGCCATCAGCATAGGAGCTCTCTTAACTACTCGGTCATGACGGTTGAGTGGAACGATAAACGGTCGCCGCCGGGACTGTCAGAGAAGTATGATTGTGGCTGGGACCTGCGGTTGGGCTGTGAAGGTGCGCAGTGGGCAGCTACGAGGATTGGATGGTTGGACTCGTGGCCGTTTGACGTTGATGAGCAGATGGCAAGAATTATCTACATTGATAGGTATATCTTCTGGTTACTGGTCGTAGGGGTAAGTTACTCTATGTGAAGCTTTACAAAGATACTGATGCCGAAGCAGGGCTATCTGGGCTCCAGTCACAACGTGGTGGTAATGATTCATGCCCTAGAACCATCCGGAGTCGGATTTTATAAGTAAGAGAACGGATACATGGGGCTCCTCGGGATGCTAATGACAAGTGACGCCTCAGGTATATCGCAATAATGGACTTCATCATCAGCATCTTATTCCTCCTTCTCGGCATCTTCCCTATCGCGATACAGCAGTATCTGTCGTCGATCGTCAAGGAGGAACAAGGCACATTCGGCACCTCCTTCGCCTCCCTCTTCGGACTTTTCACGAGCGTACTCAACGCCAACGAACAGTATGCGTTTTGCATGGGATGGACTTTGTGGTAATAATTAGATCCGGCGGATGTCGGAGCGAAAGAAAGCTGACTCGAACTGTGATAGGGCCCTCTACACGGTTACGTTCCTTCTGAGTACCATCTTGGTCCGGAATCTGGAAAGGTACGAATCGCTTCCGAAGAGGCTGCCCGCATCAATGGCTACGAACAACAGAAGCCCGCCAACTACCCGAGCGACCGCCGCCAATTGTCGAGCAATACCGGGGAAAGACGTTGCCCCAGCTGTCACAATTACGAGGAGGTATATCGGGCCTTCGGGAAACGTGAGGAATTAGGTTAGACGGGGTCTCATTTCCTGGCCGCATCGAGCAAATGTCTGTCTGGGACTCTCAATTATTGTAACATGATTAAAGTACTTGGGTACTTATGCAGTGAACTGGAGGGAGGATGGCATGGTTACTGTAGGACTAGCATTGTGAATATGAGGAATGGTCGAATAAGACTCTTCATGATTCACTGGGGAGAATTCCTACGGTCCACCACATCTTTGGCTCCAGTTGCTCCCCTTCACATTGGCTCTCTGTTCAGTTGTTTTTACAGGATCATTGTTCCAACGCATGGGTAGAATAGCTCGTCCGTAAAGTAGAGAGCTTTCAGGTCGCTGATGCCATCCTCACGCTGGAAATTTGGCCGTGTCTTTGATGGTAACATCAAGGAGATGGTAGACTCATGGCATCGTCCAAAGTGGAACCATCGGTGGATAATCTGCTTGCAGGATTATTTCTTTCCGTCCAGATGCTTGCTCGCGGGCTCATTTATTAGTACGTACTCCTTGCGCATCGATCTCCACTGCCGCTCGCTCGATCGCACTATGTGTTCTGAGACCTGTCCCAATCAGTAAGCACATGCAACTGCAACTGGCAGCCAACCCATTGTCCCCGCCCTCCGCCCTCCTCTACTTCCACACATCCTTCTCATCCTCCACCTCTCCTCATATTCCTTCAACCTTTCCGTATTTTTGCTATTAACTGAACCATATCTCCATTTGCTGCTCGGACCAGATTCCCTACCGCCGAACTATCTCGAGGCTGTCAACAGGTCCCACTACCGCACTTCTTGCATCGGATTTTGCTCTACCTCCCCACAGCACCTTACGCGATGCACCGTCTTCTGATTGCAGCGAGGGAAAAGCTCGCCTCAATAGACTGGCGGCAGAGAAAGCGGTCCAACTTCAACAGAGCTCTGTTCTTCGTACAGTTGGTGTTCTTCGGTGGGCCACTGGCAAATCCTCCCTTTCTCTGCCCAGCTGATATTCTCTAGCGACCTCGCTCGGAATTGCCTCCAGAGTCGGTTGCACGTTCGGCGACATACTACTCGCGCCTTCTTCAACACTTCCTAAGCCATGGTGCTTCAGTTGGCTTTTCTCTTTCGTACGGCCCCTTTATCTCCAAGGACTTCCCCTAAAACTAATGTTGGGCATAGGCAATCATTGAAGGTATTATCGGTGGCCTTCAGCTTTTTCATTCTTGCTACCAGGGCGTCACCAGCTCAGGTCGCTGCTTGACAATCCCTCTCCACCGCTTCTATATCTTCATCGATATAGTAATGTGCGCTATAAGCTTCTTGAGCCTCTATATCATTGCCAACTTCATCATGATTCATCACGGGCTGGACCCCAAAGGAAAAAATGCCATTAAAGATCTCATAGGAGAGGAGAATCTTCACATGCTATCCGGAGAGTCAAAGTGGGCAGCTTGCATACAGCTCGTGATATTGGAAGTTACTCAGATGTTTGTCATCCCTTAACATTCTTGGACAAGTTGAAATCAGACCATTCTGACGATGGATGCAGCCTTGGCCTGGGAATGTCTATCATGCTGCAAGCAGTGCTGCACTCTCGCCGGAGGCGTGGATGGTCACTGAAGCCGGGGAGATGGGGGAGAGAAGGGCACGAACTTCAAAACCAGCCCCGTGTCCTTCCAAATAGACACTCGAGTGCTTTCCCCCAACCCGAAGGTGCAGTGAACAGCCCAACCCCGATTGATCCACTACCCAATGGTGCTGCAGCCAATCAAGAGGACAGAATCGAACCTGTCTAGAAGGGCAACAAGGGTCACAATGGAGCACAGGTAGGCGGATGATGATATTCGTGTGAGGCTTCGTTAGGATCAGTTTTGAAAAAAGCTTGGATGGAGAGTTTTGGAAACGTTAATCATTGGTCGAGTAATGTTCTTTGCTGTTGAAGGAATTACAGAAATATGGAAATGCGGGTTCTTTTCATGTTTTAATGTTTAATGTTGTGGAGGACGAGGATGGGTATCTGTCTGTGTAGTTGCGGATGGCTTGTTGGTCTTCTTACTGTAAGATGCTGGTTCGGTCATGTACCATGCTGCTGGAGAGCTCTTCCTAGAGGAATGATAATGCTTGTTTGACGAGTATCATGAATTGCCATCCAGTCTCTCGTGAATTCGGAAATATGTAGTGCCTGTCTCAGAGCGGGAATTCGCACTCCTACTGCATATTTGCTCACTCGCACTTAGCCTCGCAATAGGCTGCTTGCATAAAAACTACACCGACTAACTCTTCCGCTCTCTTCGCTGCATCCATCTTCTCTCATACCAACTCCTTTGAAACTTCTGCCTCACAACTCTCTCCCTACTGACGTCGCACTTCCATCAAACCCCACACACTCGTCAAACATACAGTACTTTCCCCAAGTCCCGTTAGACTCCGCTATGTTTCACGCTGCTGCCAATCCCAACATCCTCGCCTACGTGGATCCCACCTTCTTCCCCGCAGGCACACCATTTACGGCCAGAGCACCAGGAGGCCGTCGAAACTGCCTTGCATTCTTCGACTATGCTCGGAAGCCACGGACTCCCATTGAAGCCACGCTGATCACATTCCGGATATTGGGGTTCCTTCTCGGTGCTGCTTTGTTCCTCATGGGAATCCTCTACATCAGTCTCCCTGCCACCTTTGGGGCCAATCGGGTCGAGCCTATTGCTGCGTTGATCGTGGTAAGTACTTACCTACTCGTCGATGGATATGGGGATGGGGAGGGTGATGGAGATGTTGACGACGACGTCGATTATAGGGTCCCGTTACGATGACGTTTTTCTTCTTTGAGGCTTACCTGTGCACCGGGCACCTCGTCGATCCCGCCGGATTGCCGGTATTGTATGTTTCTTGCTGCCAATCATTCTTCCCTACCATCTCGGGCGCAGAGTGACTGATACGACATAGTATTACCGAATTGGTGTTCCAAGTCTTCAACCTCATCCTTAATGCGTGCGCGCTTGGGTGGCTCGCACTGTTCGACTTCGGCCGTCAACAAGACCGCGCCGACTGGTGGGTGTTTGTGATGTTGTTTTCACTCAACGGGTATGTTGCAAAGTCGTCCAGTGAGCCTGGAGGATGCTGATAAGAGATTGCAGGTTTCTGGCACTCGCCGTGGCGATCACCATGACAGTCATGATATTCATCGCCGTCGCAAAACGCGAGAAGGCAGCTGTAACGGTCGGATCCCCAGGCCCTGAAAATTTGACGGCCACAGCTTGATCAATGATGTGTGTGTGCTGGTATTGTATGAATAACTTCGTCATGGATTATGGGAGGTTGAGGAGCTGTGAAGCTGGTGGGCTATCTGTTTTTTTACGCAGCTGGTATGCGGGATAATTGTATGAGTGTAGTAAGCAAAGAGATTCACAACCTGATCCGGAATCACAGTATCAGTGCTGCCTTAAACCTCAAGTACATAGGAGGCACCGGATGGGCTTCGTCGCGGTTATTGATGTTTCTCACCGACTGTCGGAATGGCCCGCTTCCCAAATGTTTCCTCTGTCTCCACGCTGTTGCCGTACAGAGGCTTGAGTCCCCGTGATAGGACAGATTTGACACCCCCCATCAATAGCTAGCAAAGTAACCTTGCACGTACGTATCTTCTAATCCTTCGACTCGTTCTTGCTCACGTCCACCGGGCATCGCCTTTGGGGATCTAACGTGGAATCTGAACGGAAGACCCGAAATACGTCGTCAGGTCATTCTTGATGAAGACACAAGAGTCACCGGAATTGCGCGTACTTCGGGGGTGACGACCTCCCCTGCAGGGCGAATCAGGCTCGGCCTTAAATGTCAGCTTTTGGATCTGGAGATGAGATATCCGGAAGCATCTTGGGCTATTTGTTGGCTTGCGTAAGTGGTATTTCTTGAGTGCTCATAGCTAGAAACTAACGGCATGGCTTGAATACATAGGTAGGCTAGACTATATAGAGATCCAGCGGACACTTCCTAAGGTTAGCAACGTTTATTCGGCGCTACATCATGGCGTTTTAAAGAAATTTCGAAGACGAAGGATTTACTTTCGGGGAGAGCCTTTCTCTGGGGAACAAATGTCGAGGGTGATTCACCTATGGGAATTACACTACGCCCCGCCTACGAAAGACGGAAAGCTTGGCCAGCTCCGCAGTACCTAACGCTGCCGGTGCCACCGCTTTTACGTGCACCGTCGGTGGACGGTGGACCCATCATCTGTTTCGGAGTTTAACTCGCTCAATTATTCTCTCTCCTCATGCCACATATTGGACAGGCGATATTTAGGTTTGCTTCTATCGTTTCCGTTTCCACCTTACGCCCCGATCACCCAGCTAGTGTTAAGTAATGAAAGCGAGTACGACTTCAGGCTACCTTTCAGTTCAATCATACAAACATTGCACGCACACCAACACCGCAACTGTGCACATCACTTTGCAACTTCTTCCATTTCATCATATCCCGGCTTCCCTCAAGCCCCCCAGCCTCTATCCAGCCTCATCACCCCCGACCCTCCATTCGGAAACCCCTGATAAACGGGCTTATAAACCGGCGCTCCTTCCGTTCCCCTCCTCATGTCGAAAACACCTGGCCCTGCCATCCCCGGGCCTCTTGTACTTATCCCCATCGGTGACGACGGCATATGTACCGGGTGATGGTGATGTATGTGCGGCGGATGCTTCGGGTGTGGATATACGTAGCACGGCGGCGGGCGGATAATCTCAATCCACCTATTCCTTCCTCGGCCGGTGGGCATGCTGAGCAGATGTCTTGCGCTCGCGGCCGTCTCGACTCTTCTCTTCACCACGCGGCGGTGCAGGAAACTGGCCGCTACCAGTATAATCACTAGGAGGATCACCATCGTGAGGATAATGGCGATCGTGGATGACGGAGGGAGATTTGGTGGCAAGGGAGACATCGTCGTTTACTTCTGAGGAGCGGGGAGGGGGGGGGGGGAATGCTGGGGGAGACGGGGGTGGGGGGAGGTGAAGATATGGAAGATCGAACGAGTGCTGATGAGCAAACGAAAGGCGAGTGCGTGCGAGTGATGTCGGGTCTACCCAAAACGAACGGCGCCCGGAATGGTGCATATCGGGCTGTAGGCTTCAGATGGTTAGATGCCACGACTCCCGTCGGGATGCGGACACCCTGCCTGGGAAATTTCGGTTCGTGCGTGCGGTGGGACTATTGGCCGACGTCCTGGAGGAGATATTTCCGCTGGCTTCGATAACTATCGCGCCGGATCAAGCGTCAAACGAAATCGATCGTAATCCGTTGGTCATGTAATATTGCTAACGGCTCATGCATGTGCTCGCACCGAGCACCTGACCGATTAGGCTACACGTAAAGACTATGACACTATAGTCTCTGACAATATAGGTAGTGGAAGCCCCTCCGGTAGAGAAGAATACTGGTTCCATGGTTCGCAACAGTCAGCCCTGGGCATGTTAGCAGTTGTTCGATAACGGATTGCTTTTTTCGGACACAGAATCTTCACCTGAATGAAATCAGTGCTTTCAAGGCTGGGACCATGGTGTCTACCAGCCGCGGGGCGGCGAATGACGGCTGATGATACCGGTTCTCTGCCGTGGCTTGGGTGTCTTCGCTTTCAGCCATCTAGTACCTTGTATACTGTTGACTGTGATCCGAAGGAGAATGAGGTTCGTAACCTGGGTATCGGCTCAAGGAGGCGCTGCAGCAGACCGCATCACCAAAGTCTGGGCATGGGCCCTACTATGTATACCAGCATGGAAGTACTACATGCTGCATGTATTTTGTGATCAGTGGCGTCGAGGAGCCACAGAACATGCACTCAGACAGAGGAAAGTATAGATCGCTGTGTAGCAGTGCCACTTTCCTTTCCTAGACTTGTAGCCCTGTCGCCACGGCGAGCATACAAAATAGCCTAGACCCACATCCTAGCTAACAAACATCGAACCATCCCGCAAAGCTACAGCCCTCACCCATACAAGCACGTAATCCACTTCCAGTCGCATACCCAAAAGAATCTTCAAACTGATATCGCAACCGCACCATATCATAAACGTAGGCATGCTCTACCGACACAAGCATCCAGCTCTGCATAGCAGTAGCATCCCAAAGAGCAACAGAGACTGTCAGATCACGCCATTTGGCTCAAATTAGCATGATTATCATAGCGGGAACTAAGGTACGAGAGTAGCACCCACGCGCTCTCGGTTCCACCCTAGGCTTGAGGTCCATCGTCACGCTGCCAGGTCGAGTGACTTTGAAGGACTCTGTCAGATTGTTCGCCAAACGGTGCAGCTGGATGCACCGCCGCCGGTGACGTCGGGTTGTGAGAGGCTAGTTCCCTATAGAGTCAGGCCAAACAGGCACCACTTAGCCGCCGTCATCGACATTTCCAGATCAGAAGGACTCACTTTCTATCGAATCAAGCCAAACAGGCACCACTTAGCCGCCGTCATCGACATTTCCAGATCAGAAGGACTCACTCTCTATCGAATCAAGCCAGGCAGGCACCACTTAGCCGCCGTCATCGACATTTCCAGATCAGAAGGACTCACAAGCTATCGAATCAAGCCAAACAGGCACCACTTAGCCGCCGTCATCGACATTTCCAGATCAGAAGGACTCACCGGCTATCGAATCAAGCCAGGCAGGCACCACTTAGCCGCCGTCATCGACATTTCCAGATCAGAAGGACTCACAAGCTATCGAATCAAGCCAAACAGGCACCACTTAGCCGCCGTCATCGACATTTCCAGATCAGAAGGACTCACAAGCTATCGAATCAAGCCAAACAGGCACCACTTAGCCGCCGTCATCGACATTTCCAGATCAGAAGGACTCACTCTCTATCGAATCAAGCCAAACAGGCACCACTTAGCCGCCGTCATCGACATTTCCAGATCAGAAGGACTCACCGGCTATCGAATCAAGCCAGGCAGGCACCACTTAGCCGCCGTCATCGACATTTCCAGATCAGAAGGACTCACAAGCTATCGAATCAAGCCAAACAGGCACCACTTAGCCGCCGTCATCGACATTTCCAGATCAGAAGGACTCACTCTCTATCGAATCAAGCCAGGCAGGCACCACTTAGCCGCCGTCATCGACATTTCCAGATCAGAAGGACTCACTTTCTATCGAATCAAGCCAAACAGGCACCACTTAGCCGCCGTCATCGACATTTCCAGATCAGAAGGACTCACTCTCTATCGAATCAAGCCAGGCAGGCACCACTTAGCCGCCGTCATCGACATTTCCAGATCAGAAGGACTCACAAGCTATCGAATCAAGCCAAACAGGCACCACTTAGCCGCCGTCATCGACATTTCCAGATCAGAAGGACTCACTCTCTATCGAATCAAGCCAGGCAGGCACCACTTAGCCGCCGTCATCGACATTTCCAGATCAGAAGGACTCACTCTCTATCGAATCAAGCCAGGCAGGCACCACTTAGCCGCCGTCATCGACATTTCCAGATCAGAAGGACTCACTCTCTATCGAATCAAGCCAGGCAGGCACCACTTAGCCGCCGTCATCGACATTTCCAGATCAGAAGGACTCACTTTCTATCGAATCAAGCCAAACAGGCACCACTTAGCCGCCGTCATCGACATTTCCAGATCAGAAGGACTCACTCTCTATCGAATCAAGCCAGGCAGGCACCACTTAGCCGCCGTCATCGACATTTCCAGATCAGAAGGACTCACAAGCTATCGAATCAAGCCAAACAGGCACCACTTAGCCGCCGTCATCGACATTTCCAGATCAGAAGGACTCACTCTCTATCGAATCAAGCCAAACAGGCACCACTTAGCCGCCGTCATCGACATTTCCAGATCAGAAGGACTCACCGGCTATCGAATCAAGCCAGGCAGGCACCACTTAGCCGCCGTCATCGACATTTCCAGATCAGAAGGACTCACTTTCTATCGAATCAAGCCAGACAGGCACCACTTAGCCGCCGTCATCGACATTTCCAGATCAGAAGGACTCACTCTCTATCGAATCAAGCCAGGCAGGCACCACTTAGCCGCCGTCATCGACATTTCCAGATCAGAAGGACTCACTCTCTATCGAATCAAGCCAAACAGGCACCACTTAGCCGCCGTCATCGACATTTCCAGATCAGAAGGACTCACTCTCTATCGAATCAAGCCAGGCAGGCACCACTTAGCCGCCGTCATCGACATTTCCAGATCAGAAGGACTCACAAGCTATCGAATCAAGCCAAACAGGCACCACTTAGCCGCCGTCATCGACATTTCCAGATCAGAAGGACTCACTCTCTATCGAATCAAGCCAGGCAGGCACCACTTAGCCGCCGTCATCGACATTTCCAGATCAGAAGGACTCACTTTCTATCGAATCAAGCCAAACAGGCACCACTTAGCCGCCGTCATCGACATTTCCAGATCAGAAGGACTCACAAGCTATCGAATCAAGCCAAACAGGCACCACTTAGCCGCCGTCATCGACATTTCCAGATCAGAAGGACTCACCGGCTATCGAATCAAGCCAGGCAGGCACCACTTAGCCGCCGTCATCGACATTTCCAGATCAGAAGGACTCACAAGCTATCGAATCAAGCCAAACAGGCACCACTTAGCCGCCGTCATCGACATTTCCAGATCAGAAGGACTCACAAGCTATCGAATCAAGCCAAACAGGCACCACTTAGCCGCCGTCATCGACATTTCCAGATCAGAAGGACTCACCGGCTATCGAATCAAGCCAAACAGGCACCACTTAGCCGCCGTCATCGACATTTCCAGATCAGAAGGACTCACCGGCTATCGAATCAAGCCAGCCAGGCACCACTTAGCCGCCGTCATCGACATTTCCAGATCAGAAGGACTCACTCTCTATCGAATCAAGCCAAACAGGCACCACTTAGCCGCCGTCATCGACATTTCCAGATCAGAAGGACTCACCGGCTATCGAATCAAGCCAGGCAGGCACCACTTAGCCGCCGTCATCGACATTTCCAGATCAGAAGGACTCACAAGCTATCGAATCAAGCCAAACAGGCACCACTTAGCCGCCGTCATCGACATTTCCAGATCAGAAGGACTCACTCTCTATCGAATCAAGCCAGGCAGGCACCACTTAGCCGCCGTCATCGACATTTCCAGATCAGAAGGACTCACAAGCTATCGAATCAAGCCAAACAGGCACCACTTAGCCGCCGTCATCGACATTTCCAGATCAGAAGGACTCACAAGCTATCGAATCAAGCCAAACAGGCACCACTTAGCCGCCGTCATCGACATTTCCAGATCAGAAGGACTCACCGGCTATCGAATCAAGCCAGGCAGGCACCACTTAGCCGCCGTCATCGACATTTCCAGATCAGAAGGACTCACAAGCTATCGAATCAAGCCAAACAGGCACCACTTAGCCGCCGTCATCGACATTTCCAGATCAGAAGGACTCACTCTCTATCGAATCAAGCCAGGCAGGCACCACTTAGCCGCCGTCATCGACATTTCCAGATCAGAAGGACTCACTCTCTATCGAATCAAGCCAGGCAGGCACCACTTAGCCGCCGTCATCGACATTTCCAGATCAGAAGGACTCACTCTCTATCGAATCAAGCCAGGCAGGCACCACTTAGCCGCCGTCATCGACATTTCCAGATCAGAAGGACTCACAAGCTATCGAATCAAGCCAAACAGGCACCACTTAGCCGCCGTCATCGACATTTCCAGATCAGAAGGACTCACCGGCTATCGAATCAAGCCAGGCAGGCACCACTTAGCCGCCGTCATCGACATTTCCAGATCAGAAGGACTCACTCTCTATCGAATCAAGCCAGGCAGGCACCACTTAGCCGCCGTCATCGACATTTCCAGATCAGAAGGACTCACTCTCTATCGAATCAAGCCAGGCAGGCACCACTTAGCCGCCGTCATCGACATTTCCAGATCAGGAGGACTCACAAGCTATCGAATCAAGCCAAACAGGCACCACTTAGCCGCCGTCATCGACATTTCCAGATCAGAAGGACTCACAAGCTATCGAATCAAGCCAAACAGGCACCACTTAGCCGCCGTCATCGACATTTCCAGATCAGAAGGACTCACCGGCTATCGAATCAAGCCAGGTGGACACCGTTTAATGGGTATCAACACTGCAGTGGTGGTGGCTGACTTACTTTAAGTCGTAGCGTCTAGAAAATGAGATCACATTAGCACCCCCTATTTCTCTCTCCAGGGACATTCTTGGAGAATTCACTGCTCAGTTTGCTCGACCACCACATGCCAACGGCGGATTCGCATGAGCGCAGTTGCCTCATTCTGAGTCGCGTCTGCTGGAGCCTGAGCGCTGTCGTCTTCTGAAAGCTCCGTGATTCGCGGCTCTGACGATACTTGAAACCACGTCCCACAGATGGTACTTTGGGAAACACATGATAGTTTAGTATGGTAGAATCGCAACATCATCCGAAGTGTAGGTACCATCGAACCCGTTCAAGGTCATTGCCCTTGCCGTAGCCTCTATACGCAGTGCGGCAACTAGGACACTCCTGTTCTGTTCCTCGAACCGGGTCTTGCTGCTTTTTCAGTCGCATAGACATGGAAAGGGTCTTGCCTGGTGATATGGTGTCTTCCCAGCTTGCCGGGGTAATCATTGCGGCGTTGTTATCTTCATCGAAGATTGCAAATGATTTGCTTTCAACCCACACGCTTTCCCGCCCGCCCCGGAAGCCTCCCCGTACTGCTTCGTGAAAGGCCTAGTGTATTGTAAGGTTCATACTTGACTGAGTACGCTTCGAACGAGGCTTGTACAAACCTCCCATGTAACGCACCACTCGTACGGGAGCGTCATTTTTCTATCGAACGCGTCTACAAATCTGATGGGCTTGTTGTCGCTCCAATTATCAAGGCTTTGCGGAACTTGTGGCCGTTGCATACTTTGCAAGGCGACGCACATGTCTTCAATCCGATGCAAAGCTTGCCTGTAAACGTGAAAGAACCCGATTAGATCATGCATCGTCAGCGGCGGATACTGCCATCACCCACGCATTGTGAACGGCCAACAGCATCTCTATCGCTTCGATGTGCCCTTGGAGCCGGCGAAACAGCTCACTCGTATCGGCCTTCAGGCCCCCCCACTTCAGCTTTCGTGATGTATCTTTCACCTTCTTCCCCGATCCTCCTGGTGAAAGACTGGCATCGTATTTCTTGGTGATTTCGTCAAAATTCCGTAGAAGCTGAGAACACTCGCTAAGGTGTTTCTTTGCCGCATTGGTGAAGGATTTCGGCATGGAGCTGGGTTTCGGGGACTGGAATTCAGCCTCCACAATGGCAATGGTCGTTCCGAGGGAGCCCCGTATGAGCTTCAGAGTCTGGTAATTGGCGGAAGACCCTGTGCTGTCCTGGAGGCAGGCATATGCTTTGATCGCGACATTGCTGGCGGCGATAAAATCGCCGATGCCGAAACCGAAAGACATTGGAGGCGACGTCTAGGCTCAACGGTAGCGTGGTGGACTGTAGGTGGTGGTGGTGGTGGTGGTGGTGGAGTGCAAGGTGGTGGACTGTATCTTTGCTGCTGTTCTGTGGGCGGGGAAAGAACACCGCGGGGCCCGGGCGAAAATTCGGTATACACTTATTTTTACTGCCGTGAGGGGTATGTATCTCGGCCAGTTTCACAGGATGTTGCATGAGTGCGGTACTGGTACATACTGTCCAACACGGGTTACATGATGATTGGCGCCACCAAGAACATTCACGGCTGACACTGCGTGTTTTCCGTCTACGGGCTCATCATCAAAAGACACAAAATAAACACGGTAGAGCCAATGGACGACCTGTATACGCAAGCGCTCTCTTGATGCTTCGTCCGCTTTCGCCGATTGCAATAACTGCCTTCAGAAATCGAGATGTTCGTCCTATCATATCAACTAAGTGAAGTGACTCCGACTCCTGTGCCCCGAACAGGTTTACACTCCGAGTCCGTCGCACTATGGCTCAGAAGTACCTCAAACAAAAAGCTCTGGGGCTGGTCATCACAATGGTTTCATTCATCCGCTTCGGCATAACTCCCACTTGCGATACCTAGGTGAGTAGGTATGCATCCCAAGTGAAATCGACTTCAATTTCAATCGTAGCGACTCTGCGGCTTCTACCAGCATGATCACATCGCAAAACATCTCACTCTCTTGTATCTCATAGCAGCCGTAGTATCGTCTTAAGCCCCCAAGCAATGCTCGTCGAAGAGATCCTCTCCCCATCCTCTCTCCGAGTACCTCATACACCACCTCAGCCCCTCTCCCTTCTCAGCACCCCAATCAACGGCTTCAAGATGAGTAGTAGGCACGGGATAGCCGAGCCATATCCCAGTGAACATACTAACGTAATGCAGCGCCTCGGCGACATTCGCAATCTCCTGCCACCACTCACACCGCTTCTCGTCTCCTCTGTTAGCGACCACGAACCTCCAATCCACCATGTTTTCATCCTCCTCGAACGGAATATCCTTAAACTCCTTCACCTCGCCGGGCAAAATACACGATTAGTTTGTTAACTCCCGTATCTTCCAGAACAGTCCGGTAGAATAATCCCAGTCGAGGAGCGCGGAAGACGGCAGGAGGTCACAGCCATGGCTAGCGACGGTGATCTTCTGTTCCGCCTGCAGCAACCGCTGGAAGGATTCTTCGGCCGGTCCGACAGCCTCACGGGAGACTACCATTCCGTCTGCGCCTCGTTTTCCGGCGATGTGGGAGTAGGGCGCGGGAACGGCGAGGGGTTTCTGCGAATCATCGTCGGTGCCGACGGACCTGCTGCGCGACGGGAAATCGCAGGTGTAATCGTTTTCGACAAAGAGGGGTACCAAGGTGTCGTGTAGGTGATGGTTGCGGTGCGATTGCAGTAGCTCGTCGAGTGGATTACTGAGAGTGGTGTGAGGGTTGGGGTATCGGGGTCGTTCGGGATGATCACCATCCGTCTCCCCCACCGCAGTATCCAACCGAGAATCAACGGCAATGATGGTGTGCGCGACAATCCTCCTCACCGCCTTCCTCTTCGTCGGTTTGTCCTCTGCCTCAGACGAAGCCTACATATGAAGCTTCTAACGTTCGAACTGAGGAGGAGAGGTCCGGAGGGGGGCCATTGGGGCTGGAGGGTGGCTGTAGGACATGATTGGATTATACGTTTTAACGCGTCCATCGTGACGCATACTCTACCGGTACTTTATGTATGTAGGATGATTCATGTGTGTTGGCGCCTGCCGGGACCCCGCAATGCATGAAGCCACATTAAAATGTATGGGTCTCCGGCCGACGGGACTAAACTACTACCTATGCAGTGAGTCACCGAGGCCAGAAAAAGGAATAATGGTTTTCAGGAGGATACTGTCGTTGGAAGAAGCTCAAAGTCAAATACGAGTTGCTAACTTGATAACCTTGTTCTCGTATGTAGTATCACCACCTGCGATATTACTCTGGCCAATGGTGGTGGTGGTCCCGTATTATCTCCTGGTCTTACCGAGACCAAGATTCAGTACATTTCAGCCGCCTTTTCCAGGTATTCAGTCTGCAATCGGTGCCTAAAAATTTCTTCACGGTCGCTTTGAACGAATGATCTCTAACACAAATTAGGCGATGCGCGTGTAGAGCACCCATTCCATCTGGGAGGTTGAAATGTCAACGAATACGGCCCACCATTATTATGCGTCAGAGCAACTTCTACCCTGGGTTGAAGGCCATACCATAGGTATTGGCCCGATAACTGCTGGCCTTGCATGTTGCCCGCTAGTGGCATGATCGTCGACCTTTGGGGCCGTAATATGTAGCGGATGGGACGCCGAGTTCCTTTTAAGGAAGTCTTGAATCGGGACGGACTTACTCGGAAGCTATGTAGACTCAGTGGAGCCGTACTATCTATAGTACATACCGTTAGCCATCTTCGCTACGTTGTTAGGGCTGGAAGCTATCCACTGCGTCCGACAAGTGCGTTCGACAGCTGACTATAAAAAGCGGGAAGTCATTCTGAAAGGTGATGCCGGAGTTGTCTTTTTTAAGAGAAAGATTAGACGGGCGGCAGTGATGGCCGGTCACAATCCGCCACGCAGTTCCGACCCACTGTTCCGATGGTCACTGCGGTCTCGGTCCGTCTGTTATGTACTCTTGATGGCCATGGCATCAGAATGCCGCCCGATGCCGAATGAATCAATAGGACTCCATTTAGAACACCGAGTGAACGGCTATCGATTACCACCCAGCGCCCGAGGGGAGCGGCTACCAATCGCATGGAATAATATACGGATTGAATTGTGGGCTTACAAAATAATGGTTAATGGCCGTAAGTTTCTGCGCTGGGATTGACTTTTTAGCACTACGGGGCGACCCGTCATAGCCAATTCCCACCGGCCTAGTCGTTTGGAAAATTGAGTTGAATAGTACCTTGTACCTCATTCACGTGAAAGCTTCCCTCCTAGTTTCGTGTGCCATTCAGGCCTACTTCACCATGGCCAACACCACTTGATTCGAGTGGCTCGTGGGCTTTATTCATCGATTAAATCATGGACGATCGCTCGAGATCACTCGAGATCATCGTGTGGCACTCAGGCTAGAACCCGCCCCCTTCTCAAGATGCACCAGATTGAAGTGTGCAGTCTACAAAATATACACGAGACCGGACTGGTTGATCGGTACCGTGGAAAAAAGACCTATTGCGATTAACTGGTCTAAGGGTTCACAACATCCGTCCCAGAACTTCTCAGTACCAGTGGGCGAAGTGGAGAGGACTATTGTTACTTTGCCTACTAGTAGTTTTGACGAAGAACATTGGAATAACATTCGATAACCACACACTTTGCTTGGGCTTGGTCATTCCTTATGCTCGTCACCGGCGGTATCCGCCTGCGTAGTGAAGGCAAAGTAACTTTCGTACCCCTTTTTCGTCGAGCCTTTAGGGCCATCCGCAAATATTTGTGGCGGGTACGGATGTCAGGCCCTACAGCCTGAAGTTTGAACCCGATCGTCTATCAATACTGAGATTTAACGCCCGACCACCGACTAGTCCGCCCATCGAAACATCGTCTAGAAGCGATCCACCACGTAGAGGACTACCAGACTGACGAGAGGGCGGGCTTCCTGGAAATCCAAGAACGTGGGCGCACAGTCTCTTGAGAGTGCTTCACCAGAGCCCAGTTGAACACCTTTTTATCGCAGAAGTTGAGACGCTGTAACTACTGTATATATGTACTCGATTTCTCCACCCCTGAACAAGATAGGTGTGCTTGATGTATGGATAGTATGGATATATATTGCCTTTCTACGTTAGATGGTGACAGTGCATGTGGCTCGGAGGGTGCTTCGCCACAGGTGTCTTGTGTGGATTTCATGAACGATCACTCCCTAGAAATCTGCATTCTGTTCTGTTCAAGCAGCGGAAACGAAGGTTGTTTATGGGAATTGATTCACTTTTGCATATTGTGTCGAAATGTGGGCTATTGAGTGCTCTGTCGAAGTGTATATTCTGAAAGTGTAATTGAGCCCTGGACCTGGCACGCCGCGAGTTGCTGCACGCTGCACGCTACCGAGCTTAGCTCGAACTGGTGGACGTCGCAACACCGCCTCGCCGCATTCTGACGACGATCTCTCGGAAAACAGGCAACTAACCCAACCAACCACCATTCATCCCCCACTCATACTACTTCAAACCTCAATCGCGCCCCAATCCGCCTCAATCCGACCTTGCGTTGCACAAAGCATCTCCACCCCGCCATCCCCCGCATTTCCCCTCAAATCCTTATTCTGGCAAGGTTATCCACCCGCCGCTTGCTACTTGTCTCCTTCCTCGTCCTTCTCCTTTCCACCATCACACTGGCGCCAGCAACCCGTCTCCTCTCACTGCTGGGTCAATTCTCCTTCAAAGCCAGAAATACTTTCATCCCATCTCGACTATTAACGACCACCTCTCTCACCATGACACACCCGACTCCGCCGCCGGCACCCAAGTTCACCCACACGCCGGATTCCGTCATCTCCAACACCAAGCGTATCATCGAGTCATCGCGTACGGTTCAAGACAAAATCACGAAGGAGGTCACACCCGACAATGCTACATTTGGCGCCGTCCTCGAGCCGCTTGCCATCGACGAGAACCACATGGGTCTTGAGGCTGCCATCCTCGGCTTCTACCAGCACGTCAGCACCGACAAAGTACTTCGTGATGCCAGTAGCGAGGCGGAGAAGCTTCTGGACGTTTGTTACCCTCCCCGCCCCCCCCCAGCTCTCGATTCGATGTGGTTGATTGATGTGTGGGGTTGGTTAGGACTTCGGCATCGAATCCTCGATGCGTGAGGACATCTACAAGCTTGTGTCGGCCGTCTACAAGGCGAACAAGGAGAAACCGATCGACGAGAGTCCTGAGGCTAGGCGTCTGCTCGAGAAGATGAACCAGGATTATGAACGCAACGGATTGGGACTCTCAGAGAGTGATCGTGCGAGATTCAAGGAAATCAAGAAGGAGCTTTCTCTCCTGAGCATCGACTTCTCAAAGCGGCTGGGTGAGGAGAACGGCGGTATCTGGTTCAAGCCCGAGGAGCTCAAGGGTGTACCGGAGGATGTGATCTCTACATTCAAGAAGGGTAAGGGGGAGGACGAGGGGAAGTTGTTCTGCTCATTTAAGTACCCCGACCTTTTCCCCATGATGAAGTACGCCGTCAACCCGGAGACGCGCAAACAGGTATGTGCATCATGGCGGGCCTTATGGAATGGAGATAGAGAAACCACTTTTATGCTCACATCCAGTGATAGGTGTTCTTAGGCAACGAGAACAAGTGCAACGACAACGTCGACCTCTTTCGCAAAGCCATGAAGCTTAGAGATGAGAAGGCACGCCTACTAGGCTTCAAGTCGCATGCCGAATTTCAGCTGGCTACCAAGATGGCTAAAACTCCCGCAAAGGTGATGGAGTTCCTGAACGACCTCAGGTCCCGGCTACAGCCTGGAGGAAAGGAGGAGATCCATGGATTGAGATCCCTCAAGAAGGCTGATCTCAAGGAGATCGGGTTACAAGATGACGGAAAGTACTACCTTTGGGATCACAGGTATGTCATGGTTGAGAGTTTGCTGCAACCTCATGGCTGATGGAGTCAGGTACTACGACCGCCTTTTGCTCGAGAAGAAATATCAACTCGATGCTCAAAAGATCGCTGAATACTTCCCTTTGACGCACACCATCGACGGCATGCTCAAGATCTTCGAGGTTCTATTCGGTCTAGAGTTCGTCGAGGTAACTGATGATAGCAAGAACGTGTGGCACGAGGATACCAAGCAGTTTCGCGTCTATAACGAGAAGCCCTCCGACGGCAGTGAGCAGACTTTTGTTGGTTGGCTTTACTTGGATCTGCACCCCCGAGATGGCAAGTACGGTCACGCGGCCAACTTCAACCTTCAGCCCGGCTTCACGGACGAGAACGGAAAACGCCACTACCCTGCCACCGCGCTGGTCTGCAACTTTTCCAAGCCGACACCAACCAAGCCGTCCCTTCTTAAGCATGATGAGGTGGTCACGTTATTCCACGAGCTGGGACACGGCATTCACGACCTTGTAGCTATCACCAACTACTCTAGGTTCCACGGTACGAATGTTGTCCGGGACTTTGTTGAGGCCCCCAGTCAGATGCTCGAGAACTGGTGTTGGACGGTATCCGAGCTCACATCGCTGTCAAGCCACTACAAGACGGGCGAGAGTATCCCCAAGGATATGATTGACAACATCATCCGTACCAAGAATATCAATGCGTCTCTCTTCAACCTCCGCCAGCTCCACTTCGCCTTCTACGACATGAAGGTGCATGACCTCGCCACACCAGAAGACGCTGAGAAGGTCGACCCCACTTCTGAGTACAACAACCTTAGGACGGATATCACCATGCTTGACCCGCCGAAGGGAATGGATGACCACTTCGGACATGGAGAGGCGACTTTCGGTCACTTGATGGGCGGGTACGATGCTGGTACGTCTCAAAGGAATTCACACATTGTTCCCCGTGCTTGAACTGACGAAATTTCATAGGCTATTACGGCTACCTCTGGTCGCAGGTGTTTAGTACCGACATGTTCTACACAGCTTTCAAGAAGGCGCCTATGGATGCCGCTACCGGAAGGAGATACAGACATGCTGTGCTCGAGAAGGGTGGAAGCAGGGATGAGATGGATAGTCTGAAGGACTTCCTTGGACGCGAGCCGAACAGCGATGCGTTCTTTGAGGATCTTGGACTAGGAAAGAAGGCTTAAATGGTTGTTTGCCTGTGACTCTAGGGACTATGAATCGAAGCCTGTGGTGCATGGATTGTAAAAAAAAACTGGCTATGGTGAGATATGTGTAGATGACCAAGTTTATGAAATTTTGTGACTGCAACATGGTAAGGCCGAAATCAAAGTGCAAGTAGAGGCCTATCGCACCAGCTTTTTGGCAGCCTTATGAAATCTGCACTAGCTAGAGTAGGTATACTACCTGACGACTAATCGCATACGACAGGGGATGGTTTGGATCAGCATAAATAGAATACAGCGCGAAGCTTTGTGAATCAGTGAATTATTGCATGCCTTACGTCTCAACCTGCATGATAATGTAAGCGTACGTAATACAAGACCTGGCTCATGGTGAACCCAATGGCAACGTGTCCGAGTGGTTAAGGAGTATGACTCGAATACTCTACAGTTAATGATATCATATGGGTTCGCCCGCGCAAGTTCGAATCTTGTCGTTGTCGCTATCTTTTTTGGTTTTTTTATCTTGAGGTACGTATGTAGCCTGCTGGCCAAATCGGTCTGCTGGCTGGAGATCAGCCCTTTGGCCAAGAGGCTAGATGTACGCACAGACCCGGGCAAGGAATTAATGGGCAATTGGCACATGCCAACCTGGTTTTCCGAGCGATCATACTCATGTCATCAAGATCTCGTTGGGGTTTGCAAATCGATAAGATACGGTAATGGGGGCTCTGCGTCTGTGCCAATTCCCAACCACAAGTTGTATGTATAAAAAGTAGATTTCATCCATCGAGGTAATTATGTACTTATGTACTATACACCCCTCCTCATTCCGATGAGCCCGTTGAGGCCGGCGCGGCAAGTGGGCGCAATGGCGATCGCCCTTTTCATCTGAAAACTCATTCAGCTTCTTTCTCTGGAACACCTCAAGCCCTTTTGCTCTCTGCCTGGACTTTTTTCTTGTATATACTAATAAGGGGCGTTGGTTATTACCTAGGTCCTACATACAGTCTACTCCACCGTAGCAGGGACGGGCAGTACCTTACTTTCGCCGGTAAACTGGTGGCTATGTACGTAGCACTCTCCCCGGGTATCTTCTCGATTTACTAACTGCGCTATGTATTCACCAATGAGGTCTCTGCTACACGAGTACAACTAGGTAGGTACCGGGTGGAGTCGTGCTGTTCGGGCGGTTTTTGCGATTGCAGGGTCCAGTTCGCGGATCGTGACGTGCAGTTTGCAGGATTTGGGCCGGCTTCAGCTGAGGAACTTCGTTGCTTGCATCGGTGATCCCCAGAGGCTTGCGGGGCGGCAAAAATCTTGGAACTTCGTCCTACATACATGCAACTGCAATAACCCCGGGACCTGGGTACATACTCAGATCTATGTACCTACGCAGTGAATCGGGTATGTAAAAAGCGATACACTAGGTACTATGTAGTAGGAAGGGTACTGTAGAGTACCACCTGACCTTTACTGCAGACGTCTATGTAAGCGCTGAACTGTAATACCCAGTAAGCCGCTTGACCGGGTGGAGTAGGTAGCATGAGTGATCAATGATGATCGTCCTGTTCATCATGTCCGCCTCCGACTTCAACGTCAACGTCGCCTTCAACGCGCCATCGCCGCTTCCCCAGAGTCAACCACTACTCGCAGCCATATCCAAAGCCCGCCGATAGGTGGCTGGAACACCCCACTCTCAGGCTGCCAGCGGACCCATTCTCACTCACTGAAACTCAGCTGAAGTTTGTCTCACTTCCCCCCGCACACGGCAGGTAGCCCCCACTGCGTATATATAACTGGTCGGATTTCGGACTTCGCTTTCGTGACGTGAACAGGCTTATGTAGAGTACCGTTGCATGAGCGTTTGTATGTATGTATGACATGGGCGGCTTCGGGAAAGAGGTCGGGCCGTATATCTACGTAGGAACTAGGTACTCACATATGCTAGCCCATCCCCATGCGGTCCTGGTTTGCCGAAACCCCCGGGCTACGTATCTACCTAGTTGGCTGGCCAGCGCTTCACCAAATCCTGCCTGACCGTCTACCTAGTGTTCCCACAAATACCTCTCCGAGCGGACCAGCCCCCTCTGCCATACCTGGTTTTCCACATGGGTGACGGGCCGGTCGGAGTGCAGCAGTGCGTTAGAGGCTAGCCCTTCGGGCAAGGGGTCGGTCACCTGATGACGGGAGTCAGTCCCTCGGCCGATACATACATAGCTGGAATGTTTTCTCAGCCGGCTATCCAGGACAATTCTAGCTGTGGTATGTATAAGTATCTAGAGGTACTGGCTGAGAAACAAGCTGGTGGTTGCCAGTTAACCAAAACACCCGTGATTGAAACATCGCCATCCTCCCGACGGTCACCTCAGCGGAGTTCCTACGGTGAACCTTCCAAGCCAGCGCATGATTGACGCTCTGGGAGGGGGGTGGGGGGATGCGTTGCCTGCCGGGGAGCTTCGCAAGGATGTGAGTTCTGCTGCCTGCAAATCGATGCCGATGGCTTCGGGGGATTACTCGCTTGTCTCGCATGATGATTGGCGCCTCGGGGATCGTTCGCTTGTCTCGCACGGTAGATCGTGATTGGCACTTCGCATTCCCAGCGTGTTCAGTGGTGATCCTGCCGAGGAACGAAGCTGCAGGTCACGTGTGTCCGAGTGAGACAGGTTCTTGCTCCCCCCAGAAAGGAAGGCTATCCGTCCACAACGCAAAGGCGGGCGTCTGTGTAGAGGGTATTGTCGCGAGATCAACACAATCCCCCGCCATAGATCTTCATGATTGTCTCGGATGCTTCGGCAATGTACTAGTAGCAATGTAGCATCCTCCCAAAGCTTGGTTCGCCAGGGCCAGAGGGAGTATATAAACCGTGGTCGAGTAACCGTCCTTGAGTTAGAATTCTCATATACACACAGAAGAACCTATTGAACGCAGCAACAGCAATGTCTCCTCTAGCCTCCACATTCTGTTCGCTTTCCGTATCCCCTTCCTCCGTCTCCGTCCCCGGCGACGAGACATACACCGCCCAGAACAGCCAGCATTGGTCTGGCACCACCATACTCTCCCCATGCCTCATTTTCACGCCCAGCAGCACGTCCGAGCTCTCTGCGGGGCTGCAGCACCTGGTGTCCACCAACACGCCGTTTGCGGTGCGTAACGGAGGCCACATGCCGAATAACAGCTGGTCCTCGGTCGACAACGGCGTAATGATCTCGATGGAGAAGTTCGCCGGGATCGAGTATGATACTGCGACGGAGGTGGCCAAGATTGGCGCCGGATTGAGGTGGAAGGATGTCTTCGCCTCGATGGCGAAGTATGGTAGAGCCGTCAATGGAGGAACGAACGGTGCGCCTAGCGTGGGTGGCCTCACTCTGGGAGGTGGAATCGGGTACTACCACAACCGCCTTGGGTACACCGCGAATGGCGTGGTAAACTTTGAGGTTTGTCTCCTTCTCTCTCACACTCTCTCTCTTCCCTGCCGTGGATTATGTGTGCTGATGGCAAGGGAATATCTAGGTTGTCCTGTCCTCCGGCAAGGTCGTGAATGCGAATGCATCCGAGAACCCCGACCTCTTCTGGGCGCTCAGAGGTGGCGGCAACAATCTCGGCATAGTGACACAGCTCGACTTCACCACAGTCCCGACGGAGTCGGGCGTCTGGGCCGGTACGATGATCTTCGTGGGCGCAGCCTACAACCCCGCCATCGAGGCGATGAACGAGTTCATCAATAATCACTCCCACGACGAGGATGTCTCCATCATGTTCACTTCTAGGCCGGGAATGCTGGTGGCCGTGATGTTCCATGACGGTGATGCTGCCGGAAAAAGACCGGAGGCGTTCGAGAGGTTCAAGAAGATCGGACCGATGGTTGATACCGTCGCACTCACTACTGTGGCGGAGATGGGCAAGAAGAGTGCCGAGTCGTCGCCCAATGGCCTTCGGTTCGTAACCTCCCCTCTTCCTGCTGGGGTATGTATGTACACATACTGATGCAAATCCGATGGATAGGAGATACTTCAATACCCTCACCGTCAAAAAGGATACCCAACTCCTCAGCACACTCATACAACAGTACGAGCAGGGGCTGCAGAGGGAGAACCTCGGGGCCCAAGTGGAGGGATTCGCCCCCCATTTCGCCGTAATGACGCTTACCCACAACTTCCTGGAGAAGAGCAAGCACGGCCCCGCAGCCGTCAGTGACCCCAACGGCGATGAACTGATCTGTATGCCTTCCCCAGTCTCCTACCCGTACATACCCCATACACTGCTAACATCGATCAGGTATCGTCCAGCTGAGCACATGGAGGAACGCATCGGACGATGAGCTGGTACACGCAGCGACCGAAAAGATCACGCAAGAGCTGCAGGCTACGGCGGAAAATCAGGGAGCACTCAATCCCTTCATATTCATGAACCATGCAGGAGTGAAGCAGGATGTTTTCGGTGGGTACAGAAAGGAGAATGTGGACAAGTTAAGGGAGGTAGCGGGGAGGTACGATCCAGACGGTGTGTTCCAGACGCTTCTGAAGGGCGGGTTCAAGCTGGGATTCTTGAAGGAGGCACCGGTAGCGAGGTTGTATGCTCCAGACGCTATCTTCGAGACGCTTCTGAAGGGCGGCTTCGAGGCGGGATTGAGGGAGGAGACTGTGTGCGTGTAACTTTCGTCGGATGTTAAAGTTCGGGGGGTTCCATTTTCATTGTTGTTGCTTTATGCTGGTTGTCCTTTTATAATACGTACCATCGACTTCATGTGCCTACGAGTAATGTTATCCGAATCAGATACGATCGTTTCACAGGCTATGTAATCACTCGGAGCGTGAAGGTCATCTTATCTTATCTTATCGCTGCCCATCAAAAGCCCTTTACCCTAGCTTGTCGGCCAACCTTACGAGCCTAGCCTGTCGGCCAAAGTAGAGCTTGGCACCCTACCCAGAGCCACCTATAAAAGGCCCGGCTCCCACCTCCAATGACTTTTCTTCTTCATACTTACCTTGATGCGACTTTGGCAGCTCATTGATTGTCAGAGTCCGAAAGCAACAAAATCTTCATTGCACAGCGAGGGTTGAGCTTTTGTGAAGTGCCTTCGGGTGCTCTCGGCGTCGCAATTTTTGATTTATCCCATTACTTGGTATTTTTTTTTTCGTTGATGTGCTGGGCGCTGCCGAGCCGTTGAAGAAAAGAGGTAACTTGTACTTATTCGTGAGATCGGAAGTGCATGGGGCTGGCGGAGTGATAATTATTCGCTCGCGCGCCCCGGCGGGACAGACGTATCCGTGCCGTACGTACAAAATCTACATAGGGATGCAGCCTTGCTGCTAGATAACGTTCTTATCTTCATCCTCGGGTATGCAGTGGCAGTTGCCTAGGTACGCATGTGCTACTACTGGTAGATATATAAGGCTGCACCGCAGACGCGCATGTTTGCTGATGGGGCTGAACACTGGGGAATGCTCGTCACACCTTAGTATGTAGTCAGTATGGTGATCACTGTTCGCCCTATTCCCAACCCCCACGGGCGCGTTCCTGGCATCATATGTAGAATTCCGACGCTCTGGGATGCAATGCACATCAGCCCCTGGTGACACCTCACAGTCATGTTGTTCTGGAAACGTTCCTTGTGCATATCATATGAATGTAGTGTTACAACAACGAGCTGCTTCCCGGCGTCATCGTGCAAACGTGCATGAGGAAAGTGCGCATAGGACGTGAAGAGTTGCGCGTTGGGCGTTGGGGCCCAGACTTATATGTCGCGTACTATTCTAGAATAACTGAAGAGCAGTATTGTAGCACAAGCGCAAACCTCCCGTATCTGGCCACCCCGCTGCGCGTGCCGTATACCTGCATACCGTACTCCGCGGGAGTCGACGGCATGCATAAAAAGGAATTGGCGAAGTCCTACCGCACGGCACCGCACCGTGGTTGCCTCCGCGGTTGCCTCCGTAACTGTCTCCGGGCTCCTCCCGTACGACATAAATCGGAAAAGTAGCCCGGCTTCGCCGCTTCCTCACTTTCTAGGCAACCGGCGAGTGCTCGTTTGCAAAGCAGCGGGTTTTCTGTGTAGAAGGTTTACGAGCTCACGGGTAGGCGCGGCAATGCCCGGGGCAATTTTCGAGTGATGGCATGTGATTGTCAGTTTTATGTGATATCGTGGGAACGTCCTGATTCCAGCCCGTCGTCTAACGGGTAGGCACCTACCGTATCGGGAAGTTTTAGAGGTCTACTGTGCTTCCGAGGGCGTGTCCCGTCTCACTGCGGCTATACAGCTCCGGCTTGGAGCTGAGACGCAGACCAGACCGGCAATTTTCCGGTCTGGATAAAATTGAGCAGACCAGACCTCATCCGACGGCAGTTAGAGCGTTTTCGACACCTAACGTTGTTTCTTAGCCAGACTTATCCCGACCTAGGTATGTCTGGTCGGTCGGGATATATCCCGTCCCGACCTGCAATTTTTGGTCTGTATATATCCCGGCCCGACCAGATCACACCCAAATTTGGTCGGGACTGGTCTATGTAGAACACTGGCTCCAACTTTATGCTTTATCTCTCGAACAGGATCATCATTTCGGGCATTAATTAGGATACATGAGGTAACACTTAGTACATGAGGAAACAAAAACAGTCTTCAAAAAACAGTAAACATCCGGCGAAGCAGAATCTAATAAACCTCCTGACAGAACATGGAAACAAAACCCAAAAACACAGAAAGCAAAACAAAACCAACCAACCCGACACAGCCCCTCCAATAACCGATCCCTCAACAGGGAGCCTGATCCCTCGCGGGCTCCTCCTCGCAATCCATCTCGCTCCCGTCGCTCTTCCCGCCGCTCGAAGACGGCACTTCCGGGAGATCCTCTTCCTGCTCGCTCTCTATGCGGCTCATGAGGGCATTTGCAGTCTTGACCAGAATTCTGATCATTTCCTTCTGGGCCGTCAGTTCTACGCGGCGAAGGGCGGCGTCCTGGGTGGTGGCCGAGTTCTCGGCCATGTTCCGCGCCTTCCGCGTGAGGTGCGACTTCAGGTGGATGTTGAGATTATCCTTCCGCGAGAAGCCGTGCTTGTTGCGGAAGCACTTGAGATGCGTGCACGTGTATGGCTTGTTGTGCGTGTCCATGTGCCGTCTGGAACATGATATGATCCGTCAGCGCGATGAGGGATTGAAAGGGGGTGGGGATTAAGTGACTTGTAGGCGGATCTGGCGCCTTTGCCGGTGAATACCCGGTCTTCGTCTTTGGAAGCGCATGACTGGAAGGTACAGCGGAGGATCGGACTGGCGATCTCAACGTTAGGCTCCGGGAGCCGCAGGGAGGCCGGCTGAGATTCCGTCTGGGAACCAGCATTGGACTTTTGAAGTGGGGGCGGGGATGTCAATGCCTCGGTCTTTCTCGTTTCGCCACCGGGGCGATCAGGGAGCACTTACACGTTCTGCCGGCTGGATGGAGTTTTCAAAGATTGAGCCCATTTCGCTGTAAGAGGTTGGAAGGAGGGAAGTGAGGCTCGTGGGAGATGGGAGCTAGACAATGTGAAGTTGAATACGGATAGCTAGCTATTCGGCAGAGCAAGAGGCAGATACTTGAGAACAATGATGAAGCTGTGATGATGGGGAATGATTGTTGAACCGTGGGTAGTATATATACCCCTCTAAGGAAAGATAAGGTTGGTCTTGTTGAGTAAGAGGATCGATGGGCCTTCACCTCAATGTCACTAAGGTCTTACAACGATGTCAGCCTGAGTGTCCACGAGGAAGGATGAAAACTCTAACATGGTTCAGTGCCGCACAGTCGTGCCTAAGGCAACAAGGCGCTGTCCCGGGATGATTACCGGGAAGCCTCAGGTGCGCACACCAAGGCACCAACCGCAATAGTTTCGAACGCTAGAGTAAGCAACGAATCCATAGATACCAGGCTCCCGTGAGCCCGTTTGATCGGCGACGGCTGTGCTTCTAGCCTTTTGAAAAGCCGGCAGTGACGCCAGTGATTGTTCGGCAATAATTCGGTTCCATAATTGATGTGGAGAAACAGCGGTTTCGGCGCCTACATGATCTACGCTCTGTACGAGGCAGGGCCAGCGTACATATAGCTTAGTTGTGCGTTGTGCTTTTACTTGCGAGAGGGTTAATGTGGACGGAAACTTCGGCTTATCTTGACAGGACGTGGAGGCGTACCGAGCCCGTTTGGCGAACCTGGGTAGTGGCGGGGCCGGCCCCACGTATCAGAAACCGCAGCCTTCAACAGGGATACTTGTCACGTCGACGGTCGAGGCTATCGATGAACCACCGATAGAAGTCGCCTTGCTATGTTGGCATGTAGACGAATCGACAGTCCGGCCCCGATTGCTCGACCGCCAGCGACGCGGGAGCATGAGGAAGAAGCCGCACGCGAGACACCCACAACCCACAGCCACAACACCGATCCTCTCTTCGTTGTCTTCATCTTCTTCTTCAACTTCGTTTTTCATCATCTTCTTCGATTTCGTTTTCTTCTTCTCCGTCTTGGCACGTGCTGGCGACAAGAGTTGTGTCGATTGATTGGTTGAAGTGCAAGAACGAAAACGAACGACAACTGGTCACAGTGTCTGCCAGCACATCCCGGGCGATAATAAGCGCCAGCCCTGTGGCCGCCTCGAAAGTTGCATGTTGCCCTAGTCGTCGACCTGAGAACTTGCAGGAGAACAAGTCAACCTCAGGTTTACCGTTCCTCCATTCCTCCAGTCACACCCAATGGAGTGGGATGCGCAGAGCCAGCGACTCGTCTCCACTGCCTAGCCCGTCATGGAAAGCGTATGCCCGAATCTGGAAATCGGAAGATCGGCAGCCCCTTCCCCCTCAAGTTCGTCATTACAAGTGGGAAAAACCTCTCGTCACACCTTGTTTGTAACACCGAGTCCATTTGACTCTGTATAAATACCGAGCCTCCACCCGCTCTTCGCATCGCTTCTGTTTCGCGTGTGTACAATACATTCAACCGAAATCAGCCGTAGGTAGACGAGTAAGCTAGCTCCAGAGAGGTCATTGCATTCGAACTACTTAACCTATGGTTGTCTCCGTGATTTTGACAAAGGCCCTTCGTAACTACATAGTGCGCAACCATGGCTAACCTCGAGAATCCAAACTTCCACTCAACCATCCACAGACAGACGCGAATTATAGGTACGACCGAAGATTCTCGACACGATCGTTTTATCTCCCTCCCTGCCCCGGCTTCAAATGTCGGGCCGCAAGCTGAAATCCCCAATCGCACGACGATTTCGAACGTGAACGATTGCCAGTTTCCACTGTCCAGCCTTGCCCGGGCCCCGGTCCTCAAAACACAGGTCCGAGGCTCGGTATCGTACGACATCTATCTACCTACCTACCTACGGGACCGGATAAGTGCCGTGCTGCGATATCGGATACATGTGCCTATGTATGATACAGACTGATCATCACCAGGCCGGGCATGCAATCGCAACCGAGCCGGCGGAACCCATAGGGCCACAGGCTACAGCCGACCCCGATAACCAGCCGTCGAACAGAGCTGCAGCCTACAGGCCGCTTCCCCGCCGGGCCTTTCTTGTGCACAGTGCACCTACATGCCCGGCCTGCGAGGCCTCCCGCCCCCGAGGCCCGCAAATTCATGGGCCCGCCCACAAATCCGTGCCTGAATCCTCCTCGAGTGTGTGTGCTTCGGACCTTCGGTACCAGCGGCCCCGTACTGAAGCTAGCAGTCAAGGCTCCAGACTCTAGGCTCTACTACAGGCGTCACATGCACGGTCACCAGAAACCATACCTCTGCCCTGCCCTGAGGGCCTGGGCGTTGGTGGTCACGGACTCACGGCTCAAGGACGGTTTACAACCTGACCGTTCACCTTAGGAGTCAAGACCCACGGTAAGAGGCGAGCCGGTCGAAGCAGGGGCCTCTCGGGGTGCGAGGTCAGGGGTCCGGGGAGTCATCGACGGCAGTGGATGGCGGTGGCGGTGGCGGTGGTGGCGGTGGTGGGCAAGCCGCAAGGACGAAATGCGCCTAGGTATTTGGCTTGGGGATGATAAGGTCTGGGCGTGTTGGGAGGAAGATGCATGTGTCGAAGCGACAAGGAGGGCAATGCGACTGGCACAGGCGATGGTTGAATTCCGGTAGCTAGTTGGATTGCTAGTTGAGGAGGGCGATGGCGATGGCGATGACGAGGACGACTCAGAGGACAGCGTTGACAACAGCGACCATGAATCATGATGGCGAAGATCATCAGGACCGTAATGACGAGTCGGAGGACGACGCTAGCTGAACGGAGCAAACTCGCCGAAGAAAGGAAGGTTAACCGTTGCGGGCATCCGCATTTCAGGCTGCGTAGCGTAGCTGCGCAGGTACTATGTAGTTTTTTTTCTTTCTTGCCATGAATTTCTTGCCGTGAATTTCGCCTGCCTCTCGTAGTTACTACAGCGACGCATTCTTCCATATTCCTTTTCCCTGTGGTATCATATGATTCATATCTCGTCGTGAAATTCTATCGGTCGGATTGGAACTTAGAAGATCGTCCCGCAGACTCGCCGTCAGTGGCACCCAGCTTTCGCAGACTCAAGTCCAGCAACGTGGCATGCAGGCGCGGCAGAAGTGCGTAATGAGGCTGAGCCCCGGGAACGCCAGTTATATATTATCGCCACCGATCAGATCTACCTATCGCTGGAGAATCGAGAGTGCGGTGCGCTCGAGTGCAGGCTGCCCAACGGTATACCTAGTATATATGAAGTATGATGTATGTTAGACGGTGCCCACGCTATCCGAATGATATACTTGAGTATGGTGGCTTTCACCTTTGGCCACCGTTTTCAAGCACGGCTCATGAGTCAGGTATGACTGATCCAAGCACCCAGCAAGTTGCCATCGAAGCCCCAGTACGGTAGGTACTCCCCGTCGATACGCACCGTATTTCCGTATTTAACTGCGGACGTCCCCCCTCACCCCACCCTGTCAGGAAGATATCTGGCACTGCACCTACCTACACCTTCAACTACCAACCTTCACCGGATCAGATTATTTCACATCAGGGACGTCTTGGTTGAGAACCTACATACCCAGGAATCCACATCTGCATCTCGACCACCACCCCACTCCGATGTGTCCGCAGCCGTCCGTGAGTGCAGATCGCGAAGTCATAATACGGGAGCACCCGCCGAACCGCCGAGAACTCTCACCTCCACCAACACCGGCGGACAGGACCGAAAGCACGCAGATCACCGGCGGAGACCCAGCGGCGGCGGAGCCGCTACAGTGCACCTATTCCGCCTGCGCCTCGAAGGACGAGGACCGCATATTTACTGGGCGAGGGGCAAAGCCCGCGTACAAGTCTGCGCCCCCCTTTTCCCAACAATTAGGTAAGTGGGATGCTGACGTTGCCGAAGACGCCATATGGATACGCACCACCGGCCGTACACATGTCCGAAGCCCACTTGCGGGCGCCACGTGAATGGCTTCTCGCGTCGGGATAACCTGAACGCACATTTGAAGACTCACCAGAAGAGCCCTGTCCATGAACACCGCTCAGGATCGAGCCCGTTGGCGGGGCAGAGTGGAGTTAGGAAACAGCTACAGGGAATGTCGGGCGGCGAGAGGAAAAGGCTTGTGGATATCTTGCTTTTGTGCTTCGAGATGGGGTTCGAAGATGAAGATGAAGATCATAACGGCGAGGACGAAGACGTCGGTGAGAGTAGTGTTGTCGGAGACGAGGAGAAGGAATGACCGGCATTGCTTTTATGGAGTTCGGGGAAGGCGTTTCTTTAGTCATATGATGTATGTACGGCTCTTTGTTGGGCTCTGTCACGACTATTTGGTTTTGCTGTCGGTAGAAGTGTATTGATAGACTGTATGGATACTTTTGGTTCCTTTGTTATGAGAATGGAGCAGGATTTCCTTAGCATACAAGTCTTGTTTCGTTCGCTTTTTTTGGTTCTCATCACCTTTTCTGGAAGCTCGCAGTGGTTGTTGTAACAGTACCTAGTAATTCTTATTTTATTGAATGCCTCTAAGATGAGTAGACCGAAGTGAATGACACTTCAAAGGATAGGTATCATAAAATGACCAGTTTTGGTGAGCAGAACGCGCAATTCTCCGTTGAAAGTAAAAAGCCTTGTAAGTTGTTATTCCTTTGAAGTGTTCCAAGCGCGCGATCCTGGTCTCGTATCGGATTGACCAGTAGGCGGAGTCAAGTGGGATGATCGGACGGACGAAAAAGTGTCATATGCAGGAGTTAGCGAGTAGAAAAATGCGCATTCACCAGGCCGAAGGCCTGAATCTGAAGGCTGAAGGCTGAAGGCTGAAGGCTGACCAATCAGATTCGACGTCCACCCACTGCATACTTCCCCGTCGCACTGAAATGTGATTTTCTTTCGCGATCTCAAGGATCTACTCGCTTATTCCTACCGGCACCTCCGTATGACACGATGCATACAAATATATTTAGACGTCGTGAGGCTCCTCCTCATTCCACTCGGGTTCCGCACACCGCAGTGGTGCGCAAAAGAGTAGCTACATACATAACCTGGGGCATTCCTACGATACAGTGGCGCGGCATGGCCTGCTCCCCGCCGGCTGCGGAGCCCCCGATGGGGGTGGGGGCGGAGGCGGGGGAGGAGGGAATACGCACTCGAAAGCCCGCAGCTGAGCTGAGCTGAGCTGCTATTGGTTACTCATTTGTGGAGTAGATGCTGACATCGCAATACCTGCATTGTGTCTCCCGCAAGCACTTTCCACGAAATATCTATTTCGTAGGGCAATGACCACCAGTTCTCGGACGAATTTTTTTATATTTTCAGCTTGAGGGTCCATTCAACTTCCACCTGCTCTACCCATTCAGCTCCCTTTTTGTGGAATTTACTTCCAAGTTTCATGCGATATCACTCTGATGTTCACCACCACTGCCGCCGGCGAATCCGAAGCCACGGGAGCAGCAGGCTGCAGCGTCGATTTTCGTTTCGCCAGGGAATGGAGAAAAATCCCATACTTCCACCGCTTCTCCGGTGAGGCTCGATGGCGATTCTCTTGGAACCCACAGTCAGTCACACCGTATCACCCGGCCCGTTCCTCCTGCAGGGCTGCAGTGGGGGGTTGTGTCTTTACTATTACTACACAGGCACATGCCTAAAATAATAACGCCCTGGCGTCGGCCACGTCTTAGGAGTACACACATCCCAGAAGTCTAGATGCCTGTCCGCCGATGTCCTATCGCGTCGGCAAGACGAAGAGTGACTACAGAAGTGAGTCACTTGTGTATCATGCGTGATCACGCGTTACGAAAAACGTGATTACGCATTGTGAAAAAACGTGAGCTACCTACCTAAGGTAAGTACGCAAGGTTCTGAGCAGCGATTCGATGTCATACGTGCTTGGATCGAGACGAGCTAATTGGCATGTGATCCATGACTTCCCGGATGGCCTGAAAAGTGCCAGTCACCATGGTACCGTACACAAGCCAGTCAGTGCCGTCACCTGTCGTCGTTCGAATCGATAGACTCCCTCTCGGCTAGAGGCGTGGTTTCTCATAACGTGTAATGCTATAGCAAGGGGCGAGCACCCCGGGTAATGAGCGATCCTAAAAGGTGATTAGAAGAAAAGAGTGATTAATTGTGAGTGTGTGTGTGTGTCTAAGATAAGAACAAGACAAGAAAAATACAAGAACAATACAAGAACAAGACAACGACAAGACAAGAACAATACAAGAACAAGACAACGACAAGACAGGAACAATACAAGAATAAGACAACGACAAGACAAGGACAATACAAGGACAAGACAAAAACAATTCAAGAACAAATCAACGTTGCCCCTCCGTTATGTGCTTGACCCGGGTTACACCGCTCCGCCTCTCCAGTCAGCTCTCACAACACCAATATCCCTCCACACCCGCTCTAACAACACACGGAGGCCCCTCTACTCCCACTCTCCCTCAGCTATCTCCCCTCCCTTCAGCAAGAGGACCCCTCTCAAATGATGAGTCTAAGTTTGTGCTTGAATCTATGCTCGAGTCTGATCCCCACTTGGAACTGCGGTCCAAGACTCGAGGCGCCGGGTGAATGAGATGGCTTCATTGACCCTCGATTCTCCGCTGACATCCCATACCCTTGACGCTAATACGCATGCCCGCGTAGTATTATTCCTCAAGCCACTGGCGAACGTCTTGGCCAAAATGTTTAGCAAGCTTGGATTTCCTTTGCAAGCGTAGATCAGTCGATGATACGTCTCGTGTACTGGGCAATGGACTCTCCACGCTCCTGCTTCAGACGCAAAATCTTCAACAAGGATTCGCCCTCGCTCTGCTCCTCGGATTGGTATTGCTCTTGTAAGGCCGTGGCTAGCCTGTCGAAGTCCCCGGTGATAGCTGGATCGAGGCGCCGGGCGAATGAGATGGCTTTATCGACCCTGGATTGTCTGCTGGCATCCAATGCCCCTGACACCACCATGCATAGCTGTATATCCATATCTCTCAAGCCACTGGCGAAAGTCTTGGCCAGAAAGTCTAGATAGTCTGGAATTCCTTTGTAGGCGTCGGCTAGTTGACGGGTACGTCTTGTGTACTGGGTAATGGACTCCCCATGCTTCTGCTTCAGACGCGAGATCTCCCGCAAGTCTACGTACTCGTTCTGCTTCTTCTCGGTTCGATATCGCTCTTATAAGGCCGTGATAAGCCTGTCGAAGTCCCCGTTGATAGCTGGATCGAGGCCTCGGACGAAGCGGCAAGCGTTGGACTTGAGGTTGCAAGTTAGAGGGAGGAGCTTTGCCGTGGACCGATCCGCCGGTTCCGTGAAGACTCCCTCTTCCGCCTTCGCAACTAAGGCTACATGCACGAGAAACTCCTCGACACTCTCCTCGGCATCTCCTCCAAAAGGGCGAATCCTGATAGAGGTCCTGCGGGGAGGCATTGCGGCACGAGTACGAGCTAACCGGTTGAGATCGACTTCCCCCCCCTCCTCCAAAGATAGCCCTTCGATAGGGATGTGGTGACTCTCCGGTCCCTCTGGGCTGCCAGAGCTCTTGTTTTCTGGTGTGGGCGGCAGGGCTGAGTGTCCCGAGGTGGGGGTATTGGATGACATCCTCGTGGGGGCTCGTGCGGGGGGTCGGATTTTAGTCGAGGACTTTGACGATGAATCACCTCCAACCGAGAGATGCTGATGCTGACGCCTCTGATCTATGACTCGACGTGCGTCTTCGTAGCGGCGAAGGTCTTGGAGATGTCGCTCGTAGGGCTGAGATTCGTATGGATTGGATGCCGTCAGCTATGCCAGCTTCCTCCGTTTGCGTGCTTCCGCCTCTGTACCGTTTCACTCGATGATACTGATAGGGAGGGGGGTGTGGTTTTCGTCAATCACACTAAGGTATGAGGCACACCAGCTGAGAGACCCGAAACGGGATGAGAAAAAAACGGGATCAATTGGAAAGTGAGGTCTATGATGATGATCAGAAGAAAGCAAGACGGACAGGAAGAACAGAAATGGTGACAACAGAAACAATTCAACGTTTTGCCGGCCGCATCGGGTCTGATCCGCATCCCACCTCCATAACACAGGTCCGACCAGGTCCCAACAAGGTCTCTCCTCCCAATTGCAAGGTCTCACCAAGGTCTGATCTCTCTGGAGCTCACCGATGACGCCCACGTGATCCGGTTTATGGGAAAAGTGCACATCAGATCGCCACGGTCTGATGGAACATCTCATGACCGATCTAGTGAAGTGAATCGGTCGGTGCATGTAACTGCGAACGAGGACTCAGGAGGCCATTCAGTCTGGATACTACGCTGCGGACGTGCACGTATGGGGCTAGGTAGGTACATGTAGATCCTCCATCCGCTAGCGAAAAGGTCGGCGTATATGTATATGCATGATGTACATACTGTGGGATTCGGGAGGCCAGACCCGATTCGGTTGCCTCGACGTTGAAATGCCCTCCTCCGTTGCTACTTTTGTGTTCGTCTCGTCGGTCGGTCTCTACATATCACACACGAGACATCAGACATTATCACCACCATCAGGCATTAGCATCGCCGAGATACTTTGAGGTTGCTCGGCCTGAAGAACATAGGCTGCTTTCTTTTCTTGTTGCTTTCTAGTCAATTCAATCAGTCTCACCAGTTGCCCGTACCCATCGCAGGTCTCTTAATACTCAGCGAAACCAACCGGCTATGTACGGTAGGCGACGCAGCAATTGCTGCATAGCCGTTATTCGACTCCGCCCATCATGGAGGATCCCCTACAGAAAAGCCGATCACCGATGCCAAAGCATGCCTACGGTATACGCCGAACTATGGAGTTGTTCCGAAACATTGATGTCTATATGTAGGTGTCCCCGGCGGCGTCCAATCGATACTTCACGAGGCATTCGCTGACGACGCGGGATGGCGGGGTGGCGGCAGTCGCACCGGTTGCCCCCCACACGCCCCGGCGCTCCGACTAGCCATTGGCTCGTTTAACTATTAAGCACCCTACACTAGCGACCATGCTCTGACGACCTCGCTTCTGATTGGCCGCTTCAACGTCAGCAACTCGTCGCTCGCGAATCACCCCCGATTCCACCGACGTCGCTAGAGAACTGATGTCGGATTATCACTTGCCGCAGGGACTGGTGGTTGTTGTGATTGGCCTCGAGCTGTTCACTTCCAGGCTCGCCTCGCAGTAGGCGATTGCGGCAGCCGTTGATCGCAGCAATAGTAACCAAAATAAGAAAGAAAGAAGAGCAACAGCGGTTATCGATATGTCCCGCGGCCGTTGAGCTTCGGGATTTTGAGGAAGACCCCCCACAGAGGTGGAGAGGACATACCGGGAGCAATAAAGCTTCATGAAGCCCTTCGCCGTTGGTTGCGAGTCCTAGTTGTGGAGTCGGCTCTGCATCGCAGTTTTATCCGATATGCCTGCAGTAACACCTTTCCTCCCCTTCGAGCTCGATGTCGTCTTCCTCGGCGGCGTCCTCTTTGTTGCTTCGGTGGCTGTCTATGTTGTCGCGTGCTACGGTGGCCCTTACGCCATCTTTGCCTACAACTGCTTCTTCAAACCCATCGCCGGTTCTTCCTCGGAAAAAGGTTCGTCCAGCAGACAACAGGATGCCCTCGAAAGCTTCTACAAGGGTCAGGCGGCGATATACGATTCCACTCGCGCCATCCTATTGCAAGGTCGCGAGGAGATGATGGCACTGGCGGCGGCGCAGTTACGGCTGAAGAACAAGCGTGAAGGTTTCCGGAAAAGAGTTTGGGTTGATGTATGTAGGCCTCGAAACTCTGACTGGTTATTAGTTTACACGGGCTGAAAATTTTAGATTGGTGGAGGTACTGGATGGAACATCGAGCAGCTCGACAAGCACATCTCCGTACGGGACAGTTTCTCCGATGTTTACCTCGTGGATTTTTCACCCAGCCTCTGCGCAGTGGCGCGAGAACGCTTCGAGAGACTCGGCTGGAAGAATGTCCACATTGTGTGTATGGATGCGCGGTCATTCCGATTGGGCCCGGAAGATGGGAAATCGGAGCGGAAGGCGGACTGGATCACCATGAGCTACTCGCTGAGCATGATCCCGGAGTACGCATACTCCCATCCACCCTGGCTGCGAGCGTGGCAGCGGTACTGATAAAACCTCTACGACAGCTACTACTCGGTAGTCGACTCTCTAACGAACCTCCTCTCGCCAACCGGTATCATCAGTGTCGCCGATTTCTACGTACAGTCCTCGACGAATGCTAGCTTCAAGAACACATATGCCGGTGGCATCGCCGGAAGAGGCGTGAACTGGTTTTCGCGGCAGTTCTGGCGCATATGGTTCGAGTTCGACCGAGTCAACCTCGATGAGGGCCGGCGGGACTACCTCGAATACAGATTCGGAACCATATTGAGCGTGAACGAGAGGTACGTCTGGTTCGGGACTCGCAACATGAATGGAGACTGACGGTGGGTTCCAGAAACGCCCTTCTCGGTGGCATCCCATACTACGTCTGGGTCGGATGTCCCAAGGCCACCTTCCCCAGTTCGGATATTCTGGCAAAGGTCGACGCTGCGGCTACCAATTCCCCATACCTCTCCCCTGTGCGTCACGAAGAAGCCCGCAGAGATGCAGTCGCCGCAGCCAACACCGCTACCGCCCTCCAGGTTCGCTCCAAAGGGTTTGAAGCCGCAATCCTAAACATTTCTGTCGGACTTCCTCTCCCCTCGTTCTTCTACCAGAACCATCATTTCAGAATCTACTACAACGAGCTTCTATCTAAACACACCCAATTCAACAACTCCTACATTTACGCCTTCACCTGGGAAGACGCACGGGTGGACCTCCGCCTCCTCAAGCTCACATCCGACGATGTAGTCCTGGCCATCACCTCTGCAGGCGACAACCTCCTATCCTACATTTGCGATGCGTCGCCCAAGCGCGTTCACGCGGTCGACCTCAACCCTTCCCAGAACCACCTTCTCGAACTAAAACTTGCGTGTTTTTCCGCCGCGCTGCCGTACGGCGACATCTGGAGCATTTTCAGCGAGGGCCGGCACGCGGGGTTCCGAAAACTCCTGCTATCGACACTGTCGCCGCACCTGAGTTCGCAGGCATTCCAGTTCTGGCTCGACCGTGCGGCGGTGTTCTCATCCGCCGGAGGACTGTACGAAACCGGCCAGTCCGGCATCGCCCTGCGCGCGACGAAGTGGCTGTTCCGCGTCTTTGGCGTGGCCGGCGATGTAAGACGCATGTGCGAGGCGACTACGCTCAACGAACAGCTCGAGATCTGGCGGACTAGGGTGCGCCCGGTTATTCTCAGCTGGTGGGTCTCCTGGGGCATCATCGGCAACGAGCGGTTCCTGTGGAAAGCGCTGGGCGTGCCCGCGAACCAGAGGAATATGATCCTCGAGGACTACTTCACGCGCAGCGGACGCACCGGTGCGAAGGATGGCGGCCACGCCATGTGGGAATACGTGGTCAACACACTCGATCCCGTGGTGGAGGATAGTCTGCTCGGGAAGGACAACTACTTCTACCTCCTGTGTCTGCTGGGCAGATACACCAAGTCCTCGCACCCGGCGTATCTGGAACCAAAGAACTACAAGAAGCTCACGGCGTCCGGCGCGTTCTCGGGCGTCAGGATCCACACCGACGAGATCAACGAAGTGCTGGCACGGCTGAAGCCCGGGACTCTGACGGTTGCGGTCCGTGGCTCCCCTTCCAATCCTCCAATCCATGGGCGGCCTCGCTGATAATCCGCAGGTGGTCATGGACAGTATGGACTGGTTCGATACCGACGGCGTAGAGGCACGGTCACAGATCCGGCGGCTCAACGCGTCTATGAAGGTTGGCGGGCGTGTGCTGCTGCGCAGTGCCGGCCTCGCCCCTTGGTACACTAAGGTATTCGACGAGGAGGGGTTCTCGGCGAAAAGAGTGGGCACTAGGACCTCGGGGCGCTGCATCGACAGGTGTGTCATATCCTTCCTCCCGACTCCCTTCGAGCTCACCTGGGCTAACTTTGTGCGCGCGAAAATAGGGTGAACATGTATGCGTCGACGTGGATATGCACCAAGCGGAGCGATCTGGTGGAGGAAGGGAGGGAACGGAAAGGGAGTGTCGAGATGCTGCAGCTATAGAGTGGTTGTAACTTGTGTACCTTTTTTTTGCTTGGATCCCAGAACAAACAGAGATTGAAGGGATGATTGCAAGGAGCAGGGAGCGAAGGATATCCATGATGATATTGAAGGACCCAATATAACTACATATGTACTGACGGTACCCTGCTGCCGAATCTGCCGACTCTGCCGCCGCGGACAGATGTCACTGTCGATGGGGGTCTAGGCGCAGCATCCACCTTTCGCCTTGTCGGTGGGTACCTGAATATCGCGATATTACCCCGCCGGATCCCGTGGTTCCGTGGAGATCTGATCTACGGCTAGGCCAGCTGAGGGCGTAGGACGGCAGGTACATAATATGGCCGCCTACCAGGTACCATACTGGCAATACCGCGACCCATCCACTGTGCCAGTGGTCTGCATAACCAGTCCGGTGACCGGTCTGGACGGTAGTCTTGTTCGGACGGACTGGACTGGAAAATTATATCAGTATTGAGGACGGCAGTGGGATAGTCGGTCCAGTGCAGAATCACTGGACCGCAATTCTGGATGATGGGTGAGTGACGAGTGAGTAGTTACTGAGCCGCGCTGGAAAGAGTGCGGAACGCCAGAACCCGCGCCGCCGCGCGTGTCTTTAGCGCAGCGGAGCAGACACCACGCCACCTATCCAACCGCCGATCGCCGATGTAGGATGGCCCATGCGTGATCCCGATATATCAGCAGCGTAGCTGCAGTACGCAGGAATGTATGTATAGTACATATGCCTGAAGAGTTGGTAACCATGTAGGTAGAATACCTACATACATAAATACATACATGCAGAGGATGATTGGAATCCCAATTCTCGCGGCCGGCGGCAACCGGGGTCCGGGGAAGACATGGTCAAGACGGAGGAAATGCTGGAGGCTTTGAAGTTTGAATTGACGGTCGAGGGGGAGTGGGGGGTGGGGGTTGTTGCTTTGGAGTCGTAGGGAGTTTGAATGTTGTCTGTCTGCTTGGGTTTGTTTTTCAAGAAGTGAAATGCGGAGTGCGAAGTGCGAATTGATGTCCCATGATAGACACCTATTATATGTAGGAAGACAAAAAAACAAGGCGATCCGATCATCCGACAGTGGACACAGACTTACTCCGGAGTCTGGAGAAGCGAAAGTGATCGCCCGGAAGCGGAGATGACGTGCATGCATGCATTGACCTCGCCCCGCCCTGTGCGGATTCGGACTCTTCAGCGATGACGGAGTGGATTCGGTTCGAGTCGTTGCGTTCGCATTGATGGGCGGACGGGACGGACGAAGGCATGAATTGACGAGTCGCGACACGGCATGAATGGCTGGGGTGCTATTCAGCTGCGGTAGTTGACTTGATTTTCCATAGTGGATACGGTACTCACCCAAGTACATACCGTGGAGTACTTATTTGCGCCCCTTAAGCGCATGCAGTTTCTCCCACCAGCCATTAAGATTCAGCTCTCCCAGCCACCCCATGGCATGGGCCATGACGGCGATTCGGCGAATGGGCGAATGGGTTCCAATCCGACTTCCAAGTGCCAAGCACCAGGCTCCAGCCCAGCCGGATCTACTTTTCTGTCGACACGAGGCACAACACAACACATCCCACCGTCTCCAGTCCACTGCCCACTGTCTCAGACATCTGTGATTCCGTTCGCATCGACTTCCGGGGAGGTGGCACATGCTCCCACGGACGCTATTCTTGTTCTGTACCCCTGAGTCGGATCCCCGCCGTGTCCCCACCGCCGAATCACATCTCCCGCCGAGAGGCCGACGATCCCACCACTGCAAACTGCAGGATGGTCGACAGGGGTCGACGCTGGCTCGACGCTGGCTCGGCAAGCCGTGTGTGTGTGGTTTGCATCACCGACGACGTCCGTTCGTATCGAGCAGCAGCAGCAGCAACAGCAAGTTAGCGGCGTCCGTCCGTTCGTATTGAATGCGGTAGCTTCGCCGCCTAACTACCGTACCAAGTATGTAAGACATCTGCGCTGGCTGGCTGGAGCCTGAAGGCTGGTGTAGATATATAACCCCACTGCCATCACCATTGCCACCACTCACCCTCCACCGCCCACCGTCACCATCACCCCCACCTACCACCTACCACCTACCACCTATCACCTACCACCTACCATCCCCTCCACCCTCCACCCCCCAAAATAATAATGAAGACCACCTCCCTCCTCTCCATCCTCTTCAGCGCGCTCGCCGTCGCGCACCCCCTCGCCGCCTCCCCCCCCTCCCCCCCTTCCGACGGCTGCTTCGTAACGCAAGAGCTGCGGTCGACGCTCTCAGGCACATTCACACTGCAGCTGCAGCCACACCCCTTCCACACCTCCACCTCCCCCGCCCCCTCCCCCTCCCCCGCATGGACCTCCGCGCAGCCCAGCTTCGTCAAGTCCGCGGACGGCTGGGAGTACGGCGTGCACGCCAAGGGCGCAAAGATGCGGCTCACGCTGACGGACGGGGTGCTGGCGAACGAGAAGCGCGGTGTCGCGGTTACGCTGGAGCCTAGGGGCCGGCCGAGGTGGCTAAGGGTCGCGTTTAGCAAGAATACGGCAAATGAGCACCGCGGCGTCTATCAGGCGCAGAGGATGTGCATTGGTGGAAAGGGCGTTACCACGGTGGGGCCGAATGAGGGGAGAGGTATGTTGCGTTCCGTGATAATGAGTGGGATGAGCGTTGGCTGACAGTATGACAGTGTTCTGTGTCGTCGCCGATGAGCGCAGGAAGGGCGACTGGACGCTGTGGACGAAGCCTAGCGATCAGGAGGACGAGTGTGTGGTCGTCGCGGCGGTCGTGAAGATGGCGTAAGCTACTTGGGATTTATCAGGGTTTATTGGGATCGGTACTTAATATTAATGTTAAATTGTTAATCGATTAACTATGGGATTACATATGGGATTATTTCGAACAACGAGAGAAAATATGTTGGGTGCTCTCAGAAGTCAGAATAGCGCCCATGTGCCCATTTGTGCGGGTGCGAACACCAGCGAGACTTGGAAGAGATCCTGGACGGTGGAAGCTCTATTCCGTCGTTCGCAGAGATATCGCTCACCGAGCCCGAGCCCAAACCCGAACCCGAATAGGTACACACAAGCTATCCGTCCGACCACTCAATCCTATTCCGCTTGCACTTATGTAGAACAAGCCGGGCCGATGCACTCTATAGTGCATACATCCCAGTTAGCACCCGTGGGCTGGCACCGTCCATTCATGCCGTGTCGCGACTCGCGAATTCATGCCTTGCCTCGTCCCGTCCCGTCCATCAATGCGAACGCAACGACTCGAACCGAACCATAACTATCCACTCCGTCATCGCCCCAGAGTCCGAATCCGCACAGGGCGAGGTTAATGCATGCATGCACGTCATCTCCGCTTCCGGGCGATCACTTTCGCTTCTCCGGAATCCGTGTTGGATGATCATCGCCTTGTTTTTTTTCTTCATGGATTCATACATGGTGTCTATTATGGGACATCAATTGAATTCAATTCGCATTTCACACTCCGCATTTCACTCCCATCCCTCAAAGAAAAAACCAAACCCAAGTAAGCATTCCAACTCTCCACAACTCCAAAGCAACAACCCCCAGCCCCTAATACCCCATCCCGCTCCCACTCCCACTCCCACTCCCACTCCCACTCCCACTCCCACTCCCACTCCCCGCCCCATCTGGCAAAAACCTAACCTGCACCTTAACGCCGCCGCCCCAGACACCCACGGCCGCATACACATCGCAGGCGCCTTCGAGTCCGGGGAGGGGATCATTCTCCTCTTTTCCATCTCTAAACTCATCGAGGCGCCATCCGTCCTCATTCACGCCATTTCTCGTGAACCACACCCTCCTCCCGCCGTCGCCCTGACCACCAAACGCCATACCCAGGCCGACCCTCTCGCCCTCGCGGAACGGCCGCACGAAGTCTCGGCCGCCGTACGCGTCATTCGTGTACCGCCGCCCGTCATCGCCGTGCACGCCCACGCTGCCGCGATTCCAGCCTGGCAGCCGGAACCCCGGGTATGGCACCGCCACGAAGCCGATCGCTACCGCCGCGTCCGAAGGCATCCGCTCTACGGATATCTCGAAGTATATCTCTCTGCCCCGCCCCCCGCTACCCCCCTCTTTGCTCTTCCCCCCCTCCCCTGCGCCGTGGTGGTAGTGGTGGTGGTACCCAGCCGCATAAAGCGGCAGCGCCGAAACGAGGCAGCAATCAGCACACCCCGGCGCAGTCGCCACATTGACCACATTCCCCGTGCCCCCACCCGCACCCGCCCCCGTGCCTGCAGTAATCAACCCTCTAAACCACCCCGGCGGCGGTGCGAGTCCGATCTCGCCGCGCGATATGGCCGCAAGCGTGGCGGCCGTGAACCGAGACGGCGGCGAGAGCGCGTGCGCGTCCGTGAACGCCCAGCCGGCGTCCGCAAGGTCCGCGGGCGCGTTGGATGTGGGCGATGACAGGTGTAGTGCGTGGAAGAGCGGGGGTGGGAGGTCGTCTTCTTCGGCACCTTCGGGCTCGCCGCCTTCGGTGAATGCGGGGAGGGGTGAGAACGCGGGAGGTGGGTACGGCGGAGGAAGGAAGGGGTTGTTGCTGTTGGTGCTGGGCGGCGGGCCCGGAGGCGGCGCGTACTCGTCTGTACTGTGTTGGCGTGATTTCTCCTGCGCCGGTGGCGGGCCTGGAGGTGGCGCGTACTCGCTCGTACTGGGTTGGTGTGATTTCTCCAGCGGAGGGCCCGGAGGTGGCGCGTACTCGCTCGTACTGGATTGGGAGGGCTGGTACGGGTTCGGCGCAGGATACGGATCTGGCGGCGGCCGGTCCGGGTGGAAGCCGTTGTTGTCCGACTTGCCGTAGCCAAAGAGTTTGCGGATACGTGACATTGCGATTGAGGTGGTTGTGGTGCTGGTGGCGAGAGGGGTGTGATCTGGATCGTGAATGTGGGGAACGTGGAGTGTGGGGTACGGGGTAGTTACGGGGTACGTGGGGTTTAAGTACGCCGTTGATGTGATGTGATGTGCTGCAGGGACCGACCAGCTCGTGCTAACTGAAGCTAACTGAAGCTATTTACCTTGGTGGTGTCGTCATGGTGCGTGTACCGCACCTGACCCGACGGCTGACTTGGCTGGCTTCAAAGTTCCAAGGCTTCCCGTGATCAATGATCATCGCGGCCCAGCCGTCCAACCGTCCAAGCGTGCCTTTGCGGAACGTTGCTCACCGACAAAAGTGTGAATAACAATGGCACCAGCTGATTCCAAGTAGAGCTCTTCCAGACTCCCTTCTGCGTCAGAATACGCGAGATTATGTAGGTACATATCGACGATTCGCTATCTCAAGATTCGCTATGTATCCCACGATACCTACCAGGCACCGCATCATCTGAACAACCTCCCATTGCCCTGCGTAACCGAGATCTAGACCCTCCCCTCCACCTCATCATCCTTCTAGACCCTCCCCTCCACCTCCACCTCCATCATCCACCGCTTCCCCTCGCCCCACACCTCCCCCCTCGCCCTTATCCCCCGCTGCCCCCCACTGCAAACGCCCGCCAAAACAAAAAACATGAAAAAAGTAAAAAAGCCAAATCGTCATAACGTGTCCCACGCAGAAAAAATGCTATCACTGTAACCGTAACTGTACCGTATGATGTCATGTATCTGATATCGTGAATGTGCAAGACATCAATATCTCAGTCCCCCCGCCGCCGTCTTCTTCCCCCACCCCCCCCCCCGTATCCCGTGCATATATCCCAATATCCCAATATCCCAATCCCCCACCTCTAAACAAAGAAACCACATGCAACCATTAAGGACGTTCCGAAAGCAAAAGAAGAAAAGAAAAAAGAAAAGAAAATAGGTATCGCGAGTGACATCTAACCACATAACCACATAACCACAAAACAAAACAAATCTCATCCCATCCGATTCCATTTCTCAATGATGGCGCTGGTGCATATAGACCACGCACGTGTATCTGTGACACCAAAGTGACGTTAGCATGGTCAAAACAACGGAGTCCGCAACCCAACAAGACAAAAACAAACTCACCCAGAGCAACACGCCGTCTCCATCCCGTGCAGACAATACGGACATCTAGTTGCACCGCCATTCTCGACCATGCCGCGATACATAGCGCTCGGGAGGTCGTGCCAGTACTATCACCACCATCATCATCAGCTATCGTTCGCGACGCAAAAAGATTTGGAAGACGGATACACACCTTGCAGCGACAACAGATGACAAACAATTTCGCCACCGGCTTTGGCGGGGTAGGGGGTCTCGACGCGCCAACGGTGCTGGACGGCCTGGTCTTGCCCAGGTACTCGCTTGGCGGCGGGTACACCGAGCTCGCCGAGTGCTTGGACGAGGCGATCGAGGTGTCGTGTTCCTTGCCCTTGCCCTTATCCAGCTGTTGGGGCGGCGGCGACGCCGAGTTGGGGCCGACTTCGTTTCGTAGCGGAGACAGCGATTTCTGCTTTCTGTGGCTTGGGCTTCCCGGCGGTGGGCCCGGCAGGTTGCGCATCGACGTGACGCTGCTGTGCTGCACTGGCGTCTTGTCGCCGCCGTCGTCCTTGATGCTCGATGCCGTCGAGCCGCTGGTCTTGACGATGGTGAGCGGTGCTGTGATCTCTTCCTTCTCTTCCTTCTCTTCCTTCTCGCCATCTCGAGAATCGGGAGGGCTGGGTGGCCGACCAGTGTTCAGCTGCTCCTCTAGGAGCTTCATCTGTCTAACCGCCACATCCAGCCCCACCAGATTCTCCTCGGTGACCGAGTTCCCGGCGATTACCGGTGGCGTGGGTACCGGCTTGGGCGCGGCCACGGGCTTCGGCTCGGGATTCTTCTGATTGAATCTGGCTTCGACGCTCTTCATCTTGTCTCTGAAATTCCTCCGCGTGCTGCTACCAGCCTTGACCGGCGATTTCGGAGTCGGCGGTGGTGTATCGACTGCCTTCGAAGGAAGCGGTTCCGTCGTCGACCTCGTTGGCAATTCTGAAGGTTTGATGCCCGCTGCCGCCGCTCTCGCCGCGAACGTATTCGCCGGGCTGGAAGCGCCGCTGCCAATTCTTGTGGAGTTGTTCGACTCGGGCGAAGATCCCTGGCCGCTTGAGCTGCCCTCCGTGGGCTTCGATTTCCGGAATTCCTTATACTCCTGAGCATAGCTTTTGTGCTGCGCCTTCTCGGCACTTGGCGGGCGGGGGCTCGAGAAGCTATTCCGTCTGCGATATATCCACCCGCCGCCCGACCCCACGCCCACCGGGCCATCATCGATCGGAGTATCTCCGCCATCTCGGCTGCTACGGTCTCCTCGCGAAGAGTTCTTCATAGCCAATTTCCAGCCCCCCATAAACGAGCCTCGCCTCTCCTTCTTCTTCGGCTCCGGAACAGGTACTGGCGATGTTTCCCGCATGGATGTGGGCGAAGAGGATTGCGTCGATGACCTGGTGGGAAGCACTATTGGCTCCTCGGCTGTAACCGCGTGGAAGCCAAAGTCAAGTTCGATGGGACTGTGATCCGATGGTGTGGGTTCGGCCGGCTGCTGTTGTTCCTGCTGTTGTTCCTGCCGCTGTTCCTGAGGCGGTTGTTCCTGCGTCCGTTGTTCCTGCCGTTGTTCCTGCCGCTGTTCCTGAGGCCGCAATTCCAGAGGCCTTGGTGTCTGTGCCGTCTGCAAGGGCGCGATCAGAGGCAGCGGCGTCGAAGGCGCAGTTTTTGGCGTAGGCGGCGCCGATTCCACGGGCGACGGGGGATCCGGTTGCGGGGATCTCGACAGCGAGCGGGGGCGCGTTTTCCTTCCGGGGTGTTTCGGCGAGAGCGGGGGACGTTCTGGCGCGTCTTTCCAGAGCATCGAGTCCTGGCTCGAGAACGACGAGCGCGCCGAAATGGTGACGCCCGAGAACGCCTGCTGGAAGGGTGGGAGTGGGGGCAGCACGGGGGATTGGTTCGAAGTGTCGCGAGACTGGCGTGGTGTCTGTGGTGCCTGTGACGATCGATCGCCGCTGGACCCTGACGTCGATCCGGACCCTGCAAATGGCGCGGTTGGCGGGAGGAGGAACGAGCTGTCGATCGGGAACGTCTTCGCTTTTGGTTTTAACTCTGGGAGGTGTCTTTCGTTCCCGCTGCTCTGCTGGTATGCGTCTATGACGTGCTGTGGTCTGGGAGGAACGGGTGGAGGAGGATCAAGAAGAGTGAAATCGGACAGGTCGGTGCAATAGCTGCCAGTCGAGTAGGACCTTTCCCTAGTCCTAGCTCTCTCCGAGGAGGCAATCAAACGGGACGGGGTGACATTATTGATATCTGAAACGGCAGCATTATAACCTGCCGATGAGAGGTTTCTTGTTGGACCTCCAATATCCGGGGGAGTAATAGCTCCATCGTACCCCGCTCCCGATCCCAAAAACCCATTAACCCTCGCTGCAACTGCAGCGGCAGCAGCAGCACTGTCACGATCCGTAACGGCAGGTGGCTGCGGTACTGCCAGGTCCGGCGCCGGTCTCCGGAACTCATCCGGCATCCACTCATCGCGCACATTAGCAGCACGAGTTGCATCCATGCTTTTCCTGCTGCCGGGCGTGAGAGCTCTCGAGAACCAGCCACCACCACCACCACCACCACCACTACTAGGACCACTATTGGAACGGCTCGAGGCGGGGCGCGACCTGGGTTGTGAGATGATTGACGAGGCAGCGCTAGGGAGCTTCTGATGCTTTGCGGATCCAGAAGGAGGTGGAGGATTCTTGCGACGCAGCTTCCTCATGCCCTTCTTAGGGGCTTCTTCCTGCACTGCACGCACGCCTCCACCTCTACCCCCAGCTCCACCTCCACCTCCACATCCACCCCCACTACCGTTGATGCTAGGGACCTCGGGAGCGAGGAGCGGTGCAAGCGCAGGCATTATGGAAGTGATGTGTGATGTGATGTGAGCTGCTGATCTGCGTGGGCGTAATGGTGGGCGTAATGGTGGGCGTGGGCGGGGGCGGGGGGGTGTTTGAGCTCGTGCCTAAAGTGTTTTCTCTGTTATGATGTGTCGCACCGTTGCACCGGGCCAAATGTAGTCACCTCGCGGTGGAGAGGAAAAAAATATAGTATCGGGAAACGCGAGGCGAAGAGTAAGCCGAATAATTACTGGCAATTAAAATGAGGCCTGGGTGGGGTTGCTGCTGCGGCTGCGGCTGCGGCTGGGGGTTGGCAGCTGGGCTGGGGCTGAAGGTTGAAATGAAGGTTGAATGGAGGGCTGAGGGTTGGAACTTGGAAGAGCTGCCGGATTATCTAGCTATCTACATGGAAGGTGGTGGCGGTGGTGGTGGTTTTGGCAGGAGAAACTCTTCTCGTCGTTGGCGGCAGGCAGGAGGTTGAGTATGGTATGTAGAGTAGAGTAAGGATGACGAGCGGCAGCGGCAGCAACAGCAGCAGCAGAGTCTGGGAATTAAAAGAGCTTGGGGGTGAGAGCAACACGCAGCTGAGCTGATCGCTGACAGGTGGGTTGGGGTGGTGTGTGTGTGTGTGTGTGTGGAACGGGATTGCGAGGTGATGTGATGTGATCTGTATGTGGATGTGTATGTTGTGTATGTGGATGTATGTGGATGTATGTAGGACGAGACAGCTCAGTTGGCAGGTGCTTGTGTTATCTGCCAGCCTTTTGCGGGCGGGCGGGAAAGGACAACGGGAGAGGGGGGTGAATGGGAACCGAAACGAACGACGGCGGCAGCAGCAGCAGCTGGAGCAAAGGAGACAAAGCGACCGCGAACGAAGGAAGGAAGGAAGGCACTGGGTGACAAGGGAAGGGAAGAGAGGATGAGCGAAGATTTACAGTGCCGGTGTGGTGGGTACGGTATGGTACTCTACAGGATGTGCAGTGCAGCAGCGAGGTGAACAGGCGTCGGGCGGCCCTTCTATTTTTTTCTTCTATTTTTCTTCTATTTTTCTATTTTCTATTTTTCTATTTTCTATTTTTCTATTTTCTATTTTCTATTTTCTATTTTTCTATTTTTCATTCGGTTTTATCTTCTCGAAATATGGGGCGGCGGGCGGGCGACATGGGGGATGGAAGGAGGGAAGTTCTTGAGTTGCCAGCTGTAAGAAAGCGCATCATTCGCTGGCTGGCCGTGATGGGAGCTGCAGCTTTACTCTAGAACGAAGCGGTGTGTAGAGTACCCAAGTAGAGTAGGTACCACCATAGAACACACACACCATCGCTTCCAGCGAATCATCGTCACCGAATCGTGCCCCCGATCCAATCGATAACTGGGCAAATCGGTGTGGTTATCCACTGGAGCAGATCTTCCCGCGACCGTCCGGGTGTGCACCAGTAGAGTACTCTAACTACGTGGATCGGTGGCGCGCTTTGGGAAGTTGCTTGCTTCATGCACCGAACACGTCAATACGTGTGTACCACCACCAGAGTGGTTAGCTGGAGAAAGGCGAGAAAGGCACCAATTGCCACGCCCAAGGCATGTGGCATATCTGGCGATGAACATTGAACACCCTTGTAGCGACTCTTCAGGGAGTCTTCAGGGCGCGTTCCGGGAGAAGAGAAGTATCGAGATTCTACATAGAGCAGTTAACGAAGCACTTACCTGCCTATAAGCGGATGGTTACACGCTCGCTCGCCTCCACAATATCCATATATGTTCATATATGGGCATTGAAGGGCTAGTTGCTACCATCTTGCCAAGTATATACATATCAGTTGGGGCGGACATCTTCGATCTCTCCTCCTCTATGTATGTCGGTTCAGTCCCCTCCCTCCCCCACGTTCCATCTTGAAGATCATAGGTGCAGTGTGTTATGTATAGCAAAGTGGTTAGCCCGTAGGCATAATATGTACAGGTATAGGTACTTGGGTACCGTATCGCGCGGCCCGATGTTACAGTTACATACAGCGCGGGGGATGAACCTGTAACGATGGGTACTTGAGCACTCAGCAAGAGATTCAGCCCAGCTGCCCAGCTGCCCAGGTCCCGCTTCTCTTCCACTCAATCTCGGATCCGGAGATACGGCTGCGTGGGGAGTACGTACCTGAGCCAATGCCGGCTATGTGGGGCGAGACTGGGTACCATGTACTCTATAGTATGTATCATACTATAGTATAGGCAGTATAATCGTATAATGGACATGGGAACTCTGCTCGAGCAATTCATGGACTGTAATTTGTGTGTCCAGACTCCAGACTCCACTGTTCATTCGGAAAAACGCCCGTAGGACCGTAGGTATGTAAGATCGCAGACGAGCTGAAACTTGCCATATAGAGTGGTTATGATGCTAATCCAACCCGAAGGATGAAGGGAACACATTCGAGTTCGAGTAGGAAGGTAGGTGGGAGGTAGGTACGTACCTACATATCTAAGCTGTCACTTCGGCGATTGAAGTGATCCCCATAAAAGCCAAGCCTCTGCACGGGCATTCCTGGAGATGTTGGAAAACTACATCAACTTCGTGGGCCTGTAGGTAGAGTACCTACCCATAGGACTGGCCCAGCGGTGAGAAGGGTTCCTGTCGAGTACCTAGTTGAAGATTTCGCCACGGCGGGCATAAACTTCCTTGACCAGTCCTTTCTCTCCGCCAGCCCCACGGCGAAAATACCTTGCAGACCACGGATAATCACCCATCCAGTTGTCCCTTTGGTATGAACCGTAGGTATATGGTCGCCGATCCGTGGAGAAGACCATTGACCGCGGTTATCCTCGCCCAGAAGTTAGAACTGCAAGATTGGTGGTCTGCCACTGGTCTCATCGACTGTACTTTTTCCCAGCAGGGTCCGACACGTTTTGGAAGACCCCCGAACCCCCAGCCAATCTAGAAGGCGGTTCCAGCATCCATTACTAGGTAAGCAGGTCTGTAGGAAGGTATTCTTTGACCGTTGCAGTGGTTACCGGTCTGCTTGGTGGGACACGTGGTATGGTACTTACCATTTCCTGGAACTACATACTCATAGAAAGAACTCGGGGAGCCCCACGTGATTTTGTGATCAGTGCGTCTCAATGGAGATATTTCAAGTACATAACTCGGCTCCCAGTCGAAATGAATGGATATTCTCTCGTAAAAAGCGACGGGGGCAGGCCTGGCATCAGCGGACCTACCTGCAGCAGTGAGCGGCAGTGAGAAAATCTCGTGGGTTTCATCCTACCTCGTGGCACCGGTACCGGTATGGGCCAAGGATGCACCTGCCCAATTTTCCTGAGATAATTGTATGTCCATACAAGGCGCAAGGCACAAGGCATCTCGGCTGCATCCTGCCACGTGGGGGCACCAAGCTTCCCAGCTTCACGGAAACTCTGAGGGTAATACTGTTCACGACCATATATTTCTCCCAGGAATAATGACTGATGAATCCGTCAAAATATGGCCTCGCGGACGCCATTGATGGGGTGACGGACGGCTTGGAACCAGGTGATGGAGGTTGGCGGTGATCTCAATAATATGCTCCCGGTATTCAGCCCTATCGGCCTCGGCGCCTCGCAACCGGCGTCAGCTGAGTGCAGGCTGAGGGCGCGGCGAGATCCGTTGCTGCTGTCTGTCTCCTCATCCTCCTCCTCATCCTCCTCCTCCCCCTCCTCATCCTCCTCCTCCTCCTCCTCCTCCTCCTCCTCCTCCTCCTCGTCGTCGTCGTCGTCGTCGTCGTCGATGTTGACGGACGATGAGTGGAAGGAATGAAGCCTTCAATTTCCTGCAGGTTGTTCCCAAACAAGGCAGCCCAGCCTGGGATGCAGTAAATGCAGCCATTGAACAGACACGAAAAGCGCCGCGGGCGTCTCGACTCTCAATCAACGAAGAAGACGGAACATTCCGCAAAAAAACTTCAATTCGCGGTGACATGTCTGCACGTACTCACTGGTACAAGGGAGGTACATCTGCAGGTGATTGCTGGACGGCCGCCGGCGTGCACATGTCTGCGGCGTGCGTGCGAAGTAACAAGTTGGTCACACGAAAACGCCGCCGGCTGGGCATGATGTAACTTCACAGGCACTGGCAGCGAGTGCTCGCCGCCCGGCGCCAGGACATGTGTCGGAAGACATCAATCGCCCCCCCTAGACACGGTAGTTGTACCTGAGCCAGCAGCCACTGGCGGCCAGTGTAGAAAAACACAACCACTCACCATCGCGGCCCCCAAGAAGACGGCACGAACCCACGAACTCGTGCAGACATTGCATTCGGCCGGATTTCGATGCCGCTGCTGCACTAGAGTAGGTATAAGGTACATACACCACTAGACTCCACGACGCAATACGGCAGCGTGGCGATAAGGTGCCCGCTCCAAAGTCTACTCGATCGGGACTTTCTTTCGCATCCGAGATCGGCGCGATGGGCTGGCTGTGATTCAATGGTTTTGGTTCATGGCGCCGCGCTGCATCGTTACGTTGGTTAAGCCCCGATCGGGTCTGTCCGACTCTGGGGTCTGCTCGGAGTCTGGTTGGATTCGTTTCAGCGCCTTCGAAGTTCGGCAACGTTGAGGCCAAGTCCAAAAATAGAATAACCTAACGCCGGGGAAATTGGAAAACGGCGAGGCGAGAGTCGAGACTCCATCACTCGACGTTGGGCGCTGGGTCGCGTCCAGTTTTTCTTTCTTTTTCTTTGGGTTGAATCGTGCTGGATCGTGTGGGGAGGGCAAGAGATGCTGATGGTCATGGCGGATAAACTTGGCTACTCCAACTAGAGGTCGCACACAACCCGCATGGTTTTCGAGTTCTCATCACGCCGGTACCGGTATCAGCCTCAGCCTTCAGGTCGGTGATCAGAGATCTTATGGTGGTACGGAACGGCAGCTGATAGGACGCTCGCAGCTGGAGTGCAGAACAGAAGACATGAATAGGCAGCATACATCTTACCGTCCTGTCTGGACTCTGTCACTCTGATTCTCCCAGGTTACATGGCCGCAGAACAAACTGCTGACCTGTGCAAACAGGGCAAGTGCTTAGTGCTGTGTACAAGGCTGAACTTTGCGGTATGCATCCACATGCCTACATCGTTGATTGCTCGACCAGCCAGCTCATGAACACCACTCTCGTCTTCGGACAACAGTGTGTGGCTTCTCGTCAAAGCCACGATACTGCTCTACAATTTCCTTTCACGGGGCCGTATTATGTCCCGAGATGACGATGGTAACCAACTACCTGCCGTGTCCCTTAAAACCCCCCAAAGGAGGTCACTGCTCTGACCACCGAGCTGAGCCTTTTTTACGATACCTTCATCCATGCCATCCATTCATCCATCTATCCATCCACTTATGTCACCTAGTGGATGTACGGTGTATCCATTGGTTTGCAGTAGGTATCGTAAATTGCAATCTCTTCAGTCCATCAACAGGTTTCCTCCAGATCTCGAAAGGATCTTGGAATTGCCAGGGTCCCGTCCAGAAATCAGATCCTTCGAGTGGCTGCGTACATGGCTGTCTATGTAGGTACGCTACCGGCATCTGCACGATGGGAGAGTCATGGGGATTCATTGGCCAAGTGTTTGTCGTCGTGGGGAATCGGGATGCGAACTTGAACACTCAGCCTGCTATCTTGCTGTGGAACCTGACGGCCTAGTAGTACGTAAATTTGATCCGGTCCCCGCTGGGCCTCCGCACACCGTAACCCCGCCGGGCCGACAAACAGATTAAACCGGCAGCTCCCATGGGTCGTAATCTCCCGCGTCGTACTACCTACCTGACACTGTGTACGACAGTACGAGCTTCCCCCCGAGTACTCCCCGAGGGCCAGCGGCTGAGAGGATGCAAACAGTCTGGTGGTATGTAACACGACGGATCACGTAAACGTTATACATACCTCAATAAGTACTGATCCAGTACTGATCCAGCACTGGTCGGCTATGCATGTAGGCCTCCGCGCCGTGTGCAGCTCAGATACCGGTACCGATGACCGGAGCCCTAGGTAGACGATGTCGGATGTCTACTTACATCTTACTTAGCCGAGGCTTGAATCCATCATATCCTGTCAACTCCGTCACGTCAGCAACTGTCTATCATACTTGGGTAGTTAATGGGCTGACATCTACGGATTATGTGAGAAGTAGGCTGCTGGCAAGGCAAGGCAATTATGCGGTATGCGGTATGCGGTAGGAGGTAATTCTAGGCGGTTAGTTAGTTGGGACGTGATTATCCCTACGGGTTCAAATTTCAGCCCCAACGTATTGTACATACGTACGGTAAAAGTAAGTGGATACGAAGATGACCGAATGACCGCGGCATCGACTAATAAATAGCAGATATTCCGCACGAAATCAGCGGCAGTAATACGACTATATATGTCTTGCCTTATTGCCGTATATACCATTGAGGCCACACGCCGATGGGGCGCGGATATTACCATGCGCGGTACGTCCAGGATTACCGGAGGAGCCGCCACATGTTCGCCGTCATGCGGTACCGGCCCCCCGCGTTCCCGATTTCCGCTTATTTTTTTCTTTTCTTGTTATAACCAGTGAGTGCCACGGCCACTCGGGATCGAGATGGCATGTTCCCCATCCCCGTGTAGTACAGCGAGCGGGTATTTCCGTCGCATCCATGCCGAGTCATCGTCCATCACTGTGCCCACCCGTTGCCGCAATATGTAGCAACGATACTGTACTATAGACTTTCGCCATAGTCTAGATAGGCTGCATGCGAAATAAAACAGGAAGATCTCTCTCTCTGTACTATAGACTGCTGTTTCTTCGGTGCGATAGACGGCGGTACGGGACCATTCGGAAACCGTCCGGTAACCACCGCAATTGGGAGTGAAGTGTCCGAGTTACCTACGCACCACCGGCATGTATGCGCCGCATATAGGTGCTATTGCAACTTGCGTCACTGCATTCACCTGTAGCCTGTAGGATCTACCGCTCGCCTTGGTCGTTTTTAGATTCTTAGTCGTGGATCGACTGCGTGTTCAATGTTCATCGCACGAGTGATCATGGGTAGTTAAGTACTTAAAGTAGGTGCTTCTCACCGTGATCCCCCGCCTCCGAACGTTGGCACTCGCCGACTCCGTTGGCACCCGCAGGATCTACGACAGGTCCCACTATAATAGATACTATATACGGGCCCGTACTATATAAGTTATAACAGTCGGCCGAGTGAGACTTGAACAATCCCGACAACACACCCACACAGTGTACCCAAGTACATGTTTAGGTATCTACTACCACCACCACCGCCTCATCCACCATACCAGGCGTCGGGCGTCCCTCACTCACGTCTCCGGCCCACCAGTAACGCCACCAGCCCACAAACCGACGTACCATCCCACCAAGCGGAGCATTGCCATCCGCGCGTGTAGGCAGGGAGGGTATCACTCTTCCCGTCCGCCCCTCCCGTCCGCAACAGTCTACATAGGCACTATGTAGCAAGCACTATTCCCAGCTTACCTACTTCGAAAAAATCTTGGAACCATGGAAGCCAGATGGACGAGTCATCAACGTTCTCCAACGTCCTCCAACTTCCAAGAGCTACACCGCATCATGCACAATCACTCGGTCAAATGGATCCAACTCCTGTTGAAAATATGAATGTGAGGTTTCAGTTGCTTGATTCATTCGCAAAACACGGCGGATTGCCAGCTAGACAGAACCTAATAGAGGGAGAAGTAAGTATGAAAAACAATATTCTCCAGGCGCGAAAATATTACCAATATGACAAATGTGCAATATCTTGGACAAGTGACGACGGTGGCTTTTCAATGCGAACGAGAATCGCAACAAGGAGAAGGAGGCGGATCCGCTCAGTTTATGTCACATGATTCATTATCACAGAATCCCATCACGATGGTTTACTCAACTTGGATGCTCGGAGATGTATGTATATCCGCAAGGAAGTTTAATGTCTTGACTGCTCGGGCGCGCTGGCGTCTTTTGTGACGTTCAGCGTCGCCCGTAGTAGGTACGTATTGCTCTGCCATATGTATGTGCTCTGTATGTATGTACAACCTCCTCCTCCGCCTCCTCCTCCTTCCCCTCCTCCTTCTCATCCCGAATCCACAAATCTAACGATCATATGCTACATCAAAACCCCCAATGCAATGCCCGAACCCCCCAAAAATCCAAAACGCCATGAATGCATACACCCCAAGCCCCACGCCCGCTTCCACCATCGAGCGGCCTAAAATCTCCCCGCAACAACACCCACAACCAGTAGCGCGATCACCACGAAGCCCATGCCCAAGAGCACCAGGACAGCAGCCTTCTCCGCGGCGCCCGCAGGGCCGGCACGCACGGCGACGGCCAGGGCACCTCTGCCGCCTCTGCCACCTCTGCCAACGCCCGCCTCGAGCGCGGCAGTATCGATCCACGCCGCCGAGCCCATCGTCAGCGCGGACTTCTCGTTCTCGTTCTCGCTCGTGGCGATCCACATGGGCGTCGGCGGTGCGAGGTGGAGTGCCAGTGGGCGGAGGGACGCGAGGTGCTGGAGTCGTGGGGAATAGCGGGGTGGAGCGAAGCGCGTGGGGAAGGGTTTGGGTGAGCTGGGGGCCGAGGAGGCGGGGGAGGAGTGAGGAGATGAGCCGAGGAAGGTGGAGTGTGTGGGACTATTGTCGCTGCTGTTGCTCGAGGTGGGAGAGGTGGGGGAGGTGGGGGAGTACGGCGGCGGCGAGGGAAGTGTAGAGTGCATTTTGGTAGTGGGGGTGGGTTCCGTGGGGGCGATGAGCGTTCGGGTAGATGTAGCGGGCGGAGGTGAGAAATGACAGTCAATGCCTGTGTCGTGAAAAAAAAAGGACCGAGTTGAAGTGAAGATTCCGTCAAGGAACGAGTGTGAGTGTCGATCTTGCGTCAAGTGAAGCGAAGTTGATAGCGACGACGACAACAAGATGAATGAGAAGAAGAAGGAGAAGGAGAAAGGAGAAGGAGAAGAAGCACAGATGTAGGAGTGTAGGTGTGTGTATGTGTGTGAGTGGGTGAGTGTGTGAGTGGGTGAGTAGTGGAGGAATAATCTTCCCCGCGGCGCAGACAAGTTACATATACGCACAACATCCCCACCCGCGTCCCCCCTCTCCCCTCCCCAGCGGCCGGAACAACCCCCTGCTCGCCCCGACCGACCGAAACGATGAAACACCAGTTAGTTACGCCACACGCCCTGAGCCATCCCTGAGCCATCCCTGTCCCGCCACGGACGGAGTGTTTGAGTGTTTCGACTAGATGTGCCTTGGCACCGCTGAACCACTCATCCGCCGGTCTGGAGATTTCAGATAAATATAAACACCACCTACCTACAGGAGGGACGGGAACTTTGGAAGATGTAGGTACTTGTGTAGCCGCGGGTGCCCTAGGTGTCGGGACTCAGGAGGGAATTCAAGCCTCAATCCTCAGGGAGGGACATGATGAATTTCTCCATGCATGTATGCAGCGTACGGCAGAGTACATAGATGTATCTTTTTTAATCTTTTACGTGGCGCTCGGACGGTAGATGGAGATTTGTTCCCGCTCGGGTGCATTGTGCTGTATGTACCGTAGATCCCCCAATCCACCCTTTCCCCCCAACCCCGCCCCCCGGACCCCCGATTGACCTCGAAAGCGCGGGCGCGAAGCAAAGGTGACGGGACAGAGAGTGTATTTTCGTCACGACACGACACGGTGCCGGCGGCATTGAGATGAATCGCAAAACCTATGCTACTAGTACATAGATCCCGATTTAGGGTACCCAGATGAAGAGAATGGGTACAGTACTAGTTAGTAGAGTGCTGATCAATTTCTCGTGATATTGCGCGCTCTACTCAGTGCTCTGCTCTACTCTACTCTATTCGACTCTAGACTCGAGTACCGCACGTGCCCAAGTAGTTTGGCATTGAAGCTCATGTGTAACGATACGCGATGCCGCGGTTCCAATCTTCATCTCGCCGATAGGTACGTCGCTTACATACAACCAAACCGAACCGCACCGAAAAAAACCTGCGTGGTGACACGGTCGGTTGGATGACGGTTGACAGCGGCTGTCCCCACATCGGCCCGAGGCAATGCGCATTCCAACATCCACATCACTCGAGGATATCACGGGTGACGGCTACGAGAGAACATCACGAGTGACGGCTACGAGAGAACACAAAGGTTTAGGGAAACCAAACTGCAGCCTTTATTTATTCCTAAGCCCCAGCTTTTATGCTATTCCCCTTTTGAGCCTCAAGGAGTTTTATTCCCTTCGGCTTCCCATTTCCCTACTCAAACCAAACACATAACCGACAGAATGCATTTACGCGGAGTCGACCTTGGCGATGTAGGAGATCAGGTCAAGGACACGGCGGGAGTAGCCCCACTCGTTGTCGTACCAGGAGACAACCTTGACGAAGTGGTCGTTCTGATTCCACGTTAGCATCTGGGACTCACGAATAACATACGAATGGGATTGCTCACCAAAGAGATACCGGCCTTGGCGTCGAAGATGGAAGACGCAGGGTTGCCGTTCATGTCGGAAGAGACAATCTCGTCCTCGGTGTAGGCAAGTATGCCCTTGAGGTCACCCTCGGAAGCCTCCTTGATGGCGGCCTTGATGACCTCGTAGGAGGCGGCCTTCTCGAGACGGACAGTCAAGTCGACGACCGAAACGTTCTGGGTAGGAACACGCATGGCCATTCCGGTGATCTTGCCGTTAAGCTCGGGGATAACCTTGCCGACAGCCTGTACACAGTTAGGGTCCGTCGAGCTTGACGCGGGGGGAATGGTGCGAAACTGACCTTGGCAGCACCAGTGCTGGAAGGAATGATGTTGGCGGCAGCGGTACGTCCACCACGCCAGTCCTTAGCAGAGGGACCGTCAACGGTCTTCTGGGTAGCGGTGTAGGAGTGAACGGTGGTCATGAGTCCCTCAATGATGGTGAACTTGTCGTTCAGGACCTTAGCGAGAGGAGCCAAGCAGTTGGTGGTGCACGAGGCGTTCGACAGAACATCGATGTCCTTGGTGTACTTATCGAGGTTGACACCGCAAACGAACATGGGGGCATCGGCAGAAGGAGCAGAGCTGTCCAAGATCAGCACGTGTCGTCTGTAAGCGAATTGATCCGAAGAACCTACATGACGACCTTCTTGGCACCACCCTTCAAGTGGAGGGAAGCCTTCTCCTTGGTGGTGAAGACACCGGTGGACTCGACAACGTAGTCGGCACCAGCCTTACCCCACGGGATGTTGGCAGGGTCGCGCTCCTGGTACATCTTGATCGTCTTTCCGTTGACGATAAGGTCTCCATCGGCCGAGGCGGAGATTTCACCCTTGAAGTTTCCGTGGGTGGAGTCGTACTTCAGCATGTAGACCTATGATTGCACAGTAAGTCTCCGCGTGGTGTAGACCGGGGGAGGAGATATCGGATGTGACAACGTACAGCGTACTTGGGCTCGATGAAAGGGTCGTTGATGGCGACGACATCGATGTCTCCGTGCTCAATACTAGAATCCAGTTAGTCTCTGTTCCATCATTGCCGCCATCGGCGAGTGTCTGCAGTAGATCAAACTTACGCATTGCGGAGGACCTGGAAGCAAGGGGATACGTGTTAGTTTAGTGATGACCCCGCAGCGAGCGAGAGCGATGAAGAAGTTTCCACATACGATACGTCCGATACGCCCGAAGCCGCTGCGAAGGGGAAACACTGTCAGCAACTGCAATCCATCATCGTTATCCCGAGGGATTAGAACAGGATGCTACTCACTTGATTCCTACGTTGACCATTTCGTATGTGTCTACAGAGAGAAGTCAGCAAACACTGACATCATGGACATCACGGCCTTCCGATGAACGATGACCGATGAACCTTTCGCTGCCGCAAAGAGCGCGCTATAGAGAGCAGATGGGATGGAATGGGTGAGAGACCGACCTTGAGATGGTGTTTTGAGTGGGGTTGTGTTGTGGTGCTGGGTGGAGAGAGAAGACGAGGAAGCCCGAGAGGACAAGGCGGGGTATTTATCGAAAGCACCCTTACGTCTTACCTACACTTGTTTTCCACCCACCGCCCACCGCTGCTCGCCTTCTTTTGCCTTCGATAATCGTAATTATGATTTTAATAGATTGCCAGCTGCCCCTCCGCTCTCGATAATAATCAAGCCTCTTCGGTCATCGCGAGCTTGGCGGCGAACATATTCCTTTTTGGGAAAGATACGCTAATACGGTAGAACATCATCGTCTGTCCCGTTCCGCCACTGGTAGATCTCGCGGCGACCGCCGACAACAGCTGTGAGACCTCCACCGCCTGCACGCATAACTCGCTCCTGCTGCTGCTGCTCATCCACTGCGATATGATCCGACCCTGTCTTTCGGCGTCTCTGCTCGCAGCGCTACCTTACCTCCACCGGCAATAGAGCCCCCTGTCACCCTCGCCCTTCCGAAGCCCACGGCTCCGTCGGTAAGTAACGATAATAATCCGCTTCAGACGAATCCTCCGTCCGAGGTAAACAGCCTCAGACGAACCCGTTAACTCGCGAAAAAAAAAGCCGGTGATTGCGTTTATTATTAGAGCAGTATAAAAGGTATTTCGCTCCCATCGGTCTTGTGGTTTCGAAAGAAATCCCCCACCGCTCACTGCTGCTCGATATCGCCGCTTTCGCTCTCGCTGTTCCGCTCGGTCTCTGCTTTGGCGCCACCCCCACCACGGCCACACCCACGGCGCACGCCTCTCAGCCTAGCAAACCCCACCACGACCACCACAAAACCAACCGCTCTCCCAGGAACGTGCGTGCCTGCCTGTCCGCTTCTGTCCCGCCTGTCCCACCTGCAAAACTCTATGCGCTTCAACATTCTTCTCGACGATTCCAGCGGGAAAGAAACAATTGGGGGACCGGACCTGCGTACATACAGAAAATTTGCATCCCGCAACGCAGGCAGCCCGCTGTTCGCGCCGCTCGGGGATAGATCCCCTATTCGTTGATTTTTTTCCGTGCCGCTACCGCGGTCGTCGCAATCGAAACCCCTCATCCCATCCCATCCCCCAGCCAGCCAGCCACGCAACTCCATAATTCCATTGATAATAGATAGGTTTTTTTTTCTCTTTCCTGCGCGCGGGGCCGATAACGACCACCACCACGATTACTATGCCCACGTACGAATGAGGTGAACCTCCGCTCTCTCCCTCCCTCCCTCCCTCCCTCCCTCCCTCCCCGGAATTCGCCCTCCCCGGCGTTCCGGCTCCATCAGCTCCGCGAATGCACGACACATCTCTTCCCCATCCCAAAGCTGCGAAACAGACGGACAGCAGACGGCGACCTCCAGTCCCTCTGCGAAACTCAACCACGTTCCTGAGTCAAAGTGCCAGAGCGCGTATCTACAAACCTACATGTCCTGCACGTCATCGTCATGTGTGTTCGCCGTGGTTCGGCGTACTGGGATCTTCTGGAAGTCGGCCCGTACGGCGTGGTCTAGAGTGCATTGGAGGCTAGACACCTACGCCGATTACTTATGATATATCTATACCAAAGTTGTGTCCCTGTGTGGGTAACACCTCTTGGTGGTATGTAGGATCTACCTAGTGGTACGACATCGAAGAGGGGTAAAATTGGAGGGGTAAACCTACCGTCTCGAGAGAACAACATCTTATCGTGTCTCGACATGAATGATTTGTAGATAAATAATAATCGTCCGTTTACTCACCGCCGCTAGCTCTTGCACGTGCTTGCTGTTGCCTCTGCTTCTGCTGCTGCTGCTGGGTGGGGAGAGATGAGCGATTAATGAGCCCTACATTTCAACCGGTGATGCTTGTGTACCGTACCGTATGTTTCTGGGAAACAGGTGCCTGGCGCGCGCTCTGTAGGTAATAATGGCATCATGATTCATAGGGAACTAATCCCTCGTCGCACTGTCGCAGACTCGCAGTGTCGCACTTACCAGTCGCCACCCGGCCGGTGTCGGGACAAACTGCGAGCCGGTTGTTCGTACGTCCCTGTCAGTCATGATCTCAGCCCGCGTCGTCGCCGCGTGGACGTGCTCGACTGGAGCTCGGGAGGGATATTCCGCGGGTAATAGCCGACCGACCCGTCCTGTCACCGTCCTGCCCTGCCACCGTCCTGCCCACCGTCCTGCCCACCGTCCTGCCCACCGTTAACGTGAACACTAGATACGGTACGGTACACGGTGTAATCACCATTCCGTCACCCCGCCAACCCGCCAACCCCCGCCGACCCTTCGTCACGTGCCCGTACAGCATCACAGGCGATCACCCTCCCAACGTCCGTGCGTAGCGCACCCCGTGCACCCTGTCGGTTGCTCTAGGCCAGGGCAAAAAACTTTTTGAGCCGCATCCCTTTGCATTTTTCCCTCTGGAACCTTCGGAACTTGCCATCCACCGCGCCCCACCACACAACAGCCATACAACAACCACGCACGATCCACGATTCACGAATTCGATGTCGGCACAACACAAAGAAACAGGAATCCGCCTTCCCAAAGCGCTGCGTGAGGAGCTTGGTCTCGGTGAGTACGCCCCGCCCACCTTACTTGCGCGCGCACGTTGATTGGGCTGGTTGGACGGGCTGGGTATAGCTAATGCGGAATACAGATGATCGCGGAGCGCAGCGAAACGGCGGGCGTGGTGGTGGTGGCGGGGGGCGTGGCGTTGCTGGCGGTGGTGCTAGCGGGAGAGGCGGTGGCCGAGGAGGCAGGCCCACCGGCGATCGGAAGGCCCTGCGGAAACAGGCGCGCCAGGACGTGAAGAAGACGCGGAAGAACACCCAGAAGCGCGGACGGCAGTATGGCGGAGCAGCAGGCGCGGATGGGGGTGGAGGCGACGAGGATGGGGAGGAGGACGAGGACGAGGATGGAGTGGATCCGTTCGATATTTCGGATCCGTCGGATATTGAGGAGTTGATGAAGCCGGTTAAGGACAGGAAGCCGAGGAAAGCTGAGCCCGTGCCGGAGCTGTTGAAGGGGGGGAAGAAGAGTAGGTCCAAGCAGGAGGAGGAAGAGAAGAAAGAGAAGAAAGAGAAGAAGGAGAAGAAGGAGAAGGAGGGGAAGAAGGAGAAGAAGGAGAAGAAGACTGCGAAGCGCAAGGCGACTGAAGACCTCGACGACGAATCTGCGCCGCAGAAGAAGAAGCCTAGCAAAGCAGTGCTGGACAGGATCGCACAGGACGCAGCGGAGATTGCTTTCCTCGAGAAGAAGTTGAAGATCAAGAGCAAGAAGGTTCCAAAGGCCTTTGAGGAGGACGGGTTGGACTTTTTACTGGATGGTTTGAAGGATGATTATCTCGACGATCTGGAGGAGCCGGTGAAGAAGAAGAGCAAGAAGACTGCGAAGGTGGAAGTGCCAGTGGAAGCGGAGGAGGAGGAGGAGGAGGAGAGTGACGACGAAGAGATGGACGACATGTCGGATGGCGGTTCAGATGACGAGGACGAGGGCGAAGACGATTTTGAGGGCTTCTCTGATTCGGAAGCCGAGGAGGCACCACCGCCCAAATTCCGAGAGAACCCATACAAACCCGGTGTGACTGCCTCGACGACGACGGACGAGAAACCCGCCGCCAAGTATATTCCCCCGTCACTACGCAAGCCTGCGGGCAATGAGTCAGAACGTCTCACTCGGTTACGGCGACAGGTCCAGGGTCTCATCAATCGTCTCTCCGAAGCCAAACTCATTCCCATCCTGGGCGATTTCGAAGAACTCTACCGATCGAACCCACGAGCGGATGTCACAAGCATTCTGACCGACATCCTCGTGTCCACGTTATGCGATCCTTCAGCGCTCAATGACACATACCACGTCCTCCACGGTGGGTTCCTAGCAGGTCTTTACAAGATCATGGGCATCGACGTCGGCGCCACAGTCGTGCAACGAATCGTTGAGGAGTTCCTGAGTCAGCACGAAAAAGCGAATGGCATCGCAGACCCCTCGACCGCCGGCAAAGAATGTACCAATCTGATCAGTTTTCTGTCGGAGCTTTATAACTTCCAAGTGATCGGCTGTGTGCTCATCTTCGACTTCATCCGCCTGTTCTTGTCGGAGCTGACGGAGCTCCACACGGAACTCCTCCTCAAGGTTGTTCGGAATGCGGGCCCACAACTTCGCAGTGATGACCCAACGGCTCTCAAGTCGCTGGTGGTCCTCCTCCAACCCGCCATCGCAAAAGCCGGCGGCATTGAAAAGCTCAGCGTCCGCACGAAATTTATGATCGAGACCCTAACCAACCTCAAAAACAACCGTCTCAAGTCTAACACCGCAACCTCGGTAGTGACAGCGGAGCATACAGTGCGCATGAAAAAGCTTCTGGGCTCGCTCAACAACACACGAACACTGCGCGCCACCGAGGCCCTCCGGGCTTCCCTCGACGACATCAAATCAACCGAGACCAAAGGGAAATGGTGGCTTGTAGGAGCATCGTGGGCCGGTGGAGAACCTACCAAGCCCTCCCACGAAGATGAGGAGGAACAAGAAACCATAGCACCCTATGTTTCCGACTCCGAGGAGGACTCCGCTGGTATGCCAGACCTTCAATCGCTTGCGCGGCAACACAGGATGAACACCGACATCCGCCGGGCAATTTTCATCACGCTCCTCTCCTCGAGCGATTTCGCCGACGCACACACGAAACTGTCGAAGCTCCGCCTCAAACGGTCACAGGAGCGTGAGATCCCACGAGTGCTGCTCCACTGCGCCGCAGCAGAAGGCACCTACAACCCCTACTACTCACTGGTAGCGAAGAAGCTGTGTGCCGGACACGCATTGCGAATGACATTCACATTCACGCTCTGGGACTACTTCCGCCGCTTCGGCGAAGACGATGGATCCGCCACCGCCAGCAACCCGGACGACGACATCGACGGCGACGACGACGACGACGTCTGGTCGCAGCCCACGGGACTCCGGAAGATCGTGAACCTCGCACGGCTCTACGCGTCTCTCATCACGTCGGGGAGTCTGCAGCTCGCGATCCTGAAGACGCTAAACTGGGCGTATCTACAGTCTCCGACAAAGAGCTTCCTCGAAGTCCTCTTTACAACCATATTGGCAGAGAGCGAGTGGGAGTTGAACGTGGTGTTCTCAAACGTATCGGATAATACGGAGCTGGTCAGGGGCGTGCTGCATTTTGTAAAGAAGACGATGAAGCATGGAGGTGTTGCCGCGGGAGCGGAGGAAAAGGCCGCAGTCAAGCGGGGCTTCAAGACCGCGGTGGAAATGTTGGAGGATGTGTTGAAGGCGCAGGTATAGTGGGATAGAACGGTATATAAAATTTAGGACCCGCGAAAATAATTGACAGTATCATACAACAAAACCGACCCAGTGAACTTGACATCGCTGAAGGAATGCTGTGACGTTCCGCCACCACGTAATCAAATCAAGTGTGTCGTATCCACCGAGTCGGTTTTGGCTAAATATTGTTTTGATTTGGGGCTTTGAGCGCCATCACCGCTGATACCGGATAACCATATTCGTAAATCGTAATACCTACTCCGTACATCCACAATATATCACTCGTCGGAAAGCAATTTTGCACCGGTTCTGCTTTCTTTCTTTCTTCAGTACTTATGTACGTAGACCACACCCATATAAATATCCCCACGTATCGTCCCGACGGTCCGCCAACTCAGCTGCGGTCGCGCGCCAGTTGCACGAGTGATATACCATGCGATACATCGACACATCGACACATCGATCCATCCATAGTACTTCCGCGAGCGCTATAGTAACGCACTGCATTATCGTCCACTCCTGGTTGCCCGGCTCTGTGGATGCTGGCTGGTAAAGAGTTTGTCCGCAGCCCTGTCGGTCCAGTAGTTGTGGGGCTACGGATACTTCGATTGCCAGCCCTGGCCGGAAGGCTGTAGACGTCCCATAATGTTACCACCGTCGTGACCGGTCAACATATACACGATGCACACCGTGTAAATGGCGAAAATGTAGTAGGTATATTCGACGGTCTAAGTATACAGATAGTATCTAGTAGGTAGGTGGTACATGCTGATGCAAATAAAACGCAAGAAAGCCCGTCGTCTCCCCTCTTCACACCGTGACGGTTACAGCGGAGCATAAGCCAAAAACTCAAACAACCAGGCACTCCCGAAAAAAAAAGCCAAAGAACATCGATCGATCAAATCAAGACACGCAAACAATGCCAAACCAAAATGCTGCTCATAGATAGATACACCCCCATCACATCACATCACATCGAACCCCGCACAATCACGGGCCCACCTCCGCCTCCTCGACCGCATCCTCGCGTCTCACCGCCTCATCCACACTATCGACAATCTCGACCACCGCGGAAATCCCCGACCTCTTCATGCGCACCATGATGGCGCCGTCCTCGCCACCACTGACGCGTGCAATCCACACCCTGACATCGCGGCTGACATATCCGGCGACGAGTTCCTTGACGACCTGCGCACCACTGCCATCGATACTCGACACGCCGGCGATATCGAACACCACGCCTCTCACGCCCTGCTTGAGCCTCGGCAGGGAAGGATGAGCGCGGCTATCGCCGTAGCGGTCGATACGCCACAGCCGTCGCGCCAGATCACCGGCGTTCGCAAATGTGAGCGATTCTCGGATCTTGATGACGAGGATGTTGGGGGTTTGCTCGACACTGGGGGAGTCCTCGACAGGCTTCCAAGCTCCCGTGATGGGGTCGCGTCCAAGGATCTGGATGCGTGCGCGCGTCGAATGCTTTATCACCGTGATGAGGGAGATGCCGACGCCGACGGCGATGCCCGTTGAGATGGACCAGACCAACGTCGTTAGGAATACTAATGCCATCGTCGCCAAATCGGAGTATGCGTGGATCCTGACGAAGAAGAGGATATCGTGGGGTGCTTCTTCCAGGAGAGAAACGCCGACGACGGAGATCATGGCGCAAAGAACACCGCGGGGCAGGTAGTAGAAGTAAGGGAGAACAAAGTAAATGCATAGGATGGTGCAGATTGACAAGACAATGGAGGACACGGGGGTACGTCCGCCAGTGGCTTTATTGACCTTCGATCTTCCGTAGCCGCCAAATGCTGGCAAAGCACTGAAGCAACCTCCAAGGACATTTGCAGCTCCGAGGCAGATGAGTTCGCGATTAGACGAGATTGAGACGTCGAAGTTTGTTCCCAGAGCTTTCGCAGCTACCACTGATTCGAAGAAGCCAAGAACCGAAATGAGAAATGAGGTCGAAAATGCTTCTTTGGCGTGGTTCAGGTGCGCAATCTGCATGGGAAACTCAAATTTGAAAGGTTTACCACCACTGACTTCGATCTTGCCGAGGATCTCGAGGCCTTGCTGATCCCAGCGGAAGATCGAGGTGAGGACAGCACCCAACACCACAACGAGAAAGCGATCGGGCAAGAAGTGTATCCACGGATGCCGTGGGGCAATCCGTTGTTTCAAGACCCGCCCTATCATAATCACTGCAAACGATATGCCGGCAACGGCAAATGTGAGAATGTGCGTCTGTGGTAAATGCCTGACCAGCCAGTGAAGTTTTGAAAGAGTTGAAGCATGAATAATGTGTTCCTGTTTGGCGAGCGGGATAAGTCCCATCTCCGGCTAATCTCATCAGTCAGCCCTGGTGGCGGTAGAACGCATGTAAGGGGCCGATCATACCAAAAGCTGATCCACGAAGATCACGAAGCCGACACCCGAAATAAAACCTCGCAACAATGGCCTGCTCAGAACGGAATCCAGAAAACCTAACCTCAAGATTCCAGCAACAAGGGCAATCGCACCCGTCATAGCCGTGATCGTCGCCTAAGTTCGTTAGTACAGCCCCATCTCCTGCAAGCCTCATTCCGACTAACCGCGAGCCGAGCATTCTGGAAATCGCTGCCTTCTCCACCATCATCATCGAACGCGGGATCGTGATGCGCATTCATCGTCCGTATGGCGTTACCCATCAGCAACGACCCGGCAGCCTCTGGCCCCACAGCCATCGTCGGACACGATCCCAGCAACGCGTAGATGAACGGTTGTACTGCAAACCCGTAGAGGCCGTGTATCGCGGGAAGATGCGCCAAGTTCGCCGACAGCGACAGTGCCATTGGAATATAAATACTCGCCATGGTAACTACAATCCCCCGCACCCCACCTGTTAGCTTGCGATTCCCGCCCAACACCTATGAAACAGCATAGGGGGGCTTACTCCCAGCGGCAACATCGCCCATAAAGAAGCTGAATTGATACTTCTGCACCCAGGCGATACAGGGAATGTAGTAGCTAAGGTACATGAGCCACGGACGCTTCACGCCCGCCTCTTCCGCAAGCACTGTCGTCGTCGTCGCACGCTGCAACCAGCTCCGCTTTGGCGTTGAACTGCCGCCGCCGCCGCCGCCGCCTCCCGAGACAACAGAGTCTCCCGGCGATGCCGGACGCGAGCCGATGGGCGTGAACGTGCCGTTGTCGGAAACATTATCGTGGTGCTCTTGGAGTAACCGTGTCCGCGGATCGGTAGCACGGTGAGGCTTCGAAGCCGCCGCCGAAGAGTCTTTGGAGCTGCCGGGCCACGACATGGTGGGCCGAGGGAGAGACGAGAGATGGGGGAGTAGTGTCTATCGGCGTCGGGTGAAGTGCATGAAGGATCGAGATTATGGTTATAATTGCATTCGAGCGGAGGCAGGAGTGAAGAAGTTGGGGAATCCGTGAGGGCTTCAGGCGCAGATGACCAAGAGTACGGCAGTGACTGCATGCAAAAGCGTGCCGCGCCCCGCACATCGTATCCCTGTAGCGGTGCCACAGCCTGCATGGGCGGCCGCCTACAAGGTCTGAATGCGGCTGATGGTTAGGCAAATGCCCTGAATCGCGACAGCACCTGACCGGGGAACGGCGACAGATGGCCGAACTGCCTGCAGTCATCGCCGGAGAACTCGCTCAAACCCAAGATATCGCTTGGTTATCGATAACAACGTACAGGATATAGCGATTCTCGCACCTTGATATCTCCTGCAGGATTCCTCCGTGAGATAGACCTTCAGACTTCAGTGAGTTACGCACCAGGTACCACCGACTACCTTGAGCATCTATCCGCACTCCGCACAATTATGTAACCGACTAACCGAACACGTCGCAGTGTCAGGGCGCACTCTCGCTTTGTCAGCTCCAAGACGCTGAGTGACCGACTGTGAGCCACCACAATTACGTACCCGGTCTCAACGGACCTCTCGCTGTACGGTTCATCGTTGAGTGGCGAATCTAGGCCTTTCTCTCATGTCAAGAGTCTATAATCTAGCAGGATAGACTCAGTACCGTATATCCATAGGTATTCTAGCTTTCTCGCAGGTCGTATGATAGGTAGCACAGTAAGAACGAAAAGGCCTTTTCCGAACGATTTACAATTCATGAACGGGGTTCCTATTGACGCCAGAAGAGAGTTTCCATGTAACCGAATAGCTCCTACATCAAGTACACGCTCATATTGAACACCCGAGATCACAGCAATACCACACATTTCTCATTTTGACAAACGCAAATCAATACAGGATCCATGATACGCAACGTCAACGCTCCACACAGCTCACATGGTACATAAACAGCAACATATTTGCTCCCTCAATCCGAAATTTTTACGTACGTACTCGTCGGCCAAGCATTGGCAAAGCCTAACCAGCGTTGCACGAACCACTTGCGGAAGGGATTGTCTATGTAGCTATCTACAGCTAAGCAGAACGTAGTTTCCCAGCTGGCAGTTGTCTTGGTGTCAAAGGTGGATAGCTCCCACGCCGATGAGTCCTTTAACTTCTCCATCACCGAGGCGATGGAGAAGCTGTCGTACGCTTACAGCTCAGCCACCGAATGAGTTGTGGAGAGAACGCAACACCTCGTGTGGAAACATCAGGCAGCATGGAGGAGTTCTGGAGCATCTTCTTCGTGTTGTTTGGGCGGTGCGGAAGTTTGGAGATCGTACGGACAAAGGATACGGTAGAGAGAGAGATGCAGAACAAGGGATTGTATTGACTGTCTTGCTTGATTGAGAAATGAAAGAGCGGGCAACATGGGCGGTTTATATAGAAGAAAACAGGAGATATGTACAGTGCCATACAGTTCCCGACATCTATCTTCCATCCTTGAACTGTGTCGTTCTACATTGCGTATGCCTTATCCTCCTACATTACGCGTCATGCCTTTGGGTTCGTCCGACTGTGTTGACGCATATTTCTTCACGTCGTCTCAGCGATAAATATCGGCGACTGTCAAACGGTTAGTCACCGACTGATATGTTGATCTCGGGCCACATCTCGACGCAGGGTTGCGAATTCCCACGTACCGATGCGTGTTGCTATTATCAATCGAGCTCTTCCCTCTTTCTTCCCATATTCGCAATGCTCCCAAGCTTCACACGGCCGTTATTGTCATCCGCAGCTTTCTTTCGGGGTTATGTGCCTGCCGTCATCCGCTCTTAGCCTTTGAAATTTATATTAAACTCGAAGCCGTATTTATCTGAAGTGCAGGCTAAGGCCACTTACTCATCATGGATGGCACGCCGCACCTCCATATCATGGATTGCCGCTCCACACGCAAAGCCAACATGGACACAGGTAGCTAGCGATCTCTAGCCTCCTCTTTCGCTCTCCCTGCTTCGCCATCGATTCTGCAACGTTCGTATAGACTTTGGTAGCTCTATCGACACCGAACCGCTTGTGTTGGGAGAGGTATGATCGGTCATCTTATGATGTGGCCATAATTTCGATCCGAGTTGGTCTGATCGAAAAGCGACGCAACAGGATGGAACGAAGCGGCCTTGACCTTAGCGTTCAAGTCTCCGCCGCGGTAAGCCGCCGGGAGGCCCGAAAGCGGCAGCTTTGGTTCCAGTCTCGAACACCTCCCCGTGCATCATTCGTCGTTGTTGTTGTTGTTGTTGTTGTTGTTGTTGTTGTTGTTGTTGTTGTGTTCTTCCTCGCTAGACTCTTTTGCAGTCATGTCGCCGCCTGCCAAGAATTAGCTTCCTACATATACGCTGCGATAAAGATCACGTTGCTTGGGACTCCGTGTGCTTGCCTGATGCAATGAACTGGGGGATGGGAGGGGGGGTGGGGGGTGGGGGGTGGCAATTACCACCAAGGGCACGCATGTAGAAGATAGGCCAGTTCCTGCGGATCGCGAAGGCATGGCAGCGAACGGATCTCATATTTTAGCGACACAGCGCTTTTTGGGATGATGGTAATGTTGATTGTGGTTGCCCGGAGGCATATATCTGGGTGATGATGATGTGATGGGAAGGAGGAAAAGAAAGGAGCAGAGGTTCAGCTTCATTTAAGTTCACGAAGATGACGGAACCCTGCCGGAATCACGCTTTGTCACCGTCTCGGCACTGAGACTCGGCCATATATGATTGTTTTCGTGGTTTGAGGGATCAATATGCATGTCTAATGAAGCGTGAGCATTTGCTGGAGCTCGGGGATGCGTGGTATGAAAATTTATACATGGTCTTTCGTGTATGTCTGTGAAGAGTGCTATGGTCTATCAACTGGACCTGCTCCGCGGAAATTAGTCGCATATAACACTCGCATCACCCGCATGCCGAGCTTCGTCCGCGCCTCTACATCATAAACCCGACTCGAATAACCTTTCAACATCTGTGTATTAGTGAGAGAGGTTGGCTTCACGTTTGATCACTCGCACGTACGACTATCTGACGCCGGTCAAATGGCTTCTGCTGGACTACTGGTAGATGTATCTGTGGTCTCCATAGTCTAGTAAGGCCGTATGCGACAATAAACCGAGTTTAGTATTGCGAGCGTTGCCTATAAACAAGCTGGAGGCGGTTATGGCTGCGCCTCTGACAGCCTCCATCATCATCTCTATCATGCAAAGCATTCCTACAGACACCACGAATCATGTATCTAAACCCCCTGCGTGTGTAGTACCGTACATCTTAACTACCTTCCTACTCAGCACTCGGCCACATTCCCATTATCCAATCGCCCAAATCGCCGCCTCGCAATGGCGCTTCAAACAGCCTTACCCACTCGGTCCGGGTTTCTTCCGAGAACGAAGCTCCCCGGCACCAGTTAACGCCGGGGATGGACATGCGGCATTTGCGGCTGCAAAAATGATTCCAAGTACCACAAGATTTGCCGCAGCTGCGGCACCTAAGCGGTGACCCGGGTACACCCTCTAGCCCGATTGTTGAACTCTTGCTTTTGGTACTACATGTGCATGTGCTTCCATGGGCAGGACATCTTATTTTTGACATCACTCGGTAATTTCCACGTCTTATTCACCCACAACGCTAGACCGAATTCTATTCTCAATCCTCTCCACTACCTCCTTCTCCTAACCCCCACAGAATAATACCCACTCATCTCCAGCCCCAGAAGGAGCATGCCCAACAAATTCGCCTCCTCTTTATACCCGGTCCCAAACGTTCCATCTACAGCTCCCCTGCGTCCCTCAAGATCCTTCCTTCCATCGCCATACCCACGCTTCTCACTCAGACCGCGACATACACTGATGAATATTCCCACTCTTCGTTTAAAGCTGCGATACAGCCGCTCTGTTTCGTTGCCGTCGGTAGTTTCTTCTTCCTCGAATGCCAGGCCGCCAACGGGAGCCGTGGAGGTAGTCGGTGGTATTTCCTGTCCAGTGGCCTTAAGGTGAGAGATATGGGCGAATTTCAAGATGATGGCAAAGATTTCGTCGACGATTTTCATGACTGGCTGCTGACGCTTGCGGCTGAGGGTGGCGAACATGATTCTGTCTAGGGTGCTCTCATGGTATGCGCGGAGACGATCGAGGGATTCGTCTTCACCGGCGCCTCCACGGCCAGAGTCAAGATCCTTTTCGAGCTCTCGGAGCTTGCTTTCAAAGCGTCGCCACGTCGTACCAATGCCGGATTCGAGCATGTAGCTGGCGAGCGTAGTGACGAAGTGGCGGGCTTCGATGCCAAATTTGCGGGAGATGGGGTCAACGGAATTCCATTTTGTGGAGCGAGAGTTGGCGTCACGCCAAAGTGTGTTGACTACGAAGACCATGCGGAGAACCCGTAGGAGAAGCTTGAATATCCGGTCGTATCTGTACATGGCTGTAGGCGTGATGACTGCCTCGAGTGGAGAGGGGGGTTTGTATTCTAGTCGGAGAAAGTCCAGTGCTGAAATACCGTTTGGGTCCATGCATGCTTCCAGCTCCTCGTCGCTCATCTCCCTAACCGCGAAAGATAGTCCACCAGGCAGCTCACCTGTCTTGCCGGCGGAGTGGACTCCGGATTCGCCAGAGAAGCTTTCCGTGAGGACATCCATTAATGCCAATCTGAGTTCGGATGATGCGGGTGGCCAGGTATCACGACTGCCAAGTTTGAGTCCCATTGTTCCACCGGTTCTTTGCACGCCTGCTTGACGTTCAGTGGTGTCGAGGTCGGCGTCGAAGAGGGCATGTGCAAGGCGGGATGAGAATACGCCATCTCCGAAGAGTTGGAAGCGGCGGAGAAGCAGGAGATGCTGCCGGACCTTGTGCTCTTTAAAGAACATACGCAGACATGCTTTATTGATGAGACGGGCCTGGGCTGAGAATATATTGGAGAATGACAGGATGGGCGTGATGGAAAGTGGAGGTGCAAAGGTAGTTAATTGCAACGATTCGGGATCTCCACGCGTAAGATGGAGTACCATTGTTGCCAAGGAGTCTTGCGAGGTTGCTTCGATGGATGGAAGATTGCGGTTCATGGCTTCCATGGATTCCACAAGCGTTTCGCTCATCTGTTCCTTGGACCTACCAAAGATTTCAAAGGAATATCCGCTCGGGGTGGCAGTGTCCACAAGGTCAACATCCATCAGGTCCACTGGATCATCTTTCGAGAATATCGATTTTTGTGCCAATGTGTATTTCTGGATCGCAGCACGAAGATCCCGCTCATACGCCTGTGCTTGTGTCTGGAGGCTGATATCTTGTCAGCGTTGCGCAATCCGAGGTAACGTATTCACTCAACCTACTCTTCCAGATCCTGCCAGGAGAATTTCCAATGCAGCCTCGGCGCGGCAGCGCTTTGTGTGGTTGCCGGTGTAGAAAGTGGATGTCTGGGATGAAACTTCTCAAGATATCTCAAACTCCTACCAATCTCAAAGACCATTTCTGCATTCTCTGTACTGATGAACGACGGCACCCGGGATTTCTCAAAGATGTAGTTTTTTACGGTCCTCTCCTTCCCAGTCTCATCCAGTTCCGAGGTCTCCTCGACGCCGACGAACCCACCCTTGCGGACTAGTCCTGCAACGCCAAGACCACCCGGCCCTTCGTCTAGGCCGATCCATTGTTCAACGAACTCCAGCCACGGTCTTGTTGTCCTTGCTAGAGTCTCTACCAGCAAAGGCTTCAGCCAGCCGCTTCTATGTTGCTGCTGCTGAACGGCATCAAAGAGCCGCGACAGCAACTGGGAGTCATCGCTGAAACCTTCCGTTGCTTGGGTAAGCCTTACGAACGTGTCAACGATAAGCGCAGGCTCGCGTATGAGTGAATGCAGGTGTAGTACACTCCGTATCGAACTGCGGGATGTAGATAGGCGTTTCTGAATTGATTCTATGATGGTGGTCGTGCATTGTGCTAATGCGATCAACGCTGGACTAAAAGAACTGTCTGCAGTATCAGTTCATGTGCAATGATGATATCCGGAAAAACACACCTTGAATCTTGATACGCAACGTGGGCAAACCGTTCCAGTTTCTTGACATTAGTTCCACACTCGGCAAACGTCTCGATGATACTCTCTATCGTGCCCGCCGTACATCCCGAGATCCGTAGCTTCTCCCTCACAGGGTTAAACGTCTGGCTTCTCCTGTCATACGAAAACAGCACGGAGCTGCGTCCCAATCCCAGATGTAGCAAACAGTCACAAAACACCGCCGTAGCGACCACAGTCCCTTCCTCGCCCGCCTCCACCAACGCTGCATCCAGCAACTCAGGCCCCTCCTCCGTAATAAACCCATTCACCGGCGTATTCCCCCCCTCGACCAAGAACGAATCCCACGTATAAAACCTCGGTTTCTCCGGCGCTACCGCCGTGTCCGGATCCAGCCAGATGTCCATTCCTCCCCCGGCCCCGTCAGAGCCCATATCCGAGAACACATTATCGTCGTCGACAGTAGTAAGATCGCTCAAGAACGAGTCGTCGTCTGCGGGGGGTATAGGCCATATACTGGATCCGAAGTTCGGTAGCATTGGCGGGAGCTTGAACTCCGATGGCATGTGGAAGACCGTCTCATGGCTTTTGCGTGGTGGTGGGGGAGTCGCAGCTGGTGAAGGAGAGAAGTTGAACGAGAACAGCATGCTGCCTGTACCGGGAGCTTCGCTGCTCAGCGAGGAAGCGCGCCATAGATCGGGAAGTACGAAGGGATGGCCTTCGGATTTGCTGCGTTCAGCCTCATCTGTTGGGAAGAGGTGCGAATAGTGCGACATTATGGTGAGCGTGAGGAGACGTGAGGAGACGCGACGTTGATTAGTGCTTAAATGGTGGAGCCTCACATGTCAAGTTACACAAACTCATATTGGACCACCCAATAGATAATAAAGATGTTTCCAGATTCAAAGCGGGACAATCCAAGATTCCAAGGTACTGGCAAATGCTAGAAGTTGAGTGCTATAATGAAGATATATTGTGATTATGAAGAAGGTGATGTGCTCTGTTACTATTGCCTCGGGTTTAATTGTCTCTGTAGGCGTGCCGCTTCGGTCCACCTCCGGAAAATCTACCAGCTGCTCGTCCACCACCCTATATCTTTACACACAACAAGCGGTATAGCGCTCACACAGTCAAACTCTACACATACATGAAAAATATCGCATTCCAAGGCCAAAATCCCAACGCCCCGGGCTTAATAGACCGCCTATTCACTGGTAGCAGGCCCGGCAGTCTTAACAGCGTCCGCATAGCTCTCTCCCTCCTTCAGCTCCGTGGAATCAGGGACTTCAGCAAAACTCTCGCCCATTATGCTACCAATAGACCCTTGCACCTTTGTCACCTCGTGACTCCCCTCAGAGCCATCGCTGCTAGCGCTCGGCTCCATCTTTACCGCATCAACGTAGCTCTCGCCCATGATGCTGCCAGCGGTTGACTCGTCCATCTTTACCGGCGTCTCCTCGACGTAGCTCTCATCCATGATGCTGCCAGCAGCGGACTCTTCCATTTTTGCCGGCGTCTCATCAGCGCTACTGCTTCCGGTAGTACTGTCACTCGTCTCCATCTTGACAGCATCAGCAAAACTCTCCCCCTCCCTGACCTCTGTCACTGGCATCTCCGGCGGGATCTCCGCATAACTCTCACTGGTAGCTGTATGACTCTCCACCTCATGCTCCCGAAAACTCGCAAAGCTCTCCGCGATCTCACTTCGTTCCAGATCCACACTAAGATCCTCAACGACAAGCTCCTCACTGACATCACTATCCTCCTCCGACTCATGCTGCTGCTGCTGCGCAGGCAACTCTCCGCCCTGCACCCACACCCTCCCCAGCTCCTCTTTAACATGTTCCAGGCGCTCCCGCATCTCCTCTGTGCCGCGGATACGCTCCCGGAGGATTTCGAGCTCGCGCTCGACCTCCCCCCGTTCCTCGGCGCCACCGATACGCTCCATTGCCCAACCGCCGTCGCCGTCGAGGCTGAGCTGGAAGACGTGATATTTCTTTAGGCTTGCGCGAGTGGAGAGCGTGACGAGGGTGATTCCCTTCGCTTTGCAGACTTCATAGAGGAGGCCCTCTACATCGGAGGAGACGGCGCTGGTGGGTTCGTCAAGAACCGCGAATGCGGGGAGATGGTAGACGATCCTAGCGAGGGAGATACGCTGCTTCTCGCCACCGGAAAGGACGTCTTTCCATTCCTTCTTGGTATCCCACCCGCCTTCACGGCTGGGGAGGTAGGACAGGCGTACCGCTTCCAGAACCGCGACGAGATCGTGGTCTGACACGCCGGCGGCACGCATGTCCGCCTCTGTGTGGGGGTAGATCACTTGGTCGCGGAGGGTGCCCTGCGCGAGGTAAGGTTTCTGTGGGAGAAACATCACACCACCCATGTCTGGTGTCACTGGCTCGCCTTTCAAACCAGCGTTGGAGATATTGCGGGGGCGGGAGACAAGGCCGCGGTAGACCGGCCAGAGACCGGCGATAAGGCGCGCGATGGAGGATTTTCCGGCTCCATTGGGGCCGGAGATGAGGAGATGGTCACCAGGACGGATGAGGATATCCACTTCTTCGACAATCTCGTCACCACCGCGGGGCCAGACCACTGGAGCCACGATAGGGACTCCCTCAAGACGGATACCTGTGAAGCCCGTGTGGAGAGTGCCTTGGATATCTGTTAGGGAATAGAGTTCTGGGCGGGTGGAGGAGTAGGAGTGGGAGTGGACGCGGTGCAGGGTCGAAATGAGGGAGTACACTCGGCTAGTGTAGCCGGCCAGTTCTGACAGATCTTTGATCGAGTACATCATCCGTCCTCCCGCGTCTGCGAGAGAAAGCATGAGTCTCTTATTGGTGATGAATGCCTTCATCCGATCTTCCTCGCGGCCACCGCTGCCAGAAGAAGGAGCACCGAGCTCGAGAAGACCTCCGAGACCACCCCACGCAGGGAGAAATATCGGGAGTGAGGTGATCAGATATCCAAACGCCGACCAGGAGTACTTGAGAACAAAGTCCTCGAGCATATTATAGCGGATTTTCATCTAGGGAATATAAGCATTCGGAAGAAACAAAACAGCACTTATGGCATAAACATACCCCGTAAATCCGCTCCATGAGCTGTTTGAGCTCCTTAAACCCCTTATCAAGGAATCCCCGCTCCATATCCGAGCCTCCATAAAATGCAATTTCCTCAGCATTGGCGATGATACGCGAATGCAGCCCTCGTAGCTCGCCCTCACGTCGTCCCTGAGTAGCGGCGAGCTTTCCAAATGGCGGACTGAGTTTCCGGAGCATCCACGCACTACCAATGTAGTTTACCATGATGCCGGCAAAGGCCAACGGGCCAAGCGCACGGTAGAGCTGGTAGTTGAACACGCAAAGATCTAAGAACGGCTTTCCGAGCGAAGAGTATAACGCCGCAGCATTGTCGCAGAACAAAGGGAGGTCGGAGGTTATGAATTGATCTGCGCCACCGCCAACAAGGCCACCATCGAGGTTTTGAACCTTGTAGTACCCCAGGCTATCATTCAGGTAGAGATCGTGGATATACCTAGTTAATCGTGTGCGGAAGGCAATCGAGATCTTCGCTTGAAGGTATTTGATCTGGTTGAAATCAGCACACGAGCCAGCACCATTTCATAACTGAGCACACCCACCATGGCGTTACAGTATACTGCCGGTCCACCAACACCCAGCCACTTAACGATACCCCATGAGAAGGATTTTCCGTTTCCTGCGACAAGATCGCGAACGATTTCACCATCCAGCCGCGCAACCACCAATGACAGATACGTTCTTGTGACCAGAAATATGGTGTGTAGTAGTAGCAAAAAACTCTCCTTACTCGTCAGCCTCGGGATCATGATACTGAGTAGACTCAGCAGTTGATGTAAAAATGCCAGATTAAGCCCAGGCTTAGTGTTCATCGGTGGTGCTTCTCCTCCGGCGCCAGCACGCTTGAAATTCTGGCCGCCCGGCGGCTCGAGGAATAATCGTCTGTGCGCATCGAACGTGGTTCCTTTGGTAGGCTTGAGGGTGACCTTGGCTGTTTTTTGCTTGTATGGGACATAGATCACTCGTGTTCCTACAATAGACAGTTACCACCCTACATCCCCCAGCTGTGCAGAGGGAAAAACGAACCGTCCGTGAGCTTTACGGCCGAGTTCCTGCGCACAAGGGTTTGTCCTTGCCTCTCATCGGCCGATTTCTGCGCTCGTCGCCGTTTCTCGTAGAATCCTCCTAAGACGGTACAGAATACGGCTGCGGTAAGCACTCGCGAATACTTGGGCGCGATTCGCAAGAGCTTCAAGTACTGCTGTAGTAGAGACGAGAGCTCCGGACGGAGAGTAGATTGGTTCGCCATAGGGTTTGAGTGTTATGACGGCGAAGGAGCATGTGAGGAGACAGAAATGTCTGTTGAAGGCGCACAGAAGTTGAATGGGAGCTTTGAGGATAGGTGGTTCAGTTGTGTGTAAGCGCCTAATCGAGATCTTGGGTTGGCTGGGTGATGCCAGTTCTCGTCAAGGGGTTGGTCCACGCACTCAGCAGTGTCGATTCGCTGTAAGTAGTGAAGTTGAAGTCTGGGGAAGAGAATCCGGGGAAGAAGATCGAGTCCTTGCGACAATAGGCACCGGTACACTGCCTATCACGAGTCCAGCTTGTGATGGGTTCGGCTTCCTCGGCATGTGAAACCGCAGCCATGACATCAGCTTGGCGAGCTGACTTGACGGATGCCCATCACCTGACGTAGGCCTGAGTTAGTCATGATGGGTGCTCGGTTAGCCTCACCCGATCACCTTCTGAACTTCTTTAGCCTTGGATACTTCTTTGAGGTCAGACTCCCTGTGAAGAGAAAGACAAGGCTGCGGTGCGAGCAGCAAGCGGGCTGGAGTCTAGACGATAGCCGCTTTCGTCGCCGCTGTCTCCTCGTTGCGGGAGGCGGGTTCACGACTAGCGTTCTTGGCAACGTAAATTCCCGAACATCCTCCGAAGAACCGGCCCATCGCGAAAATCATACCCTCAACCCCCCACCCACTAACTACGAACCACCAAACCTACTACCAACGACAATACCCACCTCCGTCAACCACCATGCGCTCCTCGGTTCTCCGCGTCACTCGCCAGCAATTGCTGACCAGCTTCCGGCGCTACGCCTCGACCTCGACCTCGTCGAACGCTGCCGCGCAGGCACAGGCCGGTGCCGCAAAGGCCCAGGAAGCCGCTACCAAGTACGCCGGTAAGGCTATGCAGGTGTTGGGCAAGTCCGGCGAGTCGTTCGCGAAGCTCGCCTCGAAGACCGGTGGCCGAACCGGAGCGGTGTTGAAGAAGATTGAGAGTGCGTAGCTTCCTCTTCCCTATCCAACCCGGCTGAGCGGGATTGCCGGGGCAAAGGAAAGTACTGACTGAATGTACGAGCTGTAGCCGCCATCCCACCCACAATCTACTACTCCAAGGTCGCTTTCGAAGTCTCCAAGCTCGTCTTCCGTGGACAGAAGATGACACCTCCGTATGATTATTTTTTCTCCACACGTGATCCCGGAACGTTACTGACCGTGCAATCGCAGTGACCTGGCTTCATTCCAGTCCAGCTTCAAGTCGTTCCTCAACCCTGCCAACCTCAACACCTTTGCGCGCAACGCGATTCAGTCGGTGCGCTCTGCAAACACGAAGGATCTTGCCTTCGTCGGTGTGTTGGGTGCCGAGATCTTGGGCTTCTTCACCGTCGGCGAGATCATTGGAAGACGGAAGTTGATCGGATACCGGGCTAAGGTTGAGGCTCACCATTAAGCCGGCGTACATACGAGATAACAAGTGCGAAAAGTTTACGGGTTGGGTTGGGCGGAGGTGTATAAAAGTTCCTGCGCATGACTGCGTCATCTCCATCTTTCTATTGCGGCGTGGGGGTGGGTAGCGCGGCGGTATTTAGGGCTTGTACAGCTGCAAGCAATAGATCTTGCTTTCGGTTTGTTTTCGGTTTCTTAAGCATGGGTGAGTGGAATAGAGCATCATTTGGCATTTTGTGTCTCGATTACCAGCAGCTCCATATCGTGCAAACAATTGAGGGATTTATGTCAAAACACAACACTCAGACGACTATCCGCAAAAATTTATGTACAAAGATAAGAACTTCGGATATCCCAAATTGTAGAAATAATAAACGTCTCAATAGTTTATCCAATCCGTTGCCGTTTGATCCCACCAGGCGCGAACCCTGGCTCGGTATTTTTCCGGACCCGCTTGTCCATCTCTGCCTTCATAATCCTTTCGGCCTCGCTTATTGGCCGTTTCAGCGTTTCGGACTTCTCCTTGCCTTTGCTGCTCTTGTCCTTCTTGCCCATCGATGCAAAGACGTTCTTCTTAGGCTTCGCTTCCATCTTCATCGACACCTTTGTCGGTGGAGGCGTGACTTTCTTGGCCTCTGTTACCTCCTCTTTCATCTCAGCCCCAGCCTGAGCTCCTTGCTCGGCCTTCGGACTCTCGGCCTTCTTGCCAAACTCTAGTTTGACCTTCTCTCCCTCCTCACGCACCAACTCCCTTGGCCCCTCCTCCTCCTCCCGTTTCTTCTGCGCCTTCGCCCTTTCCACCATCTCCTCGATTGCCCTCCTCTCCCGCACCTCATCGCCCCTCTCCATCCTCTCCTTCTTCTTAATAAACTCCTGCCGTTTCAATGCATCCGGCGAATTGTCGATCCAAGCAACCATGAGGCCTCTCTCCCCGTCCTCAACTCTGCAAACCCCCTCCCTTCCCAAGAATTTCACGAACTCACCAAGCGTAACCCACTTGGTACTGGTCATGTGAACATGTTCCTTATTGGCAATGTACTCCTGATAGAACCTATTTGCATCGATTTTCTTCTCGCCATGGGAGGAGCGCAAAAGCGTCAGGAAGTCGCGCTTGAACTGCTGGCTGTACTGTTCGATGAACTTTTTCGGATCCTCGCCGACCAGCAACATCTGCCGGATATGCGCTTCGCTCGAGGTGTGGCACTTGAACCCGTTCTCGTCACGCATTTGCCGCTCGCAGACCTGGCAGTACCATCGGAGGCGTTGCAGGCCTTTCGATTTCATCTGGTTCGCGAGGTGCTTGGTGGATCCAATTTCGGCGCGCGGCATGACGATAGTGATCTTCGGGAGGATGCGGACGTCGCGGGGCGGGGCGTGTGTTGTATGGAGGGTTGGAGGTGGTGGAGATTAGGGTGTGCTGGTGTAGATGCGTAAAGTTGAGGTGAGGTGAAGTGAAGCTGCCATGCAGAGCTGTCGCGCGCTCGAGTGCCGAGACACTAACAGGCTTTAGCTTTATTTGTCATTTGCCCTTGGCGCGAATGGTTGTAAATGAGGTTTCTCTGTTTTACAAAGTACCACTACTCTCAATAACTTCAAAGGCGGCCGGACACTTAGAAGAAATACCAGTCATAGAGCAGGTGTGATGTACTCGAACATTGTGACCATAAATAACCACTCCGTACTGCTGTTGGGACTGGAAGAAGCCCTTTTCCAAGCATATCAAGATCTTTGATCAGATAACGAAGGGGGCAGAATTCCTTTTACTATTCCAGCACCAGTACTGAGTTACACCGTGACTCCGTGAGGGCGAGTTCGTTGCCCGTCACACAATAAACAAAATATCTGCGGGACCCACTCACAAACCTTTCGTCATCTTCTCCGATCCTTCAAACCTCTCATGTATCTTCTCCATCAAGCTCCATACATTTCTCAACATCCCCTGGAGATCACTGCCAAGCCACACTAAAACTTTCCCAATCCATCCCCATCCACTGTCCCGCCTCGCGAGAACACGCCGGACCAGGACCCCACCATACCGCCTCACCTCCGCCGTCGTCGCCGCCTTCACAATGCCCGTAAAACTCAAGCCCAAGGACATAACGTACCTCAAGAAGGGGGTACGACTATTCCCATCTGCGCACTACATCTCCACGGGCTGACAGACTCGACCACAGACGGTCCGCCAAAACTGGTCGGTTGTAACCCTCTACAACTTGACCCGGATGCAACGGCAAAAAACAAACGGCCGTACGTTCTTCCAGCAAAAATACGCAGCGAAGCAAGAGACACGGAAGTACCACGGAGAACACCTTACCAAAAGGCAATGGCAGAACATCTTCAAGCACTCGCTCAAATCGGTCGTGCCGATGAACACGCCGAAGTTGGCGTCGAGCGATGGGTCCGAGTATGGTGCCGGTAGAGGAAGTGGACTGGACAATGCCGAGAAGAGACGGACCATGCCAGTCCCGTATATGAACCAGACTTTTGCGCCGATGGAAAGAAGACTCGATATGGCGATTTTCAGGGCTATGTTCGCATCCTCTGCCATCCAGGCACGGCAGTTTGTTATTCATGGGTTTGTGAAAGTCAATGGAAAGAAGGTGCGTTTTGGCAAAGGGCTGCGATGGTTGGCGGGCATATGGACGGGTTATTAATGATTGGACAGATGCCATACCCACAGTACATGCTCAACCCCGGCGACATGTTCAGCGTCGACCTCGAGAAGGTCCTCTTCGCGACTGGCGCGCCGAAGGGCCTACCCACCAGTCTCAACCCCCGCCGTAACAGGAAGCGCAAGACAGATGACGAAGAGGCCGCCGAAGCCGTTGCCGCTACGGAGGAAACCCCCGCTGCCGCTGCCACCCCCGCCGCCAAAGACGCTGCCACCCCGGAAGCAACGAAGAAGGGCAAGGGCAAGGCTGCGGCCGAGGTTAAGCCCAGTGTGAGCATGGGCGAAGATACGAGTGAGGAGGCTACTGCGGAGAAGAAAGAGGAGTTCAATAAGGAGAAGGAAACGTCGAAGGGCATCAACTGGTGGGACCATGAAACCCGTGATAAGATTTTCGACCCCCTCAAGCCTTACCGTACGCCGTGGCGGCCGAGGTACTACCTGAGTGCTTTTGCTTTTATCCCGAAGTATTTGGAGGTCAACCACAGCATTGGGCATGCCGTGTATCTGAGGGATCCTGTGGCTAGCCCTGGGCTCAGCGAGGTACGTTGTGCTGTGGTGATGATAGTGGAGTGGGGAGAAATGCTGATCCGGAATAGGTGCCGACGCCGTTTCACGGTGAGACGTTACAGCTCGCATATAACTGGTTCCTTCGACGGAGGTAGTCATGTGCGAGGGCGACGCTGGTGATGGTGCATCTTGTACATTATGAAAACCGATAGAGTACCCCTCGGGCTTGCGCATGTAGAATACTGTATAATACCCGAGTTGTGGCCGGTTCAGGCTCTAGGACCCGTTTTTCGTCCCTTTGGCACCACTTTCCCGCTCCTCCCTCCACTCCGCGTCCACGCAAACATCCTTCTCCTCCTTTGCACGCCACTCTTGATGCGGCAGAAGACACTACACAGCTACCTTTCTTTCTTTCCCGAGTAGCAGCCATAGTGCAGTGAGTATTCGAGACGATGGTCGAGGTACAGAATCCTCTCGTATCAGTAACAGTTCGCTCTCACCGATGGCGGTATTGGAACGATAATCACATCAGCTACAGTCATCAGCGTATCTGTATGGTCCGTAACGGATAACCGGCAAGGCCGAAAAGATTCGCTCAGTACAACTGAACCCGTACTGAGCAGTGTTTTACATAGTCCAGTCCGTCCGTTTTTAAGTTATGTATGGGACAGGACTGCCGAGATACATACGGATGGAGATCAGACGGAGATAGGTATCAAACAGAAGATCGAAGCGACTCTCCATACCTAGAAATCGAGTACATAACAGAGTAGATTAAGCGAATGGTGGTGAGCGGCCAAATTTAGTCCTCCCACAAGCCCAACTCATAATGAGCGAGCTGCGGAATTCCAAGTGGAGTGAGAGTGCATGAGACGAAGTGAGGGTACTCTAGATTCTCTTAGGTAAGTGTGTATCCGAATCATCTCGCATGAGCCGTTCACGAGTGCAGCCCCCATCTTACACGCCCACGCCGACGCCCCGTGCGCAACACGACTTCCTAGCTTCACCCCACCAACACCCACGACACGAGCAACAACAACGACAACACCAACAATGGCTGACCGCCTAACGCAACTCCAAGACGCCGTCGACCAAATCGCGACACAATTCTTCTCCGCGATCCGCTACATCGGCACGCACCACGACGCCGTCCCTGTCGGCAACGAAGCAAAAGTCACCGACGAGAACGCGACCATCGATACGCCGGAAGTATTCGAATGTACCCCGCCCACCCTAGCTCCTCCTATGGTTCGGTGCTGATGCGCAGCCACAGCCAGGATGAGCGAACTCGCCCGCGACCTGATCATAAAGTCCAAGCAGATCGAAGTCTTGATTACTACGCTCCCCGGCATCGGCGTGAGTGAGGATGACCAGCAGGCTCGACTTCGAAGCCTGGAGGCGCAATTGAAGGAGGCGGAGGAGGAGCGCGTCAAGAGTGTACAGGAAAAGGAAGATGCTCGAGTCAGGCTCGAGAGTGTGGTTGTCAAACTACGGAGGGTATAAGGCGCCTGCGTGAGGTGTGGAGTTTTTATGGCGTTTCGGGTGTTTAGGGTGGATTTTCTACTCAATTGATGATGATATTTGTTTTACAATGTGGTACATCCAGCATCCCCCGATGGGCGTGCCAATTCCCGTCTCAGCATTCACGCCCAACCGCCAATTTAACTCTCGCCATTCTCGGCTTTCCACTTCGACAGGAATACGGAACCGTTAATCGGGTGCTGGTCGGTTCCGTACCGTCCTCGTGTAGGCTTCATCTTCATGGTGACAAAGGGCGTCAACTGTTTCCCGCGCCGATCAGCCCCAGCCCACATACATTTTACCACAATCCACCACCCATAGAACCCACCTCAAACCCGGACAAATCGGGACACTTGTACGTGCGAACTTTCTCCCAGTCGATCTTGAAGCCTCCGTACTTTGTGTGCGAACCCATCTTCCCGGATCCGGTACCCTTGTAGTATCCGCCGTTGACCATCTTCGTCGTCAGCCTGAGCCGACGAATTCCGGTTGTGGAGCGCGCGAGGAATGAGGTGGTCGGTTGCATCGTGGCAGTCGGTGATGGTTCGCTTGGTGGGGGTGTTTGCGAGATGTCGTGAGTGAGTGGAAAGTTCAAGACCTTCTTCAGCCGGGGGTAGGTTTGGTCGGGGTTGTTAAGCGAAGCACTCCTAGTTTCCATGTTAGCGGGCCATCCAAACACGAACCTGCAGAAACCTCCATCTCACATATTTTCTCTCTTTCTACGTTCGTACACATCAATGCGCCGAACATTCACCCGTTTGCTTCTTAAAACCTCATGGGTCCCTCGTCTACGGCTGCCACATTCGCCACTGCTACAGTTATCATGTCGTCTTCTCACAACTACCGCATCCCGGTGTGCGAAAAAGAGGAGGAACACGACCCCACCACCGCCGCCTTCGCCGCCAGCGGAACCCCTACCGCCCCTCCAGCTCCGTTCTTACCAAGAGGAATGTATCGAATCTGTGCTCCAGCACGTCAATGAAGGGCACCGACGCATGGGAGTTTCTCTCGCCACTGGCAGCGGTAAAACCGTCTTGCTCCCCGTCCCGACTTCTATCCAACTCTTCGACTGACCTCCACAGGTGATCTTTACCCAGCTAATATCGCGGCTGTCGCACCCTGAGCGGCCGGAGGAAGCAACACAAACCTTAATCCTGGCGCATAGAACCGAACTTGTCCAGCAGGCGGCGGAACAATGTCGGCGGCAGTATCCAAATGCAACGATCGAAATCGAGATGGCGTCGGCACATTCTTCGGGCATGGCAGATATTACGGTGGCCTCCATTGCGAGCATTACTAGTGGCGACCGACTGCTGAAATTTGATCCGACCAAGTTCAAACTTATCTTGATCGACGAGGCGCACCATGCCGTTGCGGCAAGGTATATGGCCACATTGGATCATTTTGGCGTGCTGCATATGGATGAGGGAAAGAGAGCGGACAAGCCAGTGGTTGTAGGCGTGTCGGCAACCCTGGCGAGGAATGATGGGCTTGCGCTGGCAAAGGTGTTGGATTACATTGTTTACCACCGCGACTATGTCGACATGATCGAAGACAACTGGTTATCACAGGTGAAGTTCACGACGGTCAAGACGAATGTGGATTTATCGCGGGTGAAGGGCACTGGTGGGGATTTTGCAGTGGGAGAACTTTCAAAGGCAGTGAATACCGAGACGACGAATGAAATCACCGTACGGTCGTGGCTGGAAAAGGCGCAGGAGAGGAAATCAACCATCGTTTTTTGCGTCGATATTGCGCATGTCGAGGAGCTTACGGCGAAGTTCCGACAGTGCGGTATCAATGCCCACCCGGTTACTAGCAATACTCCGCCGCAGGATCGACGCGAAAGGCTGGATGCTTTCCGCAAGGGGGAGTACCAGGTCCTGGTCAACTGTGGTGTTTTCACCGAAGGAACGGATATCCCCAACATCGACTGTGTTCTACTAGCACGGCCTACTAAGTCCCGCAACCTCCTCGTACAGATGATTGGCCGCGGAATGCGACTCCATCCAGGCAAGAAGGACTGCCACATCATCGACATGGTTGGCAGCGTCGAGCGGGGGATAGTAACAGTGCCCACTCTCCTCGGCTTAGACCCCGACGAGATCCTTGAGGGCGAGAGCATTGAGCAAGCAAAAGAGCGCATCAGTTCCGCGCCCGCAAAGAATGTTCACACGCAGGACGACCGCCCAGCTACCGTAACTTTCGACGACTACCCAGATGTGTTCTCTCTCCTGGCCGACAGTCATCAAGATAAGCATGTCCGACGGATCTCGCAGCTTGCCTGGGTGGCAATAAGCGGGCACACCCAAATTCTTTCACTCCGTGGCGGCCACATTAAGATATCACCCGTGTACCCCACGCCCGGCTCCACCTCCGATCCCACCTTCATTGTAACCGAAACTATCGCCCTTCCGATCGAACTGACTAAAGGCCGCAAAGATGTCCCGTTCGCCAAGCCACGTCTTCTTGCTGAAGCCCCAAACATCGACGCAGCTGTGCGCGCGGCCGACACGTATGCACTGAGCAAGTATCCGCGATCCCTCCTTATCCACGCGGCTCCCTGGCGCAGCGCCCCCGCCACCGAGGGACAACTCAAGATCTTGAGCAAAATGAAACTCGAGAAATCACTCGATGGGATCACGAAGGGAAAGGCGGGTGATATGATCACACGGATGAAACATGGCGGCATGGCGAGGTGGAACATGATCGAGAAGGAGCGTCGCAGGGTCGAGAGGGAGAACGAACGTGACGAGAAACTCCGCGCGCGCGGAAGGGTCGAGGTCGGCGCGCTGCTCAAACATACCCCCGACTCGGAAACACCGAAGAAACAGAAGAAACCGGCCAAGGAGGATAATAGCATGGATTTTTCCCCTGTTTTCACCGCCGGAGGGTTTTCGAACATCGACGTAACAGAAACACTTGAGGAAGCGTTAGGATTGCCCGCGCACAGCAAGAGCGACGAGAAGAAGAAGAAGAGGGTGGTGAAGCTACAGGAGGGGCAGCAGGAGACAATAGTGGGGAAGGAGACGAAGGCGATGTTGGAAAGGGCGAATGCTGAGTGGAGCACGGCGGGGTCGATGGATAATTTGACGCGTGTAGTGTAATAGATTTGTACATTGGAGTTTGACCGCTGGAACGGGTGTGCAATTACTTATGTATCTCCCCGGGTGGGAGGCAGTCTCAGAGGTGTCGAATTTCTCAGGATGAATAGCACGAGATTACGGATCGAAACAATTGCGTGATGAATGGACATGTAGAAATTCTACCCGATCACACCACTGCCACCGACACACCAATTGTATCATACGAAATTGCAAGGCTCCTCCAGGCTCACTCTCTCGCTCATCAATCACAGAATGCGTTATGTATGGAATTCCTTTCCCCGCATAGTTGTATCATACCTTCATTCCTCAGCACATGCGTACCTATATAAAGTGAGGGGCCATGCCCCGCACCCCACCCTCCATTCCACCCCTTGCTAGAGATTTCCCCACATCAACCCTCGGATCTAATCGAAAACTTTGATAGCCCCAGTTATCTCGTACTGGCAAAGATGAATCAATTTTCGAAGCCAGGGGATGAGGACGGATGGAATGCGTTTTGTCTGGTTTGGGTCAATAGTTAAGACGTGGTGGTTGAGACTTGGAAGTGAAGTGAAGAAATATACTCTGCCGATAGCCAGTAGGTACATTGCGATCACTGACAGCTACCAGCTCGGAATGGAGGTTGAGACCGAGATGTGCGGTGGAGAGGAATGGCGGTGGACGATATCTGTATGGGTTTGTTTCGTCGTACGATAGGCATTGCGCGAGCCCTGCTAATATCATGGGAAATATGTATGTACGTACAATCTCCTTATGATCAGGTTCGCAGTCTAGGTAGAATGGCCGGTGCAGCGACCCGCTTCTTTTCCCAACCCTTTCCGCTGAATGGAAGTTACCCTCGACAGCGGGCAGCCTGCGGACGAAGTGCTGAGTGAGTTTTCATGATGAATTGCTCCTCGAGCAATTCAGGTACCATGTACCAGGCACCTCCCTCCCATGACCCCGCGTGCGGAGTAATAAGTGCACGCCTAAACAAGTGCACGTCTAAAGAAGTGTTCACGAGACAATTTAAGGGGATGCCACGTAGAATGCAATCGGAGGGAAATTCGAAAGGATTGGGGATCCAAGTTTTCTTCCAACGTTCCCAGTTATTTTGACCAGAAGCGGCCCATACCATCGAGCAGTGATAGATATGCACTAGCCAAATTCCAACCCAGTGGTGGTGGGGTAGGTAGCAAAGCTCTGGGCTGTGATGGTGTAGTGTGAGGAGAAGAAGCAACAAAGACCGTCCTCATAAGGAACCGTATGGGATGTGGAGCGACCGTTCCTCCGGAAAACAAAAACGACAGTCATTCGATGCCACGGCTGCAAATCATGGACCGCGTCCGCCGTGTCTTCCTTGTCGAGAGCCTCAGCTCGATCTCCAGCGCAGGCGAACAGCCCAAACGGAAGAGGCTGAAACAACAGAGATCGGAGCCGGCTTTGAGGCCGATGCAGCCGAGGGACGAGGGAACGAAACAGCAGTGCGTGCCGGTGTTGCTGGCCGGTCCGTACAGACATGCGTCTATCGACGCATTGATATCACCGTCAACATCGGAGAGAAGGGTTTCCACACCCAAAGATGGCCTACCAACGACGATTACGCTGCCGTTCAGGCAGACGCATCTTTCCAAACGAATCCGAAAGCCGACGATAGAGATTGTGACCACGCCGTGCACTCCTACCCAGCTGGAGCCAAAGAAGAACAGGCTAGAGCAAAGTCCCGGACCACTCCTCCATCTCGTCGAGCAGCAGGCCGGCTTCATGAACGAGCAGCAAATCATCATTTCGCAGCTCATTCGACACCTCGAGCGAATGGACATGCTCCTGCGGTCTCAGCAGTGCATGACGGCACAATACAAGACATTGCCGACGCCACCGTCACCCCCACCTGCAGAAACAAAAGACGCCACGACATCGACCTCAACACCGACGGGAACCCCGACCCCAAGCCGAGCCCCCACTCCATTTCATCCGTACAACCTACTGGGCGCCCCCGATTACCGTTCCGTCTCCGCGCCTCCATGCGAATATCTTGCCCACATCACCACGACCACCCCGCGCTCCTCCTACGGCCCGCCTATCTCGCTCCAATCCGACGAGTCCGCCGCGGCACTCGACCGGATCGCGGAAGAAATCGCGGACACCTACGACGCACTCTCAATCTGTTCGCAGCACGCAGACACCGTCCCCTGCAGCCGCACCAGCGTCGGCGCACACTCCACCGAGTTCCACGCATACACGAACATCACGCCACCCAGCGAGCACTCTGGCTTTCCCACCGCGCCCTCCTCCTGCCACGTCTCGCGGACATCCGACTACTCGACGCTGAACCGGATCCACCACGTGCAAAGGGTCGCACCGCTGAAACACTCCCGCTCCACCGCAGATATGGACGGCATGAGGATCCCCGAGCTGGGATGCGAGCCCGAGAGCCCCGTGCTGCCGAAGAGCACCGGAGAGCTTACGCCGCCGATTTCGCCCACCGTGGCGGCCGTAGAGTGTGGGAGGCTGCCGCCGGTTGCGCGCGGGGATGGCAGGGGTGACGGGAGTTGGGGTCAGTGGTATCAGGGGTCTGATGGGAGGTTTTATTGTCGGGCGTCGGGCGCGGGCGCGGAGCTGCACGAGGGAGGGTATATATAGATTTGTAAACATTGTCTTGGCTTGCTGCGTCTGTTTAAATGTGCTGAGTGATTGCCTGGTTGGTGCGTTTTCGACTTGTAAGTTGTGGTAGCTTTTCGGATGCTGATGTTTCTATGAGCCCGAGGAGTGTGGTGGGCATGACATGTGAGCGGCGAGTTTTCTGTAGCATCGGGGGAAAAATATATTGCGTTGAGTGCGTGTAAATACTAGACGGTCCTAATGCACCCAACAAGAAACCCCTATTCTTTCAGCCGTAGGTTATAGAGCTTGAAGACGAGTAATGGGATCGTCTTGAGACTCGCAACTTTTGGTTTTTGGTTTATTATTCTTCAATTCGGTAGATAGAGTACCTGCATTTATTTCCGCAACCGACTAATCGCTAGCAAACAGCGAGTGCTGGACCATGACCAAAACCTTGAGACCGGCGTGCGGGTGATGTGGTTTAATACGGTTCTCGGCAACATACTCGGGGACTTCAGACATTAGCGCTCGATTCCTACTCGCTGATTCCGCAAGCTCATCGATTATCCTTCCGAGATATCTCCGGGTTGTTGCCGAAGAGTCCGTGGATGCTCAAACGTTGGTATGATAGGTAGGGTATGGACCGCTGGTTGGTTCCTTACCTTAAGCTCACAGACTATACGTCCGAGATATCTCCGGGTTGTTTGCGAAGAGTCTCCGACGAGTCTGCCGCTTAGAGCATTGAGGTCACCGCTCCACTGCTAAGGCAAATAGAGTACACGCTTCAACGCCGAACGTGCACACGGCCCGTGCTTGCTATACAGTGGACCCACGCTTGCATGTACTACCAACTAGTACCAAACGTGTCCGAGGCCACTTGGGACTCATCTTAGGTCGCTTGAGGCGCACCACCGGCGACACAATCTATAGTGTCGGTGACATTAAGCCTGGCGTGGCTTTGTGGCTGGTTACATCTGTGAGTCTCATCACAAGTTTACCTCGCAGTCCGGCGCTGGCTCGGCGTGGCTCGGCGTGGCTATGTGGCGGGTCACCACCGACCAAGGCAAGAATATCTCGCCTCTCAGATGGGGGGTTTTTTTGGGGAAGGGGACAGGATGTTTTCTGCTTGGTTCGGGTTTAGAACACGGCCTCGAGTATGGACTCTACCTAAGGATGTTTTCCACTGCTGATAGGACGGCAGTGTATGGGAGATGACCGGGTTGACGTCTGTCGAACACACGACTCGAGATCAATGCCACGTTGCCTCAGATAAGGCTGGTACAAGCGTAACACTGTCAAAGCCCTTGGCGGTGGAACGGTGACCTCAACAGCGGACCCGTCGGCGACATTTCGGACTCATCTGGAGGATGTATGTTTCCGAAGACTTTCCGAAGACTTTCCGAAGACTTTCCGAAAAGATTCCTCGGAGATATCTCGGAGGACAACTGGACGTGCATTTTTAGTGGAGTAGGCATCAGTCAACGGCGGCTCAAGCGCTGGAGTAAGCGCTCAGACGGTCCGTCGTAGTGTGTAGCGGTAGCGGCATCTACAAGTACTACCTAGAGTATACACTTGGGCATAATGGCGACACCGCAACACCGCGATGACACTGTGGATGCCATTACGACGGCTGGAATTTTGCCTCTGATGTTTTTACATACGAGGCGAACAGTGCGGAATCGTGGTTTAATCGTCATGGCATTGGTAGATCATGGCCGAGTACCTAGAGTACATACGGTGTGATCCCTTTTCTCTCCACCCTTGGCCACACCTCCGCCCACTCTATGCTCCCCCGTGGGAATGGGGTTGGTGGCGGTACATAATACGTGGGTGCGGGAGGTTCCGGCCGGCTTGTATGTATCTACTCTACCTGTGGCACTGAGGGCGTGTGTCCGTGACTCCGTAGGGAGTGCTGGCAATAACCACGCCCAATACTCCGTTTTCTTGGCTAAGTTCCATGATCCAAGTTCCAACGCACGAATAATATATATCTATAGATGTGATTGGTGTGCGGAGACATACTCGGACACTTCGAATCCCAAGCGCTCAAATCTGTGGCTGCCTAGTTAACCGCGATCGGTGCCAAGTTGGGCATCTATCCGAGGCGGGTAGGTACATATCACCGGATTATCTCCGAAGAGTCTCCGCAAAACGAATGCTTCAACGTAGGTATATAGGTAGTGCCTAGGTAACGGGGATTAAATGCTTCCGAGATGTCGCCGATGGGTCAGGCGAGGTGCACATCGCCGCAGGGACACAATCTGGTACATACATACGCAAAATGTCTGCTTGGGATCTCCCTTGCGAGCCCTTCCGTTGCGTGCTGTGTGTAACGTGTTTGTGGTATCTGCGCTGATTCTCGCGGCGTTACGCTCTTTTGTCGCACATATCCCCCGTATGTCACCTGGTTACACAGTTATGGCGGGCACGGCTTCCATCTTATCAGATGGTGCGGCGCTACCCAAAGGCATAATCCAAGTTGATGGTGGTTGCCAGCGCCCTTCACCAGCAAGTATTTATGCTTTAAAATCGCTTTTTATTCTTTTATTTTTCGTCCGCTATGTATCCTGCCGTACTGCAACGTACCGACGATTACCTGCCGTTATTGAGGTTTTGCACAAGCATAGTCTGTAAAGACTGGTACCGGTCGTTACTCCTGCTTACGGTAGACCGCTACCAGTCGCACGGTATCAGGCTGTACAAACGCCTAGGTACTTATACCGTTATCTATCACCGGCAACCTTAAGAGTACTCCCCGGTATTCCCAAGTACAAGGAATAGGTACACTCCTGGAAGCTGACATACAGCGCGGAAAACCGCATGCTTGGGTATTTGGCCAGTAACTACCGGCTGGTACGGGTTGTGTTGCTCCAGTGGCTGGTAATCTTCGATACATGTTGACCAAGTACCTTTCAGTAGTACGGCAGCGTCTTCCATAGCGCGGGAAAAAATAAAAAGACAAATACAGCCGCGATTTGAATACCCGCAGTACCGGTAACTACTGCCGTACTTTGCCGCGGCGGCAGTAGCGCCGGGCACTGCTACCTAGGTAGACGATGCACTTCGCCATGGTCTTGACAGGCTTATAGACGCGAAATAAGATCGATGACCGCCCTCTAGATGATGCACAAACTTTATTCCCACCTAGGCCCAACTCGATAACAGGACTAGACGATGGGGAGAATACACCAAAGAAACTTACGGCAAGATTCCACCAGGACGGGATACGCTCTCTTATCTCCTTTCTTTCCTCCTTGTCCACCTCGCCACATCTATGAATTCCTTGGTGCGCTGCAAGAGCGGGCTGGGGCGGAGAGAGAGAAAAAGAGGAACCCACACCGAGCCCACGAGCAGCGGCCGGGGACGATGGGGTGCAACGGTGAGCCGGACATGTATAATAATACAGCCATGATCTACGGTACTAATAGTACAGTAGTAAGGCCCAATGCTATGATGATTAAACAAAATAGTAAATGTTACTCGTACCACCATAGTGACTGCCTAAGTATGCGGAAGGCATTTGCATCATAATATTGCATGCCCGTCGCTTATGAATTTCCTCTCGGCGGGTTGACAGCCTGCATTTTAGCGAATTGATAGACACATGGGCGCGTTGACACTGGACACGCACATTAGCGTATGATGTATCTGCTTCCTTCCAATATACCGGTACGAGACGTCAGAACCTCCGAAAGTGAAACACCAAGCCGCATATCTGGAGGCCTAGGTATGATGCCGAGGCATGTGTGTACATAGAGCCCGGCGCAATACATACGGTACTCCAAGGCGACTTTTCCGGCTCCCGCGTTACTGCGGTAAAAAAAGATATTCGTATGTTGATGTGATGAGCGGAGTCTGCCACGCCATACCTAAGTACCTATGCTGTACTGTACGGTATCCAGTGGTGCCAAAGCCGATCGCCGTTGATGCAGTGGTGGTGGTGGTGGTGGTGGTGGTAGTGGACTCCGGGGTTGCATATTCCAAAGCTATTCCATACCTATTCCATAGCGATAGTAGATACCTAACACCTACCCACGGTGCCCTAGGCAACCCAATTTATACTTCCAACGGTGGGTATCCATCCACCGTATGTCCACCGCATGTCCACCAGCTAACTAGTAATCAACTAAACGGGTATCTCTCCGGAAAACTCCGTGGAATGCTGTGCTAACTCAACTCGAGCACACGATGTGGTCGGATTCTTAACGGTCAACCACGCGAGAGAAGGGAGGAGGGTTGATTACATAGATTTTGCGGTGAGCGTTCCAAAAGACAGCTAGTGTTTGGCCCTCTGACGTACGTACGTACGTGCCCGAGATATTGTCAGAATCACGCCGTCCACCGTGTGCCCTCTTCACTACGGTGCCGGGTGCTGTTCTGCGTGTTACATACGGTATCTATCTACCTAGCAGCTTGATTTTCCGATCACCGAGTCACCGACAGCTCGGTTTGCCGCTGCCGCTGCTGCACCCACACTATCTACAAGCGGAATTAATATGCACCGAGAATCCGGGATATCTTAACCCTTGAGCCCCGAGCTTTGTCAGACGTCGTTACCAGTCCCAGACCTTCGTATTTACTTGCTTGCTTGCATACTACGTGGTGCCTTATCTGTTACCTAGTGTGCCCGACCAGCGTAGTTCAATGGTTCACTGGTTCACTGATTGGCCATGATGTGAGACAGCTCTACGGCTAGTGAGTACCCCCGGAGTCCGATGCTAATGTTTTCGGAGTTCGATGGTCCATGGATTGGGCACGATGTGAGGCACCCGAAGGCCGCTGGCAAAACCTCCGGAGTTCGATGGTTCGATATCTGGCAGCCTACAGCAAATGATGATACCCAGAGGCCGCTGCCAATATCTTCGGAGTTCAGGGGTTCATCGATTGGGCACGATGTGGGGCATCCCACGGCTGATGAATCATGATTACACCCCGAAGCCGCTGGCAACATCTCCGGAGCAAACCCCATCCGGTGGTATCTATCTCCACTTATTCACAAGTACTTAAGCAAAGTACCCGGAGTCGTCGGAGTCTATTTCACCGCATATCGTTTCCCATCGCCCCGCCTCGCCACACAGACCCGGACATGGATTTCGACTCGACTCATCTGCATGAGACGCTCCCGCGCTTGCTGAAAGCCTACTGGCCTCCCGTGCTCGTCGGACTCTTGCTCCTACACTTTCTCGCCAACAAGTTCCGCTCCGGACTGGTTTCGATCCCTGGCCCTTCCCTCGCGGCCTACACGAACTTCTGGCGGTTCAGAGATACGTGGCGGGGGACCGCGCACAAGAGCTACCGCGAGCTCCATGATCACTACGGACCGCTAGTCCGCATCGGGCCGAACATAGTGTCCGTATCGGACCCAGAGGCTATCCCGATCATATACAACATTAAGACGGACTTCCACAAGGCGCGTGCCACATCAGATGGAGTGGAGGATGGAGAGTGCATTATTGACTGATGGTGGAGCGATTATAGACGGCGTCGGCAGAGGTGCAGAAGTTCATCTACAAGAAGAAGCGCGTCGCGAACCTGTTCTCGCACATCGATCCCGCCGTGCACAGGAGCAAGAAGCGGCTGTTCGGTAACGCTTACAGCCTCTCCTCCATCCTCGAGGCTGAGCCCGGCCTCATCTCGGTCACCACGCTGTTCATGAAATCTCTCCGCGAGCGCTCCTCGAAGCCCATCGACCTCGGCGAGTGGCTCGAGTACTACACATACGACAGCATCGGCGAGATCGCATTGGCGCGGCGACTCGGGTTCCTGCGGAACGGCGGGGACATCGACGGGATGATCCCGCTGGGAGCGATCCTATCGAACTATGCATCCGTCGTCAGCCAGAAGCCGATACTGGACTGGTTCGGGCTAGCGAACCCGCTGTTCCCGTACCTGCTGCCCTCGATCGAGACGAAGAACGGGGTTCTCAACCTAACGATCAAGACGATGGAGGAGCTGGGGTTCTCCGGGCCGCCAGAGAACCTGAAGTCCTGCACGGGCGGCGACTTCCTCTCGCACATGGCGCGGGCGCGGGCCGCCGACCCGGAGCGCTACTCGTCGGACGACATCCTGATCCAGACGTCGGCGACGGTGTTCGCAGCGACAGACACGACGGCGATCACGCTGCGGGCGATCATCTACTACCTTTTACGCAACCCTCTTGTGCTATCACGGTTCACCGCCGAGCTCGACGCGGCGGAGCCGCTCCTCTCGCCCGTCATCACGTACCGCGAGTCGATCGACACCCTGCCGTACCTGCAAGCGGTGGTGAAGGAGGCGATGCGGCTGCACCCCGCGATCGGCCTGCCGCTCGAGCGCTACGTCCCCGCGGGCGGCGCGACCATCGCGGGGAAGTTCCTGCCCGCGGGAACTACCGTCGGCATGAGCGCCTGGGTCGTCCACCGCAACCCGGACATCTTCACAGAGCCGGACGCGTTCGTCCCCGAGCGCTGGATCGGGTCACCCCCTGATCAGCTCAAGCGCATGGAGAAGTCCATGTTCCAGTTCGGCGCGGGCGCCCGCTCCTGCGTCGGGAAATATGTCGCGCAGATACAGACGAGTACCCTCATACCGCAGCTGTTTAGGGAGTTTGATGTCCAGCTGGAAGATAAGGACAAGGAGTGGGAGGTCACGGCTAGGTGGTTTGTCCAGCAGGTCGGGTTGGTCGTTAATTTGGTGCCTAGACGTAGTACGTAGTCCGCGCGGGGAGGATGGTGGTTGAATATTTTGTCTCGTCGTGTCCCGCGTGAAGGCGTATGACGTACCTAGTTTTTTTTGCTTTTGCTTTTGTTTGATCGTTGATTGCTTGCGACTTATCTATACCATGGCAATATACACACTGCGTTTCCATGTCCACTGTGCAACCCGACTTTCTTCAAGCGGCCCATCGTGACTTTCGCTTCCCAAAGACACATGCCGAGGAAACGAAAGCTAGGAAAGAAAAGCCCGTTCCTCACTCTGGCGTGCTCCGTGCTCATCTCGTAGTGCCTCGAGGCCAGTGCTTGAGGGGTGGCTATGCCGGGATCGGGAGCGGTTTCCGACAAGGTTTCCGTCTGTGCCGGTACTTCTCGTTTGCGACTCCTGTGCCAGCCCTTCGTGATCACCGCGCTTGAGGTAACGAGTGACGGGGCGCGGTAGCGGTCCGATTCCGTATCGCTCTAGGTACATCGTACACATCGGACGATGGGTTCGTCCGCCGCCGCCGCCACAACCATCGGCTATCGCGCTCCAGAGTGGCGTCTCTGTATGCCGGACACCATCCGATCTCGCGGGTGAAGCCGGGTTCTGCGAAGTGAATCATCCCGATACATACCGGTATACGGTATCACACATGGCGTAGGTACATACTTGGCAGTAGCCCGACGTCCCGTCGCTGTGATGCGATGTAAGAAACCGAGTGATCGCGTGTGGACGGGAAACATCCTCATCCTGCGGAACTTAGAAGCAGACTTCCCTGAAGTGGCCACTGTCCAGACCCCACAACCCTTGTGCGAGCGCCACCGAAACAGCGCGGACGGACTCGAGCATCTGATCCGCCTCGCCGTTAGCGGGGTAGCACTGTAGCACTGTAGCAGACCATCCAGCCAGCCATCCAGCCAGCCATCCAGCCAGCCATCCAGCCAGCCATCCAGCCAGCCATCCAGCCAGCCATCCAGCAAGCCACTCTACCAGCGGGGCAGAGGAACACGTTCCCAACTCCAAACTTCCACCCGCCCAGTTTTTTTTTTAATTTTGCGCCTCCGCCACCCCGCTATGTACTTTGTATGGTACTGTCGCGAGAGCACAGTTTACACTATGGGACGGTACTCTACTATATTCTAGTTACACTCTATCGGAGGATTCTCGTCTACGTCGATAAACGATATCGGCGGCATGCATATATAGAGTAATATATAGAGTACCTACCTGCATGCATGCGCGGTGATGTGCGCCCTGCATGTGGGTTTGGTCAGTGGGAATTTACATATGTAGAGCAGAGGAAAGAGAGAGTGAGTGGAGTGGAGTAGAATAGTAGAGTGGGTATATAAAGTAGATTGATAGATTGGTAGATAGAGCGTACATACCGGTTTGCGGATATACTACTGGGTAGTAGATTGTCCACTCTAATCTATGTACTGTACACACACATGGCACCCCTCCGCCGCTATGATTCGCTATGATTCATTCGCCATCCGCTGCGAGTGTATAGTAAAGGCAGGAAGGGAAGAGCCATATCGATACCGACAGCGAACATGTATGGATGACTGGCCCCTCCGCCGCCCCTGCCCCTGCCCCCCCTTCGCTCCCTCGCCCCCTATTCCTTCCACGCCCACGCGAGATAGTGACATTATGGGAGGGGAGGAGGGGGCGGAAAGGCAGAAATGAAAGCACTCTACTATATATGAAAGCAGCCGAGGATCGAGAGATGAACCAATCGTGTGGTCTGCTGGGAGGCCCATCCAGCCCAGATTGCTATTGTTTCTCTATAAAAAAAACAGGAATTACATGGGCGTGCTGCCGTGCAGACTGTGCAGGTTAACGTTTTTCGTTTCGTTTTGGAGGGGAGAGAGGGGGGGTTATTTCGGCGGCGGAAATTTTGTTTTGTTTTTGTTTCGAAACGGACTGCAGCGAGGGGGGTGGTGGGGAGGGAGTCGCCGTAATAAATCGATATCGACTGCCCGGGCTGGAGTCGAGTACATAGGAGCAGGCACGAGTGACTGGCCTTGAGCATGAGTAGGAGCAGCAGCACAAGCAGGAGCATGAGCATGAGCGATATAAGAGCGCAGTGCCTCACTGCCTCTGCGGAAGCCGCGTTGATTGCTGCCGCTACTACTACCACTGCTGGCGGGGGCGAGAAGGGCCGAATGAGTGGCCGTGTCGCGCTACTAGTACTCTAGTCTTTGTGCCTTTGGGCCTGCAACATCGACATAGACATCGACATATCATATACCTAGATATCGACATATCATACCCAGAAATCGACATAGACATCGACATATCATACACGGACATCGGCATAGTCATCACATCCACATAGTCATCACATCCACGGACGTCCAGATTCCCTAGTCCAGACTCCAGTGTCCACAGCTCATATTAGTCCCGGCTCACGCTGCCGGCGGCGGGCGCGCGTAACTACTAACTACTAACTACCGGTGCGCATGGTGCGGTGCAGGTATTCGATACTCACTCACTCACACGGGACATATTGTGTGGAGTACTGCGCATCGCCGCTCGATGACGGCGACGGCAACGGAAACGGCCGCTGGGGTGGTCTCCAGTGGAGTGAACGCAGGGCAACTACGGTGCCCGCGCATAACCGGTACGGCACGCGGTCGTTGGTGTTTCAGTGCCCAGCCTCCGAGCTGCGAGTGGCGAGTAGCGAGTGGTGTGTCAGCCCAATATACCGTAGATACGGTACATACGGTATGTATGAGGTCAACATCACGCAGCCCGCAGTAACTACATAGGCGGCACTCTGAAAGCACATCACTCTCCAAGCACAGCACGTATGTAGATAGATAGGTCGGTACCTACGCAAGTGAGCCCCGCGGCGGGGTAGAAGAGAAATGAATTGCTGCCGTCACTTCCGCCGTGATGGCGGCGGCGGCGGCGATGAGAAGAGCATGCAGCGGGTGAGCAGGATGCTCTACCCGCCAAACATCCCGCACGTAGGTAAGAACTTAGGTACTTACGCAAGTGAGCCCCGCGGCGGGGTAGAAGACAAAATGAAAATGAATTGCTGCCATCCCGACTCACATCCACCGTCATATCCGCTATGATGGCGGCGGCGATTAGAAGAGCATGCGGTGAGCAAGATGCTCTACCGTACATACCCGCCCAACAGTCCTGAGCCCTCACGTAGATTGGTAACTAATACTAACTATAGGCATCAACATGAGAACATCCGGGACGGACTACCTTTGCGGGCGGGCGTAGTCGGATCTTTGGACGAAAGAGAAAACTACTGGGTGGTCAATGGTCATTGGTGGTAGAGGAACAGGAAGAGGAAGAACAAGAACAAGAGGATGAGGATGAGGAGGTGTGAACACTGAATCGGAGATTCGATTAGTTACATACGTGTGGGCATACGTGTACGTCCCCGGGGGAAAACGTCTAGCTACAGCTACTTACGGTACTATGTATGTAAGTAAGTAAGTAAGTAAGCAGGCAACCCATTCTCCGCAGGAGAAGCACGAGGTGGGATACCTAAGTTAAGTACCTACCCCTACATACCGCATTACGATTCACGACGACCAGTTAGCAGTTCGTAGAACCTATCCCATCGTTCACCGTTCACCGTTCACCGTTACATACGTTCATCCGAAAGAGAAGAAAAAAACCGTCTTTCCCAGCCAGCAGAATCCAGCTTCCAGTAATCCGGTAATCCGGGAAGAGTAAGAAAAAAATCTATTGCAGCCCAAAAACGCCGAATATAACATGTACTACGTACTAGCTTACTCGCTCATCTGAAATGATTCGAACACAGCCCTCCATGTCATCCCAATCCTCGCCCTTGCTTTTCGATAGATTCTAATTTCTAACATCATCAACCAGACAAGCAGGAACTACTCTACTCTGGATCGATCCGGAGAAAACTAGTTTTCGACACACCGACCGACTGAATGGATGGATGGGTGTTGCGTATGGCTACGGCTGCGGCTATGGCTGTGGCTGTGGGTGAGTGGTGGTGAGCTGGATCCCTCGAATCTCGATACTGTGGATCCCTTCACATGCTCAACTGGAGAGTCGAGACCGTATCAGAGCCGCCAGAATCGAAGCCATCAGATCGCCGCCAGATCGCGAGTGAGTCCTCGTATATTACCGTGACAATCGTTGCAACTGTGTGGCCAGTGCATCACCGCCGATGGGCCTGCAATATGCTTTTCGAATCTTCTGATGAGTGGAGGGAAGATGCGATACGATAGGTACGACACATGCGGCGAAGCCTGGTCGGTCTCGCACGGTACGTCGGTACCTACCAATTTACTCAGGTCCGCCGCGCAGCTCAGTGCAGCGCAATGATCGGACGATGACGACATGTGCTTCTAAACCTGAAGCCATACGAGTACATAGATGATAGATCCCACGACAGTTACTTGTGTACTCTACATGCGCAAACCGGTAAATTACCAGGCTCTGGGAATCCGAATGTCGTCGTCGGAAGTGGCAGGGAGTGGCAGGGTGTGGGACGCTACGAGCCTACGGTAGTTACCGGAGCAACCCGGCTGGGTTGGGTTGGTTGGGCTGGCTTGGGATCGCACTCGGAAAGCTAGCCAGCCAGCCGGACAGCCCTAACTATGGGTGCTTCTCTCTGGGATAGGGAAATAGGAAAATAGCGGTGGGTGCAGGCGGCGATCGAATTGGACGCATTATCCACTCGACTCGCCGACGGGCTTTGGCCTTGACGTTGAGCGTGCACGTGCACACACACGACTATGCTAGTTGCCGCGCCACCGCCTCGTCGATTCTCGAATGGAAGGATGCGCAATGCGCAGCCGTGCGATTGTACACATTACTCGAATCGTTGACTCACTCACGCACACGCACAAGGTCGAGATCGATGCCATTCCTTGAACGCGAGGCTTGCTCTGTTGGAAGGGCGAGGCGGCGGAAACCAACGAGCAATTACGTCACGGCGTATCACTCGGTGCAACTGCTACAAGTCCGCACATTTGTCATTTACCGCCTCTGTGGTCTCCAATGTCCATGGTTAACAACCTACCGAGTGACAATTCCCTCCCTTCCATTCCCTACGTTTGTTTGTTCCACCGAATGACCACTTCTGGGAATGAATGAATGAATGCTTCTAGAGTATCATAGATTCTAGACCCCGAATAGCGGCCGTGCACGCGCAGAGTACCCAGGTATGTGTGATATGTGTGATGCCGGTATGTAGGGTGGACGGATTGAGAATGCGGGGTAGTTAGTAGTTAGTCGGCCAATGCAGGGCTCACATCATGTGTGCTGTGCGACGATTGATTCTGTGCCGTTGCATTGACGTGCACACTGCACCACAGCGACTCCCAGTCTCCCACGGGACATAGCGGCTTCCGGAGCAGTTCGACTCTTGAGGGCGGTGCTGTGCTGTGCTGTGCTGTGCTGTTATCGGTGGGGCGGGGGAGGGGGGAGGGGGGAGGGGGGAAGGGGTGTCGTCGGCGTGCATAGCAATGAAGAAGAAGAAAAGGAAAAGGAACGAAACGGCGAGCCACCGGGGAAGCGGTTGGTCAGTCGTCGTCGTCTACTCTACTCCACTCCACTCCTCTACTCTGCATACTCTACCGTACCCACTGCAGCGCAGCGCAGCAGCACCGATGTGTGTATGTTCGTGATCAACTGACCGACCGACCGAATCGCCCATGCTCATGTGCTTTGAATATGAACTCTCCGCGGCGGACTCGAGCAAAAAGGAAACAAACGGGCCGTCATTACTGGTAACTACATACGGCGCTGCGATACGATGCGGTGGATACGGTAGATACGGTGGGCATTCCTGCGCGTCCCTCATTGCTGTATGTATGTATGTATGTATGTACGGTATGTCCCTCAAATACCGCAGGAAGGAGGAGCGTGACACTGGCACTGACATCTCATCCTCTGCTGTGGCTGGCTGGCTGGCCGCTGGCGACGGGGTACGCAGGAATAAGCAAATACAGGACGAACACAACGATGATTCGTTTCCGCCAGGACACTACATGGGAGGGGCTGGTACATCATCATACCTCGTACTTAACCATCCCGCCGCTGCTGTCGACAAGCGATAAGAATTCGCATACCCACCTACATACATACGGTGGTACCGAAAGCCCAACTTGTTCCACCTCGTGTCTCGAGACTCGGTAGTTGCGGGGCGGTAATATGCCGTTATGATATGTACTGGCTAGTACGACGAACGCATTACCAGTACCAGTACTCGTACATAAGTGGGTCGAAAACCCCTCCAGGCTCCGACGCGAGTGGTCGGAAGGTTTGAGGTTTGAAGGTTGGACGCGCAGCGCATTGGCTGGTGGTCGGTCGCTGGCTGCAGCGGGTTCAGGCCAACATGTATGTACGGCCATCGCGGGCCATTGGCCATTGGCCGTCGGTCGTCGGTCGTCGGCCATTGGCCATATGCAATTTTCCATCGTGGGCTGTGACTTTTGCCCGCACGCCCAGTGCACCACAGGGCCGCAGTTTCGAGTCTGTCTGGATTTGGAGAATCGGAGGGGTTTTTTGGCATGTGCGGTCGACCTTGCGACTCTTCCTTTTGCTCCCCGGTCAAGTGTTCCCAGGCTAGGAATCGGCAGGTTAAAGGGGAGCCCTACGTACCTAGCACCTATCCACCTAAGGTAGTGCCTTCCGATTAGCGCCTAAAGACACACGAAAACGCTGTGTGCTGGCGTTTGTTTGTCGTGTTTGGAGTACGCGCTTGGGAGGGGAGGGGAGGAATCGGGAGGGGAGGGAACCGGGAGGGGAGGGAACCGGGAGGGGAGGGAATCGGGGAACCTCGCTCGAGCACGGAGCCGTGCGACCGAAGGTCCGAAACGGTGGAGTGTTACCTGGCCGACCTGGATCCGAGTGAGCTTCACGGCCGTTGTTCTGTAGCGGGCTGCTGATTCCAAGACCGTGAGGCTCGAGCTCGAGCCCGAATGTGAACGGCATGCAAGTATCGGATGGTTCGTCAGCGGCTAGCCACTCGTATTCAGCCTTTGTCTAGCGCGGCAGAATGTCGTCCCCGCTACCGACCTACTGTCATAGCTACCACCGCTTCCATGATGCCGAAATGGACTTGGATACTCTACACAACCTGCTCAACCGCCTCGTCGATTCCGGTGTGCTTCTCTCCCCAGAAGCAGCAGCAGCAGCAGCAGCAACAGCCTAATTCTCGTGCCGAGTGGCCGTCCTCCCTCCCCAGCAGCAGCAGAATTCTCATGCTATCTTCTCTCCCCAGCAGCAGAAGAAGAATTCTCCTGCCAAGCAGCCCGCCTTCGAATCACCAACACACGATACAGCGGTCGTGCAGCTGGCCATGCAGGCAGAGTCCACCTAGGCAATCGTGACCGATACTGGCAGGCCTTCGCTGTTTCGCTTAAGTGGTTAGGGTGAGATCATGACGACTGGCGCAAAAGCTGGCGCTGAAGTCGGTGCTGGACTTGTTTACGTACTGTACTGTGCCCGTTGCCTATCTTCTGGAAGGGCCGTCAGTACTCTAGGTGCCTGCTACGGGTGAACGGGTAGGTACGAGTATGTGTGTATGAGGTATGTACTCGATCTCACAGAAGAATGCCCGCAGTCTCCCGCCCCGCCCCGCCCCGCCCCTTGAATGGACGTCGTTCTTGCTGCTACTACTGCAACTGCAACTGCGGTGCGCTGTAGGGTAATAGGTACTACTATATGGTACTGTAGAGTAGGGTGGAGCCTGTAGAGCCTGTAGCTACGTCTGGTACGTACAGGCTACCTACTCTACTACTGGCTCAGCTCCAGTGGCCTTCCACCTCCTGGTCCTCGTCCTCCGCCTCCCCCTCCTCATCATCCTCCCCCCGCTTTAGCTTCACACACCGAACCTGTTTTCGGCATGTACATATGTACGCCCGAGATGCTTCCATCCAACCAATCCATCGCCAACTCGTGGCGTGCAGTGGTCATTGTTGACACCGCAGTGCAGTGCATGAATGAACGAGTTGCGCATCCGAGCTCCGGTGTCTCGGGGCTGATCCCTTGTGCTGCTACTACTATTCCATACAGTAGTAGGGAACGGCGGAGCATATAAGAAAAATTCCTCCCGCTCTTTTCCCCCCCACCCCCCTCCCGACCGATTCCAACGGGAAAAAAAGTACATACACCGCCTTCGCCATCGCCGCATCGCTACATCGACACATCGCTACTTCGTCCGACGCATGCAGTAATACAATACATACAGGCACAACTACAAGTGCAAGCACAACTACAACAAAACAACAAAAAAACAACCAACATCCCTGACAACTAACCTCGATTCGACTTCCACCGGTACGTAATCGATCAAAACAACCCGAAACCGACTCGGTTGCACCCCAGTCCACCAATGGCCGGACCGGGATACTCCTTCGTCGCCTACCCAGGCGCCGACTTCGCCTTCGCCTCGGGCTACCCGGGGCCGCCGCCGAGCTCGATGCCGCACGCACACATGGATCTTTCCAACGGCGGGCCGCTGCCGTACGCGCACTTTCCGCCCACTATGCCGTTCGCGCACATGGGGTATTCGCACTCCCACGTGCAGGGAGCCGCGCCGCCGAGTCCCGTATTCTCGCAGCCGAGTCACGCATCCCAGCAGAATGCCCCGCCGAGCCCAGACCGCGCCAGCTACTCGACTGAGGTCAAGGTTATGCGCCAGCTGTGTACCGCCATGACGAAGCTCCAGAATACCATGAAGGACTTGGCAGAGAGGCAGGAGCAGATTCTCGATCGGATGAGCTTGCTCGAACAGCGTGGTAGGTTTTTCCCCGTCCGAGTAGCCGGCTGGAAAAACATGGGCTAATGACTGGCCGATAGTCGGACGTGTGGACGACGGTATCGAGACCATCATCGAGAATACCGAGGCCGTTATGGAAGACAGCCGAGCGATCCGAACACGGGTCGAAGACGGTGAAACGTATGTTTTCTTTTTCCTTTTACCTTTTTCCCCGTCGAATGTCAGCGACTAACATCCGCACAGCCACGACGCCTTTGAATCCCGCTTCACGGACCTGATGAACGACCTCGTCGGCAAGCTGACCGGCTGCATCGGCGAGGAACTCAAGGAGATCAAGAAGGTGGTCAAAGACACCGACCGATACACCCGCTACGAACCGTTCCAGTACAGCACCTCGAACAACCTGGCGATATCCCGTGCCTCGATGCTCGGGGAACAGCCGCAGAAGGAACTAGGCACCATATGAAATGCATGCACCTCCTCGACAGACAGACAGACAGACGGATCGACAGAAAAGCTCGGGGGCATGAGGGGGTTCTTTTTATTTTTTATTTTTGCGCTTCTCCAACGGTCGCTTCAAACGGTTTTTTTCTTTCCTTTTTTTCCTTTTCTCCTTCGTACTTGAGAGGACGGGTCTGCATTCTTTGGGCGTTAAACATGCATTTGGCACGAAGGTTTCTTGTTTTCCTGTTTTCTGAGATGTTTCGGTTTTACTGTTTTTTTGTCTTCCCTTTCAGTCCATCTTTTGCACACGGCTACATACCGGTAGTTGCCGTTTCGTTTCGTGGCGCACAGCTCGGCCTACATACCTGCCAGCGGGGATTTACAGAGTAATTGATCGATCGTCGTTCCCCCACCCCCGACCAAATCCAACGGTGTGTGCTCTACGTGTGTTCGTGTGTGCGTTATGTGTGTGTGAGAGTGTGTGTGAGTGTCTGCGTGCGTAACGCTCGATTCTAACTTACTCTACATCCATTCCATCCGGAGACTCCCGGGCGGTCGGTCGGCCAGCTGGCGATTTCAATTCAAAGGAACGATAAGGAAGTTTCTTCTTTTTCGTTGCTTTTACTTCTTTTTCTTTTCTTTTGCTTTTATTTTGTTCTGCTTTTGCTTTTGCTTTTCTTCCTTTTGCTTTTGTTTTGGAACCGACCGCATGGGTTTTTTGTTTTGTTTTGTTTTGCCGCCGTCGACGCCCCGCGACCCCCGCCCCCGCCGCGCCGCGCCCGGTATCGATGCGTGCGGACTTCTGCGTGCTGCACACCCGCCCCGTGACATGACGGCGTGGTGGTCGTGGTCGTGACATGACATGACGGCGTGATTGCGGTCGCGGTCGTGTTTGGAACCCGCACTGATGTTCCGTGCCTTCGACTTCGCGCATCCATCCAGCTATCCAGCGCATCGATATCCACCGGCTGCTATTGCAGTGCCAGTGTCAGCGTGCACTAACTAGAGTAGCGGATGCGCACGACGTGCATGCACGACCAACGTTGGACAGCATGGGGGGGGGGGGGGGGTGCTGGCCACAAGCAGCGACCGCACGCCGTTTCGGAGGGTTGTTTGGAGAGTGTGATGAGAGTGTGATGATAAGAGTGTGACAATTCAAGCGCTGGGTTGATTTGGGGGAGTGGGGGTGGGGAATGCACGCTCACCTGCCATCACTCGGCTTCGAACTCGCTGCCGTGTGTATGTTGGTTACTAGGGTAACTCAGGTAACCAACTCCGGAATCCGGAGCTGCAGAGATCGGTCCGGCAAGGACGTGCACAAGGACGGCGACGAGGGAGGTTTCGGGACTCGGTTTGCTGGGCCTCAAGTTACTATGTATGTTTGCTGCCTCGAAACGAAATACATGCCGGTTAATCCCACCGATACTACATGCTCATAATGTATCACTCGCGCCGGCTGATAATCTGGAAATACTGCGCCCCACTCGCGGAAAAGCGGCTCACGGAGCGCAAGCAATACCGCCGTAGGCAGGGTTCAATGCTCATGGAAAGACACGGTAGAGAGCCGGTATATAATTCAAATACCATAACCGTTACAGTACGTACATACTCTACACATATCCCGCAACCTCCCCTCCGTTTCATCTACACCAACCCCAACCCCAGGAGCCTATTCCCGACCTCCAGAAAGAAATAATCCGCATAGACGAGTCCATGATCCGCCCACCTCCTGGGGGCAAACTCATGATTATTAATCGTAGCATTCAATAATATCGTATCTCCGCCACTGCCCAAGTCCACGGCGTCGCTCCCATCATCACGGAACCTCGCCGGCGGTGCGAGCGACATCTTGAGCGTAGCGTCTAGGATCCGCAGCGCGTGCGAGAGGAACCTCACTTCTGGCGTCGCCTCGTAGATACATAGGAACCCACACACCGCGATCATCGCCGCGGACGTGTCACGGTAAGTGGGACGTGGAGCGTCGAAATCCCTAAGGGGCAGGCGTCAGTGCGTGGACGGGAAGGTGGGGAGGGAGGGGGAACTAACCAGTGCGGAACTCCGTCTCCGTCGTCGAGTCTGGAGACAAAGTATTCGCCGAGATTTATCGCGGCGTCGAGAAACGCTTGCTTGCGGGTCCAGGCGTAGCACTGCGCGAAGCCGAGGATGCCCCAAGCCTGGCCACTGTTGCGGGTCAGTAACGGTACTAACGGAGGCCGTCTCGGCATGCGGGGGCCGCGAGGAACTTACCGGCTCCAGGTGCTGTCGTCCGCGTAGCCCTGGTTCGTGAGCTTCTCCTTGACCGCCCCCGTCTCCTGGTCGAAGTTGACGACGTGCACGGTCGACCACTGCGGATGTCGGATGTGGTGCTTCAGTGAGTTCTCGGCGTGTGTGGTTGCGATGCTGGATAGGCGGAGGTCGCCGGTCTGCGCGGATACCCAGTAGAGGAGGTTTAGATCTGGAGCGATTGCCCATCAGCATCAGATACGGGATCAAAGGTGCGATGTACGCATGTAAGTACTCAGCATATTGTCGATAATGACCAAGAAATCCGCCTTAGGATCCTCAAAAGCGTAGCGTTTGGTACAGCACGTGTCCCAGCTACGTATCAACCCAACCCTTGGCTCAAACCTGCTGGCAAGGCTATTCGCCGCGGTAACTAGCGTATCCAGCGAGCGCCTATCCCCGGTGAGCTCATAATCCTTCTGGAACGGCAGCAATATCATGAATCCCAAGTCATGAGTATCTGTTCTGTGAGCCTGAACATGTAGATTTTCCGACCACCAGCGACACGCATAGCGCAGCTTCTCGACATGCAACTTCTCTATGGGAAAATGTCCCGGATACACCTTCGCCCGCTCCAAAAGCAGGTACAGGCTCCCGGGAAAAAACCCCGACGTCCAGAAGTCCGCTGCGGTGTAGCTGTACGAGCTCGATCCCGGTGGCGTGTACTCCGGCATTTCTGTCGGTGGCGATGCCCGGTCCAGTGCCCCCCGTGCGACCCCCCAGATCTTCGCTACGGCGCTCGGGGAGAATAGCGCGCTGGTTGCGGATATCCGCTGCGAACGCGCGAGCCGCTCAGAGTCTGTCTGCTCGGGCTGAGTTGTTTCGCCGCTGGCGAAGAGCAGAGGCGGCGAGGCCGTCGGCGTGGGCATCTGTGCGGCTTCGGATCCCTGGGCATCCCAATCAGCTAACAGTACCAAGTACCAACGGCATCCAAGCACCCAGATTCGCAATACCATCTCCGCCCCCGCCCGCTCATCCCTCCTCAACCGATGCACTCCGTTCGCCTTCCGCTTCTTGCTGATGGGGGAGTCGTCACTTGTGCGGAGCATTTCGGCGTGGTTCGTCATTCGCCAGCGTTAAGGATAGGATACGGTTGGGACTTCTAGTTGATTATTTGAAATCCCTTCGTTTTCCCAGATTATGTACTTATTATAACTGCTACATACGAGAACGGATGAACGGTACGATGAGCTTTACGGTTTCCTGATGATGACGGAGCCCGGAGGAATCGCCGGAGCGCCTCCGCTCAAGACGGAAAATTAGGCCCCGCTCGGTTGGATGATTACCGGAGTATGTAGAGGCATCATCGTACTGCGAATAGAGTAGGCCGGTTCCCCATGGGGATCATTCTTTTGTGGCAAATAATAGGCAACAGGTCAATGTGGTAACTGTCTGTCGAGCCAAAGTGTGCAGCTTATATAATCACGTATGGAGAAAACGTACGGCAACAGTTCACAGGAAAACCCCACTGAGCTCAGCCCGACAGGGGAGATATGGATGTGTGGACTGCGGTATGTATGATGGCCAATATGATAGTATTTCACACCTCTCCCCAGCAGAATGTACTGCTTCCTAGTCTAAATGAAAACCTTTAAAACATCAAAGAGGTCCTCCATTATACATCAACACCCGATCCAATTCCAAGAACTGCGGGTCGGCAAAAAGATTCGATATCTGTGCCATCTGCTCCGCACTCAACCCTGCCTCCATTTGCACATGTTGCTGGTGCATGCTCCCGGGACTATTGCTGCTCTGCATGAAATTCTCATAGAATGCCGTGTCCGTTTGGAACGCGAGGGGCATCGGCGGCGAGGCGAGGGAGAGAGGTTCTGAGGCTGGTATATACTGGTTGTCGAGCTCGAGATAGCCGGAACACCCGTTCATGGTGCCGGTGGTGGTGGTGTGGTTGGTGTCTGAAGAGTACGCGGGTTGCCGTAGGTCCACGCCGTTGTGTTTTGCTGATGCCTGCGTTTGCGCATTCAACAGGTTGCGTGCAAAGCGGCTTGCGAGGTTGTCGGATCCGTTTTCGGTGACGTAGACACCTTGCCAGCGGTTTGAAAGCTCAAGGAGAGACTTGACTAGGAGATGGAATTCGGGGAGGAGCTCGAGGCGATAGTATGTTGAATGAGCTTATATAGGAGGTCAGCGGGTACATATCGGTTGAGGAGTGAAGGATGGGGTACCTAGTAGCGATCTTCCGGCCACAAACAGACAGAACGCAAAGTGTGGGTTTGTGATGCCGGCATTGTGGATGAGGTACTGCTGGGTGATGGTTGAAATCTCCGTGGCAGCCGACACACACGTGTCAACAGAGCTTGCCTGCGGCAGTTTCATGGCGCTGGCTTGCCACTGAGCGGTGGGAAATGCGATGCCTTGGTGCAGAAGGATAACCGAAGTGTTATGTGTGATGTGAGCCAGTGTGAGATTCGGATCCATTCTGGGTTCCGCATCGCGAACAGTCGCCTCCCGCCATTGCGGGGGCAGTGAGAGTTTCCACTTGACGAGCGCAAAGTCAAGCTCTTTAAAGCGCATCAGCCAGTGTTGTACATCTTCGATGTTTTGCGGATTGACGGCTTGTTGGAGAAAGAACCGAGTGACTTGGCTCTATTCTTGTGAGCTCACACGCATATGTAGGGTCCATCGATACGCACCAATGACTCGGTTGCTTCTATGCAATACGCAAATCCTCCTAGTGATGCAACCTCTTCCGGACTCTGTGCCGTACTATTTGTAGGGGCGTCGAATCTCTGAAGTCCTCCCGGCTGGCTGCTATCTCCAATTCCGAAGTATCGGGTCTTCACTGGCTTTTCGGCTTCCCAGATAGCGCCTTCACAAGGTAGCCGTCGGCGCGCGTCTGCACTAGTTAGGCCTGGATTCCACCCTGTCGACACACTACAGAAACGATCGAGCAGGAAGACATTCCAAAATACACGCCGCCGTTCTTCGGACTCTACCCAGTTCCTCGGTTTTCCAAGGAAGGACAGGCGGTGTATCATGCGATGGCTTGCGCCATTGGCCGTGCCGTACGACTGGCCTTGCTGCTCTGTAAAATCATCTTCAAAGCTCAGCTGGAGGTGCTCGACTTGTCGAGACATGCAGTCGACTATCGCCCAAGATTTCGGGCCCCTTCCGGATCCAATCTTTGGATCATAGTCAGTAAGTAGGCCACTATAAGGGAGTAATTCGCATACCGTGTCAAAAGCTACGATGATCAAAGCTTGTAAGTTTTCAACCGAGAAATTCTCCATGCATTTCAAGATGACATTCTGCCGGCAGATCTTCGACAGCCGTTCTCGCGTCTCCTGCTGTTCCAGTCGGGGGTCTGAAGAAAACCTAACCGTGACTACAGTGATGGCACACAGGATGGTAGAAAGCTGGTCTCGTTCCGCGGGGCTGTCGAGTTTTCGAAGCAAGCATTGCTGGTGTATGACTGGTATCCAGGGGTGTATCGTATTGAAGTATATCGCAACAAGTTGCTGCATCAGATCGAAAGGAGGAAGATCCGGGTCGTCGAAGAAATTGGTTATCGATCGCTTTCTGGACCGTATGGTGGGATTGTCCCGAACATCGCCTGCTTCGCTAGAGCCGTCCATCCTATTCGGCGTAGACGGACTACCAGTATTCCCGGAGTGCTGTCTACGAATCTTTTGAGGTACAGGGTTTGCATTATCGATGTCAGCCGAATTTGAGTATGCGTCCATTAGGTCTCTTTTCAAGCAAGCGACTTCAGCTGTGATTCTCTGCTGTGCCGTGCCGGTAGGTTGTGGCGTGATGACCGCCATGTTCAACGGCGTTAACTGCGTAGTAGAAGCAAGTAGCTGTCTCATAAGAAGGCTCTGGCCAATAAACATCTTCTCCAGAGCATCTTCAACCGGCGGTCAGTCGGCGTCCAGGCCGGATTCGCTTCTTCGCGGACTGGAAAAAAAAACAAGCGCACCTAGCCGTTGAGACAACGACTCGACGACTCCTGCCTTCACCCCCGGCTTGGTCTTCGACTCGTCATACTGACACTCAACCCCTAGCACCATTGTTTAGCGGAACTGGGCAGCTACAAACGCCCCATTCTCGAAAGTTCGCACCGAACCGGACGCAGAGAGTGCATGGCTGTTCTCGGGTGCACTTTGCCTTGCGCTTGCGGCACGACTGGCAGCTAGTTGGCAGCAAGTCAGCGAGGCACAACGCGGCATCCAGGATGTGTTGGTGTACGCTGGCCCTTCGTCTTCCTGCGGCTCCGAGCCAGTCTCAAGCTCATTTTCCTCGCTCTTGCGTTTTCCCCTCGAACTGCGGGACATGGCTGGTTGGTTTCGTTTTGGTTGGGTTGGGTTGGAACTTCTTCGTCGCGCGGGAGACTGTGATCGCAGAAGTTTGGACTTTCCTAGTGACAACGTGTATGTACGGCGATGCAATATGCAGATTGTGGGGGAGATATCCTGGGGTAAAGTGACGCGGCAACTCGGCTGGATGCCGTCGCTTAATTTAGCCGGGATGACTTCATCCAAAAAGGTTGCCACACGACGATTCTTAGCAAAAGCCAAAAGTAAGAAGTCAGGTATAAGGTATGTGCCTAGAAGGTTGTTCATATCGCTGCACAGCTCTCATTGCGGATAGCCCTCGAAGTAAAACAGCCAGAAACAGTTCGGAATTAAGGCATTTACGTTGATTCACGCTCGTCGTTTCTATTCAGTGGTTGACAACCAACCCAAATCACTAGACAGCATTGAATGGGTAGTTCGAGCTGCTAATTACTCTACTAGGTATATATGCTAACTCACAACCCGCTCATAGCACAGGCGATCACTCTAGTCTGTGAATGTCCTCTCTTTACTGAATTTCAATATTCTTTGTTTCCCGCTAACTTAACCCGCCAAATTCGTCACCGAAATAAAGCAATTGCAGATCCTCCAACAAGTTTTCCTCCCACATAGCCCCCATCATAATACCACCCCACCCACCCCAGTCCGTCCGTTCCATACATCCTTAAAAAGCATAACGAAAGTCGGGATTCTCCTGATCCGTCAAGTCTTCAAACGCATGTGCATGTTCAATCTTCTCCTGCGCCACATCCGTCACGCCCGCATCGCTCCTCTTCGCCGCATTCCGTCTGGTAAGGATAAACCTCGAGATACAGACCATCGAGATGAAGAATATGTACAGAATCAGGTGGGCGATGAAGCCATGCCTGTAGCGCGGCTTATCGCTGGCCTGGAAGATCTGGGGGGCGGTCATGTTGCCCGCGGCCCAGGCGCTGTGGACACTGAAATCAGCATCGCATGCGAGTAAAAGGGCGGGGAAAGAACTTACACAAACGTGATGGTCAGAGTGACACTCTTCTTCGTCTGCCCGGCGATGTTCCGCGAGATCAGCGAGAAGATCATGTTTCCCTGGGCCAGGAAGAACTGCGTGCAGTAGAACGCGATCAGTAGCCCGACCTTGTTACTAGCATTCGGCGTGATCTGCATTATCACGACTGTTCCCACGATCGCCGGAACCGTCCACAGCAACATGACGGCGCAGGTTTGTTGGTATTTCGTGGCCAGAGTCGCACTGCCGATCATGATCGCGATGGTGATGGCTCCCTGCGCGATGTTCAGCAGCTGTGTTTGAAGATACGTGAACCCGAACGCCTTGATGATCAGGTTCGAGAACACCCCGAGGCCGCCGATGATGAGCGTACTGCTCGTCTGCAGGAGCACGTAGCACCACACCATCGGATCGGTCAGTGCTTCGACGATCTGGTACTTCTTGTATTTCTTATTCTGGATACCGGTTTCGTTTGCGCGGACCCGCTCGATGAGGAGCTTCTTGGTGTCTTCGTCGAAGCATTTAGCCTTCATGGGGGAGTCGGGAAGGTAGTAGCCAATGAAGCAAGCCCAGACGCAGGTGAGAAGACCCAAAACGAGGAAGAGCAGTTGCCACGATCTAATGGGCCCGTCGTTGAAGTGGGAGACTCCGAACGCGATCAGACCTCCCACCATGAGCTGCACGCCAAACATGCAGTACCATAAGGACGTCAGGATCTGCTGTTCCTGGCGCGTGTACCACATCGCCGTGAGGATGATGAATGCCGGCTGGACGCAGGACTCGAAGAACCCCAGAAGGAACCGTACCGCCATCAATGAACCGAAGTTTTGAGCGGCCGCGGAACATGCTACGACTGCGCCCCAGCAGAAAACACTTCATCCCCGAGAATGTTAGCATCATGGACAAGAGGGGGGTGCTACCGGTGACAATGACTTACTTGACGGACAGATACTTTGCAATGGGCAGCTTCTGTAGCAGGAAATTGGTCGGATATTCACCCACCAGGACGCCCATGTACAGGATCGTTCCCAGCCAGGAAAACTGTTGTCCGACAAGATTCGCATCCTCCTGGATGTTCATGATGGAGGAAAAGCCCAGGGTGCCTTTGTCGAGAGACTGGCAGAAATAGGTCTACATATCCAATATTAGGCTGGGGGGTCTGAGAATGCGCGCCAGAGAAAGACGGTGTCTTACACCCAACATGATCACCAGCACCCTCTTGTTCACTTTCCAGAACAGCTGTTTGTTGAGCTCTTCGCCAATGATGATGTGCTCGACGCCGGCTGTGTAGCGCGCGACATCCCTGTCGGCCTCGGTATCGACGACGCGATCAATCGTATCATCGGCCGCCTTTTCGCTCGTGCTGTGAACACGGTTCACATCCTCAGTTGGTGGAGGCATGGCTGACTGTTTGTTCAAGGGTGCGGGGGGCGGGGGTGTGGGGAGGGAATCAGGGGACTGGAGAGCTGCGGATTAGAGCCGAGTTGGCCCAACAGCAGGATAAGCATTTAGTATCTATATAAATCCGGGGACGGTTCAAATGGTACGGAAGATCATATTCCAGCCTTCAATTGCAGCCCTACGTGTGGGGTAATGGGCTGTTCGGAGACGCTCCGACGATTGCTCCGCTGGCCGCTCTACAGCATATCACTCGCCCCGGCACAACAATCGACGTCAGATGGATCGTAAAACGGACCCCATGAATTTACAGCTCACGTACATTAATGCTGGCAAGGATTCTCTGCTTGTGTAGGGTTCGCTTCTGAAGCGCACAGGCGGGGTGTTTTGTCATGTGTTTCTGAACAGACATGCACTCGGGGGGCACCCCTCATGACTGTGGTCCAATCATCACAATACCGACCGGTCAAAAGATTGGATGAACATAAGCTCTCCAATATTCCAGCGCGGGGGCCAAATTCGCTTCAGCTCCCGACAACAGCCCGCCTCCGGCCCTAACGAAATCGACATGCACATGTAGAGTGCCAGTACCAACCAAAGGCTCCTGGCAACTGTCAGTTAATGCCGCCGTATGAACCAATCACTACCCAATACCCAAAAATTCGAATCACACTCATACATCTCTTATTCGCCCAAGAGTCAAATTTTTCAATAGTCTACTTCCACCGCTACTCGAGCGCCGCACAACTTTATCCTCCTGAAACAACTTTGCGACACAACACCCGACCAAGCAGCAGCGATGTCCGAAGTACCCACCGGCTGCGAGGTAGCCTCCAAGCCACTCAGAGCACTTGAGAAGCCCCGCGCCCACCTCCAAAGTAAAGAGCTCAAGACTTTCTTACACATCCACAACTACAGAATCTTGCCCCCATAGAAATCGTTAGGTACATACTTTATACGTTGCGTGGAATCCAAAGAATCACAATATTACCGGAGGATCAACCGACAAAGCAGCGGGACATCCGGTGAAGTTGAAGGACGGCTTCATTACCAGAAATTATTATATCTGCTGGAGGAAAGGGCATCCGCTGCTGGCCACGATGACGGGACAATGATGACTCCGCTCGATGCCGACTCATTCAAACACTTGTGCAGCATGCCATTGAAGTCAAGTGAGTATGACGGATGGAGCCATCAAGCCTTGAATCTCGAGACTCAGCCGTTGAGGATGTGGTAGGGTCTGGTAAAATAAGCGGGCTCACTACTAGTAAGTATCCTCGATTATCTGTCATGGCCTGGGAAATACTTGGAATTGACGCCATGTCTGCTGAGACTCCCGAGCAGGTCTTCAATCCCTAGCACCAGGATGACTAGATGTCATTGACCGCCGATAGAGTATGTGTAGTGAGGTTTGTGGGTGTCTCGGGCATTAGGAAGTACGAGTTGACACTTGACAGCTCGAAGGCGGCAGCTGAGAGCCACGCCATAACTTCATTTCAAGTTTCAACCTGAGAATCGCCCAAATTCTCTAACCCACTGCTGAGTTTTGAATTTTCCGTCGGATTACTAGTGTAGAGCCGTGTGAACCAAGCGGCCCATCCAGCTCAAGGGGGGACGTGATGCAGGCCATCACTCCACAGCCCAGCTGCGGGTTAACTAAGGGGCTATTGCCAGCACGGGTACATCCGGGGGGACCCAGTCCCACCGGGAGAAGCCGAGACGGTGGCGGCAGTGTTGTTGGAACTTGGGTCCATGATTGTCAGCGGGAGGCTGACTTTGCAGACTGGGGATGCGGGAACGGGCGGAAGTTGGAGCAGCCTCCATCGCGGTGATTTCGACTGAAACGCACAGACAATGGATCATGGATGATGAACGCGATAGCTTGCCTTACACCCGTAGTTATTCTTTTTGGTCCGGAAAAAAAAGAATATGTATTGTACTACCGGAAGTAGAATGAGTGATTGACTTATAGATAGGCTGGGGGAGGTTTTGTAGAGCGCCGTGCACAGGAACTAAAATTATCACCACAACAACAGACATGGGTCCTTGCAAGAAGAGTAAAGCACCCACGCTGATTAACTATCGTGTAAACCGAGTCCTTGCCATCGACATTGATTACTGAGGTTCATAGATCAGCGTGTACTACCTACGGGATGTAAACAAACATGGTGGTTGGTAGTAGAATGTCTCAGTGCTCCAACTTCCGGTTCCCTTTCCCTCGCAAAATGGAACCAGAAAACAAATAGCAAAGCACGGAGAAACTCTAGAGGATCCGGCAAGAGTTGGATTTCACTGAATCTTCTGAAGTCGTCAAGAGCCGAATAGTGAATGTATTGGACGCGAAAGATTGCGCGAGTAACTCGGTTTTGTGCCGGAAGAAACTCACAGAAGTACGGCTGTGATACAGCGCATTGCGAGCAAAATCACGAGGTCCGAAGTAGGATAGCAGAATATAAACTGTAACTTCTGAAGACATCTTGCTTGTGGGATCAGTCAAGCTACCAGTTAATGTGGTTGTAGCTCTTGAAAAAAAGAGCCGAACCTCCCACTTTCCGTGCGCGGACAAAACCCTCATATACCCCCTGATGGTTCTAGAGTAGTTCTAGTGCACGAAATCTGTAGAACCTCCCTTGTGTTTCGGGCCGTTGGGAATGTTTTCCTGATTCCTCGGAGCAAGGAACGGGCAATAGGCATTACAAAAAGGCGCTCACGGAGGTCTTCCGTCTCACGTCCTTAGACCTAAACCCTCAGAAGCTGGCAAAAAAGAATGATGGAGTGAAGGATCTCCAACCTGCTCAGAAGAGCCCATGTAGGGGGGAAAGCCGAATGGAAATCGAATGATGTCGCGGTTCCAGACCCCTCGTCCTCAATTCAGAAGGTTGGGAAATCCCACTCACAGACTCGGTTCAGAAGCTGGCCACCGGGGGACCACCTGCCGGCCGGGAAGGGGGTGAAATCCTCGAGAAGAAAGAAGCGAGACCCAACAGGAAGCGTCGTGAGGTTCGCCACCCGGCTATGTGGCATCAATGATCGAGGACGTCGCTTCCAGCCAACAGATATTGCTGCGGCTGCCCGCACGGTCCTTACAAACTCCAGATATGTATGGAACCCACGGATGCGGGGAGCTCAGTAGAGCCTTGTCTTACTTTTTCTGGTCTGCAGATGTGTCTGTAGGATCTTTTCCCCCTGCCATACGCGTATGCATGCTACGTAATTAGCCATGGTCCACCCGGAGCTACTCGCTATCAAGACACTCCAGCCTGTGTAAGGAGTTCGAGGAGCGGTGGTCTGCCCGTGTTGTGGTGTAGACGGGAAGTGGGTCGGCCCAGCTGCAGACATCCGCCTAGGGCTGAATCGCAGCTACGGAAGAGGTGGATTGGGCCGATGAGACGAGTTCTCTGTGCCATATCAGCGCTCGTCTTCTGAATGCTGCGTGCATTTGGGGAATTGAGGTCACACGGCAGTCATGCACTGGGCGACTGTAAACAACTTCAGCTCCGCTGTTCGGCTGATCCGAGCCCTACAGAAACGCGTCTGGAAACATGCTGAGTGCGGACCTTGCTGCGGTGCATGCTTGGGAGAAACAACGACGGCAGCGAAGAAAGAGGTGGAGAGAGTATCCTGAGTCCTCGCCTATCAGGCTCGATTTGGCAGGGCTTAGTGCTGAGCCTGCAGTTTGTGCGACATCGACGACGGATGTCTCGGCTACAATTCCTCGGGCCAGTCCTCTTTCTTCTCCATCGCCACCCGCGCCCCACCTCGTGCCGCGATCTGCACGCTATGTATTGGCTGGTCACTTCTCCGCAGAACAGATCAACCGGATGGATGTAGGACGAAGCTGCACCTCGAGGTCGAAGCCAGCTGAATGGCTCAACTAGCTCAAGCCACATGGCATGGGGCTTAGCGCAATATATGCAGGTACATTCGTCGTCCCCCCGTCTATGTACTCCACATTGCGAGCAGACTCTCACGGGTATGTAGGGGAATTCCAAGTAGTTACTGCTCTACGGACCCGCCGAGGAAGCTGCCTGCCAGTTGAGCGGCAAAACCTCGAAGCGATCAAGATTCCCCGAAGGAGGCAACATTCCAAAACAACTGGCCCGGAATGTCGACGGTCTGGAATTCTAAATTCCCAGACAGTGCGGACATGCGGTAACAATCGCGCCGGAGAGTATCCGCGTTCTCGCATCGAAAATTCAGCCAGGGGATTGGCGTTTCGTTTCCAGCTGAGCTGTCACTGGCTTTCGTATGCACAGTGGAGATGGAGGCCACACGGAGAATATGAGACGATGTCTCACGCGTCCACGGACTCAGCCTCCGAACCGGCCTTCTCATGCATGCGGTAATCCGGGTGGAGTTTAGGTCTATTCTGGCTCAAGCTTCAGTTCCTGTCGTCGACATATCGGGGAGCACAAGTGGTATAGCAGACACCCTTCCGGAAAGAGCATCAGGATGGGGTCGCAGCTCTACATAAAGACGTCTTCTCTTCCACCTCAGTCTCGCTCACCAGTTCGACCAACCAGATTCCTCTATTGCTTCAATCCTTTACTTTCTTTCACACTCATCGCGAAGATGCTTTTCGATTCGGTCTTCAAACCCAACGGGACCAATGGAGGTACATTTCTTCTAGCCATTCATGGTCTTCGTGTCATGGTGGCGGCACATTTCTAATAGTGCTTGAGAATAGTCGCCAACGGCACCAAAGGCCATACGAAGGACGACGTATCTTCGAACGGTGACAGTAGCAGCAGTGGCACTGCGACCCCCATTCATACGGATAGCCTCACCATCCGTCAACCCCTACCTGAAATGATCAAGCCAACTATGACGCGAGTATACGAGTCGACCCAGGAGACGTATATTCTCAAAGACACCACGACGTTGATCACCGTCCGGTGCAAGAAGGAGTTTCCCTCGAAGGTAGACGACATCTTGACGGGAGTGCCCACCTGCCATGCATTCCTGGATTTCATCGCCACCGAGAGATTGAGGAGCATGCCACACAAGGGAAGCAAGTGGGATAAGGTCTTGAAGTGGGCCGAGGGCTACAGCCGAAAGGTCGATGCGTACTCGCATGCTATCAGTGGCTTCGCCCCTCATAGCTGGGAATCGGCAAGGCTTGTTTGGGGATGCTGTCGGTGGCTTTTGCGGGTAAGACAACTCGTGCACGTCTGGCGAATGGGCTTTCTGACGCGTCTTTAGATGGGCCCGGAATACGTCGAGATGCTTGAAAAGATCTTCGGTGTCATGTGCCAGATCGGACAGACCCTCGACTTCTTCCTGAAGAATAAGCGCCTTTTCTGTGCCTCCGTGGAGATTCAGGACATCCTTGCTCTGGCATACTCCGATCTCATCCGATTCACGGTCGAGACCACCATTCATTACAAGAAGACCACGAGCATCTGTCTCGCAGACTTCGATATCCTGTTCGGCCGTGTTGTTGATTCCTTCTTCCACCGCAAGGAGTGTTTCACCAGCGAATCGTGGGCCTGCAGTTTAAGAGAAGAATCCCTTACTACCACATCCACCACCACCATTCACATCATCCGGCAATGGCTCTCGGTCCAGGATAGAACCTTAGATATCTGTCTTTCCAACCGCATGGGGACGCGTACCGCCAGATACGAATTTACCTGCGAGTGGTTTGAGAGCCACATGCGGGAGTTCCAACGTGATAGGACCGATGTGCTATGGGTGTGTGGAAAGTCCGGCTCGGGTATGTAATTCCCCTCCTCTGTGGCGCTACCTTCCGTCTAACTGAGCCTAGGAAAGAGTGTACTCTCTGGTTGGATCCTGGAGAGACTGCGGAGAACCCAAGGTACCCGCAATGGCTATGACGTTATCTCCTATGCCGTTGGTGAGTGCTACTAGATATACCCTACGCTCAACGGATGACACTTACGCAAGACACAGATGCCAATCTTAAGAGCGAAAGGTCGTCGTTCAGCATCGTGAGGTCGCTGCTCCTGCAACTCCTTGAGAGGAACGTTGGAGACTTGTCGGTCTACAAGATCCTTTCGGCACTCTATGAGCGTGCGGAGCGCAGTGGAGTAACCGACAACCTTGAAGCCGCTCTGTGGAAGGCTTTCGACTCCGCTCTGGGACGAAGCGAGTGCAAGTTGATGATTGTCATTGACGGTCTCGATCATCTGGATGGCGGCGAGCCTGTGATCTGGGAGCTTTGCGAAAGACTGCGCTGCACAGCATCTAAGTACAGCTACGTCAAGTGCTTGCTCCTCTCCCGGCCGTTGAGCAAACCATGCCCGTCCACCATCAAGGAGTTCGTCATCGAGGCAACCTGCAACACTGCCGACATCAAGCGGTTTGTCGACATAACCATCAATTCTTGCATCGAGTTCAAGACCCTCAAGGTTGAAGAACGCCGCAAAGTTGTCGAGACGATCACGCAAACTTCGTCCGGCACGTTCGTATGGGCCGAATATTCCCTCCAACTGCTTCGGATGGAGAAAACGGTGGCCAATATGATGAAGTGCCTCGACACCCTCTCGACCATGAAGACCCTGGATGATATTCTTCACAAGCTCATTCTCAAGCTCGACCTCAAACAGTCGGATACCAAACTTTTGATATGCCTACTTCTCGCTGCCGAGAGGCCGCTCACCGTTCAGGAGCTCGGGTGCCTGTTCGAGATCGACGTCACCAACTGCAGCCGCTCCGCCCGCCTTACCAAGATCGAGGATGATATCCGTATCGCCTGTGGCTCTCTAGTCACCATCCGCGATGGGCTCGTGTGCTTTTCGCACGTCTCCGTCAAGGACTACCTCATGGAGCTTTGTCTCTCGGACGATGACTTCCCATTGAGTATCGAGGAAGCTCACACGGAACTCACCATCCGGAGTTTGGGGTACATGAAGATTTCTCTGAAGGGCATGGACCACGAGCCCACGCTTGAATGCGGTTGGGATGGCTCCGAAGAGGTCCTGCAGAAACATCAGTTCCTCGAATACGCCGCGCGCCACTACGTCATCCACTTCAAGCAATCCACCATGTACAACTCCAAAGGAAGCCACAGCTGCTCGGCAACTTTCAAAGCCTGCTTTCCTAACTCCTCTTTCCTCGCGTTCATCGAAGGCAGCTGGTGGGAGACGCAAACCTGTGCCAGTGAAGCTGCAGAACTGCACCATCTTGCCCTGCAGCTCCGGAAGATCGCGCTGGGCGAGAAGTGCGTCTCGGTTGTCCAGTGCTACATCAACCTGGCCAGAACACAACAGAACCTTTCGAGTTATGTTTTTGCCAGCGAGAGTTACTACGAGACGTGGAAGATCGTTTGCAAGGTCTTGGGTGAGACCCATGCGATTACTCGCGCCTGTGCCAAAGCTGTTATCACTTGCACGGAGTTGGTCACTACCACCACTGCGACGGTCACTCGCACCGAGACTATCA